>NC_136738.1:28482600-29130100 GCF_936440315.1 Barbus barbus | reverse complement strand
TCGGGACAGTCATTCATTCAGAGGGGCCTACGGCTTGGCCATGAAAGTTGCCTCTCCACCTCCGACCATGCAACCTACAAAGAAAGGTATTTCATGTGCCTCCTCCAGGCATGCAGCTAATGCAGATAATCATTTGCCAGATGTATTCCAGACAGAGATCTGACCCCGCCTGGATCATAATCCTGTTGTGTCCACAGCAGACAAACACACACACCTAACAACACACATTGAAATGTTTCATAAGGAAAATCAAAGCCGGTTACTACCTCTCACTTATTCTTTTTTACTCAATAGTATTGCATAATTCTCTGAAATAATGGATTTTGATTGGTCAGTTGTGGCACGGTCAATCTTATATATGCTCTTTCTTACAGTGAAATAAAATAGTTTCAACTTTTTTTTTTATTATTTTAAATTAATGGACATGAAATACTGTTTTTAAGATTTTGAGAAACACCAATTCAGTCAATTGGGAAAGGAAAGGGAAGGGAAGTGGTGTGTGGCCAAGTATGGTGACCCATACTCAGAATTTGTGCCCTGCATTTAACCCATCCAAGTGTACACACAGTAGTGAACATACACCTGGAGCAGTGGGCAGCCAATGCTGCGGCACCCGGGGAGCAGTTGGGCGTTCGGTGCCTTGCTCAAGGGTCTCACCTCAGTCACGGTATTGAGGATGGAGAGAGTGTTGGATATTCACTCCCCCCACCTACAATCCCTGCCGGACCTGAGACTCGAACTCACAACTTTCGGGTTACAAGTCAATCCAACTCTCTATCCATTAGGCCACGACTGCCCTAATTGTGTACACATATTTGAATAAATATTGCATTGCAAATATGAATAAATACGGTAATTTAAGTAAATTTACAGTTATCAACAGGAGGTTTCACTTAGAATAAAATAATGTAATTAGGGTCTGTTCTACAAATTATACTGTTATTGGTTGTTTTTATTATGCTGTCTTTATTTTTGTTCCATCATTTTATCAGCTGGAGACGTCACTAATGAGTTGGTGAGACATTTCCTGATTGAGACGAGTCCAAAAGGCGTGAGACTGAAGGGCTGTCCTAATGAGCCGTACTTTGGTAAATCAAACTTTTTAAATTAGTTTTATTTTAAATTCAAATCTCTGTTTTGAAACCTACTGACCTCTGTTTAGTATTAGCATGTTGCAAACACATTCAAATTTGAAATGATTTTTTTGATTAGATTGAACCACGTTGGATATATTTTTCACTTTTCTCCACAGGATTTTTGCCTACGTAGCCTCATTGCTCCCCATATTTGCGAACACTGAAGCGAGAATGATTTGTTTAATGTTCACTAATGTGAAAGCCCAATCTGTCAAGCTTGTAGAACAAATGCTTGTGTGGTTTTTGCTCTTCAATACAAGTTAGCATGATGGCCCCTCTCTAATTTACTGTCTGCTGACCACATTACACAGAGGCCTATAGTCTGTTCAATGGACAGTGCTGTCTTCTCCAATATGCCCTGTTCCACATCAAATAAGGAGGCATAAAAATTCAGGGCTGGGCAGCTTTCATAAGAGCTCAAACATCCCGTTACGGTAACTGTTGCATAAGCATGTGTTTATTACGAAAAGCAGAACAGACAAAGGACAACTCTGATTTGTGGGAATAAAAGCAGGTGTGGGTGAAATTTGGCAGGATTCCGATGTTCTCCGGAATAATACTGTTGTGTTAATAAATGTACAGAAGTTCCTAAGCTCCACTCCTCCAGCTGAATTTCTGCCAGGACGCCTACTGCTCACAGGAACAGTTGACCTAAAAAATGTTATCATCTTCATGTTGTTCAAAACCTGTATGCTGTTAATTTTTCCAGTAAATACTAAAGGTGAATTTCTGTAGAACCTTTCATGCAGTACACGATGACCATGGCTATCGAAAGGACCAAAAGCTCCATAAACGTATCATAGAAGTCATATGATAGCTTTATGTGATGAAAAGATTAAAATTGTGGCTATTTTCCACTTGCAGAGTTTGAAGTGTCATGTCAGGTTTTTGTTCTTTGTGTGCCTTGTGACTAAAAATCATTGACATCAAACCTGACACAATGCTTTTCACTTGCCATATTTTTTAGTCAATAGCAACTTGCGTTTACTCTTTGTTTTACATAAAACTATCATATGGGTTCAGAAGGCACAAATGCATTATAATGCATCAGTCAAACTGACCACATTTCTGATACGTTATTTTATTTATTTATTTGTTTTGTTTTTTTGGAGCTTGACAGCATCTGTCATCGTTTAATTCCAAATATTAAAAATTCACCACAATTCCCCTTTTGTGCTCCAATTAAAGAAGAAAGTCAGGTTTGGAACAGCATAAAGGTGAGCAGCTGTTTAGGAGTGAACGATTCCTGTAAAGGGGCCTTAAAGTAAACTGTCTTCATTTCCTGTTAGTGTTGATAAGATCTGATTGCTGAAGGAGGAGAGTTTAAAAGCTGATAATAACTTTTAAAATTGGCAACAAGAACTCCTTTCCACCATTAACCTGGACATTTTGCTTCCGCAGTTCCGCTGTTTCTCATGAGCATTAGGAAATGTTCTGCCCAAACAAAGTCTCTCCAGAGTTTGTTTTTCCTAATATAGTCAAATATTTGAAGCGGAGGTTTAATAAATTAAGACTCTGGAGGTTGAAGCAAGTGCTAGCATGACTGTCCCTCCTATCGTCCAACAAATGGTCAACAACATGGATTTATGGATTGTCAGTGCCGGACATCAATTTTGACCGCTTCAGGGGGTTGTAATGCAAAGTATGCCCTCCTCTAATTTCCGCTCATAAATCTGACCCCAATTTTGTTTTCATCTTCTGTGTTCAGGCTGCCTGTCTGCACTGGTCTACCAGCACTCCATCACTCCTCTGGCTCTGCCCTGCAAACTAGTCATACCAACCAGAGGTGAGATGTCATATCACTTTCTCTACACATACAGTGGGGTCCAAAATCTGAGCCTACATTGAAACCTCTTTTTTTTTTAAATGGAAAACAATAAAATAAAATTTTAGTAGGTTTTTTTTTTTTTTTTTGATTTATGTTTAATTAATAAAATAAGCACGTGGCATCAGCTGTTTTAATACAAGATGCAAATGCACTTTATGTGAAAAATTAGAATATCGTAAAAAATATTTGCATAATAAAGCTGTTTCCATATCATATCATGTGCTCAAAATTGTTACTTTTGGGAAGTAAAATACAAATGGGACTTTTTTCCCACTACGTCTGCATCTTGGTATTTTCATCAAATTGTTTTAATGCAATTTTTCAATTTGCATAAAATTACAAGGATTGAAACCTAAGCATCTGAACTCTTTTGTTCAAACCTGAAGTTTATGTAATATGCAAAATGCAATATATAGATATACAAAAGTAAAGCCAGATGCATACTTCACATATTTTCACTGTGACTTTTATATGTGTTTGTGTTCGTACTGTACATGCCCACTTATCATGACCTTACTTAGTTGTGCTGTCAGGATGATATATGTTCTGTTTGCCCAGTGTGAATAATTGTGAGCGTTTTCCGAGATCTGTGCGTTCAGCTGGTCTCTGTCCTCAGCCAACTGTTATATGCCGTCCAGGTGTCAGGTGGCATGAAACCGCACACCTTTATGTGTGCATCTCTGATTTTTCAAACACTGTGTGACAGCGTGTTAGCCAGGCGCTTTGATTCCTAGCATAGTAAGAATTCTTGCAGCATTATGACAGGTTAAACGGACAGGATGTGTAAAGTCTAAACTTTGACCCGTTGTGATTTTTACAGATCCTCTGGAGCAGTCGCCTGAGATAGCAACACCAACTAACCCAGCGGCAGAGATGCTCAAACAGGGTGCAGGTGAGAATATTTACATCAGTGATTATTGGTTTATCACAATCACTTATTTGTATCTTTTTATTCATCTAACATTTAAGCTCATTAAATGCAATGTTCCAGCTTCAAATTAAGATATACCGATTTGTGGCACAATGTCAATTACCACAGAAAATAACCTTTCAATTTTCAGTGTTTTAAAAAGGCAATAATCACAGTTACAGAAAGGCACGTACATAAGAAGTACAAGGGCCAGACAATAAACATTAACAAAAATGGGAGCTGCACTTTTGTTTTTAAACAATTGGAAATGCTGGACTGTATTTCAATATTTCGAGAGAAAAAAAAAAGGAAAAGAAAGAAAGCTGAGGGATTAGTCAATTATATTTTGTGGTAATCAATGTTATGCCTTTAATGTTGTTGATACAAATATTCAGAATGTTTATAGATATAATACATTGAAATTCATTTAATGAGAAACTAGATATTTTCTATAGAGCTAAAATGATATCTGTACTAGGTAAAAAGGTAATATTTAATCTAGAACATTTGTATCAAAGCAGTATTTTTATGCATTAAAGTTCAATGTGTTTAGCACAACTTCATTCAGCAAAATCCCCTAAATAAAGAACAGTCTGCTCAGGTTTTTAAGTTTAGCTTTCAAAAATAGTAATTCTAGTAAATCTGTCCATTTATATTAATCATAGATCTGTATTATGCTCTTAAGATACATTTTATTGAGGGTTTTATTCCATTAGTCCAAGTGTTAATGCAGTCACACTAGCTCTGTTACTTGTTTATGATCTGATATCAACTCTGAACCAACTGCCATGTTCTTCCCCACCCTGGTGTCACTCCTGTGGAAATGATTTAGGGCAGAAGAGTCCAGCTGACTCCCATGGTAAACCCAGTGATGCTCTGTGTATTTTATTCTTTTATCTGTCGTTGTGTTTAACCTGACTTTGACCGCCGTGTCTAGAGAGAGAACCGCACTCCTCTTTTGCTACTGTCTGTGCATGTGATGGTCCAGACCTCCAGAAGCACCCTCACCTGTCTGCTAAAAACTGTTCGGCTGCTGTGTTTTCAGCTTTTTGTCAAGGCCTCGATTGTATTTCAAGAACACCTTTCTAAATGAATATGGCATGTTCTTTCATGACTGATGTTAGATTACTATGCATGGATCTACTGATAGATGATACCAGTGGTTCTCAATTTCTTTTCAGCGCTACCTTTGAGACAAGACCAATTTTGAGCCCTCCTAATCATTAATGCTAAGCAGTTGTTGCCATATTTTAGTAAAGTACACTCTATTGTTGTAGATAGATATTTTAAAAAAAGAAAAAAACCTGCATTTATTCTCTATACTCTATAGTCTATATGTCTTTGTAATAATAAAAAAGGGAAAAATGCATCCCAAATGCATGCAAAATGCATAGAATATTTCAAATATGTATTTAGTAAATAAATAAATAAAACAAACATCAATACTGATTTGCAGGAGCAATGTTGAAGGGTAGTTTAACCGAAAATAATAAGCAAAAAAAAAAAAAAGTATAATACATTTAGTAATACTTATACTACTACTACTACTACTAATAAGAAATATAAAAATAAGAATCTGCACACAGACGTCATTGGTTCTTTGTGTGCATTACTGTCTTGTTACTGTTAACTGAAACTATTAAAAATATTTTTCTTTACTGAAAAAAGCTTAAATAAAATCAAATATTCTGAAATATTATGACAAAAACTAAAAGTGATACATTTAGTAAAAATTAAACTAAAATTCAAATGAAAATGGAAACTATAAAAATAAAGGTAAATAGCATATATTTACTATAAATAATACTAAAATAACCCTGGTGAATCATCAGTGCAGCATGTTTAAATATGTGGATATGAATGATATTTTAGCATTTTAGGCTGATACCTACCCATACTTTGAGAACCACTGGATTATGCATATGCGGAAATATACTAATGATATGCGTGTTTGATGAAATCACAGTATGTATGAAGATCAGAGTTTATTAAGGCACATATGCATTACACAATGCAGCTGTAATTTAATTCTCTGCAGATACCAGCATGGTTATTGATCTATGCATGTTTTCTTGTCTTTCCCAGCATGCAATGTCCTGTACATAAACTCTGTGGATATGGAGTCTCTGACTGGGCCTCAGGCCATCGCCAAGGCCATCTCAGAAACCATGGCAGCCAGTCCCACACCTTCAGCCACCATTGTTCACTTCAAGGTGTCGGCACAAGGCATCACACTCACTGACAACCAGAGAAAGTGAGTTTCTTTCTTTCTTTCTTTCTTTTTCTTTCTATTTACATCTTAATGTTCTCAAACGCTACATTTGAACATGTTTTGAAAGCACATACCTGTCGTTTCATCAACAGGCTTTTCTTCAGACGTCATTATCCCATCAGCACGGTCACGTTCTGCGACATTGATCCACAGGAGAGGAAGTAAGCAAACCCTGAAACATTAGCATTAACTTTAACCACAGCAGTCAATATATATATATGATCTAGTATTACTTTTAATGTGATTATTAATGTTGTGTTATTACAAAGCACCTGTGTGTTCCTTAAATAGCGCTCTATAAATGAAGTTAAACATCCATAATCTGTTTTGATGTCTTACCAGGTGGAGCAAACCAGAGGGTGGCACTGCAAAGTAAGTTTTGATAACAGTGAACTTGATCTTTTGCAGCTTAGCAGATGCTGTTATCTGATAGCAGTTTAGATATGCCTGTGCTCAGGGCTATCGTGATGAATCAGCGGGACTGTGATCTCTGCTGTCTCAGATAACAGCACAGAACATGGTGCTAACTTGCTAACCCTCACACACGTGTGTCATGATTTACCCTCTGAGGCCACGCACTAAATACATGAAGGATAAATGCTTCTCAGATGCTTCATCATTCTCATAAATTCTGTCATTTACTCGCCCAAGTTGTCCCAAACCTGTATGAGCTTCTTTCCTCTGTTGAACACATAAGAAGATATTTTGAAGAATGCTGGTAACCAAACAGTTGCTGGTAGCCATTGACTTCAATAGTATATATTTTTTTCATCCTATGGAAGTCCATGGATACCGTCAATTGTTTGGTTACCAACATTCTTCAACTATCTTTTTTTTTTTTTTTTTGGTATTCATCAGAAGAAATAAATTCATACAGGTTTGGAACAACTTGAGGGTGACAATTTCAATTTATCAATTTCAATGACAATTTCAAGAGCCTGTTTCATTCTAAAAATCATAGAGATGATTTCCGGCCCAAAATAAAAAGTATGATAAGATCCTCTCACAGCCTATCCGATCAGATCTCTTTACTAAGCACTTGAGTTTTCACTCACAAGACACTTTACACTCCCGGAGCAATGAGGCATGTGACAACCCTCACAACTCGATCTGGGCCGCTTTTGAAAGAGATCGGGCTGGACCTGTGCTGTTGATGCAGTGTTCAGATATGTTACAGAGGAGGAACAGATCATTGGACTGGGCTGAGGATGAAAGCACATGATGTTAGAGGCATTCAAGATGAATGTCACTTCTGCTGTTTTGGTTCAAGAGATGAGAGGAGAAGCTCAGGTTTAATGCCAGAATGAAGAATGCTGCTGGGTTTATATGTTCAGATCATGTGAGGGCAGAGGGTTGTGTATTTAACATACATTTAATGGATAAACAGGTTCAGGTCACATTTTAATTCATTTAATTTAAGTTAATTGTTTAAATTTGTCCGTTGTGGTACAATGTTGTATGTATATATATATATATATATAAGGCAACATTGTACCACAACGGACAAATTTAAACAATTGACATTTTCATGCATAAAAAATTAATATATTTATTGTTAACATCATTTTCTTTAACCAAATACTTGAACAGTTAGTTTGATCTAGTTTTTAAATCCATTGCAAATCTCATATTTAATAAAAATGAAATTTAATATCCACCTGTTGCTCTCAGGCAACATTATACCATTGTGGATCACAAGTATAACCAAACCATCATATCGGTTATATCAAAGAATTATATATATATACAGTGCCCTCCAAAAGTATTGGAACATTAAAGACACAATTGCTCTGTTGGCTGTGGAGTCAAGACATTTACAAATATGATTAAAAGATGAATATGAGACAAAACTACAGAATGTCACATTTTATTATTGGGTGATTCAACACATACATGTTTTACCAGCTAAGAAGTTCAGCACTTTTAGAGTTTCATCCCTCTATCTGATGTGAGCATAAGTATTGGAACAATTGCCTCACAGGTCTTTCTAAGTGATCAGCTGTGTCCTGTTGCATTAATTCTTCAGATATTAAAAGCAGGGAATGTGTCGTATCAGTTATATCCATTACTTCTGCATTCTCAATCTTGCATTCGATGATGACACACACAAACTAGGATGAAGATGAGGGACCTGACTTTGAGAGAAAAGCAAGCAATTTGGATGCTAAAAGAAAAGAGGAAGTCAGTTAGAGCTCTAGCGAAAAATAAAAGGCATGGAGAAATCAAGAGTTTGAAAACCACCAGCGACACCAGCAACCAACAACGACCTGATCGGCTCAGAAAACAACAGTAGTTGATGACAGAAATCATAAAAGCTGTGAAAATGAATCCTAAAAGACATGTCTGTAAAATCACCAACAACTTGATGGTCTGACAATCTACTGTCCTCAGGAGACTTTGGCACAGAATTACAGATGCTACACAGCAAGATGCAAACCTCTGAGCAGCACCAAAAATAGAAAGGCAAGATTAGAGTTTGCAAAAAAGCACAAAGGTGAGCCAGAAGAGTTTTGGAACTGTGTTTATGGACCGATGAGACAAGATGAACCTTTATCTAAGTGATGGGAAAGAAAAAATATGGAGAAAAAAAGGGAACTGCAATGATCCCAAGCATACAGCCTCATCTGTAAAGCATGGTGGAGGTGGTGTCATGGCATGGGCATGCATGGCTGTCTCTGGAACAGGCCCTCTCAACTTTACTGATGACTTAATGTATGATGACAGTAGCAGAATGAATTTGGAAGGGTACAAAACCATCTTGCCTACAAATATTCAAGAAAATGCCACCAGATTCATTGGGAAGTGCTTCATATTGCATCAGGACAATGACCCAAAACACCCAGCCAGTTCAGTCAAGGAATTTATAAGGGCAAAGAAATGGAAAGTCTTAGATTTCCCAAGTCAATCTCCTGATAAATCCGATTGAACATGAATTTCACCAGCTGAAGAGGAGAGTAAAGGTAGAAACTCCCCAAAACAAGCAACAATTGGAATTGGCTGCATTAAAGGCTGGGAAAAGTATTTCAAAGGATGAGACCAAGAGTCTGGTGATGTCTATGGGTCACAGACTCACTGCTGTGATTGTGGATCTGCAACTAAATAATAGCTTTTAATCTTTTATATCTGCCTTATGTTCAACTGTCCCAATACTTATGCTCACATCAATGAGTGGGATGAACTCTAAAAATGCATATTTGGTAAAACATGCATGTGTTGAAACGGCTAATAATAAAATGTGACATTGTGTAGTTTTGCCTCATATTCATCTTTTAATCATATTTGCAAATGTCTTGACTCTACAGCCAACAGAGCAATTTTGTCTTTACTGTTCCAATACTTATGGAGGGCACTGTATATATAAATCATACAAAAAAATCAATCATACAAAAAAATAAATAAAATACATATATATATATATTATTTTTTTTTTCTTTTTTTCTTTTTTTTCTGTATGATTGATTGTACAAGTTTTAATGTTTACGTTTAATCTTTTTTTTTCACAAATCTGTACAAATATTTAGTTACATTTCAGATTTAGATTCGCGTTCTGTGTGAACTGTCCTTAATACATACAGTGTATTAAGACATTTTTCTTCTTCACAGGTTCTTTGGCTTTGTGGCCAGAAAGCAAGGCAGCACAACAGACAACGTCAGTCACCTGTTCGCCGAGATGGATCCCGATCAACCGGCCACGGCCATCGTCAACTTCGTCTCTAAAGTGATGATCAGCTCTCAGAAGCGGTGAACTCTTCTGCAGTGCTGCTTTCTGGAGGACTTTCATTTTGCTCTGTTTGAATTCTTTTCAAGTTTCTGTTTTTCGTTTTGTATGTTTGGGTGAGAGGATGTGTGTACGTGTGAGGGAGTGTTATTTGGACGGCAGCGAGGAAGAGGGACAGAGGAAGTGCAGTGTGGGCGTAGAGGAGTGAAGTACAGAGGGGAGGTGATCTTCATCTCACTCGGGGGGGGGGGGGACGTGGAAACGATGTCGGTGATTTTGTTGCTCTTTTTTTTTAAGAAAAAAGGAAAAGAAAAAGTAAAAAAAAAAGGTTGCTGATGAGGCTGAAATGTGGGGCTTATGTACCAAAGATAAGAGAGCAGTCAGGCAAACCAATCATTATTCAATCGTCCTTGTATATCTTGGTAAACCACGGCTGCTTCGTTAAAACTGTACATATGAACTGAAGCATCACCTCTTTTCCTTCTGATAGCGGCTCCTGTTTCTCACGCTACAAGTGCAAGACCTTTTCATAAGCCAAGAGTCCACTCTGGATAAACGCAAAACCTTGCACGTAACAGATCTGGCAGAAGATGCAAGTAATGGTTAGATATTCCCATCCTCAAAGATTCTCTTCTCTGAGAAAATGGAATGCTGGAGTCGTTGTTTCAGTAATTGATCGTCTCTAATCACCTCTGGTCCATAAATATCCAGCAGGTGCCATTTGGAAAGTCTTAATTTTCAGAGTCAAAGGCGACAGTGGCAAGGAAGCAAAACTCCATCATGAATCAAAATGTTGCATTCAGCTCTTTCTACTTGGGAAACGTCTCAGTAATGGATGAACGTCTGATTTATATTGCACTTTCCAAGCAGGTAGTTGTAACCGCTGAGCATGAATTGAACACAATATCTTCTCGAGATCTTTTATGCACGTGTCTGCAGTTGTTAGCGTCCATGAGCCGCTTCTGTGCTCTCTTCTCTTCAGGTCTGAGTGTGTATCATTGTGTATCTGGCAGTAAGGTGTGGATCTGTCACTGTATCTCTATGCCTCGCTTCAAACACACTCACACTATCATTCTACCCCAAAGTAAGCTAAGTATATATATATATATATAAAATACATCAAAAAGTGATTTTACTGAATATTTATTGTATTATTATGTTTTTGCTACCTTTTTATTTTGCTCCATGTTAACTCATTTACCCATAGATATATTGTATAGTCTACATAAAGATTAGCCTCCAAAAGAAATAATCTTTATTTTGGCTATTTCAAAATCGTGAGATTTTGAGAAGCGTTCTATGATATATGGTGTAAAGTGTATGTATTTGGAAAGCTTTTCATTATTGGATATTTCCTCACGTCGTTTTCCTTTTAGCTTTAGATCGACATAGACTTTGCTTTTGCATATGTAAGGACTACATCCTAAAGTTACTTCGGATAAAGTGAGTTAGCTGATAAGAGGCTTTGTGTAAAGAAAAGTAAGGAAGCATCTTTATTTTTGTATTATTGTTATTAATTTGGCGTCCCTTCCCTCCCAGTGTTCAGCCCTAGGTGAAACCCACTCGTTTGGCCCCTCACAGTGGTTCTCTCAGGCAGAATTCAGTATTGTTTCATACTGCCCTCGTGAGGCACTGTCAGGTATCGCCAGCCATATCGTCATCTATGCATCCTCTACAATTCCCTTAGATTCACAGACCCCTTCTGAACCCTTATTGAATTTAGCTGAAAAGTAATACTGCAGTGTTTTAACTGTGATTTGCAGAGAAAGTACCCCTTACTTCTTTAGTTTAAATAGGATGTCTGTGCAGCCATGAAAACTGTCCCGTGTCTCCCCGATTTGGGTGTCTTGCTTTTATGTATGTAAATACTTCATTTTTTGCCAAAGATTTTATTTGACGTTTGTACGCCTTAGTTTGAGAATTGATCACTGTCTGGTCGTGTGCGAACGACGGCTTGTTGTTTTTGGCATGGGGGTCTGTTTTGACTCGATGCACATGCTATATGACGTGTTCCACTGTGTTTGGTTGCCATGATTCCCTTGTGTTTAGCCTTCCAAAACTGCTCCAAAAGAATGCAAAGCACTTAATGATCAAGAGCTGAAAAAGAGCAAAATATCAAATAAATAAGACTGCTTCAATTATCCTAACAGCGACACCGTGTTCACACTGGAAGCGTCCAGCGGCGTGAGGTTGTCTGCACTGGAAGCTCGAGGCTATGCTTCAATCAAAACACAATCTGTGGAAAATCAAATTCTATTTTAAAACAGACTTTGCATGGGCTTTTTTTAAATAATGACTATCTTGTGCAGAATTTCTTGTAGGTCTATTCTTACGTAAGTAGTTGCATTTAATTCAGTTTACATAATTTGCAATTTACACTGTTAATTTGTGCAGTCAATTCATGAATGAGGTGCACTTTTGCATTGCAACAATTGATTACATATGGTTTAAATTAGTAGGCCAAAGGCCATTTCACAGTCTGACTTTGATGTAATAATCAAGTTATTTAAATACAGGAATTCGGTTCATAGCAATTAATTAACATGTATGAAATTTGCAAGTTTCAATTCAATTTCAGATTGAAGTCACTAGAACGTAGGCAGTTGGTAGTCATCTACATTTGTGGTGCTGGACGTGTCTGGTGTAAACATGGTGGTGTAAGAGTGATGATGCACACTAAAATATATATTTACTTGCTTTGCTTGACTTTCTGGATATTTCATTCTGTGCACAGGCTTAGATAAACAACACAAGCTATGTGTTATCCAAACAGTCATTTCCAAACCACACAGAAATGCAAGGGTTTTGCATTTACCTGAAAACATTTCAGTCAGAGAACGAGACCTTCCATTAAAATCAACTCCCCACTCCTCCATGTATTAGTCAGCAGTGTTGTGTTATTATATTTTTTTATGTCCACTCGTTAACAGACTTAGAATGTGTGAATGAGCTACTATTGCTGTACAGAACCACATCGTTTTATTTGCTTCATGTTTTACAGCCTCATTGTATTGTTTTGGCAAAAAAACACAAAAAAAACATTAAAGAGCGATCCAAATCAGTTACATTAAAGTACACTGTTGCTAGAAAAAGTGTCCTGCTTTGTGCATTTCTTGGAAGCTTTGTCTCTAGTTAATCATGTGAATAAGGTGCAGCGTTACACTTCATTACCGGATCTGAATGAAAGGTATTTGATTTTACTAATGTAACTGTCACAGTACCAATCACTTCAGAGGCCAAGCCTCTTTTTCCATAGCTCTTCAGTCACATAAAGAGGAAAATGAGACGGAAAAATAAACTTGCACACAAAGAAATCTTGGAGGCAGGTCAAGCGTTGTAGATTGGCCATGCATTATTTCTAATTTTCTTCTTCACAGCCAAAATCAACATTTGTAATGTGAACATTTATGGATTAAGGGTAGGAATGCAAGAAATACAGTAACACAGATTTGATCTGATGTAATTCCCTCGACTATAGATCACGAAACATGGGAATTTGAATGCTAATCTGTCCAGATACACAGTAGGCTCCAAAAGTCTGATATTTCAATGAAAATCTGGAATGTTGTTTTATTTAACCCTCTGGTGCTATTTTGTCATTTTTGACCAAAAAGTAGAGCATTTTTCTTTTAAAGAATTTTTCACTTCATTGGAATGGAAACGTATGGTAAGCACTTGATTTTGGCTATGTGAACACATAGACACACACACACACACATGTTGGTTTTTGTGGTTTATGGGGACTCTCCATAGGCGTAATGGTTTTTATATTGAACAAACTGTGTGTGCTATTGCCCTACACCAACCCTACACTTAAACTTAGCCCTCACAGGAGACTTTGTGCATTTTTAGATTTTCAAAAAAACACCATTTAGTATGTTTTTTTAAGCCTTTTGAATTACGGGGACATAGGCAGTGTCCTCATAAACCACTTTCATATTGTAATACCTCTGTCATACCCATGTCATTATACAAATTTGTGTCCTCATAAACCACACACACACACACACACACACACAACATCAATAATGGATATGATTTGAAAAATGGTCCTGAAAAAAAAATAGTCACACTTGTACCACTTGTGGTCAAAAACGGTACCGCACCAAACACAATCTTACTGAAATAAATTTTGGACAACAACATTAGATTTATGGCTTGAATTTTCATGTAGTTTTACATGTAAAACATGTTTTGGATAATATATATATATATATATATATAGAGAGAGAGAGAGAGAGAGAGAGAATTTTAAAATAGTGTTTTTGTGCATTTTTCATAATAATAAACCTAAACTTTTAATTTTTCTTTTCTTAGTTTCCCTTTTTGCGTCCACTTCAGTAATAATTTGCCAAATGTAAATCTGTGCTCCACAGCATTCAAGATTTATGACAGTTTAAGATGGAAATTGAATTTTCAGTTCTATGCTCAAAAAGTGGTTAAAAGGAAATAATGGATAATAAATATTCCAGTAATATAATTTAGGACCATAAAATCCCCTAAAAATGCTAAATATTACATATACATAATAGTTTTTATTAAAAATGAATATTTAATAAATGCTCATTTATTTGAAAATGCCGACCTTTAAACCTGACTGCACATGCTCTGAACATCAGCAGCATGATGCACACGCTTAGATCATTCCAGAGAACAGATGGTTTTTGCGGCAGACTGCATATCCAATAGAGGAGATACGCATATGTTGACTTACATTTCTCTCACTTTCACTAATTACATCTCTCCACGAGCGAGGAGGAGATGCTGATGTCATTTGGGAGTTATGGAGTTATGTAGCAGATCAGTGAGCAGAAAACACGTTTCTCATTAACTTTGTTCCAAGTTGGGGCACTCCTACTTATTCACATTGCTAAAAGGTTTCAACACACTTTGGCCCATTGTGTTGGGAGGGTCAGTCGAAGCCCCAATAGATTACGGAGCAAAACAATAGATCTTACAGCATTACTCAGAGTTTCCACTGATCAGTCAGACAAAGCCCTTCAAACTGACCTAAGACTGTGAGTCTGTTATTGGTTAGTATCATCTTGTCCTGCCTATATACACTCACCAGTCTCAGGGAATCCTTTTAACTATTTCTAACATTGGTTATAACGGCAACAACAAGATGTCTAGAATGTTTTATCTCTGCTATAATGACATTTGTGAGATACTATAATAGTTTAAATGAATATTTTGGATCACAGAGTTTCTGCAGGTTTTATGAAGGTAAATTTAAGACTTTTTTAAGACTAAAGAAAATGTAAAAAACAAATGAGTTGTATTAGCTACTAACCTCCATTAATTAATTTTACAAAAAAAAAAAAAAAAAGCTAAAGACATGAGTAACTCTGCTCCTAAACACTAGAATATGGAAACAACTTTTACTGTGTCTTCTGATCACACTGCAAATAAAAGTGATGTTCTTTGTCTGCATTTTGGTCTTGTTTTCCAATGCCTAAAGATTCTTAAATCAACAATTGGTGCAAAATGACATTACATAAGAAGTCTTGTTTTCTGTAAACTTCAAATCAAAATAAGACGAGTGTATGATTATGATTAAAAAAAAGAACAAATCTCTGCAATGTGTTCAGGGAAAACACACCCTATTGACAGATATTTGTTCTCGTTTTAAACATAAATTGTTAAATTTCTCAGAAAACAAGATTTCATGTATTAGTACCGGTATTTTCTTGTAAAACATGTTCCAATAATTGTAGTGCAGCCCAAACCTTTCACTATGAAGGGCTAAAAATCAAACCTGATTGAGAGTTTAGTAAATGCTGCATTATATTCAACGGTATTACATTAAGATGTACCATTTATTTATATTCTTCTATATTTCTATAGTTCAATGCAAAAATTGAGATATAGCATAGTTATAAAAAAATAAAGATATGCTTCACTGTCATGGTTTTTTTCCTCCACCCTTGTGACACTGCATAGCTAAATCAAAGGTCATCGGGGTCAAGATTGGCCATCTCTGATTTACTTTCTGGCACTAGAAGGTCGAATCATGCTGCAATTACAGCCGCCGGCCATTTGATGTCAGTGTTGACCCTTCCTAAAACAAGCAGCAGCAGCAGCGTGTTTGGGCGTAAAGGAGAGATGCAGGCCAGGGTGGGCTTATCTGACACAGTAACACTGTATTATTGATGCTGGTAGCAGGGCAGATAAGGGCCCAGAAGAATTTCAGACACTCTCTGTCACCGCAAGTCTCGCTTTGGCGATCTCACCGATGTGTGACTGGAAGAGCTGTCCGCCCCCGACACTCAAACAATGGAGCCAGTTTAGTCCCACAGTTTATACACACCATATCGCTCCGGGAAAACATCTCTGTTTGATGTTACGGCCGATGGAAAAGTACAACACGGCGTTTGAAGCGTGTGTGGGCCGATTTTTTTCCCTGCAAATGTCATTGTGATTTTGGAAACGCTCTCGGCAGGGGGTCCAAATGACAAGATGGGAGGAATTAGACGGTCCATTTGAGGCCGAGGAGGGGATAACCTTCTAATCCGAACGAGCTTTTGTGCACTAGGGAGGAAAAGCTGAAAATCAATATTTCGTCTGGTTGCTGAGCAAAGTAATCTTTCTGGAGAACAGGTGTCCTATCGCCTGGCAAAGCCTCTTGTCCTTTCATCACACATCGAATGGTGGCAGCTTTGGGAGGGAGACGCCCTTTCATACCGAGGATTGGATGGCACTCTCAAAGGAGCTGACCTGAAATCATACTCAAGTCTGAAGAAAAGCACCGCTGAGTGATTTGTAAAAGGCCTATAGGTGAGTTTTCACTCGCTTTAGACGTCAGCTTGTGGATGGCTTGGTAAACTGGCTCTGCTGAGACTGAGTTTACGGTGGACTTGTTTGTTTGTTCTTGTAACTAGGTTTTAAATGAATGGAGCTAGTAAATCTGACTCTCGCGCTCTTTCATTTTTTCCAGGGCTGGATTATGGACTGGGCCTGGGCCTCCATAACTGCCAAAGGAAGTTGAAGAGCAGGACCTTCAGTGTATAAAGCATGAGCGGAGAGTCGCATGCTTTATGACTTGTTTTTCAGTTAAAACAAGAAAAACTTTACTGCACAAGATTGCAGTGTATAAGTCTATTCTGTTTTACTGCACTGGCAGATTCATTTACTTGTCTTTAAACTGTTTATACCTAAAGCAAGTGGAAAATCTGCCAGTGCTGTAACACAAAATAAAAATACATTTGAAGGATTTTTAGACATTTGAACTGGTAAAGAAGCTGTTTTTGCAGTGCAAATTTATCTAATGCTTGCCTACACTTTAAAAAAAAATGTTCAACCATGGCTGAACGATAAATAAATAACTATAAATAAATGAAATCATGAAACTTTTGTATAATTCTACAGTTAAAATGTAAAATAAAATGATTATATTTTTTTTCTTAAACATAATCATTTTATTTTACCATGAAATATTACAATAGTGATATTTCTATTTTTGTTCTAATTTTTTGTTCTGTTTGTTCTAACTTTTTTGTTTTATATTTATTTAGTAGTCCAAGAATGAAAAAAAGACGCACACACATCCAAAAACCTTTTATTCATTTATTATACTGAAGAAGCCAAATAAATTGATTTATTTTTGGATAATTTTGGATGTATGCAGTTCTTATTTCATTCTTATATTGTTTGATTGCTTGAATCAACGCACCTAAAGACGTTTAGTATGTTTTGTTTTGGATTAATTTTTGTCTCTACGACTTTCTCCGTTTGTCAGTTATGTTTATATAGAAATATTATTATTATTACTACTACTACAATTTTTATAGCTCTATTCATGTACAATCACAATCTTAAGCAATAAATTGCATTTTAATTTGCAATCACAATTTTTATCAGAAAAATGTCCATTAGACTTTGTACCAAATTTGTACCTTATCTACCCCAAAAAGGTGCATTTTATTAGCTTAGAGTCATAATATGTACCCTAAATGTGCTACTATGAACCGTTTAGGTGTAAATAAGATACAAAGAAGTCCCTTTAAATTTACTGACCCAGTGAAAACCCAGTGTTGTACCCCTAAAGGTGTACTGTACACTGCATACAAAAAATGCTTTTTTTGTTTTTTAATAGGAAAAGGTGTCTGCATGTCCATTAGGGGTGCTGTGGGGGTCTGGCCTTTGAAACATCTGTCCAGGGGGCTCCTATAGGACCACAATCTGGCCCTACCAGCACCCAATCGAGGCAGCAAGGGCCAAAGCTTGCCTACTAAAAATATACGCTCCAGGATGTTATTGCTAAGCTGCACATGCGTGTCTGGCCAGCATTTTTCAGCCTTTGGGATGTTTCCCCTCTCTCTTTTCCCTCCATAAATTAAAGAGGTAAAATTCCTCAGTAACACATCGTAATAAGGTTTCGCCTCTGACAGCACGTCCAGAATTGATGCGTGTTTCCCAGTAAGACCACTGCACAGAATGTGTTTATTACAGTGTGTGTGTTAAAGGAGTCTTGGGACCTTCTATTGGCTCATAAAGTATTATCAAAGCGTGCCAGCCTTGGAGAACACATGCCGCACCTTTCAGATCTCCAGCCTGATTTATTATAGACGAGTACCAGTGTTGAGGAAGCTAATTTGAAACAAGCTACAGACTAATTCAAAACTCTTAAGTTTGGGGTTAAAAAAAAAAAAAAAGTTAATGTTTTTGTCTCTTGTGCTTATCATTTATTTGATTAAAAATATAATAAAAACAGTAATATTGTGACACATTACAATATGAAAAGTAACCGCTTTCTATTTTAAGATATTTAAAATGTAATTTATTCCTGTGATCAAAGCTGAATTTTCAGCATTATTACTCCAGTCTTCAGTGTCACATGATCCTTCAGAAATTTTTATATGCTGATTTGCTTCAAGAAAATTATTTTAAAAACAGTTGTGCTACTTAATATTTTTGTGGAAACAGTGATGCATTTTTTCCCCCTAGGATTCTTTGACAAATACAAAGTTCACAATTTTAAGAAATTCAAGAAATTTTTATATTTTGTAACATTCTAAATATATTTACTGTCACTTTTGATTAATGTAATGTATCCTTGCTGAATAAATGATAATTTATAATAATGTTTTAAAAAATTCTTACCAACTTTAAACTCTTGAATGGGGTCACGGTGCACACACACAAGGAAGATACAGGAACACGCAGACGAGGAGTAAACTCAAAATAACAGTCTTTAGTGAATCCAAACAAGGCAGGGCAAGGCTGACACAGACAGGAACTCTGGAGGCCTCTCAGGATGGGGACCTCCAGAGCAGAACAAACAGAACGGAGGCCATGGCGGTGCAGGGAGCTCAGGAGGCCATGGCAGGGTGGTGCTTGTGGCCGTGGCCTCGTCCCTTGGCCAGGCCACTCCAGCCGGAACCCTTCTACCCCCCCAAAATTTCCATGAGGCAGCTACGGGGTATCAGGAGCCCTCCGGGGCTAAACAAACAAGAACAAGACAGGACAGGACAGCCCTCCGGGGCTATGCAATCAGGAACAAGACAGGAAAAAAGGACAGCCCACAGGAACAGGAAGCCCTCTTGGGCTGTTCTCGGAAGCTGATCGAGGCTTCTTCTGGTCATGACAAGGAGTCAGGGGCCCTCACAGGGTCCCTCAGCAACCACCTCCACTTCCACAACAGGAGGGGCATGGGAATGGCCTCCGTAGCAACCACAAGAGGAGCCGCCTGCCCTCGACGAGTCTCCGTGGACTAGACCGACATGACAAGACTAGATTAAAACGGTTCCTGTGAGCACAACAAGACTTAAAACGGCACTCCTGCCGGAACTAGGGAACTAGAGTCAGATTTGATTAAGTTGACAACATTAAACTTAAGCTAAATACAACCAATAACATTACACTCAGTTTAAAAAATATAAGATGCATCCCAATTTGTGTATTTATGCACTATTTTGTGTTTGTAACGTGGCAGACGAGACGTGCGGATCCAAGTGCAAGCTTTATGCACAATTGTGTGTTTGTAACGCGGCAGACGAGATGTGAGACGTGCGGATCCAAGTGGAAGCTTTATTTGTAAAACATGGTCAAAATACAGGTAGGGTCGAACAACAGCAAACAGTATCCAGAGGGCTAGACAAGAGAGGTAATTCAAAACGTGAGCAATAATCCAGGCAAGGTGCAAACAGAGTCCGAAACGGCAAAACAAGGATTAATCCAAACAGACAATAGATCCAGGGCAGGCGGCTGACAGACGAGACAAGATAAACCAGGCAAGGATCAGGACACAGATGAAACTGACTATAAATATAATTAGGCTAGACTTAACTTCAGAAAACACGGAATGGCTTCGTAAGGTTGCTATCACTAGGAGAGTGATAAATGCAGACAATACTCGGCAGTGAGGGAGAGAAAGTCCAAGGCTTATAAAGAGTGTGAGATAATTCTCAGGTGTGAGCGTGATTAGTGCAATCAGCTGTGTGTGTGACGTCAATGCAATTGGTGATGGGCGGAAGGCCACAGACCGGATTCGTGACAGTGTTGTTGTTTTATTATTATTAGAAATAATATTAATAATATTATTATAAAAAAATCCAATATAATATTATTATTATTATTAGAAAATTCCAAAAAGGAAAAAGTGCACTTCAAATGCCCGGATAATGCACTTAAATAACCAGAAAAAACTAAGTATGGAATGTTAGATACTTCATGCACTCAATTGTCACAGCTTTAATTATGTACTGGAAAGAGACTCCAATGCTGGATGACAAAATAACCTTATACACTAGAGATTTGAGTACATAGTGCATAGAATAAGTGCCTAGTGCATTGTTTGGAAACTACTTTGCTATGAAAATAAAATGTCCTAAATGAAGTAACTACACTATGTACTTTCCACATGCGTAATATGGGACACAACTACTTAGCTTTGAAAAAAGAAATGTTCCAAATAAAGTCAATGTAGTAACATCACTATAGATACCCTCACTAGATACCCCCCCCCCCCAAAACATGTTCATTCCCGGATTGCCCCGTATATCAGCATTTAGTCCTGCCCTGTAACTATCCCTGGTGCCCTTCTTAACTTAGTACAGAGCGTTCTCTTCAGACCTCTCATCTGGATAGAGCTTAACCTCCCCGCCCTCCTTTTCTTTAGCTGTCAGGTCAAGTACGCACTCGTATAAATAGCCTGCAAAGTAGGGGTCAGAGGTCAGAGCTGAGCCATGCCCGGGGGGGGGGGGGGTGTCTTAATGTGGAGCCCCAAGAGGGATCAGGTGGGACAACACCTGAATGATTGGGAAGGCGGGTGGGAACTATTAAGATGGATTAAACACACCCGTCCCCCCCGACCCCTCCTTGGAGAATTCACTAAGACGGGCCACCATCCGCCTCCGTTTATTCAAACAGGTCAGGTGCTTTTTCCGTTTCAGTTTATAGGCCGCTCAGCTGGGGCACTTAGTCGAGATTGCAGTCAGCCCCCGAGAGTCTCGGCATATTCACACGCCGAGCACTTACGCTAATCTTTCAGGTGGTATCGCTCTCTCTGCATCTGTATTGTGTGGGTGCAAAGCTCCCGTGCTTTGTCTTAACACAGGGGCCCTTCTGCACTAATGGTGCCTTGCTCATCGGCAGGGATCTGCGCCTCCTGCAACAGATGGCACTGGGGTCGTCACGGGTCAGGGTGAGTTACAGCTGTTTGGGGTTGTTGTGAAAGGGCTTCTGCTCTGCAGCGTGCAGGTGGAGGGCTGGAGGTGCACCACTGGTCAGCCTCATGGGAAATCATGCCTACTTTTTCACAGGCACGGCCTGACATTTGCTGCCAAGGCTTCAGCAATTATTCCCATATACTGTAGGATTTTCCAAAACCTCATGGATAGCCTAGCTAGACAGTATTTTAAGGCATCATAGGTGCACTTCCTTTATGTGATGGTAGGTGATGCTGCTTTTAAAAATGCTAAAGTGACATTGAAGTTTTACATTTATGAATTTAGCAGATGCTTTTATCCAAAGTGACTTACATTGCATTCAAGTTACACTTTTTACATTTTATCAGCTTTGCTTTCCCTGGGAATCGAACCCATGACCTTGGCATTGCTAGCGCCATGCTCTACTTTTTGAGCTACAATAGAATATTTCTATGAATGAATAGAAACATATAACAATATACGGCAAGAAAAATGTAAATTGTAAATATATTTCAATAACTCTTTACAATAAGGTTACATTTGTTAATACTAGTCGATGCTATTAACATTTTGTTTACAGAATTAATTAATTTGGGTTACTAGCTAACGTTTATTTATACAGAATGAAATATGGAGTTCACATTATCCAGATTAAAATGCTATGAAAATATTGTTCACTGTTATTCTATGTTACATAATGATTTAACTAGTGATAACATAATAAACTGTTACTGAAATATACATATAATATTTATAATTGACCTTGTCTTCTTGCCTAGTTCTTCATTGTGGATTTTATTATTTATAAAATAAATTTTAATCTATCAAATCTCTGTAGGTCTTTCAATTTGGAAATGTATAAAAAATAGTTAAAATAATTTCAAATGTAGGCCTACTACAGTTCAAAAGTTAGGGGTCAGCATTTTTATGAATGTAAATTATAATTTATTACTTTTATTCAGCAAGGATGCATTAAATTGATCAAACGTGACAGTAAAGTAAATTTTATAAAAGGTTTCTATTTCAAATAAATGCTCTTCCTTTGAAAACAAAAAAAAAAAACAGTTTCTTACAAAATTATTAAGCACCACAACTGCTCTCAACATTAATAATAATAAAAATATAATATTTGTATTTATTTAGCTAGCTTGCTACCTAGTTAGCATAAACCAGCATTTTAGAATGATTTCTGAAGGATCATGTGACACTGATGACTGGAGTAATGGCTTCCGAAAATTCAGCAGTCATCAGAGAAATAAACTATATTTTAAAATATATTCAAAATGAAAACAGTTCTTTAAAATAATATTTCACATTATTACTGTTTTACTGTATTTTGCAGCCTTTGTGAAAATAATAGACTCAAAAACATTGAATAATATAATAATGAAAAAAATCTAACTTTTGCAGAGCAATATAATTGTGCTGCTATATAAAGTGTTCTCAATAAGTCACGGAAGTTCCATTCCTGTTAAAGGCCGTTTTTTATGACAGCAAGGCAGCTCATGAGGTTTTGGAACAGAGTTCTAGTGCCCCAAACATGTGCCTGTGTGGAAATTCCAACTCGCACTGAATCACACTACTTTTTTTTTTTTTTCTTTGGTCAGAGATCGATAAAACACTCTCTCTATATTTATAATAATTAATTTTTGGTATATTCTTTCCCAGAGACAACATTTTACAAAAGGGAAAAACTGTCATAAGATTCTTGGCCTCTTTTTAATTTTGCATGTGGGTTTGCATTCTCCACCCTCTCTGGATCAACACATTAAACATCCAGGACAAGTACAGTAAACAGACCCACGTGCTTGTGAAACAGCATGAGTCTCGTGTCAGTCACTGCCCCGGGCTGATCAGCAGGTGTTGGGTGTCCACTGGCAGAAGGGGGAGGGTGGACATCATTAATCATTCTATGATGGCTGGATGGGTCAGGTGTCCATCTCAGAGATATATGTTTAGAGCTGACCAGCACAGACAGCTAAGACTGAGCAGACTGTCTTTGCACGCATTCCATTTCAAAGGCAGCGTGTCAGTATGTTTTGGCTCAAATGCATGTGGTGCATGTTTAGGGCAGTTGCATTGTCTGTCTCATGCCTGTCTCAGCATGCTGCAGGAGTGTGGACTTTATGCATTGCTCTTAAAGGGATAGCTCACACAAAAATGCAAACTGTCATTATTTACTCACCCTCATTTGTTTCACATTTGTAAAAAAATATTTTAGCTATTGTACATATAAGAAGATATTTGGAAGAAAGTTGGAAACTAGCCAATGGTAGCCAATGACCTCCATGGTCTAGAAAATATACTCAATGGCTACCATCAACTGTTTAGTTACCAGTATTCTCCTAAATATCTTCTATTGTGTTCAGCAGAAGACAGAAACTCATACAGGTTTGGAACAAGTGAAGGGTAAGTAAATGATGACAGAATTTACCAAGCATAAAATGGAATTCATTGTATAATAACTGTTTAATAACACAATTTTGGATTATCAAATCAAAAGTAGGGCTGTAAAATGAATCAAATTCAAATCAAAATGTGGACTAGCGTCAGTAATTATTAAACTGCAAAAATTACAGCTATTTAAATATATAACTTGCTTGTATATTATGCTAGCAAGTAACGTAGTTTCGTCTACTACACCTACTCGAGTACACAATAATACTTATTAGGTTACTTATGAGTATATATAGAATAATACTTATGAGGTTTTTACCACCCAATTAGATTTTTTTTTACAGTAAAATAAAAATAAAAATGCAATTATTCAAGTTATACCCATCCATCCATTCTGTCCATAAGGCCTATAAACCTTCAAATTTCAAGACTTGATAAACTTTTCTCATAACTTTAAAATTAGGCTTGATCAAGCCAATATTTGAAGAGTGGCTTGACAAACTATGTCTAAATTACAGTCATATGAACTTATTGAAATATTAAATTAACTTTTAATCTGCTTCTTTACATTCAAATTAAAACTGTAGTTCCACATCCGGTATGTTACCTCAAGTTCAGATTCAGTTCAAATAAACATTTTCAATTCCAATCTAAATGATGCACATACTCTGACACATACTCTGGCATATCATGTATGTTATGGCTCAGATGTACATGGTTCATGTATAGGAATGTTGCATTATACAGCATGGCTGCGGTTGATTTATGCATTGATCTAAAGTTTCATAGCGGGCTAATATCAGAACGGCATGCCCTCAGCGATCCTTTCCATGCCCGACTTTAGCAGGTGTTAACGTCCATTCCTAGATTGCAATGACGACTGGGGGCCCATTCCTAATGCTCAGTGTAAGCAAACAGGACAGGACAGTCCGTACTACCAGGGTACATTCAATGTTTGGATGTCCCTTATATTTTAACTCTCATTGACATTGCAGACTCTTCCACCCCATCCCAGAATCTCCTCTACAGTCCCTGAGAATGCCATTCATCCTGCCTGAACCTATCACAACTTTCATCGCGGCATTCTTTCCAGCGTCTGCAATGCCTGGAATGGGACGGGCCAGTGATTCCTTTACATGGGCGCAGGCTCTCGGCAGGGAACTCCCTGACACCAGAACCAGCCTGGGCCTCCTGAGAGTGTATGTGGAGGTAGAGCAGTTCTCTCCAAGCCGACAAACTGACTGATCCGACACACATCAGCTATTGGGCCAAAGATGATAAATTCATGAAGACCAGACAGGTCTTTACAGTGTACAAGAATACAAGAATGAGTTACATTTTGCCCCCAGGGATCTCAATGACAAAAATCCTATCATGTGACTTGTTGTATTATTTTGAGTCCAAAGATGAGCTGTTTGTGGGGAAAAAATGCGATTATAACCTAAAACCCATCATTATTTTTTTTATGAAACAACATCTAAGCTATCAAAGTATGCAAATTCATCACAAAATAAAACAATAAATGCACTTTTGATGCACCTTACTGTGGCGTGGCAGATCGCAATTGTTGCCTCAATTTAAGCGCTGCTCGAAACGCACGTGAACTAATCAGATACAGAGATGAAATAGTGTGGCAAGATCACATTTATTTGAATGAATTATAGCATGTATTTCATTTAATCATTGATCGAGAGAGAGAGAGAGAGAGAGAGATGACAGTTGTGTGTGCTTTACCTGCTTGCTACGTCTGCGCATCTCTCTCTCTACAAACAATTACTTCAAAAACAGTGATTTTATCACCTTGTTGCTGGGGAATATAATGTAGCGATCTAGTATCTAGGCTATTTTATGAATAAAAATCGCGGGGAAGCATTGACAACAAGTTGTGTGTGTGTGCAGCGCAATCTGTGATCTCCAACCTCTCTCTATCTCTCTGCGAGCGAGTGATGTGTGTTGGTTAGTGTGCATCAATTAAAGAAGTGCATTAATAAAGAACGGTGATTAAACTTACTTGGAACTACCTGTGCATTAAACGGTTTTACTGCATACCTGCCAGCCAATCAGAATCCAGTATTCAGACAGACCACTGAATAAAGAAAGATAAAATACAATTTACCGAATGTATAATCTCTCATGTAATCATCCATTCAATGTTTCCGTCTTGGAAAATGTTAATAAACCAGTTTGTGAACATGGCACGTGACATTATGTTTACCTCAGTACAATGTCCATTACGCTTTTGTTATTAAAAAATATATATATTTTTGCACTAGGCTATATTACGCATATACTTTACTTAATCTGTTGTACTTAATTGATTAATACATATTTAAATTCTCATTTTAAAAAGAGAATATTTTTATAAGGACCATTTACAGTAAATGATTGACTTCATAATTGCATCACTAAAGCAAAGACTTTCTTTCATTCAGTGTATAAAAATCTAAATAATTCTGCATAACAAACCATGCGCTCAAAATGATGGAGCAGGTCACATGTTCAGATGTAAAACTATTCTCACTGGCCTGGCGTGCATCTGTGTATGTTAACTTGTGCGGGAGACTGTGTGTTCACTGATATCTCTGGGAAAACACTCTTGCCCTGGCCGGATCTCTCCTCACAGATGCGACTGCCTCGCGGGACTCTGGGATCGAGGGGCTTTGTGGTAATTGTGGCGATTCTTGTAAACAGGCACACGGTTTTAGAGCTCTTCCTCCCCCCACAGTCAACTTCCTTCCCTGCCAGGGCCCTTTGCACGACAGAGTCACAGTCTGGTTGACTTTCTTCGGGCTTTTCTCACTGTAGACATGGCGCCAGTGTTTGATATCTTGCTGCAGTCTGACCAAGGACTGGACTGCTTGATCAAGGACTGTGCTGTCCTTTTTTTAGTTCAAAAAGAATAACAGAAGTGGCGTAACAACAGGTTACTGCGTCGCAGCTGTGCATTCATTTATCCAAACTTGAACTGCAGGAAACAGATTGGCTTGTCCACCTTTTAGATTTGATTCAAGAATGCCTAATATATTCCAATTCAGTTGGCAAAAATATGTTGGCAAATATTGGCAGATACATGAATATATATATATATATATATATATATATATATATATATATATATATATATATATATATATATATATATATATATAGACTATTACAGCACAGGATGTTGTATATGTATATTGTAACAATTTTATTGATATGAAATATAATAAAATATAGATATTATATACCATATATACCATTTAAATCTAAAATATAATATATAAAATATAATAATTTACAATATAATATAGAATTGAAAGGCAGATTCTGAATAGTCAAAATTTTACATTAAATTTATTGTTAAAATCAATATTTTAGGTTATTAAACATGACATCAGAATTGATATACATGATCCATATTCTTTGTCTTAGTGCATACAATTTGTTACTGCATGTTTTTGAAAATAAAAACTGTTGGCCTTCATAATTTTTTATCAAAACGAAATGTTCCTCATCTGAAAAAACCTTCCTTTTTCGACTGACATCATTAATTCTTTTTATTTTTCAGCCCTTCCTCTCCAAACCTGGTGCCATTCTGATACATAGCACACGTTTTTCAAAATCCAATCAATTCCTGATTAATAAAATCAAATTCCATCCTACATTTTCATAGTTCAGTGTCCTTGATCAGTCTGATGCATTTCACTTACAATTTCAGAAGTCAAATTAGTTGCAAACTGCATTTCATGTTGACTGTGATCTCAGGATAATGTTGTTAAAAGCTAAAGCTTTAGATGCTCAATCTGCTCATTTATTTCGTACAAGCATGATGATGATGATGAAGCACTGCTCTGCATGAACTGGTCCTGGCATGCAGCTCTGCAGAGCTGTAAAAAATGCGCTGCTCATAGAGTGTTTCATTAATTTAACAAGCCCTCTTGCTACATCGAAGGAGCACTTCCAAAACCCCAGATCTCCTGCATGGAGTATCGGATGACAGAAGCCGGCTCTGGGACGCCCATCTAAGGCAGCCGTGAACTGGCAAGGTTGGGTTTGTGGGAAATCGCTTTCCCATTCAGTACCGTGTGAGTGCAGTGGCTTTACCAAAACAAACAGTCCAGCCCAGAGATAAACCTATCGGGATTGATACCGGCCCAGAGGACAGTGGGTCAGGGGGGATCGTTTTTCTGTATAGGAAGCAAGTATATAATATTTGAGATAGCAAAGAGAGGAAACTCTGGCTTGGGTGACAGCATTAGAATGTGCAGCATGCGCTTTCGGGGCTGATTGACAGCAGCAGGTGGAGTAACAGAATGGGGCAACACCTGCCCTGTTGCCTCATCAACACAAACTAATGTTAGCCCCCCCACCCCGGAATCCCCGAAATTGCTTCTTCCCGCTCTGCAGATGCAGTCCTGATGGCTGTTCTGATTAGCCTGTGCAGAAGGTCAGAATTCAGTCTCTGCTGCCCAGTCACGAACAGTGTTGCTGCATTAATGCTGTCATTTTAAATCCACACTCCACAGTGGACCGGCCCGCCACTGCCAAGGGCTTGTCAATAAGTCTCCGCTGCCCTATTGATGCAGTGAGCCAGCATGTGGACTGCTGGGGTGGAAGTGGATGACTGTGGTACAGTCAGCGGTCTAGATGCTGGATGTCAATGCAGGCCTGTGTTTCCTCTGGCTGGGCAGCAGGTTACTGTGGGCTGAGTAAGAGCGGTCAAGGACAGGGGAACTCAGAGGCGCAGAGAAAGGGAGTCGTGTAATGGTTTAGAGAGGTGGGGGTTTGGGGTCAGAGGGGGTGATTAATGCTAGTACTGTGGTTCTGTTGTTCTCTGCTTAAGTTTATCTGATCCTTGACCTTGACCTCAGCCATCTTAACCTCAGCTGGCTAAGCAAATGTGACACTGACTCTGTTTTGCCACTCACAGCTCTGGGCCTTTGGGGAGATTAACTTTGAACTTTATTATTATATTATATTATATTACATTATAACTTGTTAGATTTATCTTATTAGATTTATATATTAATGTAATTGATATCTACTAATCAGTCTTTGAATTTGAAATGTTATTTTATATAATATTTATATAATATTTTTATATTATTTTATTATTACTTCATCTTATTTTATTAAAACATTTTCTAATGTTTTATATATTACTGTATTTGGATATCTATATGTTTATCTAGCCATTTATTTTTTATGAATTTTATAATATATATATATATATATATATATTATTGTTTTACTATATATGTATATTCCAAATGAAAATATATTTTAACTATCTGTCTATTGGTCTGTCTGTCCATCCGTCTGTCCATCCATCCATCATCTATCTGTGTATCACATGACTTAAACTCTTATTTTTTCTTTCTTAGTAAATGTAGAGAATACCAGGAACCATATGTACCATGTGTTTTTTTTTTTTTAAGTTAACCCCCAAAAGACACTTTCTTAGCAGGCGTTTCAAATGCTGAACAAAGTTAATTTGCTTTGAAATATGTGTCACATACATTTAATGACTTTGGAAAATAAATTGAAAAAATAATCATTATATATTTTCTTCCTCCAGGAATTTAAATTGTGAACAGATTTTGCCTTTCGCGCAGCGAGAATGACCCAATATCTGGAATCAGCTCCAGGAAATAAACTACATACAATCAGAACACCCATAATTAAAAGTATTACTCACGTTGAAGCATGCAATGAAGTATCAACACACCAGCTCTCTGCAGCAAACCATACTGGCTGCCGTGCAGGCCAAGTCGGAAGTCTTCCAGGGGTCTTGTTCGTGTGTGTGTGTGTGCGTGCGTGTGTGTTTGTGTTCCCACAGATGAGTGTGAATCCATTCTTTTGTGTGTGTGGATTTGTGGGTTTGATTATCCATGCCAGAGTGTCTAAGAATGTGTATATATGTGTTATCAGGCAGGCATTTGTTTCAGCTGGCCGTGGGGCTGTACCATCTGCTAATGCCAACGGCTTTGCTGTGTTCAACTTGCATCTTGGCTGACCCCAGATAACTGGGGCTCACTTTTATGAATCTGACATGAGCAGCCACTTAAACACAGGACACGGGAATTTGAGCACGCACAAGGTACTCTAACACTCCTGACCTTTTCATAAACATGTGTCCAGTCTTGCTTTCCTGGAGAAAGAGTGACCTAAGGTCTTGCCCTGTACTTTGCCAAAAAACACTTTTTTTGCAGGCCTTTTTGAATGAAGTCCAATGTGTATCTGTCTATCATTTGTTTTTCCACACTTCCATATTTACATAATTGCAAAACTTTTAGTCATTTGTCTGGGAAAAGAATGACTGATGATGTGAAATATCTAGGTCATTTTTAAGTTGGAATGTAATTTATTGAAACAGATTCAGCCAATAGAAATGATAGATGTTGCACAAAGACTATCTCCTCCCTTTAAGGTTTGTGTACAAAAATAATACTTTTATTCAGTGAGGATGCACTAAATTGATCAAAAGTAGCAGTAAAGTCCTGTACATTTACATTGTTACAAAATATTTCTATATCAAATAAATGCTGCTCTTTTGAAATTTCTATTAATCAAATTATCCTGAAAAAAGCGTCATGGTTTAAGTAGCAAAGCTGTTTTAAACATTGATTATAAGAAGAAATGTTTCTTGAGCAGTACATTATCATATGAAAGATGGAGTAATGATGCTGAATTATTATAATTTTTATTTTTTTTTGCATCACAGGAATAAATTACATTTTAAACTATATTCACATAGAAAACAGTTATTTTAAATCATACAAATATTTCAGAATATTACTGTTTTTACTGTTTTGTTTTTTTTAATCAAATTGATGCAGCCTTGGTGACCATATATGAGTCTTCAAAAACATGAAAAGCAACGGAAAAAAACCGGAAGTAAAAAGGTACTCCATCTTTAAATACCAAACTACAATTTGAAGTGATATATTACTGAATATGTTCCAAAGCCTTAGTTCTCTCGATTTTTCCCATCAGGTGTATATTAACAGTAATTAGGATCTATATTTATAAAAGAGAAAAGTTTCCACGGCTTTCCAATCTGCTTGCAATTATGATGAGAAAGACTGGCCTCATTATTTCTTCCAGAATACATAATTTCTCATTTGCAGGCAAGACTTAATAATTTTTTTATTATCCAATACGCCAAACACATATGAGCTGAACCATCTGAACCATCCATGGAAATTATGAATAATTTTCCATACAGATTTGACTCAGTCTATATATACTAGATCATCCATAAGCACATGAACACATGTAGCGCTCGCTAAACCAGCCTGCTTTCTCCAGGAATGAAAAAAGGCATTCATGGACACCCGATAGCCGCTGGTCGTTGCGGAAGAGAATCCTACACCATATGTGTTGGGTGACGTGATGCAGCTCATGACATTGGGCCTGTTGGCTGTAATCAGTTAAGACTCAATGGCATTCCATTCTCCAGCGGTCACTGCGGAGAAGCCCACCACCCGCCTCAGTGCTGTCAAGCAGATGTTCATGAGCACTGTGTGTGCTTCATGGCAGGGCTGGTGAGGGCTTCTCTTGTGCACGGGGCTCTGTGCTATGTGTGTGTTTGGAGACCGGTCTGAAATGGGGCAGAAACAGTGTTAAAGAGGTGCTAAATAGCGGAAGAGGATAGAAAGATGGATGGTTTGGAGATCTGTGGCTGTGGGACATGGGTTTGGGTGTAAAAGTTATTGGTTTGGTCTAAACTGATAAACGATTGACTGCATACCGCAGAACCACAACTGTAGTCAGCTTCCCTATGCATTTGGCCAGAATTTGCAAAATGGCACTTTGTGGGTGATTTGTTACAAGAAAAAAATAAATAAATAAATAATAATAAAAAAAAAAAAAAATATATATATATATATATATATATATGTGTTATGGGTATTAGAAAACTAATTTCATTCACCAGAGGCCTTTAAATTATATGTACAAATTAAATGGGCAAAAATATTGGCAGGAAAACGAGAGCGAGGAAAAAAACAAACAAAAAAACACTTACCGTTTTTCTTCAAAGTGGGAAAATGAACTGGAACAAATGCAGCTTCACCTGAAACTGCGAATTTGTGAAGATGGAACACTTTTTTTTTTTTGTCTTGCTGCATCTAAAAATAGAATATTATGAATATTTACATCACTCTGATTCAATTACTGATATGATGAATACACTTGAATTTTTCTAGAATGATCATTACCATTTTTCTTTTATCCAGTAGGTCAGATTGGACCTGCTTTACATAAAAACACATTAATCAGAAGAAACACATGTCTATTTGAGGTCAGTGCAGCCATAGAATTCAACAGACATAAAATACATCTGTATGTCAAAGTTACTGTCATATTTCCTGTTCAGAATGTATATCTTCCTTGCAGTTTGGAGTATAAACATGGAAGTTGCAATACATATGATTTAGAAATGCAATCTGCAGACAAAGTCAATCCATGTTAAATCATTTCAGCACATGCAATAGGCGTATTGTGGTCTGGCTGTTGTGCACAAATGTATTTTTAGGTCAACTTTGTGTGGTTGGCAGACTGAGACGAGCCTAGCCATCATCATGTGATAAAGAGACATGAAATATGAAGTATCTCTAATGCAAAACATGCAATGAGCAGCCCACGTGCTCTATTTCTGGTCTTCGGTTTTTAAGAAACGCTTATATCGATTCCTTGAAGATGTATTCACGAGTGAACTGCATAAAATAAAATGCAGGGTTCATTCAAAGGGCCTCTGAGTGTTTATTAATCCACATCTGGTCTTGTCATCAAGGCAGCATCAGAATAATGAGGTTAGCGAAAGGGAACAGTACATCAATGGCAAGTACATGACTACACAGCAGTGTGTTAGTATGACTGCACTGTAACTGGGCTTTTATGATTGTTTTTTTGGGTCTAACACATCTACTTAAATATAACTTATTTTTAATATTAATTAGAAGATATCTTGTGTAAGATATTTAGACTTGTTTCATATATCTTAAATGTGTCTATTTTTGTTTAATTTTATGCAAAATCTAAAATCATAGTCTACAATATACTTGTTACTTTTATTGATTTATTTTTTGCTTTTCCAAAAATGTTCCATGCAGACAAACACATTTTAAAAACATGGACTGTCATTTTTTATTTATTGGATTTTTGTGTGTGTGCATGTGTGATTTTGCGGATTACATATGCTGTCGACCTTGATTTGGTCAGTGTTGTTATGAAATTAGTACCATACCACATTACAGCAGATTTCAGGTTTTCTTCATAGGCACTGTGTGATCATTACTGTGACTGATCTTCAAATGTCTGGCTTGTCGTGCAGTAGCCTGGTCGGGCCTCTATTCGTGCATCTGCTGTTTTCCTCCTTTATTCATTTGTGTTATGAACTGCCTGGAGTCACATGAAAGCAGGACAGAACCAGAGGTCCTCGAGACTTGGATTCAATTCAAGACCAGTAAGCATTTTCAAAAGAGAAGTCAAGAGGAAATGACTTCGTTGTTGAGAGAATAAAGGAAACTGTCTAACCGGGGCATGTGTTGTTAATCCAACCTGCTCAGGCCTCGAGAAGCAGCGAGTTATTCATGTGTACGGTGTACCGCACCACTGAAGGGCTATTGATAGGAAAATCTCGTAATTAAAGTTACAGCATGGTGGTTGCTGTAAAGCGCTAAGTGTATAATTACTGTTGCATGACAGTCTTTACTACATTTTGCACTCCTAAATAAAAAACGAGACATGCAAGACATAATTTATTCATTGATTGACTTCCTGCATGCATACAGTTTTTAGAGTTGCAAAAAGTGATTATAATATTTAGTAGTTTTGTCTCATTTCCAAATACAAATTTATATAAACATTCTTGAATCAAGATACATCGACTTAAGAAGCAAAATGACACGCCATCTAATTTTTAGAAAATGTACCAAAATTGTTTTTGAGTTTTTGCTTAAAACAAGAAAGCATATCCGCCAACAGGGTCAGAAAAATAAACTTAATTTAAAAGGTAAACATGAATTCATCTGACCCCAATGGCAGATATCGTTTCTTGTTTTAAACAAAAAGACTTCATATTTCATTTCCATGGAGTCATTTTGTTTCTCAAGTAAATTTATCTCGATTTAGGAATCTTTAGATATTTGTACTGGAAAAATATGGAGGATAATTTTTTGAAAATTCTCAATAATTTGTCTAATGTTCTGGCAAGGCGCTCTCAAAATTATGAATGGACATTCTTCCAGTAATGTTTATTCATAGAATGTTTGTTCAAAATGATCTGGTCTTTAATAAAGTTCTCAAAACGTTAGCTCAATTTATGCATCATTAATGTTTCATTTGGATGTTTATCTGATGTTTTTAAATGTTACTACTTGTCTCAGGATTTTCAGAGAACATTAAAAAAAGTGACATTCCCATAATGTTTGCAAAATTTTAAAATATAATGTTCCCTTAATGTTTATATTACCAAGAACAAAATAGACATTTTGAATGTTCAGAGAACAACAGAAATAATACTTTCATAACTTAATGGGTATGTTAGCAAAATATTCTTAGAACGTCACTAGCCTGCATTCAATTTATAAAACATACAGTAGAACCAGTAATGTTATGAAATATTATTACAATTTAAAATGACTGTTTTCTATTTCAGTATATTTTAAAATGTAATTTATTGCTGTGATGCCAAGCTAAATTTTCAGCATCATTACTTCAGACTTCAGGGTCACATGATTCTTCAGAAATCATTCTAATGCTGATTTGCGGCTCAAGAAAATAAATAAATAGAGTTCAAATGAACATAATTTGTTTGAAATAGAACTGTTTTGTGATTTTATGTCTTTATGGTCACTTTTGATCAGTTTATATAGCCTTGCTGTTGGAATGAATGAACGAATACTGACCCCAATATTGTTTTATCATTCATAAAAATGGTGAATTCCATATGATTCACATCTACAGCACAAACAGCATGGGGCGAGTTAGCAGTCAAAGTTCAGTCTTCAGAGTTAAGGGTCATAAGCCAACAGGGCTTAGCAAGTATGTCTAAAACTCACCGTCACTTGCAAATAAGTTGAAACATCATCCAGAAATTCTTGTGGGGAAAATACAAGTATTAGGTTTCAGTCATGTAGCCACTTAATTAGAAAATAAAGCAATATATAATAACAGGCTGGAAAGTGTCCCTTTGTACATAGGAATCAGGACTTTTATTCCCTATTGTTTCAATAAAAGCACATCATTTGTGATCTAAGCATGCCATTGAAGTTGTCTAACCATACAAACGTCTATGCTGATCAGATTAAAGCATTACTCACCATTCTGGATTCTCAGAACAGAGGTCTTGTTACGGTCCTTATGAATTCACCGAGGACCGAATCTTCGATTTCTAGTAGGAGCAGTCAGTGAAGTTTGGACGGTTAAAGGTTTTATTATCTTAGAGACCAGGATGGATTTGAGTTTTGACAGATAACACTTCCCACAACATAGGTGTGGGCCTCAGCCTGCTAACAAGAGCTCAGGACCTGGACACTCAAACCTGTCACATTTGGAACCTGCACCGGCAAACAACTGCCAATTTTCATCCGGCGTCTCAAGCAGTGGAGAAGACGGAGACTGATCTGAGGCCTGATCCCTCCATCTCATATCATGGTCTGAACACCGCCCCACAGAGACCAGTCCTGGACGTCTGCGTTTAAAGAGGCCTTTGGTGATGCACAGCTGATCTAATGGTACCGGCTCCTAGAAATCCTGTGATTTCTGCAACTCTCCTGGACTGACCACATGTTAACATCTACATGATTGACGTGATGACCTTTAAAAATAAATAAATAAATAAATAAAAAAATCACAATGACTTAAAATGTGCCTAAAAATTTGAATGAAAACAGAAAATATGAAAATAAAAACTAAATAATAATATACTAAAATAACACTGAATATGCACTGTAAAAATGATTGCTGCAATTAGTTATTCAGATTCAACATTAGAATAAGTATAAATGTGGCATTTCAACTAAAAAAAAAATGTCAACTTAAAATTATAGGTTTAGTTGGCTTTAGTTTCCAATATTGGAAAATGTTTAAAATGTATATAAATGTTGACTTGAGATATATTGTCTCAATATCTTATGCAGTTTTAAGGATGTTTATTTTTACTGGAAAACAAGTCAAGATATATTAGCTATGTATGTATATGGCATATAATTATTTAATATTATAATAATTATAATTTATTATGATTATTATTAATAATAATAACAATAATATAAATAATTAAGCACTGGATTTGCCAAAATATCAAATATTTACAAGATATTCAGTTTTGTTTGAGGTACTAGAAATAAGCAGAAGCAGAACTAGTCATACCATTCTGTATTTTGCATTTTATGAATTAATTATACAGTATATAGTATTTCAATACATTCAATAATTCAAAACATATAAACAATCTGACCTGTTGTACAAAGGATTTAGCATAGCCAGGGTAATGTATTTTATTATCATTTAGTATAATTGGTGACCTAAAATAATTTATAATCTGAAATACTTAGTAACGTTTCTTTGTTAATACACTATATTGCCAAAAGTATTGGGTCACCCCCTTCTAATGAACAGGTTTGACTACTTTAGTAATTTCTATGAGTACAAATCTTAATGTTTAAGCATATAATGATATTCTAGGGAATTGTGTTCTTCTAATTTTATAGCAACAGTTTGGACAGAACCCTTTTCTACTCTCACATGACAGTGCCTCTGTGTATAAGACACGGTTCAAAAAGACATGATTGATTCAGTCAGTGTGGAAGAAAGTCCTGATCCCAGCTGAACTGGTCACAAGCCAACACAAATTTCACATTTCTTACAATGTTTACAATTTCATCCAAATTATGTTAAATTGTGAAATAAATTGTGACCTTATGCCGCAAGTCAAGCACATGAATATGTCAGACTACATCTAAAATTTTGTGGCAAAGTGTCATTATTTGTACTGAACATGGGATTCTTCTCCGTCACTATGCTGATTGTAGGTTGTAGATCACTGGTTTCCTGTGATCATTAACTTCACAGCCATTGTGGAAATTACATGGAGCTCTTTTGTTTATTTATTTTTTTGCTGCATGGTATCTGAGGGCTCACAGTCATATGATGTCATATAGTTATCTGCAGTAGTGCGGGAAATGTGTTTGTATCTCATAATCACAATGCCTGAATCTGTTTCAACATGGAGGTCCACTATCTACAATGTGATCAAATTTCCTTACAAGTTCACTGTTAACTCTGTGGTCACTATCTATTGTTTCCCTTGGAATGGAAAACATATAGTCATCAGAGCCGACAGCTGCTGGTCGTACGTAATCGCTCTGATATATGAGGTGTAGAGTGTGTTGTCTTTCAGTTGCTTTTAAATCGGATTAAATTGAACATCAAGGTGACCAGCATCAGAATGAAGCCACCAGCAATGACTCAATACCTAAAATTGCAAAACTGTATGACAACATGTTTTAAAAAATGGGAAATTTCTTTGCTTGTGTAAAATATTCTCTAAAAACAAGTTTAATATGTTAAGGAATTTCTTTTACAAAATACAAAACAGATACAAATGTTTATGAATGTTTTATTTATAATAATCGAGAGTAATTAAATGTTTAACACCATTGCATTTGTTTAAACAACATTATGAATCATCCACCACAGAATGAAACAATTATAAGGACCGATTGGAACTATTGTGACAACAAATCTCTGTAAATGATTGAAACATGCAATGTTATACCATAACATTTGATAGTGTTTTGATTATATTTCATACTTGTTTGGCTTTGATAATTAAAATCAGCCATACAAAGAGTGCTAATGACTTTCATTAGTTCCATCTGGAGTTCATTCATCAATAAATGTGTCATTAAAATAGTTCTCAGACAAGTTTCGCCATCATATACTTATTAATGAGAGTCCCGCTATGGGATTGTATGATTATTGAACCTGCACCTTTGACGGGAACACCTGCAAAGTTTCCGGCAATTCCACGTCCTGAGCGGTCGACAGAGAATTTAGAAATGTCTTTAATGTTACATGCATGTTTGAAAGGGTTTGTATTTTAGTTGCTGTGGGGATTTCATCCAAAAATCTAAATATGTATCCCCACACTTTATGCATGAATACAAATGAAACAAACCTGAATATGCAATGCATTTTTTTAAAGGAATAGTTGACCCAAAATCAAAAGTTGCTTCAAATTTACTCACCCTCAGGCCATTCAAGATGTAGATGAGTTCTTGTGAGAGCGTAGATGTTTCATCATCGCAACAGATTTGAAGAAATTTTGCATTACATCACTTGCTCACAAATGCAACTGCAGTGAATGGGTGCCGTCATAATGAGAGTCCAAACAGCTGATAAAAACATCACAATAATCCACAAGAAATCCACATCACTCCAGTCCATCAATTAACATCAGGTGAAGTGAAAATCTGCATGTTAGTAAGAAACAAATCCATAAAATCCATCACTTCTGGGCAAAATACCAATCCATAATCCATAATAATGCTTCCTCCAGTGAAAAAGGCAATCTCCTGTTTTCTTCTTGCATTAAAATCCACCTAGATATTTGTTTAGAACTGTTTTGGACGGCTTATAAACATGTTTGATCTGTGCATACTCCTCTCCTGTTTCAGATAAGATACCGTTATCACTGCAGAAAGCAATATTATGGATAGAGGACTCATTTGAAATGAAAAACGCCTTAATAATGGATTTGTTTCTAACAAACATGCAGCTTTTCACTTAGATGTTAATTAATGGACTGGAGTGGTGTGGATCACTTGTGGATTATAAACAGTTTGGACTCTCATTCTGGCGGCACCCATTCACTGCAGAGGATCTATTGGTCAGCAAGTGATGGTATGCTACATTTTTCCAAATCTGTTCAGATGAAGAAACAAACTCATCTACATTTTGGATGACCTGTGGGTGAGTACATTTTCAGCAATTCTTTATTTTTGGGTGAACAATTCCTTTAAAGCTTGCCTAAATCATTTATAAAAAAGACCTCCTCAGATGGCCGTTATCTCAACTGAAATTAGGCATAATGCATATTGGGTGTGTGGGTTTACTAGCTAAATTGTCCCCAGTAGTTAGCTAAATATGACAGCAGCTGCCTTTAGGGATATCTGGAAAAGTCCTCAATTAGAAAAACAGATTTTTGTTTTCTAAAAATATAAAACATATTTATTTCAGGGTTACAATTAGTCTGCAGTAATTATATAATTTACTAAAAACAAAGTGGTCATGGGAATGCGCTCATTTACAGATAATAACTAAGCAAACATGTTAGCATAAAAAAGACTTTATTAACTGTTAAAACGTTTACTCGTCTGGTTTGTTCATTTACCTCTCAGTAGGCCACTTAAGGAAGGAGTGTTTAAGACAAGAAATGAGAGCATAAATCTCGGCCTTCGTAACATTTATCACGTGATCCATCGTGTTTTGCTGGATTAGTAGATGTTAGGGCTGCATGTTTGTTTACTTTGGCCTGGTCGCCATGTATGCTAGAGCAATCTGTGACCACAGCGCAATTGAACACCATCCAACCAGAACCACCGCGAGTAAAAACATAATTACGGTCGCTTTCATTTCAACCGAATCTGATCTCATGACCTTTCTCGAATTTCGGGTGGAATCTCAGTGTGTGATGCAATGACAGGCCGTAATTGAGAGACTTATCAAGCCATGCAGTGATGTCAAAGGACACATAATGGATCTGAGAAAAGGAGCTCATTCAATGTGATACTTATTACGGCCGCATGCGATATCACAGTGGGATGTCCTTTACTCAAAGGCCCAGCTGAGGTCAGTGAGCAATAATGCTCAAGACAAGCAAAGTCTAACCTTACTGTGTCCTTCAGTATACTCATTAATTTCTTTCCGGACTGTAAGTGAATTACACCACACCATGAGACGTATTAACTGTTACAGAAGTTAATGTGCGTAATACATGGATTTAATTCAAACATTATACAACTCACAAACAGTTAAACTGCAAATAAAGTTAGGTAAATATTTACCATATTTAAGTAATTGCATAATAGAAAAACTATGCCAAAAAAAGTACAAATTTAATGCTGCAAGATGCTCTATAATCTGGCCTATAATAAAACCATGAGAGCAAATTGCAGCATAAAATGTGCACTCAGTATTTTTCAGGTAATTAAGTAAATAAATAAATAAAATTAAATATTATATTATATAAATATGTAAATATTATATTATAATATATAAATATAATGCCAATAAAGCTCATTCTGATAAAGCTCATTCTAATATGAAATTAAAATGACAAAAACCACAAAGTTACCAAAATCAAACTAACCCTAATTAATATAAAATAACCTGAAATATAAATATACAAGCTAATTAAAATATTAATAAATACTGCATGACATTAATAATAATACTCAAGTAAATTTAAGTAAATAAGGCCACATTTTTTATTAAATATAAATATGAGTTTTGCCATCTGATTGTTTTGTGACTTCGGTGAGGAAATAAGACCTGAGTTTAATTTCTCTGCTTGAACTTCTCACTGGTCTCTTGCAGTCTACAAGACATATGAGAGACGGCCTTGTGCGGTAACAGATAGACTCGTGCCACTCACCGAACAACAAAGCCATTGTATGACGTGCCAACCGGAGAGCACCTTCTCAAAGCAGCGCCGCTGAAAACAACACGGTGTTTGTGACGACAGCCGGCGTTATGAGCCGTGACATTACAGCCAGTGAAGGGTATGTTTGTGTCTGATAGGTAGCAGACGTGCTGTGGGAAGGGGTGACACTCTCTGAGCATCACAGAACATTGCAGTCAAAAGTCAAATTCAGAGGTTCTGCTGTTACAGAAACGTCCTGGCAGGAACGGGATCTCCTACCTTACGTGGCAATAAAGCCTCTGCTTGTTGTGAATCAACATTTTCACAGGACTGCCTGCTTTAGAGGTGTTCATGTTGGCTGGGCAATTCCCTTTTTTTTCCAAGAAAAACTTTGGGACAAAGGGACAATTAAGTATTTAGTGAGTGAAGTGAAGTGACATTCAGCCAAGTATGGTGACCCATACTCGGAATTCGTGCTCTGCATTTAACCCATCCAACGTGCACACACACAGCTGTGAACACACACCCGGAGCAGTGGGCAGCCATTTATGCTGCGGCGCCCGGGGAGCAGTTTGGGGTTCGGTGCCTTGCTCAAGGGCACCTCAGTCGTGGTATTGAGGGTGGAGAGAGCACTGGACATTCACTCCCCCCACCTACAATCCCTGCCGGCCCGAGACTCGAACCCGCAACCTTTGGATTACGAGTCCGACTCTCTAACCATTAGGTCACGACTTCCCCAAGTCGTTTAAAGGTGTAGTAAGCAATTATACATTTTTATACATTTTATTTATTGATATAATTTATTTTAAATACAAACCTTTTGTGGCAATATGAATATTGTTACTGTCACTTTTGATCAATTTAATGTGTCCTTACTGAATAAAGTGTTGAATTGTAAAAGATTTTACTAACCCCAAACATTTGAACGGTAGCATAATTATAAAACGTATTAACAACAAATAAAAATAAATAAATAAATTGAAATACGATACAATGCAAAATACAATAAGTATTCCTAATCATAGTAAATAAACACCTGAGATGATTAGATCAATATTTGCAATAATTTATCATAATCTCTGCTAAATGTTGGCAAAAGCTTAAAAATAGGTAGAGACAAACATGCAATGTTGTCCACACCACGTGCACGATTTGGTACAGGGCCTGAAGTTTGGCCTTGGTTGTTTCCAGTCTACCAAGAACTTTGATTCTGTGGATGCATTTCCACATCTTTTGTGTTCCAGTGATTACGTGCAGAACTTTCCTCACATTCAAGAGCCCCAGAAGACCTTTGCAAACACTGGAGCATTTCTCACACCCTCACTGCTGCTGACCTCTGTCAATATGTTCTCATTGTGAGTTTACTACAGAGCAGACACTTGTCTGAAGCACTCACTTTATCTATAAAACAGAGTTATCCACCACATCTGCTTACTGTCGCAGCAAGAATTTGATTCATACGTTAATGGCCAATAACTCTTACACACATCACGATTATTGTGTCTGTAACAGAAATTACGTTTTCCTCCATCATGAGAGGCCACAGGGGTTCAGACTGTGTTTACTTGGCACATACGTGACCCCAGTCCGGCTCAGCGCTGTCTAATTTTTCAATCACCCGCTCCAGAGTTGCTCAAACTTGGTTTTCAGTGTTAACTTTCCCCATCCATCAGCAATATTTTAAATACTAATATAACATGGGTTTGACTGATTTCAAGCCACTTGTTTATTTGATATATCCAAGCCACTGTTTAGTAACTTTAAATGATAGGTTTAATTTTAAAAGCACAAGGGTTTATGTAAAGCTCTTGACTCGTATGATAAATGCAGTTCAACAAGGATCGTAAATTTAAGCGTCTTATGGTTAACTTGTGAGCCGTTTGCGAAAATGCGATGAGATCTTTGCCTAGTGTGTTCTCCAAAAATGTTCTCCCTGGATGATGCATTTCTTAACTCCTTGGTTCTCCTGGTTAAAGACCAAAGATCCTACAGCATGCCAAAAACTTTGGCTATGGAGCACTATATTAACACTACTGCCAATCATTTTCAAGTGGAGGAAGAGCTTTGTTAAAATGGTAAAATATTGTTAATATGTTGTTGTTATTGTTGCATTTTTGCTACTTTTGTTAAGTAACATAATGATTCAAAATAAGGCTGCAGGGACAGATTTAATTTGCAAAACTAATGAAAAAAAAACTTTAATTGACAAAAAAAAAAGAATCAATTACAATAGTTAATTATTAAATAATTAATGAAACCCCCCAAATACAAAATGAATGAATGAACGAATAAATTAATGAAATTACAAATAAGATTTACAATTTTCAGGTTATTTTTTCCAGTTTTGACATATTTAAAAAAGGTAAACAGATACATCAAAAGTGTCAGAATCCCTTAAATAAATAAATAAATAAATAAATACATGCATACATAAACACTGTTTAAGGCATTTATGTGATGAGTTATTTGTTGAAATCTTAAAATTGTTACAGTTTTGCAACTCTTTTCAGTGACAACTTTATTTTGCTAAGCTAATGCAAAAAAAAAGACAAAAGTAACTGACAATTTTGAAATAATAAAAAAGGTAAGCAGACAAGCAAAATTAAAAATAAAATAGACACGAGCAGGAGAGTAAAAGGAGTTTACATGCTGTATGATTTTGGGGTAATAGGCAATAAACAGTTTTACATAAACTGACCCTTACCCGATAAAAGAACAATGTTTAAGGCGTTTACGTGACCTTCAATGCTGTTGGGTCATTTGGCATATTCAGCATAGAATCGTGCGAGTAAACGTGCTCTATGTCAGTGTTTCCCAACCCTGTTCCTGGAGGCTTCCCAACAGCACATATTGTGGATGTCTTTCTAATCAAACGCACCTGATTCAACTCATTAGCCTGTTAGTAAAGAACTCCAAGATCTTAAAAGGGTGTTTCTGATAAGGGAGACATCCAAAATGTGTGTAGTGTTGGGGGGCCTCCAGAAACAGGGTTGGGAAACACTGGATTATATGACGTATTGATCCAGAAATCCAGCCTGCGGCAGAGAATTTCAAGTTCAGTGATCGCAATTTTTTAAAAACATTATGATTGGAAATAAACTGCATAAAATAATTCCAATAGCATAATGAGTGACAATATATCTCCATTTAAGTTCTTATTACACAGTGATTTAAGGTAGCAATTGATCTTGTTGAAAGTGCTCAAGTGAACTTTTGATTTGAACAAATGATAAAACGTCATACTATTACTAACTAAAATGACAGCCAGATTGTAACACCCACTAATAAAATGAAAACTTTATAATGAAAATGAAAATATAACAAAGCACTGGGGACAAAATTGGCCATGGGCAGTGGCAGTGTATTGGCAGTGTATATGACACATCTAGTTCAGTCATGAAACTCTTGATGGCACAGCTGATAGATCCTTTACATGCAGTCTGCTAGCAATAACATAATTTACTACATAGCATACATTGATAGGTCTCCGCTGATTGAGTTACCATTGAGATTGCTTGCTTTTTAAATAATCTGGTTCAGTCTTCGTTGGAAACTGGTATTGTAGTATGCTATAAGAGTTCATTTGAAACCCTCCACCTCCTCCACCACCTGTCTAGATCTGCTAGCTAGGGGATTTTTGTATGCATTTCATGCATCAGCAGCAGCAGCATATCTTCCATGTTCACAGCAGTCTATTGGCAGCAGCAAGTCCATACTTGCTCTGCATTAGTGTGCGAAACAGATCTAGTCCACCAAGACCAAATACAGTCAAACAGTTATAGCCATTGACATACCAAAACTATTCAGAGAGTCATGAATGGATAGTGGCTCGAGTCCTAATTGTACTCCAAGCACTAAATATGAGTAAAAATTTACTTTAGCAAGTAAAACTATTTGCTAAAGTCACGGCAGCACATTTTAGTATAAGTGTATAACATACATTAATGCGAAATGATGACACGCAAATCCGTGAAATGCTCCATCTTTTTGGGCAGTTGTGGCCTAATGGATAGAGAGTTGAACTTGTAACCTGAAGGTCGTGGGTTCGAGTCTCAGGTCCGGCAGGGATTGTAGGTGGGGGAGTGAATGCTCAGGTCCGGCAGGGATTGTAGGTGGGGGAGTGAATGACCAACACTCTCTCCACCCTCAATACCACGACTGAGGTGAGACCCTTGAGCAAGGCACCGAACCCACAACTGATCCCCGGGCGCCACAGCATTGGCTGCCCATTGCTCTGGGTGTATGTTCACTACTGTGTGTACACTTGGATGGGTTAAATGCAGAGCACAAATTCCAAGTATGGGTCACAATACTTGGCCACACACCCCTTCCCTTTCAAAGTTTATCACCAGTTGTTATGCAACTACAACCTGAATTCCGGAAATGTTGGGACGTTTTTTTAAATTTGAATAAAATGAAAACTAAAAGAATTTCAAATCACATGAGCCAATATTTTATTCACAGTAGAACATAGATAACATAACATAGATGTTTAAACTGAGAAATGTTACAATTTTGTGCACAAAATGAGCTCATTTCAAATTTGATGCCTGCTATCGTATGCACTTATGCACCCCCATACCATCAGAGATGCTGGCTTTTGAACTGTACGCTAATAAAACGCTGAAAGGTCTCCTTCCTCTTTAGCCCGGAGGACATGGCATACGTGATTGCCAACAAGAATGTCAAATTTGGACATGTCTGACTATAGAACATGTTTCCACTTTGAAACAGTCAATTTTAAATGAGCCTTGGCCCACAGGACACGATGGCGCTTCTGTACCATGTTCACATATGGCTTCCATTTTGCATGATAGAGATTTAGTTGGCATCTGCAGATGGCACGGCAGATTGTGTTTACCGACAGTGGTTTCTGGAAGTATTCCTGGCCCTATTTAGTAATGTCAATGACAGAATAATGCCGATTAGTGATGCAGTGTCGTCTGAGGGCCCTAAGACCACGGGGATCCTTGTCCCTTACGCACAGAGATTTCTCCAGTTTCTCTGAATCTTTTGATGATGTTATGCACTGTACATGATGATATTTGCAAAGCCTTTGCAATTTGACGTTGAAGAATGCTGTTTTTAAAGTATTCCACAATCTTTTTACGCACTCATTGACAGATTGGAGAACCTCTGCCCATCTTTACTTCGGAGAGACTCTGACTTTCGTTGCTCCTAGTAACAAAATTCTTAGAAAATTCTTAGAAATGTGGGTGTTTCCTCTTGAAATTAAAGAAAAGATCCTAGTAAAGAAAAAAGTAATTCAGAAAGCATCTTAACCCTCAAAAGAGGTCTTAAGGTCCAAAATTGTCAGGAGTACGAACGAGGACTTTTAAGAGGCTTAAGAGTTTCTTTAGCAGTGGAGAAAATGGACAAAACATGAAGAGGGTGAAGAAATGTGTTGCACACAATGCTTGACAGTGAGTTAATAAGACGCTACACATTAGATCGTGCAGGGATCATGTTTGTGACCGATTTTATTAAAGACATGCTAACATCTCAGACACCGCGCAGAAATGCCATAGCGCCAGAAATGTATGGAATCACTACATTTGTCATGTATGCAGGTTATGGTGTGTGTGTGTGTGCGTCTTTTTGTACGTGTTTGTTGTTGAGATAACGTGGGTTTTGACAGTTTGCCATGTGCTCGTTGTCTTCGTGGTTCCCCTCCCCATCGTTAACTCATTAACTACTTTAGCTGCCATCACACCTGGGACAAGGTAATCCATCTATTCTGCCAAGGCGGAGAAGTGTGTGTTCCACGCCAAGTCAGTTTCATTCTTGGGGCATATTATTTCAGCGGAGGGGATCAAAGCTGATCCCGCTAAGGTAAGGGCCTCTCGGAAGGCGTTGCAGCGGTTCTTGGAGTTCGCCAACTTCTATAGGCGATTCATCCGGAACTTTAGACTGATTGCTGCACCCTTAACGGCACTCACCTCACCCAAGGTACCGTTCAGGTGGAATTCTCAGGCTCAGGAGGCCTTTGATGTTCTTAAGTCTCGTTTCATCTCTGCTCCTGTTCTTTGTCTTCCAGATCCTGAATGGCAATTTATTGTTGAGGTAGATGCCTCTGAGTTCGGGGTAGGCACGGTTCTGTCCCAACGGCCCTCTAGAGATGAGAAGGTGCACCCCTGTGCCTTTTTCTTTCACCGCCTGAGCCCTGCAGAACGAAATTATGACGTAGGTAACAGGGAGTTGCTGGCAGTCAGGCTAGCTCTGGGGGAGTGGTGCCATTGTTTGGAGGGAGCAGCGCGGCCCTTTTTGGTCTGGACGGATCACAAGAACTTGGAATATATCCGTTCGGGCAAGAGGTTGAATGCTCGCCACGCCCACTGGGCACTCTTCTTTGGGCGGTTTAACTTCTCCCTCTCGTATCGGCCGGGATCCAAGAACACTAAGCCTGACGCCCTTTCTCGTCTGTTCGAGGGTCCTGGGAGGGATGTAGCTCCTGACACCATTCTTCACAAGGGAGGTGGGATCCCTCTCTTGGGATGTCGAGCGGCGGGAAAAGAAGGCCGTGCGGGAGGGGGAGGTCCCGAGGAGGTGTCCGGAGGGTCTGTTGTTTGTGCCGGCTGCGCTACATCCTGAGGTCCTCCGGTGGGGTCACGAGTCCAGGGTAACCTGTCATCCAGGGGTTCGGAGATCGCTGGCCACCATCCATCAGCGATTCTGGTGGCCATCCATGGGCCAGGATGTCAGGCAGTTTGTGTTGGCTTGCTCTGTGTGTGCTCAAAATAAGACTTCTAACCAGTCTCCTGTTGGTCTGTTGCAGCCTTTGCCCATTCCCTCTCGTCCTTGCTCACACCTGGCCCTTGATTTTGTCTCTGGCCTTCCCCCATCGAGAGGCAACACCGTGATTCTGACGGTGGTGGAAAGCTTCTACAAAGCGGCCCATTTTGTTCCCTTGCCCAAACTCCCCTCCGCCAAGGACACTGCACAGGTGGTGGTGAACCACATCTTCCGGATTCATGGTCTTCCGGTGGATGTGGTCTCCGTCAGAGGACCACAATTTGTCTCCCGGTTTTGGAAAGAGTTCTATAGACCGATCTGGGCCTCGACAAGTCTGTCTTCAGGTTTTCCCCCTCAGACCAATGGGCGGTCCGAGCGAGCCAACCAGGATCTCGAGAGAGCTCTCCGCTGCCTGGCATCACATAGTCCGAGTTCCTGGAGTCAGCAGCTACCGTGGGTCGAGTAGTCCCACAATTCCCTTTCTGAAGTGAAGAAGTGAAGTGACATACTGCATACTGCAAGTGACCCATACTCGGAATTCGTGCTCTGCATTTAACCCATCCAACGTGCACACACACAGCAGTGAACACACACACACCGTGAACACACACCCGGAGCAGTGGGCAGCCATTTATGCTGCGGCGCCCGGGGAGAAGTTGGGTTGCCCTTGCTCAAGGGCAACTCAGTCGTGGTATTGAGGGTGGAGAGAGCGCTGGACATTCACTCCCCCCACCCATAATCCCTGCCGGCCCGAGACTCGAACCCGCAACCTTTGGATTACGAGTCCGACTCTCTAACCATTAGGCCACGACTTTCTGTAGCGTCCACAGGTATGTCTCCCTTTCAAGTTTCATGGGTTACCAACCACCTCTTTTCCCTGCTCATGGACCCGAAGCTGCGGTCCCGTCTGCCTTAGCCTTCGTCCGTCGGTGTCGTCGCACCTGGAGGAGGGCTAAGGAGGTCTTGGCCCGGGCTTCCAGACGGACCAAAGCAGCGGCTGATCATCACAGGACTCCTGCTCCTCAGTACGTGTGTGTGGTCAGAAAGTATGGCTTTCCACCAAGGACCAGCCTCTCCGGGTGCCTTCTCGAAAGCTGGCACTCAGGTTCATTGGGCCATATCACATCACCAAGGTTCTGAGTCCGGTGGCAGTGCGGCTCAAGCTTCCTCACATGCTTGGTCGGTTTCACCCTGTCTTTCATGTATCCAGGGTTAAGCCTGTGTTTCATTCCCCTCTTCACCCTGTTAGTTCTTCCCAGACCCCCCCTCCCCCTCGTATAGTGGATGGTACTCCAGTGTACACAGTGAGAAGGCTCCTGGACGTTAGACGCTGTGGTCGGGGTTTCCAGTTTCTGGTGGACTGGGAGGTTTATGGTCCAGAGGAGAGGAGTTGGATTCCGGCCCGGGATGTTCTGGATCAGACTCTGGTCGAGGACTTCTGTCGGTGACGAGGTGAGCCCCTCCTGGGTGCGCCAAGGGGGTTACTGTCATGACTCCGGTCTGATCAGCAGGTTATGGTGTGTGTGTGTGTGTGCGTCTTTTTGTACGTGTTTGTTGTTGAGATCACGTGGGTTTTGTTTTGACAGTTTGCCATGTGCTCGTTGTCTTCGTGGTTCCCCTCCCCACCGTTATCGCATTAACTACTTTAGCTGCCATCACACCTGTGACTAGTTAATCCATCTATTCTCCTTCTATTGAAGTTCACCTCGTGTGTAGTCTTGTGTCTGATTGTTGTGGTGTGAACACGCTACGCTTCGCTCGTGACCTACTTCCGGTTTAGTCGTGTTTTGTCCTGCCGTGTTTTCCTAGGCTCCAAGTTCAGTTTAGTGTTTCAGTGTTATTTCTCTTCTGTCCCCTCTCTGCCTCTTGTTCTCTGTTCCCCAGTTCCTGTCCGGGCGTTCCCGGAGCTGTGTTTTGTGGCTTCTCCACTCCTGCCCCTCTCTGCGCGCTCAACAGGGAACTCTCCACTCTGACATTGTGCCAGCACAGACGCTGGGACTCTGTGTGCTGTTCTCTCCCCACAATGACGTTGCGTCAGCACCAGCGGCGTAACTTTGGTTTGAAAAGTGGTGGGGACACCGCACAACTCGTTTTGCTATTTGTTTATTTAATAACCGAATTTACTTGGGGACTGAGTTCAGAGTTGGAAATGCACTTAATTTTCACTTTGATGTACACATGCATCACATTCACAAATATGTCTATAAACATACGAATAAGCAAAACGTAACATTCACAATGTGAATGTTACGTTTTGCTTATCACAACACATCCAGGGTAGCTAATATCAATCAAAATACGCAAGATAAATATGGTGAACTTACCATTTCATGGTCAGCTCAACTGCAGCGTATTCATTAATTGCACAATTGTGTGTGTGTATTACGATTCATTCTACTTTGAATTACTTGCATATTTTCTAATCAACATTACGTCAAGAGTCAAGACAAGCCCACAAAATTTTCCTCATCCAATCAAATAATTTAACCAATCCTGAACTACGCAAAACCTTGTGTAAAACATGAGTGAAAGTTTATTTGTGTTTAAAATGGTTAAACTACCTTTATTAATTAAATAAATGAAATTGTTTTAACGAATCTTTTTTTTTATGACGTTTTTATAAAAGCTCTATTTTTTCCTCCCCCACCCCACATCACATGTAAAGGCTAGTTAACGGTAAATGTTGCTACCTATAGCATAAATGTTAAAACATCAACAAAATGTCCAAAAGAAAGTGCGGAAGTGATATAAGAAGCTTTTTAGTGAAGCAGCCACGCACAGTAAGTTACTTTGCTTAACACGAAAACATATTATATTTAACTTACGTGAATATAGACATACTGTCGCTAATCATGTTTTCTGGCGGCCACTGGAGCGCGCTGTGATTTAATACAAAACTGAATTAAAGGACTATGAACTAAAGACTTGTAGTTGTATACTTTTTGTTTTAATTGTGAAAATCCCAGTCATAACATAGAATTGTCCTGTTGCCTAAAAGTGCTTTTACTATTATTCAGCCTTCAATGATGGACAAATGCCAATATATTGCCTATGATTGCAAATGTAAACATTTAGATCCCAAAATGAATTATTTACTTCTTACATAACTTAATTTTTCCTATAACACTTAATCATGACTTGTAATAATAACCGTGACTTGTGAGTTTTTAACAATGCCTCAAGTGAACTCCCCTCGCTGCGTGGTTGAAGAAGAACCGTGGTCCACCTTCTAGTCATCACTTGATCACTTGATGACTACAGTGAGTGATGATTTGACTTGTGGACCAGATATATTGTCCAATTAATCTTCTCAAAAATCTCAAATAAAATATTTCAACCTTGAAACAGTATCCAAACAATACGAACATCGTAAAAAGAAAGGTACAGGATCTGTAGACTAATAGGGAAAGGAAACTACATATCCCATGACGCATATCGCGTATCTCGCGATAGTTTCACAACGAGACTTAACATTCATCTTTGAGGACGTTGAAAAGCGTCTGACCGGCGGAAAAATGTGTTAAATTAATGAATTAGATTATGAAGAGTGACGATTTGTAGATGGTGCTTTTCCTTTAATATATACCTTACGCAATCTATTTTTCAGTTACTTTTTAAAAGTGGTGGGGACAATATCGAGCCTGGTAAAAAGTGGTGGGGACATGTCCCACCCGTCCCACCCGTAAATTACGCCTATGGTCAGCACAGACGCTGGGACTCTGTGTGCTGTTCTCTGCCCACCCTGACGTTGCGTCAGCAGTGAGGCCGGGACTCTGTGCACTGTTCTCTCTACGCCTTGCCCTCTCTGCCTCGTGGAGCGACTGGAGGCTTGATTGGACTGATTCCCTCTTCCTGTCTCCATTCTTTGCCCTGATTCACGTCTCCCAGCCTCCTGTGCTGGCCGAGTTTTGTGTTCTGATACTTTAATAAATATTTGAGTTGAACCGGCAATTGAATCCGTGTTTTCCCTTGACAACATTAACATATTTGGCAACTGGAAAAATGCAACTATGCAGCAGTGATGATTTGGGTCTGTTACAGCACTTATTAGGCTATGTCTCTGTTAATTTCCTATAAAATACGGTATGACAGCATGGTAAATAAAAAGTAAAGAATATATATACATATATAGTGTGTGTGAGTGAGAGAGCGAGAGAGCGAGAGTGAGTACGGTAAAACAGGAAAAATTATGCCTGTACTTTCAAAGTGAAGGCTTATAATATACCCTACTCTTAAAAACGCTCTTTTATTTCCTTCTTGACAACCAACCAATCACAGTCTTCAAAAGAATGTGTCATAGCTAGCAATGGGGTCAGCCCCGCCTCCTCACTAAGATAACATTTTTTGTCTTTTCCTCGCTTAGAGTTGCTCTCAGATTGGTCCTGAATCACTTTTAAGCTAAGACTCGTAGTTAGAAATGTTTAAGCTAAATTAGGAGCTCTCTAATCTTTAGGAATACGGGTCCTGATGTCAATTAACTTAAGTAGTTGCTAGTTGTTCTCCCAGCTGAATCTTTAAAAAAATTATTGCCTTTTCAGCCCTTTGATGTTGCAGGCATCAAATTTGAAATTATCTTATTTAGTGGATAAATGTGTAAAATTTCTCCGTTTAAACATTTGTTATGTTCTCTATGATCTATTGTGAATAAAATATTGACTCATGTGATTTGAAAATCTTTTAGTTTTCATTTTATTAAAAAAAACAAAAAAACGACCCAACTTTTCCGTAATTCGGGTTGTAAATTAAAAGCTACACTAAGTATATAAGAACATATTCAGACCTGTGTTTTCCTCTAGAACTCCATGTGGCAATGCATACTGTATGAGACATTCCTTGCTTTAACCTACCAAAATTAAAATGGAACGATGAAACATCATGTGCCAACACTGGACAGTGTTATTTTACTATAATTTATATACTTTTATAGTTTTGTTCATATTTTTAATTAGATTTTATTTTTATATTTTCCTTTTAATTATTATTATTTTTTTTATTATTTGATTGTTTTTTTTTAAAAAATGGTTTTAGGTTTTAGCTTTAGTTTATTATTATTATTATTTTTTTTTTATTAATTATATATATTTTTTTTTGTACTTAACCTAAAATGAAAACAAGAAATATTGTCTTGGCAATATACTGTAGCTGAAATAAAAAAGTTATTTTTTTTTAAATATATACATTTCAAATGATTTGATTTTTTTTTTTTTTTTTTTTTTTTTTTTATTAGTTTCAGTTTTCAATAATAACCCCAGTTCTTTCGGTGTATAAGAGTAATTATGCATTTTAAAATCCCTGGTAAAAACTTAAATAAATGATCTTAGATTTTAAAATGAACAACAAAAGTGTCCATGTTTTAAAAGTATAATGCCATTCACCATCAAATTGTTCCAAATTGAAGGTAGCCACTTACTTCTGTGTTATGAAAAAAAAAATTATAATAATATGGAAGTCAATGGCAGCCATCAATATCTTCTTTTGTACTCAACAGAAGAAAGAAATTCATTCGGGTTTGGAACATCATGAGGGTGAATAAATGAACTATCCCTTTAACACTTTCCTAAACAGGCTTGAGGAACACACTTTTGTTTGGAACAAACACCTTGATTAGCTGCAACTCAAAACCATAATCTTCAGGATTGGAATTGAGAACTTCTCATATACTACTTTGAGGTGGGTGAGAACTGTTGTGTCTCTTACGGTTTCATTTCTCTGTTCTCAAATAAAAATGAAAAGTTACACTGGCACAGCTATATGGCTTGTCTCCCTCTCCCTGACGGAGCAGTTAACGGTCCGTTCGCCTGGACCAAACCAATCTGTACAACGGCCTCCTATGTTTCTGACGGCCGGGCCGGGGTGCCACTGCGGCAGCTGATACTGGTTAGCGTCTCTCTCCATTACGGTTTGTCATCGGAGACCTGTGAACTTCAGTCATGGCACTGCCTGTAGTCCTTCTTCCTGTGTCTGGCTCTCCGTCTGCGGTATACGAGTGAGTGCCGGTCCTGAATTCGCTCGGAACACGCCCAGTTGTATGATTTACAGCCCTCGTTCGGCTGGCTCAACAGAGGCCTCGCTCCATCTGAACTTATTACCATTTGGTTTTGGTTTCCGCTCTCTGCCACTGTGCCACACCTATTGCATGTTTGAGTCAATGAGCACAGTGTGGCTGCATGGTCAAGAACCCTTGAGTTTTCTCTCGCATTTGGCCCCGATCTTTTATTTCATTACTTCTCCTCATCCATTCTTGCTTTTTTCCATGCATGCCATTGAGTGAAATGTTCCTTTTTACATACTTGACTTTTGGCCAGAGATGAGGTTCTGGCAACCCTGGACTTTCGGCTCAGTGGATGAACTACATCAGTGGTTTTGCAGGACCCAGATTTTACATTGGAAACAAACGGCGTCTCAACACAGTATATACAAAAGTTGTAATTGTTTTAACCTATATGGCAAAGGTATGTATTTTCTCATACGCTATATTTTTAAAATATCCAAAAAAAGGTCAAAATAAATTGCTAATATAGATTTGAAGAACCCCCCCCCCCCTCTTTTTTTTTTTAGATACTTTAGATACAAGCTTTAGATACTTGTATTTCCTCACATTTTTGGCCATTTTGTTAAATATCAACTAAGAAATCCGAAATGTCATAACTATATTATGATATATTATAATATTATTTAAAATATCTTTAAAAATTATAATAAAAAAAAATACATTTTGCATATACAAAATAGTATTTTAAGATAAAAAAGTATTTCCTTGTTCACTAAAGTACATTTCGCAATATATTTAGACAATTAAAGGTATAAACAAAATATAAGCATTCTCATTACTTTTAAGAGAGGATAAGCCTATTTATTTTCCTCACAATTATATGGTTAGTTGCACAAATTGTTTTACGTATTTCTCCGTCTTTTAATTTTCAGATAAGAGCTGTTATGTTGCGTTGTTGTCAAGAAAAGCCTCCAGGCTCAAAGCAAAAGCTGCTTTGTTCTTTTTCCCCTCATTGTCTCTATTTCCACCATGTCCAATGACAATAAGTGGCACAAGGGATTATATGGAGACACTGCTTAGGATGAAACATGTGGTAAAGCTCACCAGTCACTATCTGTTTAGGGAAGAACACCCTCAAACCTGCAATTACCCAGATGGAACTGCGACAGGCCCTATTATGTCTTACCTGGGGCAGGATGCATGTGAAGAATTAATCGGACCCACAGAAAACGCTATCTGTATTTTTGGAAAGCCTTCGTGTCTCTGGCTTTCTTCAGGCGTCGGTAATTAGGCAGTAAATGTGCGTTTCCTCTGTATTTAAAACACAAATATGTTGATATTTAGTACTTAAACAATGTGGAATGCACACCGCATTAAGATAATACATTTTATAATAAAACTCAATTAATATTAGTGCATTAAGTATCATGAATTTACAACAAGCCACATTTTTAACAATCTAGGTAGGGTTATTACAGTTAAAGTAAACATTATATTTAAATTGGTTGCCAAAGCAAAATTTCTCATTTTCATTTAGTTTAACTTGACGTATTAAACTAAAACTAAAAAAATATAATTTGAATAAAAATAAATTAAATAAAATTTTAAATAAAATTAAAGTGAAAACAGAAAACAGAAAAATAACAAAAACTATAATAGCGTAATTATAAAACTAAAATACCTGAGAACGAGACCACCATTCAGAAGAGATCTCAACTGGGTCTCCAAAGTCTGCAATCAAAAGCCAGGATCTCAAGATGAAAATTTCTCGTCATCAATATTAAATCCAAATGATCTGAACTACTGTAGGTTATCTTTACATCTCCATGTCAACAATTGTCTCATTTAGTGTTTTTTTTTTTTTTGACTAAGAGATTCCATTGCTTCTAAGAACTCAAGAAAAGCAACTTAAGCTCATGAAAAAGTTGGCAAAACTTTTTTTTAATTAATTTATTATTTATTTATTTTTTGCAAAATTATATTATATTGCTTCTTGCATTTCATGGAAGTTCAAGTGAGTGGTGCTAAAAAGTGTGTACAATTTTCTCCAAAACAGACACATTTGACTGGGCTTTGTAGTAAATATCGTATAGATTTTAAAATCTCGTTAATTACTCAAACAGCCCTGAATGGCTTAGCTCCTCAGAGCTTGAGCGAGCTCTTATCACATTATAGTCCTCCACGTCCGCTGCATTCTCAAAACGCTGGCCGTTTGATAGTACCTAGAATATCAAAATCGACTGTGGGTGGTAGATCATTTTCCTATTTAGCACCCAAACTCTGGAACAATCTACCCAACACTGTTCGGGAGGCAGACACACTCTGTCAGTTTAGATCTAGATTAAAGACACATCTCTTTAACCTGGCTTACACATAACACACTAATACGCTTCTATTATTCAAATCCGTTAAAGGATTGTTAGGCTGCATTAATTAGATCAACCAGTACCAGGGACACTCCCCATAACACTTGATGTACATTTACATTTATTCATTTAGCTGACGCTTTTATCCAAAGCGACTTACAATTGCTATATATGTCAGAGGTCGCACGCCTCTGGAGCAACTAGGGGTTAAGTGTCTTGCTCAGGGACACATTGGTGTCTCATAGTGGATTCGAACCCGGGTCTCTCACACCAAAGGCATGTGTCTTATCCACTGCGCCATCACCACCATGTACTCATTACATCATAAGAAGAATGGCATCTACGCTAATATTTGTCTCTCAGTCCATGTCCGGATCAGATGGTGGATCGGTGCCGGGAGATGATGTCTGCAGCCCTGATCGTCAGTGGAGGCCGGGACACCCAGATGAGCCCTGGAGACATATCCCCAGTGAAGACCTTGATACAATAAAACTAAAAATAAAACTAAATAACTAAAAATATATTAAAATACCTAACTACATAATAGTATTATTGTTAGAAATCGCAACAATATTAAAATAGAAATATAATACATTTATACATTTAACATTTTAATTAAAACAATAATATACAAATATGAAAAATTAATAAATACATTTAAAAATAACACATAGTATAATATAAAAATATTTGTATATAACAGAAATATTAAATTAATTAAATTATAAATTAAAATGATAACAAACAAACAAATATATTTAAAATAAAATAGGCCGAGAAACAATAAATGCATTAAATGCATTCAAATAATGAATAAAAAACACAAATATAACAAATACATTAAATTATAAATTAAAATGCACCATCGGGACAAGACCACGGGAATCAGATAAGCCCTTTACACAATCTGACATGGCTGGGGTTGGAATTGGAATAGTGGTTCGTCTGGCCAGAGGAGAACTGGCCTCCCGACTGAACCTGGTTTTCTCCCAAGGCTTTTTCTCCATTCTGTCACCGATGGAATTTTGGTTCCTTGTCACTGTCGCCTCTGGTTTGCTGGTTTGGACACTTAATTTCCAGCGATATCTTCGACTTTATTGCACAGATACTATTTAAACTGAACTGAGCTGGACGATGATATCACTGAATTCAATAATGAAATGCCTTTAACTGAAAATTGAGTGTTTAATCTTGTCATTTTACCTTATTGACACTATTTTCCTATTTTGATATCGGAAAGTTGCTTTGACACAATCTGTATTGTTAAAAGTACTATATAAATAAAGGTGACTTGACTTGACATGACTTTAACTTGCTCGGTAGCTCACCTGGTACAGCGTTGTACTTGCAATTCAGAGTGCTCAGAGAAGAGTCCAGTGAAACACAGTTCAACAAAAGAGCCCAAAGCCATGTAGAAACAAGTTAAAATTGCATTTTTGGTTCAGCAAATGCATTTTCTTTTCACATTTTCTTTCGTTAGCACTACTGATTATGTTTAGGGTGTGTTTAATGAAGGTGGCATGTTCTTTTCAAACACGATAGATCGTTAATCTTCTCTTGCCACTTGTTGACTCTAAACATAACCAATAGTGTTACTGGAATAAAACGTGAAATGAAAATGCATTTGTTGACTAAAAAATGCCACTGTGCCTTGTTTTAACATGTCTTTGAGTTATTTTGTTGAACTGTGTTTCACTGGACTTGTACCTAAGCACTCTTCATTGAAAGTACAACGCTATACCAGGTGAGCTACCGAACAAGTTTACTACATCGGCAAAGCCATACTTATGGAGCTGGTGATACAAATGTTAATATATTTTAGTTTTTTGGTCAGAACACAGTATTGTGCAAAGAGTCATGCAAAAATTTATTTTTAGTTATTGATAATCAGCCTCTGTAATCATAATTTATGTGAATACAGCGAATTATACTGTAGGTATGTTTTGCAAAAATGGCATATTTGGCACATTTTTCCTGTTCCTGGGTAGCAATGTCCTGAGATCAACATGGTACAGTATATTTACGACACATTCTGATCATACAGTAGCAAAGCATAAGAAATCTTGTGGCTATATTTAAATAAAAGTTAACACCAAAAGACCTGTACAGGTCTTTGACTGATTAAAGTTACGTTTTAACTGTATCTTGCCAACTTTGTCTTTTGAATTTTTTGCTTGAGTTGTCATAGGATTGAGGAGCTCAAGAGGTGCTTATTTGCACTAATTAGTCTTCGGTGGTAGCAGCCTCTCATCTGCCTGCCAGCAAAGCCCCAGCCCAGCCTGTCCAGGCGGATTTGCCTGACAGATGGTAAAATCGTCCCCAGCTTCCAGGACATTAACTCATTTAGGCTGAGTATCTTGACAAAGGTGGAGCACCTAAGTGGCGTTCTTTGGCCCTCCTCTGAAGCACTGAATGGTGACCCGGTTAATCCCAACACTTCATCTCACGGCCTGCATCAAGTTGTCAGATCCCGGTCCCGGAGTGACAATGTCCTGTTAATGTATTTGCGGATCGGTGTTCTCTTTCCACTGAACGGCAGTGCTGGATTCCGAGGAAGAACACATCATAGACACACCTCATTTTAAAAGTTGGCTCGGTGCAGTTGCTAGTGGTTTCTGTTGAATCACAGTAGCATCTTAATCGCATAGCAGATCTGGACTGTGGAATATCACACCTAAATAAATGGAGCATGTTTCATCAGATGCATGCACAGTCATGTTGAACGAAAGGAGTGTATGTTTACAATGTTCATAACATGCTGACCTTCACCAGACTCAGCTAGTTTTTCTTTTCTTTTTTTCTTTCTTCCAACCACAGGAAAGTTTTAATCTGGGAGGAACTTTCTGAAAAGAGACAGGCAGGAATGTTAGTAATCCCATTGGACAGTTTGTGCATGTAATATTTGTGTGTATGTGCATGCGTGTATGCAGTGCATTTTTCGCTGTGGCAGAATCTGCTGGTATATGCCATAACTGCAAGTTCCAGTGAATTCACAATGCAAAATACAAACAACCACAACCTCACTCTTGATACTCATCCACTAACTTGCAGCTGCAGTTTTTGGATAAAATTGGCATTCAATTGATTGCTGTTAGATTGTACTGACTGTATTGATGCTGACTGGTTGGTGGTGGCATAATAATGCACAAAACCTTCACTAACATTTATTCTGAGCTGTTGTAACAATTTATAAGCTCAAAAGGGAATTGTATATAAATAATTATGATGAATTATGATTAATTACAATTATTTATATCAGCTGACAGTAATAACGGTTGCAGAATTAAATTGCCATCAGCTGACCTGTCCGTCCAGCGAACGTTCAGTGTAAGTTCGTATCAACTCTAAGCAAGGGTATTTCCTTGGCCACAGAAAATACTTTCCTATTAATGCATTAGAGCATTGTAGCAAGGGTCAAAATCATAAAGGGACATTCATTTGCAAGGCAGAACCAGAAACTCATGTAATTTGTGCACACAACTTTTATTAACTAAACACTAACGCAAACTAGTCTAACAAACAAACAAACATACAATCACTCATACATGGGAAAGGCTAATGACAGTTGATGGATGAAACCATCAGGAAAACCAGAGAATGCAGTTATGGAGAAAGTCATTTAACCACCTGAGTAAAACCATCAGTGCCATTTATAATGGGTCTATAACTTATACGAAACCTCTGTTTCCTTTAGTTAAATGTTATACTTGCACTGCCTTTGGTTGGGTCGAGTGTCCGGAATGCAGTCTCAGATGAAAGTCTTAATGGTTTCAAAGTTTTGGACTCCCGATCCCGTTCTTCCGGGTTGAAGAGTGATGAATTCCAAAGATGTTCTTAGGTAGAAATGTTCTTCCGAGTATTGAATGGAAAAAGAGCTAAGAAAGAGATCTGCTGAGGTCCAAGGAGCTTGGTTGAATGGAAAGACAAGGCCGCAATGCCCGGCACAAAACTTGGAGGGTCCAGAAAAAGTTCTAGCTCACATCCTCTTAGGATCTAACAAAACCGCAGACTACTTGGGCATCTCTGAAGTGAGAGCTTATCTGCTATAGAGGTCACACCTCTGGGGTGTCAAATACCCAAAGGAGCCCTGCATTTTTGGAGGGAAAGTTTTACGACCCTTTGTCTCTGAACATGGTAATTTGCATAGGTAATTCACCTGGGTTAATGCACAAACTTCTAAAGATTCTTAGGACACTAATATGTTGTATCGACATGTAATATTCACTCTCAATTAGATCATCCGAAGACGAATTGATAGAGACTAAACATGATGCAGCTAAAGTGATATTAACTAGTGATCTATCATAAGCATGCACAAAAACATATACAAGAACAGTAATAATATACACAATGACCTAAAGATATGTGTGTTCATTCAAAGAGGGTTTTCTATGAATTAAGTAGAGAAGAGTCCATTTTTATGATGTAATGTGTCTTTCCTAAGAGGAAGTGTTGCTCTACCCGCATTCCTTTGAGCAATAAAACCAGTGTTATCAGATGGGTTGCCATGGAACCAGAGTTCTGCCTTCTTTGGTGTTAGATGCATTTTGGGGGGAAGGGTCCACAGACCCTCATAGTTGGCCTTTTGGTTAGGTGAGGGGGCATAAGAGATTATTTGTTAAGTATAACAAATATTTGTGTGTCTGATTGGTCCAAAATCCTACACTGTATTCTGAGGAAAAAAAGTAGTCAATTTCACACTATTAAAAGGTTTCAAATAAATAAATAAACGCATAAGCAAGCATGCAAACAACTGACTAAACATCTTTTATAACGATGACATTTGTGATCTAGTTAATGGAATCAAAATTAATTCATTAATTTATTTTTTTTATTGATTGATTGATCTTTTGAAATCGAGAGTTTGGTGGATTTAGTCCATGGGTGTATTCACTCCAGGAAAGTCTGCTAGTTCACTTGCTTTGGTCCGGACCAAATACCATGTTGATTTTTTTTTTTTGTTTGGTGCCGTTCAGTTTCACACTGCCCTTTTTGCAAGTGAACCAGAAACTGTAAACACACTGTCATCCATTCATTGGACATAAATTCTCAAGCAGGGAAAAACAGGAAGTGCAAAAACAGGCTAATCATGGAGAACTTTCGTAGTGCAATTTTTATTATTTTACTGATTTGGTGTTATCAGATACTAACGCAATATGAAGAAACTTATGAGAATCAAATGAGACGTCATACAATGTTGTAATTACAACTTGCCAAAAATATAATCTATAGATATAAAATACTTAAAGCATATCAAAATGTTAGTTTAAACATTTAACCTAGATAAATGTGTGCTATTAGGAGCATATCCAATCGTTTGTGTGGAGAGATGAAGCTGAAGCACGCTTTAGGAAATCAGTGGAAACAAATTAAATACGCCGTAACTGTTGCTCATAAAGGTAAGAATAATATATCGTTCGGAACTGTAAAGGGTATATTTTTATTTGTGTGCACTCACAATATCAAGAAAACATTGTGCTTTTCTAAAATAAAGAAAACTAATAAGAGGCGCTTGCCTTCCCGGTCTTGAACAGGAGTGCTTCACAAAACCTAAACTCAGTGAATATTTTCCTTACAGACATGATGAATATATCTATAGAAAACTTTGATCTACAATCTACAATATATCTCTACAAAACGAAATAATTAATATCCAAAACAAAAACTTTTTCATTATGTAATCTGTAAAGATGCATTTCTTTCTAAAGGCGCGTCCAGAGTCAGGATTTTTTCAGTAACCCCTCACTGCAGAACAACACTAGTTTATTAATAATTAATTCAAATATCTCCTTACTATTTCCCCCAGACACATTCATTGTAACTTTTGCGGGGGGCTTTGTGGCAAGCTTTAGCCTATTTAGTGAGCTCACGTCACGTTGTTGTGCGCCATGGTCACGAAAACTCATAATTTGCACACGTTTTTAAGCATTGTGGTTTAAAAACAAGTGATTTAAGCTATTGAAATGTAAACAACAGCACTATATGCGCTAGCTGAGTGTTTCTGAGCATGCTTTCTGCAATTGGGTCGGATCGAGGCCGGTTCATATTCACACCTTAAACGAACCGTACCAGAGTTCGTTTGGAAGTGGACTGAGACCTTCTTCAGCTGGGTCTCGGTGCGGTTGTTTGGTCCGCACCCGAGTGCGATTGCTGTATTCACACCTGCCCAAAAGGTTCGCACCAACACGGGAAACGACCTTGAGTTTGTTTCAGTTGAACCAAACAAGACAGGTGTGAATACACCCCATGTCTACTACAGTATATCTCTATTATCTGTACTATATTATATATACATTATATATCTATTGTGTTATTGTGTACTTTAAAAGCTGGAGAAAACGTTTAAACTAGAACACTTTTAAAAGTTCTACACATTTAAAATGTCTAATTTACAGGCTTTTTTTTTCTTCTGAGAAAGCAAAGATAAGCAAAGAGAAAATATTGATGTCTCATCCTGCACTACACATATTTTTGTCCAATCAAAATGCTCTCTAGAACGAAAATGTCCCTACCCTTAAACTAACGTGTAATGGCTTTTTGAAACTTTCATTATGTCACACCAAGACTTCCTGTTCCAATAGGAAATATGTCAATAAAGGAGAGAAAACACGATTCCATGGGATATTTAAAAACTCCATTCTCAGCCCAAGTTTCAAAAACCAAAATCACACATTTTTGCCATTCTTGAGAAAACATGATTCTATGGGGTCTTCAAAAACAGATATTTCTCGAACCTCAGCCCATGTTTCAAAACCAAAATCGCACATTCTCCCAGAGTCTGTTTTGATCTGGTCAAACAGAATCCTCTCCATCGTCATAATCACTTGAAGAAACAGAATCATAAAATACAGTGTCCATGCGGACTGAAGCAATGTCAACACAGTGTCAGCATTCCAATATCAATTAAAAAAGCCTTTGGAAAAGACAACATGGGTTGTGAAATGTACTAGCATTATGTGTTAATGGAATAAAAAAGTTGCTTTCTAAAAATAATCACACTCCAAAACACTTAAGTTCCCAACACACCGGCCTGCTCAAAGTTTGACCGCAATTACACAAAATGACTCTATTTTCTCTCCATCTTCATAATTTCCAGTGAAGTTATAATTCATCAGTTTGTGTCAGGATCAAACAGGCCGGTAGGAAAGAGGCAACGCCTCGCTCTATTTTAAGAATAAAGTATTCCAGGTACACTTCCAAACTTGGCTTTCGATGCCGGGCCAAACATTTACCAAAAGTCCCGGCAGTGGACACCTGAGATCGAGTCACGCCAACTTCTGGGCTGAAGTCACAGACGGTTCAGAATAGATGCAAAAACTCGGCGGGCTCGCACTATATAATCAAACTCAATTTAAACGAAGGTGAATAGAAATTGGAATGCAAAGGGCTATAAATAAAGTTTTATGTCCTTCCAACATTAATAATGTCGTTGGATAGTGATTACTAAAATAAAAAATAAATGACCTGTTAGACGTATAATAAGGTCACTAAACTGCCAAGCAAACATGACTCACCCTGCTGCGTGTGGGGTCCTAATGGCTGCTGAGTGCTACGACTTGGAACCCGTGCATTTGGGGTTTTCTTCCTCCAGTCCTGGTTTCGCTCTCTCCTTTGACATGGCTACAGATGACTGTAGCTAAATAACTGTGTGCAGGGGAGAAAAAAAAAGCAAAAAACAATGTGAAACACAATTTCTCATTCAAACTATAAAGAAAAGCAAATCTCAAAAGGAGGCACAACAAGTGATGGCACACATGCTTGCATTTAATGCCACAAAGAACAGCAGCATTCCACTTTTGGCCATGGTTTTTCTAAAATAATGATATAAATCTCTGAGCACAGCTGCAGAGGAAGGAGGCAGGCAGTGATGGATGATGCTGGGGCAGTTTTACAGTTGAGCCCGATTTCACACAAAAACAGAGCAAAGTTTTTTCACTATGGCAAATATCAGATTTAATATTGCTCATGCTTGTGATCTAAAAAAAACTTCAGCTTGTAATTTGTCATGCACTGTTTGTGCTACAGACATGAATGATTCCTCAAATCACGCAGCTTGCTGAGGAGAGGTGTGCTGTTATTTTTCTAAGAGATCAGACTGCCAATTTTCATCCGACGGATGTGAAAAAAAATCCCTTAGACTTACAGTAAATTGAGGGAGGGACCTGAGTCATAGAGCCCAGAATGAGACTTGTAGGTGGGCTTTTTGAGACTTGTAGGTGGACTTTGGCCAGTAAGAAACCAACTACTAAATACTTGCAGTCACAGAACCTACATGCTAATGGACACAAATAATTTTTTTTTTTTTTTAGAATTACTACATGATTTAATATTTTAGATCATATAATCTTTATTTAATCTTAACAACTGTGTATCTGTCACGGGTCGTGGTTGTAGATAAAGGCAAAGACGAGGGAGTAAACGTAAAGGGTTTTAATCTGCATCAACTCACGTAGACCATACAAAATAACATTAAACCGAGACAAAGAACATACAGAAATTGAACGCTTATAAAGACAAGGAAACAGAGCAAATGAATGATGATTAAGTAATAATGAGAAGAGGAAACAAGCCAAATAAGGGCAAACAGGAACTAACACGCAACAATATCACTATAGAAGGTCGAAGACAAAAACAATATTTGACCACTGTTTTCTAAATCTAATAGCAATCATAATGTGTACGTCAAAACATGCAAAATCATCAATATTGTATGTAGCAGTGATGCTCTTACCTGTAAAATGGAAAGGGTTCAATACACAACATACAATAGAAATCTAAAAATGTACATATTTAGAACTATTGAATAATTCTTATTTTTAATTCACAATTCTTCAGAGAAAATGACCATTTATGTACTTTTTTTTTTTTTTTTTTACTACCTTACGCCAATCAGGAGCATGGTGGTTGAATCATAATAATAAATAAAGTTTGGTTCTTTCTTAAAGTACAACCCAAATTCCAGAAATGTTAGGACGTTATAAATAAAATGAAAATTAAAATACTTTCAAATCACATGAGCTAATATTTTATTCACAATAGAACATAGAGAACATAACAAATGTTTAAACTGAGACATTTTACACTTTTATCCACTAAATGAAGTTAATTGACATCAGGTCTGTAACATGATTAGCTATAAAAGGGATGTTTTAGAGAGGCAGAGTCTCTCAGAAGTAAAGATGGGCAGAGGCTTTCCAATCTGTGAAAGAGTGCGTAAAAAGATTGTGGAATACCTTACAATGTTCCTCAACGTCAAATTACAAAGGCTTTGCAAATCTCATCATCTACAGTGCATAACATCATCAAAAAATTCAGAGAAACTGGAAAAATCTCTGCGTAAGGGACAAGGCCGAAGACCTTTGCTGGATGCCCATGGTCTTCGGGCCCTCAGACGACACTGCCTCATTCATCTGCATGATTCTGTCATTGACATTACTAAATGGGCCCAGGAATACTTCCAGAAACCACTGTCCATAAACACAATCCGCCGGGCCATCTGCAGATGCCAACTAAAGCTCTGTCATGCAAAAAGGAAGACATATGTGAACATGGTCCAGAAGCGTCGTCGTGTCCTGTGGGCCAAGGCTCATTTAAAATGGACTGTTCAAAGTGGAAAAGTGTTCTATGGTCAGACAAGTCCAAATTTGACATTCTTGTTGGAAATCACGGACGCCATGTCCTCTGGGCTAAAGAGGAGGGACACCTTCCAGAGAGTTATAAGTGTTCAGTTCAAAAGACAGCATCTCTGATGGTATGGGGGTGCATAAATGCATATGGTATGAGCAGCTTACATGTTTTGGAAGGCAATATGAATGCTGAAAGGTATATAAAGGTTTTAGAGCAACATTTGCTCCCCTCCAGATGACGTCTATTTCAGGGAAGGCCTTGTGTATTTCAGCAGGACAATGCAAAACCACATACTGCAACTATTACAACAGCATGGCTTCGTAGTAGAAGAGTCTGGGTGCTGATTGGCCTGCCTGCAGTCCAGATATTTCACCTACAGAGAACATTTGGCGTATCATTAAACAAAAAATGTCGAAGACGACCACAAACTCTTCAGCAGCTGGAAATCTATATCAGGCAAGAATGGGACCAAATTCCAAAACCAAAACTCCAGAAAGTCATAACCTCGATGCCCAGATGTCTTCAAACTGTTTTGAAAAGAAGAGGAGATGCTACACCATTGTAAACATGCCCCAGTCCCAACTATTTTGAGACCAGCAGCAGGCATCAAATTTGTAATGAGCTCATTTTGTGCATAAAAATGTACAAATTTCTCAGTTTAAACATTTGTTTTGTTATCTATGTTCTATTGTGAATAAAATATTGGTTCATGTGATTTGAAATTCTTTTAGTTTTCATTTTATTAAAATTTAACATTTCCGCAATTTGGTTTGTAAGAAATTGATAATTTTACATGGCAAGGATGCATTAAATTGATCAAAAGTGACAGTAAAGACATTTATAATGTCGCAAAAGATTTCTTTACCAAATCAGTGCAGTTCTTTTAAACTTTTGATTCATTAAAGAATCTGAAAAGAAAAGAGAAATTATCTGAAGACTGGAGTAATGATGCTGAAAATTTAGTTTTGCATCACAGGAATAAATTACATTTTTTATATAGTCATATAGAAAACAGCTATTTTAAATAGTAATAATTGCTTTTTATGCGTGTTTGCACACAAACAAGCAAACAAACAAAAATCTGTCATTACATCATTTGGAGCCTGAGTCTGCACATTAGTGATCGCGAGGTGGAGCCGCAGATTCAAAATCCCAAACTCCTGCAGACCCAATTGCAAGCTCACAATCATGACACCACACCCTGTTTTTATAGTATTCAAAACTATTTCAAAGCAAACTTATTAGAAAAACATTTGAATGTACATCCATGTGATAACTACCGAAAATTATGGAAACCATTTTTGGGGAAAAAAAACAATCATTTGATGTTTAATTATTATTATTATTATTATTTTTTTGGCTCAAGTTCCTTTCATTTACATGGAGAGGGTGGGGTTTATGGATTAGCCTATACTGCTGCCAGCCACTAGATGGCGATCAAAATGTGTTGACTTCACTTTTCAGGATGTGTGCGACACACTTGGTTTGCATTTTTTTCATACAAATGTTTACATATATGCAGTTAGTGAAAAAGCTGTTAAAAATGCAATAAGTTTGTCATGTTCGTTTGTGACAGCAATTTAAAGTTCAAATCACTATACTTCTAGGTGTCAATTTAACTGACTTGTAATGTTGCGCAAGAAAGTTCATTTATTGGACTTGGTGCACGTGTTGCCACCTATCCTACCACATCTTTTAGCCAGCTTTGGGAAATTTTGTCTTAGTCCAGCACAGGTGGTTCACATTTAGAACTGAGACTATATATAGACTGCGAAAACACAATCCAGGTGGATTTTCCAGTGAACAAAGCAGCTAATGCAGAGCCATGCGGCTGCCCCCTCCCAGGGTTTGTTTAATGAACAGGATCTCTGGGGTATAGAGGAAAGATACAGAGCTGGCAGCTGGGCACAGACCGCTGATAATTTAAGCCTATTGGTCAGAGGCACAGAGGGCAGTAAATGACACCAATCAAAGCTTTTGGTTTCACTGTTGGGGAAGCTATTTTGAAACCGTACCTTCCCAAGCTACAAACCACTCATAATTTAAAGCAGTTAAAGTACAGTCATGCTGTCCTTTTAAATCAGTAGCTACAATGGAACTATTTAATGAGGGAGAACTTAAAAAAAATACTATACTACTAAACTATTTCATTATATAATTTATTTAGCAATAAATACAGCTTTTATTGAGCACAAAAATAATGAAAATAATGAGGATTCAATAAATATAACAGAACAAACTCAATAAAACTAGTGAACAGCAATTAAGACATTAAGAATATACACACGAATATAGTGACTGACATTATAATTTGAAGAACTGGTAGAAGGTAATGCTAAGAGTTTTATTTATTAACCACCCGATTGACGAGAATGAACTGACTAAAATAAAGCTGACTCCTCAATGCTTCATATGCCTGCTGGTTATTGATTCAGTTGGTCCAGCTTTACTGTAATGAAAACAGATGAGATGCTACTGAAAAATGTTATTAGCACTGTATAATTAATTCTAAGATATCATATTATTGGATATTACCATTGCATTTATCCTTTGTGTAGAAGCAATCTCACAATACATAGGAAGAAGCTTCCATAATACCATAAAAATAAATCAATAAATTAAATTAAAAAATTTTTTTAAAAGGTTTTAATATTTGCATTTTTCTGATTTTATTTTCATTTTAATGAAAGCTTGGTTTTAGTTTTAGTTAAATACAATAACCCTGATATAGAGCAGTAAATGTCCTCTCAAAAGTGGCCATTTTGGACTGGGCATCATAACTGTGGACGTTTTTTTTTTTTTTTTTAAATGCATATCTTATCATGTATTACAATGTGAATTACTCAGACATGGCTCTTTTATGACAGGCTTGGAAAACAAGCCCAGAAATGCATTACAAGTCAGGTGCCTTCAAAGTTATTGCAACATGCATATCTCTACAGCATCAACATCCCTCAAATATTTCAATAGTGCTGTTATTCCTGGGAACTGCAGCACGAGAGACAAACGCTCCCAGTGAAACATGTTTTGGATAATTTAGCTGGCTGCTGCCTTTGGTCTGAGGAGACATTTGGGCAATGCCACAGTGGCCACAGAGGCCGTTCTGTTGGCTGCTCATGAAGGAAGCGTCTTTGCGCCAGGCCACTCTGCCCACTTCCACCCTCCACCTCGTCCTTAAAACTAATCCTGCAGGCAGGCTGCGAGGAGACGGATATGTCTCCATCACAGTCTGCAGTGATCCTTCCCCCACATTTCTAGGCTGGGCTAGTCTGACAGACACAGGGGTCTCTGAAAGGCACAAAGGAACTTTTTAGGAATCTCCTCTTTTTTGTGTGTGTGTTCCTAGAGAATCTATGTCAGGATTTGATTTTATTGCAGGGTGCAGCCGTCCCCGTGCTGCCATCTGGATTTCATGTCAACCACATGCCTGATCCACGTCCAGACGGCTGAAAATACATCTCACATTTAGGGAACTGTTATTTTCCTCAAACACCGTCCATGAAAGACAGATCGATTCTGATCGAATTGCAGTTTCACTAAATTATTGTCTTCCTTTATTCTGTGTACCTTTCCACACATTATTTTACCTGATAATATTATACAGGTGTGCTGAAGTCCCAGATATTAAAGAAACAGTTCACCCAAAAATTAAAAATTCTGTCATTATTTATTCACTCTTATGTGTTGCAAATCCATGTGCTCTCATCTTTATCCGCAGGAAACAGAATAAATCTTAAGTAATCTTCACAAAGATCTTTTCCATGCAACAACATATGGACAAAAAGGACTAAAAAGCAGTATAAAAACACAACTTGAAGAGACACATTGATAATGTACAGTAACAGCTAAATAACTGATAAGAGTACATTAGATGATGTTATGTTTACTTTAAACTTGCTCTTATTTGTCTTTCTAAAGAGCCAATACAAAATTAAGTTGGGTTCAAAAATGATTCCTTCAAAAATGCAGATTCATTAATGAATGAAACAAGTATTTATGAGCGAGTCATTACATCATTCATTGAACCGATACATCCAAAGACTGCAATAATTGAGCAATTTGATCATTCATTCAAGCGATTTGTTCAAAATCGCTGATTCATTCAAGAAGGAAACATGATTCTTTATGAGTGAATCACTGAATCATTCATTGAATGAGCCGTTCACAAACATTGAATCATTCAGGAATGAAACAATAATGCTCTGTTTTGCAATGGATCTGTACTGAATGGAACAGTTTTAGTCAACAATATTGTGTTTAAAATATGAGTAACCTACTGTTGTGCAAAAACAATATTACGTAATCATACTTTAATAACTTCTCAGAAATGACCTAAGCAGTTGTTGATATTTCTAACATGACATTTCTAAATTAGTAGAGGAGTCGTGGGCACATCTTTTGAACTAGAAATGCAGAACCTCAATCCAAGGCATAAGAAATTATTGGTAATTGTAAATATATTTAATTGTAAATAAGAATTTCCTTTGCTGGTGATTATTGCAAATAAGTAAAAGTCTGCTTTCATAATCATCAGATGGTGTGAAAAGTAGACTATATGGTTCCACATAAGATTAGTTGACTTTTATTTTTAATACACATTGGTGGAATTGTGTGTGTGTTGCTGAAGATTTCCACATGGAAGCAGTACCGGTTCACGGTCTCTTTCTCCCTCATAACTGTTTTGCAGGTGCCAGATGTTCAGGGTCGGAAGGCTAAGCTAGTCGGCCCGGTTGGGATGAAAAGTAGCGAATGAAATACAGGTGGACACCTTAAGCTCTGTTAGTCATGCACAGCGAGCCTCTTAAGTACTTCTTTTAAGTTATATTACTTCTAAAACGAAAGTCCTGCAGGCTAGGTGATAAACAGCGAGGACATGACAAAGCTGAGCCCATTCAATCACTGAATAGCTTTTCAGCTGTCTGTCAACCTATATTTATGATCCTGTTCTAAAACACAGAGTGCTGTTGCCCATGTAGGAAGCATCTTAGGGTATCACAGATTCTCGTTCACATTTGTGGTTTAAGCAGATAATGAGACTCCAAATGGATGAGTATGTGGACTGATGCATTCAACTCTGATTTGTTTTATTTTTTAAATAGTTGCTCACTAATTTTCCACAATTAAAGTGCACTAAAGTGTCAGTCACCTTCCTTTCAGGAGCAGCGGACATCCAGACAGACAGAACAGCCAAACTCCTTTGTGATTCGCCCCACAGATTAAAATAACTGGGTGTTCACAACTTCACTGGAAACAAATAATTTGAGTATCCGTGAACAATGCCAAAGCTTTAATTGGAACACATTGTCCGCAGTTGAGAACTTTGGAACAAAGGAGCTGTCTGCATTTGTGAGTCTGATGCTTTGCAGGATGAATCTCATGAATTTTGCGCCGACAAAGGCACAAAAAGACAATATTATTGTATAAAACATTTGACAGTTGGACGCTTCCATGGTGCGTTTTTCCATTTTCAAGGTTCTACCTGACCTAGATTTCTGTAAAACTGAGGCGAAGAGTGAGGAAACGTTGTCAGATCTCATAGAAATCACAGTACTTTTTTGCTGTTAACTATTAAAAAGAAACTACTCGGATCTGAAAATTCAATAAGGAAGGATTTTGTTTTAATTTCAGGGTATGTTTCTTGTCAAATGTTTCCTGTCTTCAGTGGTTTTCAGCTTAGACTCAGTCAGTCATTAACTGACACCTCGATTAATATCTTGTGAGATTATTCTGGTATAGACAAGGATGAGGAATGAGAGGAAGCACTACATGACAGGCCTCTTTTGCGTGACGTTCTCCCTTTGCACTAAAATGAACCCTGGCAGAGGACCTGCAACCTTCAAAACCAGAATCTTAAAATATCTTAAAAATTTGACTGTCAATACCAAAATCAACACAGCTAGGAGACAGACAAAATCAATCAAAAACCAATCAGAAAAGCATCTGGCTTGCAACTGCACTTGCAAAGAAAAAAAAGTAAGTGCAATCTAATAGATAAAAATTTATAATTTTAACATTATTAAAAATGAGTAACAGATACAATTTTGTTCAAAGCTTAAACGTTCTTGTTTTCTTTCTTTTATTTTCAAGATCTGAGGTAAAATATCCATTGCCTATTTCAGTATGGCTATACATGTCACAATATTCGAAATGACAGTAAATCCCTTTAATTTTAAATAAAACACATAATCAGTACCTAAGATTATCACATCATAGTTTGCAGTTCCAGTCGACGTCGCGAAACAGAAACCGCTTCAAAACTAGAGTCATGTGTTGTTAATCGTATATCGCTGTTGCATCAGGCTAGGACAAAAACTCTGGTTAATATGAAAGAAAAAAAAAAAAAAACTGTTATTACACATTGATTCGCATTTGTTTATGCCATGCCCTAAGCCGCTTTAGGCAAGACTCCGAGGTTAGTAAAAAAGCATAACGTTGTGGTACGATGGTAAGGAGATCAGAGGCCATTTTTTTGAAAGGATGTCAATGAAGGAGAGGCTGCAAAATGCTTAATAAATTGATTTTGTGGGATAGAAGCGGAGTAGTATTTATGGACTTTATGGACAAAAATATTGGGACACTCCCTTCTAATGAACATGTTTGACTACTGTAGTTAGTACAAATCTTAATGTTTAAGCATGTAATCATATTCTAGGTAATTGTGTGGTTTAATTTTATAGCAACAGTTTGGACAGGACCCTTTTCTGTTCTAACATGACAGTGCCTCTGTGTATAAGGCAAGGCTAAAAAAGAAATGATTGATTTAGTCAGTGTGCATGGAAGAACTTGACTGGTCTGTAGAAAACAAATCCTAATCCCTGCTAAACACCACTGGTGGGACTCTAAATGCAGACCTTGAGCCAAAAACTCATCACCAAACACCAATGACTTGTACATATGGGTATAGTCATTTTAGACACTTCCAAAACTGCTACAACAGAGGTGGAAATAGAATTTTTAAATACATGACGCTCAACGTTTCCATCTTTGTTGCCACAGGTTTGGAAGTGCCTTTTTCTCTAAAAGAAATATAATTTCTTTTAAAACCAGAACGAGATGAGGAATCCACATCCGGCTTGTCCTGCGTGATTCTGTCTGAGCACAAAGACATAATCTCCCATGTCTTCCAGAGCACCCCTGGTCTGGACTGGCACAGGAAATTTATGGGCCATGTGCACTGTTTGTGTCTGGGATATGTTAACAAATCGAGGATGTCAGAGGAACATGACCTTTCATTTGTCCTGTTTATTGGATCTCTGTTCCCACAGTTAATGTGTGAGCAGGACATAAGGGGAGATGGTCTATTCCACCTTGAGGAAGCTCTCCGTCAGCACTTTCATTCATCTCAATAGCAGTTGGCATCTTTGCTCAGGCTTTTTGAGACAATCATCAGAGCCGGAGGACATTATGACAACATTGACCCAAAACCTTCAACCTATCCTGAGCTGTGATGAGAATGGCAGAAGGTAACAAATATAAATCCATTACACACATTTAATGAGATTAACTGAAATCAAACATTAAAGTTTTCTGACTTTTAGTCCATGTCTGTTCACTTATGTATGCTAGTGCATTACTAAACATATATATTACTTATAATGATAAAATGTACATTGCCCTCTAAAAGGTTGGAAACACCCCTGGCAAAGTGTGATTTTGGACGATATCAGCATAAATCCTTATCATTTTTTGGTGCAAATACATTAAAGTAACTGGACATTATCATTGAAGACCAGAAATAAAACTGTAAGGTCTGTTTTTGGTTCTGGTTCATGTTCATGTTTTCATGTCTTTTATTTTGAAGTTCTGTTATGGTTCTTGTTTGTATCATGCTTCCCTTGCCCTCATGTCTCTTTGCTATTGGTTCCCTTGTTCAATGTGTCATGTTCTTATTGGTTGTCTTAGTCATGTGTCTTGTCCCCATTGGTTTGATCATGTCATGTGACCCTCACTGTTTACTATAAGTAGCCATGTCATTGCCTTTGTTTCTTTGTCACGTATTGAATACATCCTTCTGTTGGTGTGTGTTTAGTTAAAGCCAAGTCTAGTCAAGTCTTCGTTTGTTTGTATTTTGGATTGCACTTTGTTTAATAATAAATCTGCTCTTGGATTCTCACTATGCTCGCATCAGTGGACTCTCATTACGAAAACATAATAATGGCAATATAAACATGTCAAAGTCAGACATGCCCCTTTGCCAGCTGTGATGCCTGCTTACTGGTTTAAACTTGGCTCAGGTTTTTAAAAGATTTTTGGTTCAGCACACCTTAATACCTTCAACAATTGATTGCCAATTCAAAGTCAATGATTGAATAAACTGACATTTTAGATGCCCAGATTATGCAGAGCTGTAATAGCTGCTAATGGTGGATATTTTGATGAATCGAAAATTAAAGTTTTTTCTATGTATAAACTGTTTATGTAGTTTGTGTTATCCCTTATCAGTGCAAAATTATCACAAATTAAAAATGATTCATGCCAATATTGTCCAAAACCCCACTTTTCTAGAGCGTTTCCAAACTTTTGGAGGGCAGTGTACTTAAAATTCAAAAAGAAAACACAACATTTCTGAAATAAACAAACAAACAAACAAAACATTTCACAGGGCCCTATTATTCAAAAAAAAAAAAAAAAAGTAAACTATTAAATTGTTAAAGTTTCATGAATTCAATTGATTGGACAGGAATTTGGTCATTAAAATGTAATTAAAACATTAAAAAGAAATCTGAAAAAACTAATTTCTTGACTTTTTTTTTTTTTTTTTGGAATATGGGTAAAATAAAATAAAATGGAATTTTGGAAAACATCAAACAAATTTTATCAGGCCATACATATTGATGAGTTGATACTACTGTAGGTTTTCTATATATATATATATATATATATATATATATATCATTCATATAGTTATGGTCAGAATTATTGGCACCCTTGGTAAATATGATCAAAGAAGGTTGTGAAAATTAATCTGCATTGTTAATCCTTTTGATCTTTTATTTAAAAAAAAAAAATCACAAAAATCTAACCTTTCATTGGATAATAATAATTTAAAATGGGGGTAAATATCATTATGAAATAAATGTTTTTCTCTAATACACATTGGCCACAATTAACGGCACCCTTTTATTCAATACTTTTTGAAACCTCCATTTGCCAGTTTAACAGCTCTAAATGTTCTCCTATAATGCCTGATGAGGTTAGAGAACACCTGACAAGAGATCAGAGGCCATTCCTTCATCCAGAATCACTCCAGACCCTTCAGATTCACAACTCCATGACGGTGCTTCTTCTCTTCAGTTCACCTCACTCATTTTCTACAGGGTTCAGGTCAGAGGATTGGAATGGCCATAGCAGAAGCTTGGTTTTGTGCTCAGTGACCCATTATTGTGTTCTTTTTGAGGTTTGTGTTTGGATTTTTGTCCGGTTGGAAGATCCAAACATGGCCCATTATAAGATTTCGGTCACACTTTATATTAGGTGGCCTTAACTTCTATGTACTTACAACAAAAAAATAAGTACAATGTATTTGTTGTGTTCATATTGTATTGCAAAACACTTCTGCTGCTGTTGAGGTGGGATACGGCTAAGGTTAGGGACAGGTTTGGTGGTATGGGTAGGTTTAAGGTGTAAGGGATAGGTCAACAGTGTAATTATAAATGTAATTACAGAAATTAATTACAGAGGTAATTACATATAGGTATTTTTAAAAATATAAGTACAATGTAAAAACATGTATGTACACAATAAGTGCATTGTATCAAATGATTAATTTCAATGTAAGTACATATTAGTTAAGGCCACCTAATATAAAGTGGGACCAAGATTTCTAACAGAGTCAATCACTTCCCACAACATCAAAAATCCCACAACATCAAAAATACAGCAGTATATTTCATCGTACACATGGGGTACTTTTTATCCCTGTGTTCACCAAACCCATTTTGAGTGTTTGCTGCTAAAAAGCTCATTTTTTAGTTTCATCTGACCATAGAAGCCAGTCCCATTTGAAGTTCCAGTCGTGTCTGATAACTGAATATGGTGGAGTTTGTTTATTTTTCTTGAAACCCTCCAAAACAACGTGGTGATGTAGGTGCTTTAAGGTTTTCTGACTTTGAGACTCAACTATTTTCTGCAATTCTCCAGCTGTGGTCCTTGGAGAGTCTTTAGCCACTCAAACTCTCCTTCTCACCGTGCATTAGGACAATATAGACACACGTCCTCTTCCAGGCAGTTTTATAACATTTTCTGTTGATTGGAAATTCTTAATTATTGCCCTGATAGTGAAAATTCCACTGCTCTAGCTCTTTTCTTAAAGCCACTTCACTAATATGAGAAGCTCAATTATCTTTTGCTGCACATCAGAAATATATTCTTTGGTTTTTCTCATTGTGATGGATGATTAAGGGAATTTGGGCTTTGTTTTCCCTCCTATTTATATTTCCGTGAAACAGGAAGCCATGGCTGGATCATTTCATGTTCATAATCACCCTGGAGTGCTCAAAATTGTGAATATTAATGGGAATATACTTCAGAGATATTTTACTCAAGAATTTCTAGGGGTACCAATAATTGTGTCCAACGTGTATTTGAGAAAAAAACATTTATTTCATAATGAGATTTTCCCCCATTTTAAATTGTTTTAAAATTTATTTATTTTTTTAAATAAAAGATCAAAAACGATTAATAATGCAGGTTTATTTTCAGAGCCTTCTTTGATCATATTTAATTTCAATTTCAAATTTATTTATAAAGCACTTTAAAACAACCTTATTTTACCAAAGTGCTGTACACAGTCACATTGACCCATCACACAATAGATAAACACATCATCAGAAAAACACAGTCAAAAAACATTAAAAGCACGAGAAAAAAGATAGGTCTTTAAAAGACGTTTAAACTCAGTCACTGAAGAAGCTGTTCTGATAGATAAAGGCAAGTTGTTCCATAGCTTGGGGCCAGCAACAGCGAAAGCTCTATCACCCCTACATTTCAATCTAGTTCTAGGAACCAAAAGCAGTTGCTTAGTCTTTGACCTAAGCGATCTAGCTGGATTGTGTACAACAAATCAATTCAGAAAGATATAAAGGAGCAAGGTTGTTTAGAGCTTTGTACACAAATAGCAGAATTTTAAATGGAATACGACAGCTAACCGGTAACCAGTGCAATGAACGCAAGATAGGTGTGATGTGATTACTTCTGCGACTGCCTGTGAGCAAACGAGCAGCCGCATTTTGAACCAGTTGCAAATGATGAATAGCTGCAGCAGGCAGCCCATAATATAACGAGTTACAGTAATCGAGTCGTGAAGAAATAAAAGCATGAATTATCTCAAAACTCCTCCTACTCAGGAAGGGTTTGACTTTTGCTAATCTTCACAGATGGTAAAAACTGGCACTCACAGTAGAATTTATTTGTTTATTCAGCTTTAGGTCACTGTCCAGTATGAATCCCAGATCCGTGACCTCAGAGGAGTAATACGAGGAGAGGGAACCCAAGTCAACAGTGCTCAGATCGGTTTTCTCATTGGGCCTAAACAGAATAATTTGAGTTTTTCAAATGCAGAAAATTATTAGTGAGTCATGCTTTCAATTCATGGAGACAAGCAGTAAGTTGGTGTAAAGCAGACTTGTCATTGCGCTTAAATGGTATGTAAAGCTGAGTATCATCGGCATAGCAATGATATGACGCATCGAATTTCCTAAAGATTGAACCAATGGGTAACATGTACAGTGAGAACAATAACGGCGCCAGAGTTGATCCTTGAGGAACACCACATGAAGAATGTGCTACCAAAGAGGAATATTGCCCAATACTAACTAAAAATCTTCTATTGGATAAAAATGACCGAAACCAATCCAGTAGTGTCTCTAATACCAATGTAGTGCTCCAAACGAGATAGCAGAATACCATGGTCTACAAAATCAAACGCTGAACTGAGATCTAAATGCACTAAGGCCATAGTATTACCAGAATCAGTAGATATTAGAACATCATTAAAAACCTTCAATAGGGCAGACTCTGTGCTGTGTAAGCTTTTAAAACCAGACTGAAAAATATTGGAGATACAGTTAGTATTCAAATAGTTTTGCAATTGCATAAGTACTATTTTTTCTAGAATTTTGGATACAAATGGCAGATTAGAGATCGGTCTAACGTTTGAATAATCTGCAGTATCAAGTGAGGGCTTCTTACAAATTGGTGTCACAGAAGCTACTTTAAAACATTCAGGTACAGTCCCTGTCTTTAGGCAGTTGTTAATAATAATCAGTAGGTCTGAGCCAATAGTAGAAAAAATTAGTTTAACAAATCGTGATGGAATAATATCAGAGGAAAAAGTGGATTTTAATTTTAATAGGATTTCTCTGCATGTCTGTATCGTGACCAATTCAAATTCACTCCATTGAGTAGCAGATAAAATGGGGTCTAAAACAGGATTAGCCATAATAGCTAATTGAGCCTTAGCATTGTTAACTTTGTCTACAAAATGCGTAAGAACATTATCACAAAGTAAAGGTGAACTCTCTGGAAAAATCTGCACTGAGGGGTTTAAGACATAATCAATTGTTGAGAAAAGTGTTTTAGAGCAATGAGAGTTTTTGGCAATCCTTTCTGATAAATATTTTGCCTTTGCGGCCTTAGCACCCTTTTGAAAATTGTACAAAGAGTCTTTCAGCATTTCATAAGACACTTGAAGCCTGTCTTTCTTCCATTTACATTCGCATTGGCGACATTGCTGTCTGAGCTCCCGTACGTCACTATTTATCCATGGCTGAGTCTAACGTTTTAAATTAATTCGCTTGCGTGGTGCAATAAGATCTAAAATATTTGAGCACCTATTATTAAAAATCTTCACCTGTTCATCAACACTCAAATGTGAAATGATAGGATCTAAAATAAAAGGTTGATTAGCCTCCAGATACATATTTGAGAAGTCAGTACCTGATTGAGCAGTCAACATACGAGACCAACATACCTGAGTTGATGCAATGCTAGGTAACGAAGGAAGAAGAGTAGTAAACAACACCGCTACATGATCAGAAAAGGAAGTATCACAGAGCTCAACGTCAGCAACAGATAAGCCGTAGGTCAATATCAAATCAAGTGTGTGACCAAGACAATGAGTGGGGCCTTTTACCCATTGTACAAAATTCAATGAGGACATAAGATTTAAAAAGTCCTTGTTTATCAAAATCAAAATTTACCAAGGGTGCCAATAATTCTGACCACAACTGTATATCTCAAACTTTATATTCGTCTGAAGAACAAAAACTCCATGACATTTTGTGCTCAGACACAACTGACTCCACGGCACTTTTAAGGAAAGGTGAAGGGCTACTTCAGTGATCCAGAGAAAGAAAATGGCAAACCTGGTAAGCTATTGTAGAGCGGCTCGTAAGAACCCCAGGCATTTATTGCATCTGACAGTAATGATGTTGACACTGTCAGTGCCTGGTGGCATGGCACCAACGAGAGCCAGCCCTTAGGGCGGTTTGGCTGGTCACCTTGCAAGAAGTCCAAAACCCTCTACTGTGTTTACATCCATTTCACTTTGCAGCATGTGTGGCCTTTGCAAAGCTTTGAGCCCACCACTCCACAATGAGCCACAGTCCTGCTGGAAATTAACACGTCAGTCTGAAAATACCCAGCCCTGGTCGCCAGCCTTTAATAAGGCTCTAACAGGTCTCACTCAGGGTGTCCTGGCCCAGCAGTGCTCTCTGACTGCGGCTACTGCCTACGCTCTGCGGTGGATGGCCTGTCTCTATTTGGGATGAATCCCACGGCTCATTATCGGCTTTTACTTCATGCAGGTGAAGCTTTACACAGAGTCCTAACCAGGCCTGACACTAGAACCCTACATTATTTTGAAATTTAATTTTCAGCATTACTCCAGTCTACAAACATTTCTTATTATTATCACTTTTGTGCTGCATAATATTTTTGTTGAAACAGGATTACATTTTTCCATGATTTTTTGATGAATAGAAAATGTATTTACAACACTTACTTAAAATAGAACTCTTTTGTAACATTATGAATGTCTTTACTATCACCTTTGATCAATTTAAAGGGGTCATGACCTGCCTTGTTTTTTTATTTTTATTTTGTACTGTTCTCTGAGGTCCATTTATAATGTTGTCAAGATTTTTACATCAAAAAGCAATTTAGAAGTAATAGGCTATTTTCTGTCCTGTTTTTAACCCCCCTCATTGGAACGCTATTTGAATAGGCGTGGCAGTTTGCAGACACTGAAGTAAACGCCCACTGCTATGATTGGCTAATAGTTGTGTATGTTTGGCAGTCTATGTCCTTCACAGATGGACGCTGCTGTGATTTAGGTTAAACATGCATAAATACTCATCAAACGATTTGTTTAACAGACAAAACAATATTGATCAGGTAATAAAAACACTCGATCAGGAATTTAACCTTTGAGTTTAATTACTGGAGCCGATTTCTGCTGACTTAGGCAATCTGGGCTTTAACTACCGACGTCATTCGCTAACTGCCCCGGGCCGCAATGCTCTATATTTAACAAGTGTCATACAGGCCAACATGCAGAGAGAGAAAAGCAGGGTGAGATATAGGAACATGTGGCGTCATGCAGAGGCACATGGCTAGATGTTTGTTGCACAGCTTTAGAACCGAGTTCTGTTCCCTTGCGAACTTGCTGACTGAGCACAAATCCCGTTCTTCTGTGTCTCACTTTCAGGCACACTCGGTGGTCTAATGAATGATCGTCTTAGGTGTTAGAATTGATTTACCAGACATATATTTTAAATGAGCAGGCAGGGAACATTTGCATAATAAATGAGATTGATTACGTGGCAGTGACACAATCAGCTTGGTCCAGTTCCCGCTGTGCAATCAACCGAGCGATTGCCATGTGACTAGAGGGAAACGAGTTTGAGGCCACCTCCGTTTTTCATACCGCATGTTCAGATCCTCCAAAAGGTCTGTTTGCTGAGTTGTTCTGCTTCCAGTAACTCCGCTAGTGTTGCTGGAGCTCCCAGAAGCGATACCTCATCACGAGCCAATGTGATTAATCGCAGCCTAATGAAGAGGCAGAGACTTCAGACGTAAACTGAAGGACGCCCCACTGGCAGCGCTCATTAAACCAGAGATGCTGATCCATGTGCCGGGGTGGCTTTGTCTTGGCAGGGATGCATCTGAGTCACTGCTTAGTCGCTCTTCAGCGCAGCATGGGCGGAAGTGCTAACGACGCACTGGTGTTTCAGATGGAGCCTGCTCAACTTTCCCTCTGCATTTCAAGTGCGCTTGACAGAATGTCTGGGTAACCGCTGTTTCTTTAAGATAACAGCTGTCAGAAGGGGCTAATTTGGGGAGGGACAGACGCGGCGAGGCCTTTGCTGATTCGGAAAAAGTCCAGGAGAATGAGCGTGGCCCTTTTGCTCCATGAACTCTTAGCTTGTTTCCTGCTGAGCATTTCTCTATCACCACACCCGACTTACTCCATCCCTGTTTCAAGGAGCAGTTCACCCACAAATGAAAATTCTTTCATCATTTACTCACCCTTATGTCGTTCCAGCCTTCTATTATTTTAGTTTTTCCATGCAACTCAAAATGAAAAAGGCAGAGTGTGAGACAAACCCTGGGGCCAAATATTGTATTAGTTTTAGCCACAGTATTAGTATCTTCAAGTGGCAGGATTTGCACTGAAATTGCAAAGAAATTTTATGTTTGTCACAGTGCTTTAAAAATGTGATTCTAAAAAATAATTGAAAATTTTTCAACTGAAAAATAAAATAAATGCAGAGTGTAAGATAATTATGTATACACTGCAAACAAAAAGAGGACTTTTAAGATTTCAATTAGTCATTGCATAAGTAAAATTTATCTTGTTTCAAGGATTTTTACATTTTAACTGTAAAATTAGACAAAAATAGTTTTTTCTACTTTTTTGAACATGTCATTTTGAAAAAGGCTAACTGATGCAATGGCCAAAGATGTCCATCAGAAACATATGTACAGTACTGTTCAAAGTCTGGGGTCAGTATGATTTTTATTTATTTATTTTTTTGGAAATACATTTTTACTTTTATTCAGCTATGATGCATTAAATTGATCAAACAAGACATTAATGAAATTGTAATAATATTTCACAATTTTACTGTTTTTACTGTATTTTTGATCAAACATAGAGAACATAATTTCAAGACATCTTACTGAGCCAATCCTTTTGAACGGTAGACAAAGATATTTTTAATTATCTGTGCCTCTTTAAAAATATATATAAAAAAATAAACCACAGAGCAATATGGGGTGAGTTAACTATGTGAGAGTGTACATTGTTCAGCGAACTACTATTTTAATATATCTCAGACATGTTCTTTGAGCATTTGTGTCTCTCAGTCATCAAATCTATAGATGTCCTCAAAGTCAGACTAGTACTCCTTCTTGCATTAGATGCGGTCTGCACTATTTGGGGAGAACTAGCAGGAAATCTATGTCTACATACCACACACACACACACACACACACACGTGAAATGTAGTTAGTCTTAGAGCTCTGAGCCAGCAGGGCCCGGGTGTGTGGGTTTTTTAGGTCCGATAATTAAAACCTCTGTTTTTTCAGAATTTAGAAGTAAGAAGTTACTTGTCATCCAGTTTTTTATATCGACTATACATTCTGTTAGTTTCTAATGTGTTTCACCGGGATGCAAAGAAATATAGAGCTGAGTATCCTCAGCATAACAGTGAAAGCTACCACCATGTCTCCTGATAATATCTCCCAAGGGTAACATATAAAGCGTGAAATATATAGTCTATAGCCTACTAGCCGGGACAACTTCTCTACAGATTAATGGCTGGTTATGTACTTTCTCAAATATTGATTTCAGATATATTTACAGTTATCTCAAATATGTTTTTCCAAAAAAAGTTACGGACTGCAGCTTTAAAGTACACTACTGTTCAAAAGTTACATATACATATATACTCCAGTCTTCAGTGTCACATGATCCTTCAGAAATCAGTCTAATATGCAGATTTGCTGCTCAAGAAACATTTTTGTGCTGTTTAATATTGTTGTGGAAACCATTGTACATTTTATTTTTCAGGATTCTAAGAATTCAATTTGAAATCGATATCTTTTGTAACTTTATAAATGTCACATTTGGGCAATTTAATATGCCCCTGCTGAATTTAAAATATTAATAAAAAAAACGGTAACACTTTATTTTAAGGTGTCATAATACATAGTAACTACCTAATTAAGTACTTAGTAATAGCTATTGTACTTACATGAAACAAAAAGTACTTACAATGTAACTAAGTTATGGAACAGCCTTTAATTACAGTTTGTAATTGTACAGTTTGTGTACAGTATAGATACACCAAGTACACTTAAGTACAATCTTGAAACACTTTATTTTAAGTAGCTTATGTTTGTGTAATAGTATGTAATTTTAATGTAATTAGAAATGTATTACATGCATTTAAGCTGTGTACTGGTGGGTTAACTCAAACTAAGGTGCAGCTGGATAAGGTGTACAGTATAGATACACATGAAGTGCACTTAAATACAATCTTGATACACTTTATTTTAAGTAGCTTATGTCTGTGTACTTACATTTATAATTACATTGTATGAAGTCTGCAACACATGTGTAACAATCTTTTAGTTACATAACTAGCTGTGTAACAGACACGGTAACTGTGTAACAGTAGCTGCCTATTACATCTGCATAATTACATTTACATTTTACATTTATTCATTTAGCTGACGCTTTTATCCAAAGCGACTTACAATTGCTATATATGTCAGAGGTCGCACGCCTCTGGAGCAACTAGGGGTTAAGTGTCTTGCTCAGGGACACATTGGTGTCTCACAGTGGATTCGAACCCGGGTCTCTCACACCAACGGCATGTGTCTTATCCACTGCGCCATCACCACCCACCACCCACCACCTAATTACAAACTGTAAGTACAGGCTGTTCCATAACTTAGTTACATGGTAAGTACATTTTGTTTCGTGTAAGTACAGCAGCTACTACTAAGTACTTAACTATGTAATTACTCTTAATTTAATTACTAGGTAATTAAAAAGTATAATTATATATTAATTTGTCAATTTATTATAAAGTAACATAAAATAAATAAACATTTTGTGAAAAAAAAACAATATTTTGTGATTCCTAATGCATTAACTAATGTTAACAAATCAAACCTCATTATAAAGTATTTTTTAGTCACATCACACCGCTTTAGCGCTCATAGACCATGAGAAACCGGCTCAGAACGATCTGCAGCTCAGCAGGGAGTCAGTGTGCATCTCCCACGCAGTCTGAGCATTTCTCTTGAGTGACTTGTTTAAAAAGAAGACGGCATGCGGATAAGCGGATGGCAGATGTCCACTCTCTGCATGATGGGAACGCCACTCCTTCACTCCAGTTCTTCTCGTCAGTGAGACAAGAGAACAGTAGCTGTGGTTACCGGTTATCACACAAGTCAAAACAAATAACCTCTAGCACAAAAGTTTATCAGCATCACACCTCTTAAAATCACAGACACGACCTAATGCTGATCCGAACAAATAATAGTCCTGACGACAGTGTCAACAAAATGACTCCTTCGCGCTGTTTATTTACAGAGTCGCCACCCTCATAATGGCCTGTCAGAGTCCTTATATAAAATATGAGCAGGGAAAGTATTTTAGGAATTAAATGCAAGCTGCAGAATGTAGCGCTGAGAAGTCCGAGGCACGACTGTCTGTGTTTAATGACTGGGTTTTAGTGTGGTATTTGTGGGAATTATTAATCACAGTAACGAGAGGAAGGAATGTTAAGTGAAGTGAGGGTGGAGACAGATTAATCTCTTGTGGTTAATTGTGTTGACTTTTCTAAACACTCGATGAAGTTTGACATGCAACCTGTACTTCCAAAAATGTAGCGCTCACTCCAGCAAACTGTTTCCGAGTGACAAATGAGGGGGTATTAGAACCCAATACATCACTGTAAAAGTTCACTGTGGAACTGATGAGCGCATCCGTCACTCAAACACCAGGTCAACGCTATGTCAATTTGTCTATTTCTGCGCTGTGAAAATGCAACAAATATTGCATTGTGGAATTAGCTACACACATTGTTATGCATCTTCGATGATAACTGCTACTTTAACATCCAAATTTACCCAACTGTTTAGACTGCTGAACTTTACCATATCTGCAAAACACACATTTCTACATACTAACGGTATCAAATGCATACAAATCTGGACAGATTTAACAGGCACAGATGCTAGGAAACATGACTTTAGACCTACACAAACATGTTAAACCAAGAATACTCACCTAAAATGTTTAAGCAGCCATGATCCTTCAGAAATCATTCTAATATGCTAATTTGCTGTTCGAGAAGCATTTCTTCATTATTATTAATGTTGACAACAGTTATGCTGCTTAATATTTCAGTATAAAATCCCAAAGGTCCAATATTACATCTCACTAAAAACGTACTAAAATATCAGAAATGTTAAAACTCATTTATTTCTGCCTCATTTTCTTATTAGAGGCCTCTCACAGCAACAAATGGTGAAATATTTGTATCACGGTTTTTTTTTCTAGGGTCTTTCAGGGTTAAATCGATCAAAAGTAACATAAAAGACATTTATAATGTTACCAAAAAAACAAACAAAACAACAACAACAACAACAACAAAAAACGTTTCTTTTGAACTTTCTATTAATCAAAAAATCATGGAAAAAGTATAATGGTTTCCATAATAAAAAAATAAGCAGCAAATTTATAACAGTGATAATGATAGGAACCATTAATAATAATGGATGATAATAATTAAGCAGAAAATCAGCATATTAGAATGATTTCTGAAGGATCATGTGACACTAAATACTTTAAATTCAGCTTTGCCATTACAGGAATAAATTATATATATATATGCATACATATACATACATACATACATATATATATATATATATATATATATATATATATATATATATATATATATATATATATATGTGTGTGTGTAAACATATGTATGTGTTTATATATGTGTGTGTATATATATATATAACAATAGAAAACTGTTCCAATATTTCACAAGATTACTGTTTTTAATGTATTTTTAATCAACAAAATGCAGCCTTGGTGAGCAGAAAAACGTCTTTCAAAAAAATTATAAAAAAGTTAATTATGTGTATTATTATTATTATTTAAACTTTATTACATTTACATTTTAAAACATTTTCATTAATGTGTCTGTATAAACTTTTATACAATATTACACTGTTATTATAGAAGCTATTGTATTTTTTAACTTTAGTGAAAGGTTGATCACATTGCCGTGACATTATGAGCTCTCAACTTTAAATTCAAGGACCTCTACTTGTCAAATAGCTCTGAATTTTAGCAGGTTCAAAATAAATGATTTCAAAACACCATCAAATAATTAATGCAACCTGAAAGCAAAGCTTTAACAAAGAGCTCCATTACACATTCAGGATGATTAATTCCCTGCTATTTCATCTCCAAGGGTGTGTCTCGTACATTTCTGAGGATATTGCCTCCTAGTGCTATGCTAGTTTGTGTTTCCCTGGTTACCCAGTCTCCAAGGTAACAGGTGCTTAGAAATAGGCAAAATAAGAACCTCTCCTCTGCTGGAATGCAGCCTTGAGCAAGAGAGCAATTGTTGGCAAAAGAGCATTGTGGGGTTTGCATCCCAGGTCTTACAAGATCTGAAGAGCGGCTCTACGCAAGCATTTCAAGTGACTTGCACGGTGGAAAAATAATGACAGATGAATGATGAATGTTTTCTTTTTTACTGCTTCAAGGCAAAAGTAACTTGATGGAACATTTAATGGTCACGTACTTGCTGCAAAATTCTGGGAGGGATTTTAAATGCGGGCGTGAATCCTCTAAATTATCGTTCGGTATGTACAAAATACAGAAGTCACTCCCAAAATTGCACTGGTTGATATTGTCACGGTGTACACACGGCAGGGAGGAACAAGGAACACGTTGTAACTCAAATAACATATCTTTACTGGACATCAGGACAAGACAAGGCAGGGCAGACACTGAAAGGAACACCGGGGAGTAACGAGTAGACCAGACAAAATAACATTGCACAGACAGGACTATAAATACACAGGGAAATTAACGAACACGGCTGGACACGAATTAACTACTAATGACATAACGAGGACAGGAAACAAACCAAATATGGGCACAAGAGGCAGGAACACATGACACACACGACAGAGGTCTGACAGATATAGTGATAACCATAACTAATTTGTCTGCTATTTCTAACGAGTAATATCTGTGATTTGAAACATTTTTATGGAGGACTAGGAGTGTCAGTTAAATCAATAAAAAAAAAATAAAAAAAGTAAATAAAAAAACAAGGCAAACTATTATTTCAAGTTAAAAATTTTGTTTATAAATAAATAAATAAATAAATATATATATATATATATATATATATATTGATAGAGACAATTAATAATATAAAATAATTTAGATTCTTATAAATGATTAACTAGAATAGTTTTTAAATGCAATATTTAATTAGCATTTTTATATAGCATTTACACATTACTTTTCTTTATCAGTTTGCCAACTATATTTAACTAGCCAGTGAGAATTCACTGTTGTGGTTGCATAACTACAAACTCATTTGCTTTGTAATGAGCAAAAACATGCATTGCCTGTTTTGCTTCTTGTTAAAATGAGTTCTTGTTTTTTTCAAAACTTTATGACAATGCCCAATGGGAGCTGTGACATTTCATATCTTGCAACACAAATTTCTTGTAAAAAAGGAACTGGCTGTTTGCTGTCTCTATTGGGCCTTCAGTAAACATGGCAGAGCTAAAAACCTAACATTCCAGCCATAGCTGGAGAGGGCTGAGGCTGTGTGGGAACATGACGCTTTTATATAGTTAGGATCTATAATTTTTATAGCATCATTAATAAAAGTTCTTAGGAGAGCTACAAGGAAGAGGAATCTCAGGGATATATGAGTTGCATCATAGAGGGGCGGAGCCTTATGTAGAAGTAAATTTGATTGGTGTAGGTGAGAATGAAGCATATTGAGGAGCTTGAAAAGGGTGACTGGATTTGAAATGACACACTTCCATATACATCTGGCTATTTGGGCCATATAATGATACAACAAAAATACTAAGATGGTAGTATGTTTTTTTTTTTACTTTAGCCTCTGTCTTTGGATATAGCATGATTACTTGTTGAAAGCAAAGGACAAAAAAAGTCTCCAAACTGCACTAACTACTAGATTTTTACCTTTTTTGAAGAAATCATGAGTGGTGCTTGTCTGTGCAAAACTTGCTGCTGTAATACCAGGGTTGCCAGGGTGGTGCCTTCCAACCTATACAAAAAATAAATTAATTCAGAAATTGCTGGTAAATTTTACAATTGCAGAGAAACAGCTAGTAACACATTGAATTAAACATGACATTTTGAAGTGAAATTTTGAAAGTGTAAAATGTGTGTTTTTTTTTTTTTTGTTGTTCAGTGTACACCGCAAGAGACAATGTGATTAACATGTGAATCGACCAATCACAGTTCATTTTGCATGCTGTTTAAGAAGTGTGGGGATCTGAAATCAATGATACCATAAATACCAAGAACCATTATACCATAAAAAAAAAATAAAAAAAATAACTAAATTATGGCAAAACAATCTTCACAGTACAAAAAAATAAAAATAAAAACAAATAAAAACAAACAAACAAACAAACAACTGTGATCAGAAGCGCTGTCCTTCCAAACATAAGACTTTTTCATAGACATAACTCAGAAAAACAGTGTTCTGGGACATGTTCGTAGCACAAACGAGTTTCTTGACAAAGTTTAATACATATTAAACAGGATTAGGGATTTGTTCTGAATTTTCCCACATCAAGTGTTTCCTGAAACGACACAACTAGGAGAGGGATGCTAAGATCAGAGAAAAGAAATCTGGCAAGCCGCTATGGAAAAAAAAAAGAGCATGCTGTTTCAAGTTCTTCACGGGATACAGAGGATATCGAGTGAGAAATGGAGGGAAAAGCAGTGAGATTGTAAAAAGACCAAATGTTCTCTATATGACACATCTGGAGGGTCCACGGGCCAAGTTCAATCTGCTCTATGCTGGGTTTTTGGCCCAAGTCAGGGTGTCTAACAGGGTGGGGCCATAATTTGCTTTGCTGTCCCCTTTGTCAAAGGAGATGGACTAAATTATCATCAAATTGTATTGGAGGAACCATCCTCGCCTCACAACCAAACATAATAGCCGGTCGGAATCGAGTACAGCTGACCTCACTGTGGGGAACACGGTCCCTAGTGAAGTGTTTTTTGGAGACGGCTGGTTTGTGTTGGAAAAGAGGTGTCGTTGAACAACTGTAGGGGGTTCAGAGCATTCTCCACCATGAAATGAATTACTGTAGATCACAGGCTTTGGATAGGCCTACGTCAAAAGATTTATTTTCCCCTTTATTAAAAACTTCCTCGCTTAACTTGCTGAATCTTGTCATAATATTGCATAACCTCCTTCTCTGCCATACTTTATAATGGAGTTATATTTGGAGTCTGTGTTTGGATTAGTGCTTTACTCACTAATTCACCTTAAAGGGATGGATTGAATTAAAAGCGTTGCGGTTGCAAACCTGTATGACTTCTTTTCTTCTGCAGAACACAAAAGGATGAATTTAGTTGTTTTTTTCCATGCAGTTGGAATGAATGAAGCCTTCAAGTTTCCAAAAAGCACCATAAAAGCATCAAAAAAGTAGTCTATGTGATTCGTGCACCATATTCTGAAGTCATAGGATAGATTTGCATGAGAAATAAACAAAGTTTATGCTCTCATTCACTGATAATCGTCCTCTCCAGTGAGCTGCTAACTGCTGTTGAATTCAAGAACCAGGGCTGCATTTCCCAAAAGCATCTTAAGCCCAAGTTGTTCGTAGCTCCATTGGTTGCAATGGGTCTAAAATGTACTTAAGCGTACAGTCCTTTTGGGAAACGCAGCCCAAAACATTTTGATTCATGAACAAAAAAATCTAAAATGGAAAAAGATCCGAGTCAAAAAATGATTCATTCCCATATTACACAATACCACTTTCCTAATAAAAGCATCAAGGAGATTTGTTAAAAACAATTGACATTTCTTAAACATACATTTCAGATGGCTTCAGAAGAGTTGGAATATAAACTACTTTTATGGTGTTTTCCTTTTTTCTTACGGCCAGTCCCCATTTTCATAAATATTCAACTGAAATTCATCTTTTGTTTCGAAATTGTGATACAAAATTAAAACAACTTGACACCTTTACAAAAATAAGTATACTTCAAGTCAATTTTAAGTATACGCTAAAGTATATTTTTAAGTAATATTAATGTAAGATATAGTATACTTTCAAGTGTGCTATTTCAATATTACTTGGGACTAAATTGGCCCACTTTTTAGTTTATACAAGTATGTTAAGTATGCTTCAAGCATAACAGTACTACATTATGAGTACACAACTACGAAGTACAAAATGTATATTTCTGAGAAGTACATACAAAGTAGACTGGCTGTTTATAAGCACTCATATAGCACATATTAATGCATTATTTTGCATGACTATGTTTTAAAGTTCTCCCCATAAGCTTAACTCCATTGCTAACTATTAATAAACAGCAGATTAGGAGTTTACTGAGGCAAAAGTCTTTCTTGTAAGGGCAACTATTCCCTAAAGCCCTTCAAAACAACAATAAAAAAGGTGTCATATTTACAATCTTTGTGTGAAACTGTGGTAACAGCCATTATCTGTGAGTTAGAGTTAGGGAGTAACTTTGGTTACCTGTCCATACAGACATTCTTCCATCCTACAGAAGAGTCTGAGAGTCACACCTGTCAGTAAACACATCCATCAGTCCAGAACACAGACTGAATGAACATAGCCAACATGTGGGAGTGTGAATCACAGCAGATCCTCTCCAAACGCGTGTTCACAGGCTCGTGTTCCCAGGTGACTGCAGGGAAACTGCACAAGGATGTTGGAATCCCATTAGAGCTTTTTTTCCTTTTTCTAAGTAAACAAGTGACTTTGTCCTTGGTTAGATGTTTGTGTATGTCGCTTAGAAACATGCTATTCAAAACAAAATGCCGTAATCTTTAGGGATGCGAAGCTTGTAGGTTAAAAAAACAGTCTGGTACCAGAAAATTAGAAATAGAAATGTTTAGACAATGATGAGAGAGTGTACTTACAATGATAATGATCAACAGACATTCATTCAAAGTTACAGAAATACAGTATCCAATGTCTAACACTGTATGATTACGAGACTCATAGCTGCTGTCAATGCCAACCGAGAATGTAAGTTATTAAATTGATTGCATGCAGGCCTATGGATCTCAAGATAACACAAAAGCAAGCCCATTTCCTTGTGCGATGCAGACCTATTTTTAAAGTAGTAATGTTTTGTGCACATGCACGCGGTTATGATAAATTAATATTACCAGGCAACAAACCTCTTTAATTAACAAAACTCTTGATATTTCCCTTACAATTATAAAGAGTTTGTTGCAACCAGTCCCAAAATGTTTTCATAAGAGATCTGTGTCCCTAAGACTTTATAGCTATAAGTGCTAAATCTGGTGTATGAAATCATGGAATATACAGCTAAAACACGAATTTATGTACCAAACCGAAAAAAAATAAAAAAATAGTAGTTTTTAATTAAACATGCTTACATTACCCGCTTATACATGCCAGAAGTTTGAAGCAATCAACAAGGAAACGTGTTTGTGTGGAACTGAATAGAGATTCATGATGCATGATTTAACATCTTTTGTGTGGAAACAATTCATTATATAATAGATTTACTGGGTGCTAATCTAAATAAATAAATAAATAAGACTTTTAAAATAATATTAATAATAATAAGAGAATACATCATTTAAATAAACAATTCTTAAAGTTCAGTAATATAACATGCAGATATTTTGAAGAATGTTGGTCATCAAACAGCTTTGGTTCCCATCGACCTCCATTGTATTTTTATTTTTACAACCAGTCCCGATTTTCATAAATATTCAGAACTGAAACAACATAATACCTTTACAAAAATAAGTATATTCAATTAAACTTTTAAGTATGCTTATGTAAAATTCAACTATGTATTTTTTTTTACTTATATCAATCATATGAATCAATATGATTAGCCTTCTAGCACAGCTTCCCATGCTTAGTTAATTTGCACAGTTTATTTGAAATTTAATACACTTTATTTAACATTGTGCATTTGTGTTTATATCTTTTTTTATTGTATATATACTGGATGTTACTGGATCAATAAAGTATTCATCATCATCATCATCTACTAGTAGTACTGTATGCACTGTACAATTTCAAAAGCTGAGAAAACGTAAAAGTTTAAGGCAACCAGCTTCAAAACTCAAAAATCTCCTACAAAAACAAGTTGAGAAAACTCAAAAATCTGCTGAAGCTGGTTGCCTTAAACTTTTAAGTTTTCACAACTTTTGATTTTTTACAGTGTGCTTGTAAGCGTACTATTTCAATACTACTTGGAGCTAAATTGGCCCACATAGAGTTGATTTATAGAGACTTGTTGTCCGTATTAAAACAAGGACACAAGAAGGCATTTCAAAATAATAATAATACTAGAAAGACAAACAATTCAAGCAGATTTTCCAATTAACTTATCTTATCAGGCCAAAACTGTACTCAGTCATAGATAAAGAATTTTTTATTTTTTTTTCTCTTTTCATATTTTCCAAAGGAAAACTTGCCTTCCCAGAATTATCCTTGCAGTAGGGTCCAAAATCCTCATATTTCATGTTAATATTCATCCATTACTTTCCCCTTCCCATCCATATAGTTGGTCTCACCCGTTTAAATTTGTCTCGTTTCTTCCTCTGGTCATACCGTTTCATATACTCACGTCCTGCCTGGCTTGAGCCGCGCTCGGGATTATGAGCATTCAGTCATAAACCTCCTGGTTCATCTGACAGCGACTCGCTATTTAGTTTAATTTACTGACAGAGACACTTATTGATCTATTTAATGTCTGGACACATGTCAGATTCTCAGCCAGACTGGGCCGCACAGCCACATGTCTCTCTGGTCATGTCACACCCCTCTTTCATATGTATATTTAGGTAAGTAATTAAATACATTGCAGGGTTGAGATGAAAGGACAGAGAGCCGGTCCAAGTCAGCTCTTTTTGCACGAGAGCTCTGTGAATCTGGCACAGAGGACCGTGAAAGGAAGGGCTGGACAACATTTGCTCTGCCGAAGGCACTTTTCCTTGTAGAAGGTGTAGCTGTCTTTTTTTTTATTTTTCTATGAAGTTAGTATGTAATACATGAAAGGAGCATGATGAATTAGGGAAAGTCTACCACACCACTCCCAAAAAGAACAGATGCCAGGTTTTTGCTTTCTTCCTCTTCTTTTTTGACAATCCTTATGAATTTGAATCTAAAGGAAAGAACATCGCTCAGGCTCTGAGCATATTACACTGAATAATTACGAACCTCAGAGCTATTAAAAAGAGCTGGGGGATACAATTAATGAGCACGGTAGTAATAACTCAAAAACATAACGCAAGTTATACTTTGATGAGGTGAGTGATCGGTGCTGGCCGAGTCAACGTGAGTTACAAAGTGTGAGGTCTGGCAGCGATTCTGGGAGGAGGGGAAAATATGAGCTAGCATGTTTGCCATCCTGTATGGATTTTGAACAAATATGCTGTAATTGTTGATGTAAGCAGAGCATAAACAGAAAGAGGTATAGCCATAATAACCGGCCAAGAACGTTTACTTATAAGCTTTGTCATAGTTTTCCCCCACAGCTTGACTGCTGGAAATATCACAAGCACATCCAAAACTGCTCTTTTCCGAACGCTAAATGCTGAAGAGGCACATTGAACTTAAGTACGTAAATACATGCATGCATACTTAAATACATATAAAAAAGGTTAGGCATGACATGAAGCAGCAATAGACAAAAAGTAGAGAAGATAATAATTTAATATAACATTTTATTGTTATAATAATATAATACTACCAATACTACTACTACTAATTTTTAAAATAGTGACAAATATTTATTTTATTTTTTCATTAATAATAATAATTAAGTAAATTTTGTGGGATTATTATTATTATTAATAATAATAATCCATCAACAACAACGCATGTATAAATTATTAAATAAATAAAAATAAATAATAATCAGTTAAAATTAAATATTGAAATATTTATAAGCATAAGTAACTATAGACTATATACAGAAGCAAAATAGCACAGTATTATAGAACGTAAATGAAACAAACATAGCTCAGAACATAGAATTTAGAACCTCAGAATTTAGAGATGGAAGCATTCGTTATATAACACTGATTTACTGTCATTGGAAAAACTGATGATAATGTGAACATCCACCCATTTAACTTGCTTAAGTAAGATTATTATGACTGAATGTTTTTTAATCTTTTAGGCTTTGGTTCCCGTAGCTCAACTGGTGGAGCATTGTGGTAGCAAGAGCAAGATTGTGGGATTGATTTCCTACGAACGCAAATAACGATAATGTGCACATTAAATCCACTGCAAGCCGCTTTGGAGGGTCTGCCAAATGCATAAAAATAGTTATAAAAATACTTTATCAAGTACATTTTCAGTTTTAAGGTGGGTGAAGTGCTTATTTATTCTTTTGAATTGAGACCGGGAACCTGTGCAGTCTGAGGTGAAAATCTAATCCCAGAACAGTATGTGCAGTGAGATGAATGAGAGGGGTGTTTCTCTGAGTGCTTCCAAATCCCCGCTGGCTAAAGGCCACCTGTTCTGTTCTCCTCCACATGTTGATGGAGGAATCCCTTGCACTGGATCCGCATGATACCACACAACTCGCTCCGTCTGCATTGCATTTGATTTGCAAGTTATTACAGTGCTTTCAAAGCAGCACTTTGTTGTTATTCCTCAGACATTAGGTCAGGGCTTGTTCTGAACACAAAGTATTAATCTACTGTGATTAATACAGCCTGAAGCACCAATGTACAAACTACTCTCAAACTGTGGTGTGAGCTACCTGTTTTTGGCATTTATTAACATTTACTTATTTAAAATTAAGATTAAAGTTTGAAAATGTACCATTAACTATCCTAACCATGATGCAGGATGAGTATCATGAAAGTTTTGATACTTAAAGGGGTCATCTGATGCCCTATAGCATACTTTGGTTAAAATTTCTTAATGGTAGTGTAAAAAACCTTTTTTACCCTGTCAAAATCAGCTCTGTTTTTAGCAAGCCATTCTAGTCCATGTTGCTTTAAATGCTAATGAGCTCTTGCTGACTCCGCCCCTCTCTTCCATGGAGTGACGAACAACCTGTAAACTTCAGCCAAGAAACTGGCTAACTAGAATGTTATTAGGAAAGGCGATTTGCAAAGATTCATAAAAAAAACCTTTTCTAAACCCTATTCATAAAAAAACACATTTAGGCAGATCGGGATCTGCGCATTCCCTTCAAAATGAAAGTAACGTTAATCCTCTGTGTCTTCAGCGGCTCAGATGTCAGGAGTTAATGATGACTGCTATATTCATTATTACATCCAACAACAAAACACCTAAATCGCTTAATCTGAGACATTCTTGTCTTCCCCTGCACCGGAGTCGACACAATGGCGGACAGCTCTCAGCTCACTCAGGGTGGGTCTAAGGTAAAACGGCCTTGTCAATCAATCGTGGGAGTGGCCTGTGCAGAACTACATCATTCTGACAGGAATCTCAGAACAGCCTGATTTGAGAAAGGTGATTTTAAAATAGGGATTTAAAAAAGAAAAAAAAAAACACTGGGTGGATTTTTATCATTATAGGATGGATGTGTACACACACTTCCAACACACATTTATGTTCAAACAACTTGTAAAGTGAATTTTGCATCCGATGACCGCTTTAATACTAATATTAATATATTTTTTTTAAGCTTAGAGGTTTAAAACCCTAAGTATGAGTAGTAATAACAGGCACGTTTGTCCCAATTAGCAGCATTAATTACAGTCACAGTGATGATCAAAATTAGCATAATTTAGAGTCTTTTCTTACATGCATCCATTTAACAATCTATAGCCAAGTTTACTTTGACAAGACAATGCTGCATTGCTGTTGATGACAACTGCAAACATTTCAGAAGTTATAAAAATAATTTTGATTAATCAATAATAGACATGAGTCAATGGAAATTTTGGTCTCTTAATTCAAATAATTGATCTATATTTACTATGGACATGCACACAAAACTGAGTTAATTTACACCTATAGGAGATGATGCAACATTTTATTTACTTAGGACCAAAGCAAGCCTGCCTAAAAAAAAAAAAAAATAACTAACTGAATGAATGAATGAATGAATGAATGAATGAATGAATGAAGCATCCATCCATCCATCAATCATGCATTGATGATCAAGCATCAATCAATCATCAATCCATCCATTTTTAATTTGTATTAGTTATAAACTGCTTTTAAAGTGTCCTGTCAACCATTCAACCAACTAAAATATGGCTTTAGTGTCATATAGTATTAAATTGTGAATTTAACTTAATTTTGCACAACTAACCTTAAAGTATAGTGATCCATTTACAAATGCAATTAGTTCTTAAAATATCCTTTACTATGGTAAAATACCAGTAAAATACAGCAATGTGACAACAAAGCCCTAAAAGATAATATACAAATATAAAATAATGCAGCTTTATGGGCCTTGTCTCTTACCCATGTGTAATTGAGGCTCCAGAGCCCATGCCACAACTCATAAAGCAAATGCTAAATCACTGACTCACCTGCCGTAGAAGCTGTTACAAATCCAGCGCTTTCCTGTTTGGTCTCCACACTTGTTTTCCTTGGAGTGCCATAAATAGACTCATGGCTCAGCAAAGAAGGATCCAAAAGACAGACTCTTTGTGCCAGACACATTTAGATTTGATGAGGATTGAGCTAAGTGAAGTGTGTTAAAAGTTTCCCTCCAGGTGTTATTTAGCTTGATAAGAGAGGTCCAGCTTTACGACCTGCCAGGAAAAAAAAAAAAAGAACATCCAATAAAAAGAAGAACAAATCATCAATGTGGTAAATGTGCTTCTCATTATGCATCAAGCATGTTTTATAAAAAGGAGAAGAAAAGCAGTTTATCTGGAAAGGACACCTGTTTCAAATCTCTGATTAAGGAAGCAGAAAGATCTGGAAATGTAGAGTGGTAAAGGAACAGAACTCAACCTCATCCTGCCCTAGTTTACTTCTGGCGAATCAGATTTATCATGGCCACATTGCCAAAGAGGAGCGATATGACTAATGTGACCAGAGTGATAAATTGAGCAAATGAAAGATCATAATCAACATCAAGTGCTCAAGAGAGCGCTTCTGTACTCCCAACACTCCCGACAGAATCTGCTCCCTTTGCTGGTAAACCACAGATGCATGCCTTAAACCATACTCATCAAAACCAACACTAGTGATTTAGTTAAAAATAAATAAATAAATAAAAATCTGACATTATTTACTCACCCTCATGTTGTTGAAAATTTATATACTGTTCTTTTCCCATATAACAAGAGTTTATACTGACCTCCATGATTGTGTACCATTCAGACTTGAATTCATATATGTATATTTAATTTTTTTTAAATTTTATTTATTTCTTTTGTGGGCTTTTTATGCCTTTTTTATTAAGATACGACAGCAGAGAGACAACAGGAGAGCGCTGGGAGGAAAGAGGGGACCGGGATCGGCAAAGGCCCTCGAGACAGGAATCGAACTTGGGTCGCCATGAGCGCAGTTGCGCTATGTGTCGACGCACTAACCAGAGGCTATTGGCAGTTTTTTTTTTTTTTTTTTTTTTTTTTTTATGAATTCCTAAATTTGAATTTGAGGAGGAACTATGAATTGAAATGCAAAGAAAACTGTAATTTTAAGTGCATAAGGACAGACAGACAGACAGACAGATACTCAAATTTATTAAAAAAAAGTTTCACTGATGAAATAATGGCATATGGACTTGATACAGCATACTGTAAATAATAATGAGCAAATAATAAAAGCACCAACAATTTTGAAGAGTAAAGCCAGACACATTTTTGCATTTCTTCTGTGAAGAACAAAATGACTTGCAGTTAATATCAGATTGCATTTCAGCCATTGAATTGATTATACAGGCAGTACGCCTCATTGTTTGTGTTTGCAGTGCAGTGTGTCAAAGATTGGATCAAACTTCGCTGAGAGGTCCAATAACTCTTATCTGTGTCTGTGCACAGCTTACATTATGGAAACAAAAACATTTCCCAACAGGATAAGATGATTCTGACTCTCAGATGGCCCTCATTCAAGAGAAATGCGTTTCATGTGTTTCCTTTGAATGGCATCACATTAAACATTAAACATGATATAAACTGAAGCACTTTAACTCTTGGCTGGCCCTAAAAGTGTCCCCACCTCTTGTTCTGATAATACAACACCACCCAGAGAAGTATTTTCATGCTGCTTGACTTCAGGCAGGACGAGCAACTCCCTTCCTAATGGACTGGGAGTGACGGCACCCTGAGAAGCTCAGCATGATTCCAGGACAGGATGTGGGCAGCTGTCGGACAAAAGTGTGAAGTGCATGGTAAACATGAAACCACAGCGTTCTCACCGACTGGGACCGGTTGAGAGCAGGATATCCCATTGAGAGTACTGTGTGTCACCGAGAACATCTTTTGTTCAGTAGGAGGGCAGGTCTGACGCCTGACTAATAAAACAACACTGGCATCTATCTATCTATCTTAAAAAGCCTTCAAGTTGCTAAGGTGTTCATAGATAGATAGATAGATGACTCTGTTCAGCCTGCGTTTTCACATGGAAGTGCAGGAAGGAATAAACAGCTCACACAGAATTGGCTTTCAACTTTAGAAAGCCCAAATTGTCTATCAGCAAGGGCCCAACATGAGAGGATCATATGAAAACTCTACCGAGACTGTTACACAATAAATATCTAAAGCGTTATTAAATGACCCTGACAGGAATGTAAAAGCCAGAAGGTTAATGGAATGGCTGCGTCTTTTTAGAAAGCCAGCTTACGGCTGAAAGGCCAGTATACGGGTAAGATGAAAGAAAGAGGTAAAAACATGGTGTCATTAGCAAACAGCGCATCTCTTTCCCTCCTTGTATTGATTTAATCTTTACATATACACAACTGTTGTCAAGGAATTTGGGTGACACCAAACATGCGAGCTGTGTGAGTTGATGTATGACAGGCATTGGCCCACCCTGTCAGAAGCATACGGTGAGATGGTGTGAGGTAAATGGATTATCATTGCTGGCTCTCTGATTTCAGATATTGCCAGCAGACAGAGGCTGCAGTGAAATATTCATATTCCCCCGAGTCCTCAGCATGGCACCTTAACTAGCGGCCATCTGGAGTCAGACATCACAAAGTGAGAAAAGCTTTAAAGGAATAGTTCACCCAAAAAATACATTTACTCACCATCATGTGGAACCAAATCCTATGGAAGCCGTTTCCGCCACTGAATAAAAAAAAAAAAAAAAAAAAAAAAACGGTTTTTGCGACTTCTCACAATTCTGACTTTTTTTCTCAGAATTGCATGATATAAACTCCCAATTGTGAGTTATAAAGTCAGAATTATGATTTATAAAGTCACAACTGCGAGATAAAAACTCGAGAGTATATATATATATATATCTTGCAATTCTGCCTTTTTTTCTCAGAATTGTGAGATATAAACTCGCAATTGGTGTTACGTATAAATCCTTGTCGGAAGACAAGACAAGGCAGTCAGGTATAAAATAATACGTCTTTACTTTCAAGAGCAACGAATGGTGTAACATATATAATCACGGACACAAACTGAACAGAAAGGATGACTTAGTGCAGCTGAATGAGGAATGAACAGGTGACGGAAATTAACTAATAAAGGCTAATGATCAAATGAATACTAAACAGAACAGGAACAAAACCAAATAAGGAAACCCAGGAACAAATAGATAAACCAGAAAAATACAGAACTAAAGTCCAAACTCCTAACATTACTCCCCTCTCCCGGGTGGCGCGTCCCGCGCCGCAACAGTTCTACCGTGGGGGGTGGGGGTGCCCTGGAGGCCAATACAGGACCGGGACAAAGGAGGTCTCCAGGGCGGATCAGGGGGGGAGGGAGGCCATGGCGGAGGGAGGAGCCAAGATGGAGGCTGGAGAGAGCTGGAGTAGGAGGAGCCAGACACAACCCAGGCCGAAGTCCTTATGGAAGCCCCCGATGGAGCCGACGGAGGGAGGAGCCATGGTGGAAGACAGGCTGACGACTCCAGGGAGCCAACCGACGGCGGCGGAGCAGGTGGAGGTGGAGCCCGAGGCGGCGACTGAGAGCCGAAGAGCCAGGGTGACGCCGAAGATCCGGAGATCCAAGGCGGAGCAGATGGCTTCGGCGACCATGGCCGCGGCGGAGCCAGAGTGACAGAGGACTGAGGTGGAGCAGAACGGAAGGAGGAGCCCAACGAAGCCGGAGGGACGAAGGGACGAAGCGCAGCCAAAGGACTTGTACAAAACAAAAAGTATCATTAAATAGTCAGGTCGGTTAATTAACTTTAAGATGGGTTGTCAACCATTGGCAAATGATAAAAGATTACATTTTTACTCTTTACAAATTTATCAAATTGATTTGTCGCTTTAATAGTCATATGATACGAGGCCCTTCCAAGTTCATCTGAAAGTCACAGCGGTTTACCATGTTTTCCACACTCATATCGAGGAGGAGGGCAAGGTGTTTTCTCTAGGACTATCAGTCTTCTGAAGCTGTGGGGAAACAACACATGAGTTTGCATAGTTAAAGTAAGCCAAACACCAAAACAAACCCTGACTCAAGTCCGGGCCGGATAAATTGTACACAAAGAGAGTGAGATGAGGCAGGCATTGAATGTCACATTCAGCACTTGAAACACATAATGTTTATTTAACATTTGCACTAGAGTCTTTTGTATGCCGCTTCACGTTGTTTGTTAACCGAAGAGCTTGGCTGTGGCTCTGTAACAGCTGAGAACAGCCAACATTTCCTGGAAAGGGGATGAAGTGACATATGATGTCGAACCTCTTGTAATCTCAAATTTGTTATGATGGCTTCAGATGAAACCATCTTGATCTAACAGTAAGTCTATATTTTCAGTCAGTAAATGGAGCTGTTAAAATCCCCCCTTCATTCCGTCCAACAAATTTTCACCATCGCAAGAGTAAATATAACAAAGAAAAAATGCTAAGTTCCATAATCACTCTGACAACATGGAAAATAAACAGGGGTTCTTCTAACACTGGAAGATTGGGAAAATTTGGGCTTTCTAAAGTGGAACGCCAATTCCGTGTGAGCTGTTTATTCCTTCCTGCAATTTCATGTGAAAATGCTGACTGGACAGAGTCATCTATCTATCTATCTATCTATCTATCTATCTATCTATCTATCTATCTATCTATCTATCTATCTATCTATCTATGAACACCTTAGCAACTTGAAGGCTTTTTAAACTAGACAGACAGACAGACAGACAGACAGATAGACAGATAGACAGATAGATAGATAGATAGATAGATAGATAGATAGATAGATAGATAGATAGATAGATAGATAGATAGATAGATAGATCGATATGTGGTGAATGCCAGTTCGCGGGAAAGTTGCAACTTGGGAGGTTAATTGAGTGATACCGCTGTGTATATAAGGGGCATCCCCCTGAATTGAGGTATGCCACGTTATTGTCACTGCGTCACTGTTTGCTTCCGGAATCCCGCCGCTCTGAGTCTGAGGTAGGTGTGTGCTTGGTGTTTAGTTCATGGTCTGTATGTGTATCGTGGATCTAACCAGGTTTTGTGCAGCCGGTGTTGCTCCGTGGAGGTTATCTGACCGCCTAAGAGGGTTGGTTTCCCCAGCGATCCTGTTATATTGCCTGTTTGGAAAGAAAACCACTGCAGATATATGTTGAGTGACGACTGCTCCTCTACTTGGTGCGTAACGTAATTGCATTAGGGTGGGTACTTGATATGAATGAGTTGGTGGCGCTTTTGTATGACGTGCTCTTTTTTCCGTTCAGTGATCAGTATAAGGGATTGGTTTGCTGGATATTTGATGAAGTCCAGTTGAGGGTATGTAAAATGATTTATATCCCTACGGGCATTCAAAAAGGTATGCATTTTTAATTTGCCTTTTTGGTGTATTTTAGCCTCGCAAGGGTGACATGCTCTGTGACATGGCCTAGCTCCGACATTGCTGTTTTGCTTTGGTTTTTCTTATTGTTTACGTTCACTGTTTTTGTGGAAACGTATTCCATTGGTGTTTTTGCCTGTTTGATGTTTCTGTGTTTCTGATTGGAGTTTAATTTGTTTTGAATTGTGTGTGTGTGAATTATTTTTTGTAATAACAATTGCTATTATTAGTGGTAGTTTGTTAATTTAGAGATTTATTTTGTATTTTTCTTGTCTTGATGTGTTGATTTTGTTATTGATGTTATTGAAGTCCATTTAATTCAGTGTTTTGTAGTCATATCGACTCTGGCTGTAATTATTATTTTTTTCCTCTTTTCCTTTAGGAGCGGGGTGAGCCAGAGTGGGCGGGCTAGTCGGTGCGGGCGTAGAAGCTCTCCCTTTTTGTCCAAAGTGTGGGGTGTAGGTTTTTGCTTGCAGTGCAATTCCACCAGAGTGCGTGGGTGTTTGTGAGATTTAATTCACCGAGGGCTGGTTCACTGTGGGCTATTGTAACGCCCAGTGCTACGCCTGCCCACTCTTCGGGGTACCCCAGCTCAGTTAGTAGATCTTTCTGATTTGATTTAATTGATTGTGATTGTCTTTCTTTATTGTTGCGGTTCTGGGTCACTTGTCGTCATTTTATTGTGTTCTTCGCCCTGGTTTCAATTTTATTTCTGATTTAATAAAATTTCATTGCTCTGTATCCACGCCTCTTCGTATTTGGTCATTTGTGGGAGTGAACAAGCTTGCGTGCTTTTCTTTGCTTAGTATTTCCCCAGGTGTTTCGCCAGGGGTGGCGTAGTCGATATTAGTGATAACTCTGTAATCTGAACAACTACACATTTTATGCCATAGATAGATAGATAGATAGATAGATAGATAGATAGATAGATAGATAGATAGATAGATAGATAGATAGATAGATTCATGCACTTTAATCAACATCGTCAGCTTCAGAACAGTGAATAATTTTCTTATTTGCATCCTACAGAAGTGGACGTGGACAATGCATTAGATTCATAAATACACAAAGCTACAATAAAATTATGTATAAATCAAAAATGAAAAACTAATTCAGTGTAAATTTCCAGAGTCATGTCACATACCACGAGTTTGAGATCCACTAATCTAAGACTTTTCAAGAACATGCATTGCATCCGTACCTGACATTCTGTTCCGAGGCAGTGCAAGAAGCTGTCCAAATGTCAGCCCCAAGCCTGGGATTCCACCCTGACCATGCCTTTCCATTCCAGGCAAGTTCAGCACTTGGAAAAGGAAATCTCTCTCTATTTTCTCTCCTCCGGCCAGATGTGCTGTCATTGCCGTCCAAATGTTGCTTGTCTCAAGGCCCTGCTTATTATAACACGTCATGTAAATCAGAGTGGTACAGATGGAGAAGGAGGAAAAAAAAAACTCATTCATGTCCAGTTGTGCTTCTGCTCAAATCTTGATAAGCTTAGTCAGTTTCAGGGGTCTTTCAGATTGGGCCTGTTCCGGGGAAGTGGGTTGCTATTCACAGCTGACATTTATATAGCAAAAATCAAACATCTTCCTTCTGGCCATCCCACAGAACTGAGAGAGATATATATGCATGACAGGGCTAGATAGGATTGCTCCATTATTTCTATGCCCATCATTCACCAGTCTCTTTTTAATGCTCCACTGAGGCCCATATTTTTGCTACAGGCCTTCTATAGCGAGAAGGGCAAGAAAACCAGTGCATCTGTTGGAGGTTTAGAACTCTAAGCAGACGGTATTGTTTGGGATGAATGCTCTTTTGATTTATGCTCGTGCTTCTCTTGGGTGCATCCAGGCCCTCTGATCCCCAGAAAGTTTCACTTACTTCTCAGAGTCGCTGGACTCTCCGTGGCTCTAACTAATCTTTGACTCCATGACTCTGACTCATGTTTGAAGGCCCGAGAACTGAATCGCACGCTTCTTTTAAATGGGCCGAACCTTCATAGATGGGAAGCTCTGGCCTGGGTTACAGTTCACAGGTCTGTGGGTAGAAGAGGCCAAACAATATTTATAAATAAACTTGATTTAAAGGGGTCATGAACTGCCTTTGTTTTTTTTATTTGTTTTTTTATTTTGTACTGTTCTCTGAGGTCTACTCATAATGTTATCAAGATTTTTACATTAAAAAACATCGCAATTTAGAAGTAATAGGCTATTCTCTGTCCTGTGTTTGACCCCCTTCATCGGAATGCTCTGTTTTAATAGTCTTGGCGGATTGTAGACTCGGAAGTAAACGCCCAAAACATGGAAGTTCAAGACTCGGAAGTTGTCCGAAAACATGCTATGATTGGCTAATAGTGGTGTATGTTTGACAGCGTGCATTCCTCATAGATGGATGCTGCTGTGATTTAGGTCGAAAACGCATAACTACCTTAATACATATCAAGTGATCTGTAAGAAGACACAAAGCAATAGTGACCACGTAATAAAAACAGTTACTCACACTTGTGTTGCGACATTACCGTCGGACCCAATATAGGCAGCACAGAATCATCTTTTAGTTTCTTTTTTTTGTTGAAAATCCTGCATCGAATTGTGCCTTGTTTGTAAACAAATCCACGGTAAAATGAAGAGAACAAAGGACCAAGCTCTTACTGAAATGCTCTGGAACTTCATTAAAAATAAAGTTAACTCACTCCTTCGTAACGTTGGGATCAGACAGAAGGCAATACAAAGACACTCCACAGAGTCTTGTCTTCAGAGTCATCTTTATCATTTGGTTTCAGTGTAGACCTGCATGTTTGCCTCTCTCGTAAACACATCATACTACAATCGGTGGGAGGGGCTAAATAGTCAGTGATGCCAATCTTCTTCTGCGGAGGCGGTGCTTATCCACACTATAACATCATAGAGTAGAACATTCCACAACCTGTCAATTTGGTGGACTGGCTTCAATATTAGCTGCTTTTAGACTAACGGCAAAGTTCTGAGTTCTGAAAGTTACAGGATATTTTTATAGTACAATGACCTCTTATATGTCATAAAATCAAGGGAATTTTGGTTTCTCAGTTCATGACCCCTTTAATATTATTATAAAAAAAATGATGTATTCATTAATCAAATTAAATAATTCGTAAATAAATTATCATATAAATAACTAATATACTACTAATAATAACAATGTTTCATATAAGATCGCATCTACGTATATAAGATGGACAGAGTTCAAGATTAAGCAATGCATTTCATGAATATAAAACCAAAGATCATTTTTCTTGTGGGAATTTAGCTAAGCAGGTGCATTTTCTCTCACAGATGGGAGTAAAGAAACTTCACGTTAAATGCTTTATTTACAACATCCTGAAACGTTGAGGAACTGGGAACATGCCAGGATTTCATATATGTATCACATGCTACCCTTTGACAAGAAAAAGATGCATGTGCATTTGGAGATTTGTTCCAGTATATATGTAGTTTTTAATTAGTTTATTTATTTTTATAATTCATTATGTAAAGGTAAAGTTTGTTATTTTTGCTCTACAAATAAATTTTCAATCTGTTTGTTTGAGTGTCCCGTCTAGACCACCATTGACTCAACCAATGGCAGTTTTGGGGGACCTACAGTATCTGAATGTCTAACTAATGGCACACAGGAAGTGTCATCGCTTTACAGTTAGTGCCCTGAAAATTACACACTAATGCATTTTCATGATGCACTTTTTACATTCCAGCCAAACTCAGGCTGAAACTGATATAAGCAAATCCATGAAAGCCTGTAATTTACCATGATCAGGACGCAATGCGTCCAGAATGTAATAAAGACCCCTGCTTTTATTTTCAGGCCATTGTCCCACAACCACAGAGTGGTATAATCTCATGGTCGACAGCTCTGACCGCTGTAAGACACACAGTGGAAAGCCATCCAAACCAAACTTGAAATAAAACATCATTCCCAAAGTGACCTGAGGAGCAATATGTCCTCCTAAAATAAATGTTTGGAGAAATAACCTTTTCTTCTCCCCTTTTGTTCTGCCAAACATTATTGCCTTGTTTCTGTCTCATTCTCTCGTTCACTCACTCTCGTCGGTTTGACCCTCACTAGCGGCCTCCCACTGGGAGACACCATGGTGACGTCACCGTGTGAAGCGGAGAACGCGCTGCATGCAACAGGAAGTCACTCCCAGAATTCCAGGCCACAGTCGGGCCAGCACGTGATGTCACTCTCTGACATCTCGGAGCGTTACAAAGCACGGACTTGTCTTTGGGAAAAGAACAGAGGTGTGGGTAGGGCTTGCTTTATTAACCTTCTCTTGAACTCCACTCCAGTTACTCAAAGCTCAGTCCCATCAAAGCAGCGGGTAGCTGACCAATGCCGTATCATAGTTTCAGTTTTGAAAGGCCTCGTCGAAATGATCTGACATGGTTCAGCCTGGAAATATATATGAAAAGAATTACACAACTGTCATGTATGGTCCAAATGGTTCAATAAAAGTCAATTCCAAAGTCTAACTTTCTGTATGAAAATAATTGTTTGCCCAAAAAAATGAAGAAAAAAAAATCATCACCATTTACTCACCTTTATGCTGTTCCGACCCCACATTATTTTTTCATTAAACCATAAAGTTTCACCCAAAAATGAAACTTCTGCCATCATTTACTCTCCTTCAAGTTGTCCCAAAACATTATTTCATCTGTTGAACACAAAAGATGATATTATGAAGAATTCTGGTAACCAAACAGTTAGCCTTTCACATCCATAGAATGGCTACTGTCAACTCTTTGGTTACCCACATTTAAAACCACACAGCAAAAATGAATGGTGATTTATAATACAATGCTCCAAACGCAGCTTGCAAATATCATAAAATTAGTCCATATGATTTATGAATTATATTGAAGATCTTTGAGTTTACTCACTAGTTTTGTCAGGCTGAGAAATAGACTGAACTTTAAGCTGTTACTCATTGATTACTTTCACCTCTGATACGGATTTATTTCTGTCTGTAGCCTACAGCATCGGAAGCTGGAAAAACCATTTGAATTAGTGACAAGGTGTATTTTATATAAGATTAAAATGATACAAGACTAGACTGAAAAACTTGGATCTGGTGTGATCCTGCTGAAAATACCAGCATAAATGGGTGATGATACAGTATTCCCATCAGACTTCAAGACTTAAAGGGTTGACCCAAAAATAAAAATGTGGGCCTCATTCACTCACCCTCATGTCATTCCAAATCTTCTTTCTTACTTCTGTTAATAGAGTTAATGTTGACTAGTGTTGTCAAACACAGAAATGACAAAAAAGCACTATTAAAGTGGTCCGCATGATTGCACTATATTCTTCTGAAACTATGCAATAGCTTTGTGTGAAGAACAGAGTCAAACTGTTAATCCTGACATTCACAGCAGCTCTCAAATTAGATGAGTTGCATCAGAGTCAATGTCAACACTATTTGTCAGCTGGCAGCCATATTTGATTTGAGATCCACAGTGAACTGGTTTAAGAAAACTGTTAAATTAAGCAACTTCCTGAATCAGTTACTTCCTTTCATTAACTACATTTTACTTTGCACCAGCTAGAATAGCACCAAAACAAACACTAGCCAGTACAAACTGTCAGAGCCAGCATGTAAATTCAAGCTGGACGAAGCCCATCTTTTCAGTAGGAAAATATCTTCTTTTGTTTAAAAACATGTTTTCAACAAAATCATATACTGCCATCTTTGATTTATGGGCCTAAACAGATGCAATTTCAGTAGGTTTAGTTGTTTGTTCCAAAAAATTGCTGCTCTTTCTAAGCTCACCATCTTGACTGATTTGTACAGAATGGCAGGAAGGATTAAAAATCCAAATCTGAACAACTTCTTGGCTACGCTTTGCTTGCACAATGCATCATAGTAATCAAGACTGACTCTTGCCTTACATGGATTAAGTTTTGGGGATTATCAGTGCATTCTGAAACACCACCACCACCCGTCTGGAAATGGGTGTTAACTACACAAATACAACCTCAACAGTTCAAAGCCAGAACACATGGTTTCTTTATTCCTTTTTTTTCCCTTTGACTTTCTCAGCTTCTCCATTTCTCTGTTCAGTTAAGTGGTCTTCCTAACCAGATGTCCATTCAGCGTCTCAGGCCAAATCGTATGTGTCAGGCAAACAACAGAAAGTGTGTGCTCCCAATGTCCTCAAAGGATAGCCATTGTGCTGCTGGAATGCATAAACCAAACACACCCCTGTGACACTACGAGTTCAGCTCCCTGTCTTCAAATTAGACAGATCCTGTCTGTGACCCTGGCAACATGCCTCCATGACTTTTTCAGACTCCCATCCCCATGCTATGCAGACAGAGAAGAGGCCTAAAACACTTAAACTGCTCTAAAATTAGACCCATTATCTGAAAGGAAGCGTTGAGCCTTGTGTTCTGCCCACTTATTCAGAGAAAAGTACAATATTACACTCTGGTGTGTGAGCCAGTATTGCAAACTCTTTATTTTTTCCACCACAGTGATTTGTTATAAGGAACAGCTCACCCCAAAATGAAAATTGCATCATTATTTATTCACTTTCATGTTGTTTCAAGCTTGTAGACTTTCTTTCTCCTGTAGAAAACACAAACAGAAAAGTTTTGAATAATACACGGGTTGCTTTCTAGCTTCAAAAAGCTTGCAAAAAATGCAAAACCTCCCTAACAAAATCGTAAATGTGGTCCAAAAAAAGTATATTTTTCTGAAGCTATAGAGTAGCTTTAATTAAGGAACAGAACAAAATGTGCATTTGTTATTTACTTATCATCATTGAACTCGATAAACGAATCGGTCCAATTTGTGAACAAATAATAATTGGTCAAAATTATTCAATCAAAGGAACCAAAAGAACAAATGATTCACGCTTAAGCAAATACATAAATATCAAGACAAATAGAACAAAATAAGTGTCATATTTGAGAGAGATAGAGAGAGAGAGAGAGAGAGCATTTGTTAATTATATATACAATATATATAAAATTTAAGGAAATTAACACTTATTCAGAAATTATGCATTAAATTGATCTGAAGTGTCAGTAAAGAGATATATAATGCTACAAAAATGTATATTTCAAATAAACACTGTTCCTTTCAACTTTCTACTAATCAAAGAATCCTGAAAAAAAAAAAAAATCATGGTTTCCACAAAAATATTAAGCAGCACAATTGTTTTCAACATTGATGAGAAGAAGAAACATTCTTGCAGCAAATTAGCATTTTATATAGATTTTTTTAAGAGTTATGTGACACTGAAAATGGATTAATGGCTGCTAAAAAATTCAGCTTTGCCTTCAACTAAATAAATTAAGTTATAAAAATACACTAAGAATAGAAGTTATTTTCTTATTTAATAATATGTCACACACACACACACACAAATGCATACCCATATACAGACATAAACTCAGCACTCACAGTTAAAGTCCTTTACAGTTCATTGTATGCTGTGTTATTGTCGTGGTTATATTTAAGACACCATGTCCTATTTTCAACTTTGAGCTTTTATGTGTTGGGCCGTAAGGACCATCCCCCTTTAAGGGCTTTTGGAAAGGCCTTGAATGACTTCCATGTGTGCTGTGCACCGTAACAGCATATGCATTTCCTACCAAGAGCACTTCTTTGAAGTAAAGTTTCAATAGATGGAACTTAAACCAGAAGAGCAGCAAGTATGTGACATTATTTGGCTATTTCAACTTATTACAATAATTCTGACACATTTAGTTCCAAAAACACACAACACAGCTGCATCAGTGTAGAAAATTGGAGTTGAAACAAAGAGCTGGAGGGTAAAGTATAACAATTTATGACCGTGAATAGTTTTTCTGAGTGGCAGCTGAAAGAGTTTTGAAGTGAGGAGGCCACCGACTGACAGGTTGTGATATCATGAAATGGCAATAACTTGTTTCATGAATATTAATTAGGTCACACTGATGTTGCTAGGTAGCCTTACTGAAGCATCCATTCACATAACCTAATTAATATTCAATAGACAAGCCTTTGCCGTAGTAGGATTTGTTGATACTGGGTCTGCCTAAACATTTTAGTGCACCAAACCAATTTGGAATAAAGATTTAACATGAAATTTAAATTACCAGTCAAATTTGAAGACATATACCCATTCTTTATTATTATTATTATTATTATTTTACACTTTAAATGTATAGAAGTATCATGCTTTTATTTTGCTTTCTTCAATAATAAAAGAAAAGAAAAGAAAGCATTTCACTCATTTAAGGAAATAAAGCAATAACTCAGTTATAAGCAATAAACCATATCTAAGCACAATTTAGAATTGTCTTCAAACTATTATTTCAAGCATTTAAGCATGTAGTGTATATTTAATAAATACATACATTTCTGTGTCTTTGAGGTAGAAATCAGCTTAATAAACTAATGTCTCAGAATTTCTTATATATTTTTCCCAAAGATGTAAACTATTAAATTATTAATTTGAACCAATATCAAAATTACAGCATTTAGAGAAAAATAACTGGAAATGCATGTTCTGTTCTTTATTTTTATTTTTTTTTATTCAAAGAGCCATTGGTTATCTGTCAGTTTACATGGCCAGCATCATCATCATCAGCAGCAGCAGCAACAGTTTGATGCATTACAGGCCTTGCTGATCATCTCATGTCTCTTTGGATCAGTGTGTTACCTCTGAATGCCTGTAGGGAGCACATTGGATTTTGATATATATAGAGTCCCTGGGATCAGCTAGCTATCACTGCCTATAACTCCCGTAGATTGCTCTTCTGTGGCATTAGAGTGAAAGTGCGGTCACACTACACTTTAAGCATGCAAAATTACTTAAAACCCATCAATGAATAGAGATTCTCCAAATACTTATTTATCACGGAACAAAATCATGGAAACATATTGTGTAAGTGAATGGAACAAACAGTGCAGGCATTATGTGCCCTTGTGGCTTTACAAAAGGCCTTGGGATTGCATCCCTGTTTATTTGCTCTAGCTTCCCATAATGCATCACAAATGTCCTCTTAAGAGAAATGAATCACAAAGTCACAAAGAGATGAGGAAGTGAGTTCCAAATAAACTGACCTTTCCCTTCACATGAATAACCGGTCTCTGACATGACTAAGATACAGGTGCTGCTGAAATTTGAGCAACGGAGGTCAACAGAGAGGTTGTCCTCTTTTTTTGTTTGTTGAAGATTTAAAATTATACAGTGCATTACGTTTTTAACATTTTTAAAAGACAAAATCTAATCGGAAATGAAACAATACCAATGCATCTTAAAATGAATAATGCTGCTGATTTGCCTAATATTGCCTAATTTGATGATGCCGAGTTCAAAATAAGAATGAAGATTTTTCAAAATTCAAATGTCTCAGTTTTAATAAACATATCAAAGTAACAAAAACAGTGTAATATCAAACATTCTGAAGTATTCAAAATGTATAATTTAACCTACATTATCTGCAAAGAGTGGACAAAAGTGCAAATCAGAATTAGGCATAAAATAGTGTATTCAGAATCATTCATACATGTGAAAATTGGCTGAGAATTGAATGAATAGCTGTAATCTGACTCAGGAAGATGGGAATCATGTCATTGTGTCAATTTTTCTGGTGATTTAGTGCTAATGGTACAAATGGTTGTCAAAAGCAAATTGCAAACAAATGGCTTCATATATTGTGAAAAAGTGTTTTCTTTCAAACTATTTTTTTGAATCAACACTTCAAAATTACTAAGAAACAAGTACTGGATTTTCTTCAGCAAATATGATGCAGGCCGGTGGAATTGGTGGACCCCCTCAAATTTGTACAGTAACCTCATGTTGGCTTTGTCTGCTGTACACATGAACAATCCATCTGGATATTGGTCATGTGCCACTATGCCTTAAGAAACAAATCAATTCCCTGAACAGAGGAAATTGTCTCTGGCCCAAAAAAGGTTTTGAACAATTAAACGTAACAGGAAACGTGTGACGCCACGTGCACTGACACCTCAAGTGCCGGATAATCTGTTTGATTAAGTTACTCCAGAAATAGAAGGTCAGCTAAGAATAGAAACTCTCATGTTCAACAGGTTCAGGTTAACCTTTCTACAATTTTAATGAACTTAACACTTTGCACGTCACTCTATATTCTTGCTTCCTTTAACGAACAGTTGAAATGCACGTACACGAACATGACACAAACCGTGAGGTCATGTGCTTTCAATTTAGCTATATTAGTTATGTCTTGCATTTATTAACAAAGTAACAGTAAATTACTGTAGTATTGTTCACAATTGTGACTTTATTTCTCATTATAATTGAGCGAATTCTCACAATGTGACTTGACTTCTTATTTTAAACTTGACAAAAACAGACTTCTATAGTTTAGCAATAATCCAATAAAAAAAATGAACAAAGTAGATGTCAGTCCTCTGTTGTGTGTGTCATGTGTTCCCGCCTCTTGTGTCCATATTTGGTTTGTTTCCTGTCTTCGTCTAGTGTGATTATTGGTTAATCCTTGTCCAGCCGTGTTTGTCTAGTTATCTATGATTTACCTGTGTATTTATAGTCCTGTCTGTTCAGTTAGATTTGGTCTGGTGTACTCGTTACCCCGGTGTTTCCTGTCTGTAAGCCTTGCCTTGTCTTGTCCTGATGTCTACATTAAAGCCTATTATTTGAGTTTACGTCCTTATCTGCGTGTTCCTGTTTCCTCCTCGTGTGTGCACCGTGACAGTAGATGCTGCACAAAAATATTGGGTCAAATATTACCAATCTATTTTAACAGATTAACTTTTTTTTTTTTTTATGGATAATACATACTCCTACACTCACATACACATGTAAAAATCATAATATAACTAAATAAGTATAAAGTACTTTTATATTATTAATCAAATATGTTAATAACTTTAACTGATTTTTATCTAAATACTTGTATTCAGCAAGGATGTATTACGTTGCATTAAATTAATCAAAAGTAACAGTAACAACATTTATAATATAACTAAAAATAACAAACATTAATATATGAAGCTCTTAACATAACAGCCCTTATGAAGCTAAATATGCTTCTGGTACGATTACTCAGCCCATTAAAAAAAATATTTTTAAAATATTTAAATCAGTAATTCTCATGTGTAAAATAATGTAAACAGACAGTATACAATATTACAAAAATGAGCAAATCCCTCTAATTTTCTTTTGTTTAATGAATTATTTAGCAGATTCCACGAGATGTTTGTAAACTTTGATGTATTTTTTTATTTCTTTGTTCTTTTGACTACACAGACAATAATATATTTATTTATTATCAATTTGACTTATGCTAATAAAATGCATTAATATTAATATATTAATACATATTCTACATTTATAATCTTAATATAGATTTGTACATTGCAAGTGTGAACAACACAAATTGCTAACTAGGCAAAGGTCTCTAAGTTTTTTAACCTTTAAAATAAACTGAATGCATGTTAATTAAGAAACAAATGATCAATATGTAACTGTTGAATGAAGTGTTTTGGATCATATTGTTGTTGGCACCATTTTTATAAAAGCAATAAGTTACTCAATGCCATATGTTACCGTAAATTTACCATAACCTGTAATACATGACATCTCGTGCCGTATTGCTTTATTAATAAAACTGCCCACACAAATTAGTCTTTTTTTTGTTTGTTTGTTTGTTTTATGCACACGTTGAGCATTTCTTGGATTTTGAACTTTAAGCCTCATATTTCTTTGAACTTACAATTGATGTGCTGTGCAGATTTTACATTATTTGTAATTTACCACATTTTGGAATCAACAAACCTGACAGCTATAACTTTTTCTTCTTTATTAAATAACCACACTCATAATGATTGAAGGGCACTGCGCTCATGGATGATGTATTTCTGAACAGTTATGTAAACTAAAAGCCTCCGAGGCTGAAAATAGAACGAGGGTGAAATTCAGGATTCTGGGAAACAGTTACACTGGTTGAAATCTAACCAGACATAAACATGCTTAGAGGCATCAGGTTTCCAAAACCGTCCATTGTTGCTTAAGCTGCCGACGCCCCAGCGCACACGTTCACACCCACACGCAAGTGTCATTCTGTCCCTACTTCTTTTTCAGGTGAGTGCACGAGAGCTATGGTGTTAGTCTAGACAAAATGTACCAGGTGGAAATACTTCAGGCGGCTTTAGCTCCGAGACACATCTAGCCTCCTCCCAGGCGCAGCCTTTTTGTAATCAAACCTTGAATTCCTGTGAGTTGACTAAAAAAACTTGGCAAAATGCATTCCACTTAAACTGGTGTTCCACAAACAGTATTCCCGAGCCAATATGCCAGACATCATCACCTGCTGGAAGTCAAACGCAGCTGTGCCGAACATACTGACATAGCATGCAGCGATATCCTGCTGTTTAAAGAGCTCATAATCATGCAACTTTTCATCATTTTATTTTATTCCCCGAAGTCCACTTATAATGTTACTAAAGCTTTTTGGGCCAAAACGGTCATAATATAGTTTTATGATCATTTCCCACCCTCTCGCTGACCCTGTGAATTAAATTAGCGGCTTTAATACTCGATGTATAACGCCCTTTTTGCATGTGCAATGAGAATCTGTGCTTCGCTGCACTTATTCCCAAGCTAAAGATCAAGGAAAATTTGATTCCTTATAAAATTAACTCTTTATAGCAAGAAAACATTCAGAAAGACTGCTGATTGACAGCACAGTTTGCACCAGTTTGATCACTGTAATTGCTCGGGATTGGAGGCTTACATGTTTTCAGAGAATTGCACATGGTAAAAATGTAAATAGTATGTTCCTGTCACCTGATAGGGCCCTGTAAAATGGATCTCATGATGCATTCAGGGATTCATGGATACAACATGGATTCAACATGTATAGGGAATGTGCAAGCTCTGTCCAAAGGGCACTGAAAACAGCAGAAAGAACAAATGTACATCACTTGTACATAACATTACAAATGTACATCACATTACACTTGTGTTTTCTATGCTTTCAAGGGTCACGAAAATGTATATAGTGAGTGCATTTTTTCCTGTTGTAGTCTGCAACTTGCCCAAAAGCCATATAAAAATCTAATTCATGACCAGAATTTCAGTTTTATGCAGTAATAGAACATTGAAAATCACTGGTCATAAAAATACATTTGTCAAAAAGTTTGGGAAGCCTGAACAATGCTTTGATGCATCTACTTTATGTTATCACCAAATCTTGAATTCAATCTTTGTGTTAATAAAGGCTTTGATAATGCTGCCAATGTGCACTCAAAACTGAAGTGCATAGCCTCAGATCAGTGTGTTAATAATAAAATAATAAAAATTCATTAGCAATTTTTTGTAGGCTGTTGGGTAACATTTTATTTTAATGGTCCATTTTGAGCATTCTGTTGACAAAAAGTAACCTTGCACCTATGTCAACTGACTCTCATTAGAGTATTAGTAGGCTGTCTGATCAATATCTGCTAACTCTTTATTGTGATGGCATCCCAACAGACATTTTACTGACTATAAGTAGCTTTGCAAATACTTTGCAACTTATTCTGACCCTAACCCTACCAGTCTACTAATACTCTAACATTCTAATGAGAGTTTGTAGATATGTAGGTGCAACGTTACTTGCAGTCGACAGAATTTGTGAAAGGGACCATCAAAATAAAGTGAAACCGGCCAGTGAATTTTTACTGTGAACACAAGTGTATAAAGGGAGACATGAACCTGATATAGGAACCCTGTAAAAGCCCATTAAGACGGTGGAAACAAAACTTGCTTGAGTTTTAGGTTATTTCAGCTGGGTTGTGCCACAAAAAAGCAGAGCCTGATTTCATCTCACTGATAAATTCCAAACAGAAATTTGTGGTGTTTGTGTGCTGTGCCCATTCACCCAGGACAGTGTTTAAAACACATTACATAACACCCTGACAGTGCTTTATAATAAAATGCCAACCCATATTCAATGAATAGACCTATTATTCCAGAAAAAAAGTGCTTTGCATTTTAGCACCCTGGATTCCTTACTGTCTGGTGCACTGTTGTTTTTCTCAATACCCTTTTAAATAAGTGACAGAAAAAGGCTTTCATGTATGCCACACCTTGTTAAATTCTCCAGAACCCAAGTATTTTAAAAGCAGACTCCACGTCCATACATGACTTAACATGTAATTTATAGGACCAGTGGCACTTGAATGCTACCCCACGTCAGTGTGGTGGCGTTGGTGGCTGACAGCACAGAGGTCTGTTCCAGACCTGAACACAGCGCGAGGAAAAGAGAGCTTTCAGTCGCAGAGATTACACGCGAAGACTGTGCTGCGGCAGTCGCTCACTTGATTTGCTCTGAAATAATGACGGCAATGGAGTCTGCCATCTCTGTGGTCACACAAAAGGTAATGATATAAATATCCAGGGTGATGATTACCCCGACATGCTGGCCTTTAAATAGGGTTTGATGATAAGGGAAGGGGCAGACCAGTGGGGATGCACTCCTACGAGGACCATATTATCACTGTAGACACAAAGACAGTCTGAAATAGCTAAAAAACTGATCTGAACGGCAATTAACATCTCAGGCTTTGTTCCAACATCTGAGCTATCTACAGAGGCAGCATTTTAAGAGCTCTCCTGACCTTAAGACTATAACTTTTATGGAAAAGGCAATCCTGTAAAATGCCCTGCAAAAAATCTATCCAAGATAGCAGACAAAGCAGACACAATGTTGATTCATTTATACGTTTATTAAATATACATTTTAATATATATCTTTACTTAAAGAAATAGATAACCAAAACCTTAAAATTTGCTAAAAATTTACTCACCCTCAGGCCATCCAAGATATAGATGAGTTTGTTTCTTCATCAAATCAGATTTAAAGAAATTTAGCATTACATCACTTGCTCACCAATGGATCCTCTGCAGTGAATGGGTGCCGTCAGAATGAGAGTCTAAACAGCTTATAAAAACATCACAATAATCCAAAAGTAATCCATAGAACTTCAAACTAAAATTTACTTATTTGTAAAACACTAATTCAAAATGCACTAAAATGGACTATTTTAATGTATTTTAAATGTGTTCAAATTTGGCAGGTTTGGTTCGATAAAACAAATGCTGGTGCGATTGCTCTGAATGGTACAGTTTATTTGAATAAGTGTGAATGCTGCCATCCTTTGTTGAAAGGTGGGTCTCAGTCCACTTTTAAATTAACTCATTTATAAACTGTGTGTACGCTCAGATTTGATCATAGAGCGTGCGTACGCTTAAATCCACGCCAGCGCTCATAGATTTGCGATTCATAGATTTCACATCTGAAAGAGACGCACGATTTCTGTTCGTACGTTCATTCTATGAATCGCACGTATCTGAGAAATGATCGTAAGATCACATTTAGGATGGTTTCTGCGCAACATTTTATAAATGATGCCCCTGGTGTGGTTTGATAGAAATATGACTGCCGCATGGACCAAACACATCTAAACGAACCAACAATAGGACATGAAGTCACAAGATTCAACCCTAAAAAGTATAGAATGATCAAGAATACCCATTTTTGCTTGTTATTTGCATTGTCACAATGTTGTCCATTACAGTCCAGTACAGGAATCAGAACCACATCTTCTTGCTGCAGATTTTCATTTGTGTGCAACAGAAGAATTCCTACCGCTGTTTTGGCTCCTTTTGCATTTTCTAAGCTGGGAAAAAACAAAAAACCTGTACACACATACAAACATATAGCACCGTTTATGTTTATAAGTTCCGTCACAAAATATGTCATAGAATACTTTTTTTGGTTTTGTTTTTTAAGTTTAGGTTCAGTGTTGAAAATGCCAATATGAATGCTAAGTGAACCAGGACTAAACTTTTTTTTTGGACCAAAAGAACCAAGCAAAGTCTGAACACATATTGCATCACATATTTGAATGTCCTTCGGATGAGACGTTAAACCGAGGTCCTGACTCTCTGTGGTCATAAAAAATCCCAGGATGTCCTTCGAAAAAGAGTAGGGGTGTAACCCCGGTATCCTGGCCAAATTTGCCCATTGGCCTCTGACCATCATGGCCTCCTAACCATCCCCATATCTACTGATTGGCTTCATCATTCTGTCTCCTCTCCACCAGTAAGCTGGTGTGTGGTGGGCGTTCTGGCGCAATATGGCTGCCGTCGCATCATCCAGGTGGGTGCTGCACACTGGTGGTGGACGAGGAGATACCCCCCTTACTATGTAAAGCGCTTTGAGTGCCTAGAAAAGCGCTATATAAATGTAACGAATTATTATTATTATTATCATATTTATTGCATCATATATTAGCTGGCAACATGTGTAACAGCATGCATAAAGAGTGCTCTTTATATGACATACACAGCATAAATGTACAATATTCCAAACCGGTCATTTATAACATTACATTTGTGCAATATTTTGGAAGAAAACTTCTGTTGTCAAACAACATCAATGCTGGAAAAAAAGACAAAGACATGTGAAATTGCCCAATGCATCGATTTTGTCAGACTAAAATCCCTTCAATGCATGTCTAATTAGAATGGCATATTCTATGCATTCCAGAAAGATTTTCCACCTTTCCCTACTTGGAAAAGTGTTATAATGCACTTTGACATCCAAATTGCAAAATCTTCAACTCTCCAACTCAACTCATTTTAGCCACCAGCTAAAATATATGGTATAAAGTTAATAATAAACCCACTTTAAGCTAATAAAATGCATCAGCAAGTCAAATTTCTCACCTCACAATATAATAAAAGCTATTAGCAAGCATCTGCCAAGAAAGAGGTTCAAAACAGTGAATTATACTAATTGTAAGCAATCTTGGACCTGCAGATATTAGCATTGCATCATTTTCCATCAACCACAGTTTGGTTGTTAGGAAACGTCTTTTGAAACACCTGCAGAGCAAAGCCATTTTGTTTTTTTATACATAATCATCCAAGCATAGAGCAGCACAATGCATTTATAATCCAAAGTGGGAGATTTCATGTAGAAATATCCCACCTCTGACCTTGAAATAATCACAGCACGATTATGACTTCCGAACTCATAAGTAGAAATTTCCCAGGAGGCAAAGTTAATGGATAGAGAGCGTTGTGTAACAAGGCATCAGGTCAAGCCCCAGCTGAGCCCGAAAGTGGAAGTCAGTACTTTTCCAGAAAATACAACTCTGGCTCTTTTGCACAAAAGCTACACACCACTGATTAAGGAAACCACACACTCTGTGACATACACTTCAGCTGCCATATTTTGGTCATGGCAAAATCTATCTTTAGCATTGTTTGTTAAATAAGGCCAATGTGTTGAAGTGCTGATTATTTTATTTTGTCCTCAACTCGTCCCCTCAAGGCTGTTGATTTTAACGGCACATAGTTTAGCACTAGAGTAAGGTCACAGGACAGGATTCCAGTAAAAGCGGGAAGAGAAAAAAATGCTCCGCTGGGTAAAGCATAGAGGATTCACGATGCTAAGTCGCAGAGATCCGTGTTGGAAGAAAACAGAGCTTTGCCAGATCAAGAATGATGTAACCAAAACAAAATGAACAAAGAGGAGTGACTCATATTTTTGAGTATTTATCAAAAAATGGTCATACACAAACAGCTGCAGTAAAACAGATTTTTATGGTTTAAAGAACTACGAAAATTCTGCTATTATGTACTCACCCTTATGTTGGTCAAAACCTTTCTTCTCTAACACACAAAATTTGACATTTTAAATTGTATCTGTTACTCTTGTCCATGCAATTGCAATGAATGGCTTTCAAGCTTAAAAAAAAAAGCACCATAAATATATCCACACGACTTACTCAAGTAATCTACACTCTTAAAAATGAAGGTGCTTCAAAAGGTTCTTCACAGCGATGCCATAAAAGAATCATTTTTGGTTCCACAAAGAACCATTCAGTCAAAGGTTCTTTAAAGAACCATCTCTTTCTTATACCACAAAGAACCTTTTGTGAAACATGTTTAAATACATGTTTTGTGATCGAAAGCCTATATGCGAGGGAGTGGCAATGGCCTTGAATATTAAGTGATTCTCACCTGAGAAACAAAGGGCCCTCCCCTAATGGCCCATCAGTGTGACTGCGACTTTGAGGCAGGTAAGAGAGAATGTGAGGAGATTGAAAAAATGGGTTTTTAAATTATTTGTATTTTATTTACAAGACAGTATAATCAAAACATACATAATGAAGGTCAAATACACATTTATTGTGCACAGTGATCTAACTACAGAGATTTGAACAAACTTTGAATCATTCCTGCAACAGATTCTATTCAACAAGTGAAACAAGTAAATCATACCTGATATTTACGTATGTTATTTAAGTGTTTCTGCTTCTTTCCATGGTTTTAAGAAAAAATAAAAGAAAAACATAATCAGTAGTCAAGGAGCTTGTTTTAATATAGAATATCAGTGTAGTTGAACATCTGATGTTGGTACAGTGCTCTCAGAGGAAAACAGTTTGAAGAGACTGAAAGTCTCAGGTATCTGATTCAATAAAATACAAATAAAACAAACATTTGTGAGCATGTTAATATCAGGAGCATCTGTATATATATATATATATATATATATATATATATATATATAGCCATAGACTCACGCATGCTTTGTACTATCATAAAAAAAGGAAATTTTATATCTGAGAAACTAATTACTATTGTTTAGCACGTTATTAAAATCTATTTCTCAACAGAGTAGGCTATTAATAATAAACATGTTCTAAACATACTTAGACTTGTAGCATTGATCATGTTACAGTGTACAGTCATATTATTTGTATTGTTTTATATAGAGCATGAAAACATCATCGCACTGTAAGAAATTTAAATACAATGAATTGCCTATCATATTCAAAATGTTTTACTCAATTTCAAACATTGTAGTAAGGAATTATAGTTTGGAAAAAACCCAACTATGATTTTGTAGTCATATAGCCTAATATGTATGATTTTATAGTAGCCTATGATTTGATTCTGTTGCCATAGACTCACACATGCTTTGTACTATAAAATGATGTACTTTGTACTATAAAAAGTATATTTTATAACTGAGAAGCTTATTTTTATTGTTTAGTATGCTATTAAAATCTATTTGAACAGAGTATTAATAATAAACATGGTCATCATGTTGTAGTTTGGGAAAAACCCAATTAGTAAATGTGTTCAAGTTTGTCACAATAACACGTTAACTAATCGAAAAAGAAACATTACTTACTCATCAGATTGATCTCCTCTACTGGATGAAATCTTGTTCTTTTTTTGCGGGAAATCCTGCCTTTACTTAGCGTGTCTTCTTCCAGAAACGAAGAAGTAGCCGCGATGAACGATCTCCTCACACTTTGTTTATGTTGGGCGTTTACACGCGACGCGTATCTCACGTGGATATTCACATATGAACGACGCGGGATCGCAATAGAGATAATGAGTTAGACGGGAAAGACTGAGCATTGTGTTGGTTTCATATGGTTTACTTTATCACAGAATATTTGTTTTCGATATGACTTCATTTAAAAGTAGACACTTCAAGCTTTCTATAGAGATAACTCCCATGTCTCTGTGTTGAGTATTTGCTGAGTTACAGTTCATTTTAATGACACGCTTCTAAAAGCAGTTTGCAGAGACGGAGAAGACAGAGAGCGCACCCTGTTTGATTTCTTTATTTTTCAAAAACACAAAGTTTAATTGTTATTATGAGCGTATACAAATAAACGTAGACCCCTTACAGATTCGAATGGTGTATTGCTCTTATCTGTACGAGCAAAAATGGCAGAGTAATTCAAGCTCATTTTGGCCTTATCAGGAAAATCTGCCACAAAACGCGTATCCAAGTTTGTCGACCCCAGAGGGTTAAAGGTTCTTTATGGAACCATTTAGACAAAAAGGTTCTTCTATGGCATCGTGAAGCACCTTTATTTTTAAGAGTGTATAAGACTCATGCACCGTAAATCTCCTGAAGTCATAAAATAGATTTGTTTAAGAAACAAGACAAAATTTACATTGTTATTCACAGAAAATCTGCTATACAACTGGCCACCAAGTTCAGCCAACTCAAGAACGCCATCAGGTCAATTCCCAATTAAATCATTCAGACCAGTTTTTTTAATCAATCCAACTGATTCATTCAACAAATCAGACTCAAAATTATGTTATGGCCACAAATTAGAGGCTGGAACTCTCAAGGGGAAATAGGGTGGATGGTTTCCAGTGAAATTTCAACAAATTATGATTGATTGCATGAAATTTATGTCTGTACAAAACTATTGCATGCTTTTAGAAAACTTGGACTATAGTTCACAAGTAATATAAGCTATTTTATGATACTATGATGCTTTGTGTCTTGTGTAAGGCTTGAAAGCTCTGTTCTTCATTCATTATAATTATATAGAAATAGAGTATGAGAAAAAAAAAAAAAACATTTATGTTCCATTTTATGTTCCGCAGATGGTGTGGTCATATGCTTTTGGAACGACATGAGGTTGAATAAATTATGCCCAAATATTCATTTTGAAAAACTATTCCTCTTAACATCTTGATATGCTTATGTGATATAAGTTGTCTATGAAGACCTATTTCTAATTCCTAACATGATGCACTAAAATTCAGACAAGAACTCATAGTGATCTGAAAGCAAATGTTGAAACTGGGCTGCACATTTTCCCATCATAAAGTTATTTTCCTTACTCTAGCCAGCCAGTCGTTCAGCCTGACATGATGCAACCTGAATTATTATTACTTTGCATCACTATGTTACTGAAACGCATGCCATAAATTTGGCATTAACGAGATTGGTACGGTCAATAAATAAATATATGGATAACGGTTGGACTGAGAAGTTTCCTGGAGAGCAGATGTGGAGCGACAGATGCTATGTGGCTCTTTTAGCACACTAGATGTTCAGCCAGTAAAATATGTGCCCACTGAAAACACTGTGGTTCTAAATCAACTCCTGAGAAGCTAAAATGCATTTATTTAATAAAGAGAGCTCATGGTACATTAGAGCGATTGTATGCAATGGCCATAAATCATCCAACGTGGCCCTTTGTAGCTCGTAACCTATTTCAGGAGGTATGACATCACAACGTTTCCATTTACTACACAAGCTGAGCAATAAACTGCAGGCAATAAAGTGGCACAGAATGCGACTTCTTGTAGAACAAATCTTTGAGCTGCCACACAAATGAACGTATCATGCAAAATCCTCAAAATTAAGCATTCAGAACCGATTTGGCAATCCTACTGAGTTTTAAGCTGAGGAATCTCAACAAATTTTTATTGACTTCCTAGACAAATGACTTTCAGTGTTGGGGATAACGCATTTCAAGTAACTTGAGTTCATGTAATCAGGTTACCTTTTCAAATAACTAATAAAGTAATGCATTACTTCTTAATTTACAATAAAATGTGTTCCCCTTCAGGAACTCGAGCTGCGTCCGAAGACGCTTAGGGAACGCCTTCAGCGTGACCGCGCTCTGAATCATCTGTACAATCAGTCCAAAGGAAGGGTGAGGCGTCACGGGTGGGTGACGTCACCACCAGGAAGCTATAAAGGCTTGTGCGGAAGAAACGGCTTCAGCTTTCTGTCATTCAGCAAGCGCTCTGTGTGTCTGTCAGTCCGATATTTGTTTTGTGAGGCTTATTTGGTGTTGTTTGTCAAAATAAAGCACTATGTCCAAGGCCACAAGTAAATCAAAGCATAAGGGCGATTTCGGATCACACTTCAAGCTGTGTGTTCCTCCCTGCTCTCGCTACAATCACGAGCGGGGATACACACAGTTTGTGCGTGGTCTGCCTGGGTGCGAAGCATGCGGAGTCGGCTCTTTCACACTGTGAGCAGCTTCCGCTACGCACGCTTCGCTCCCGGAGGGCTCTCTTCGAGAAGGGAGCCTTTGCGAGTTTTCCTCACGGTGCTGGCTGCCGAGGCAGAGCGGCGGCTGCACTCGTGGGGCTCGCACATGGATCAGGTGGAGGGGATGAAGATGGATGAGCCCCTATCTTCTTCCTTTCCCATCAGATCCAGCGCCCGCTCTCTGTGTTCGGAAGCCCGCCCCGCGTTTTTTTCCCCAAGAGAGGGCTCGACGCTTCGCTTGTCTTCCTCCTCCGAGGTGGACGTGAAAGGCGTCGATCAGCTTTGTAAAGCTGCAGTGTTTGCACAAGCATATTATGAATGACGACATCATTATATTTGCGCTGTCAGCTGTAAGATAAAGGGCTGATTGTGCTTTTCCCCGCCGTAAGATCTCGCGGTTTCGTTCCGCCACTGCTGAGGCATGGCGGCGAGTGAGATCGCGGGGATTGCAACAGGATCTGGCGGATGGGTTGGAGACGGGTTCAGCCTATCTCCACCTGCATTCCCCAGATCTAGCACTCTCGCTTGGGGCTGGAAGCCTGCGGTGCGGTTCTTCCCCCTTTGATTGAGAGCTCGCTGTTGCAGCGCACATTGCCAAGGTGACCGCGTGCATTATGTCATTCTCATTCTTATTATGAATCCTTATCATATCAGACCGTGTTCACTCGTCTGGTTGTCTTTCTGCATTTAATTTTTGAGGAATTAAATGCTGTATTTCATCTAACTAGGAGAAGTTAGATGTGTATATATGTATACACATACATATATGTGTATATAGGAGCCTCTTGGGACTTTTCTCGAGTGAGAGCACAATGCTTTACCTTTCTTCCTCCGAGGAGGTTGAGGTGATCAGCAGGGGCTGCTGGGTGGAGCAGCCCCAACCGTGTTCCAGCTCCTCATTTAGGGAGCATCACCTCTCGTACTCCCGATAATATTGGAGTCAGAGTCGCGCTCCCGGGCCAAAGGCTTCTAGCAGAAGGCGGATCTGCGGATCGTCATAGATAGTCTTTGGTTAAAACGTCCTGCTGCCTATGACCCAGGACTTCTGAGGGCCGGCCCCTCTGGGGAAGAGCGGCGTACATCACATTACACGGTGCCCGTCTCTCCTCAGTGCCCTCGGGAGATCGGTCTGCCAACCCTGCCAGTGTTCCTCTACGAGGAAACTGTACGCCCTGAAGTGGACACTGTTCACTTCATGGTGCGGAGACCGCCAGCTCAACCCAAACTGCCAGATTGGTACAGTTCTGGAGTTTCTGCAGGCCCGTCTCTCCGCTGGGTTAACCCATTCCACCATTAAGGTGTACGTGGCGGCCATTGCGGCCTACTACATTCCTGTCAGTGGGTAGACGTTTCCTCCGCGGTGCGCTGAGGCTTCTGTCCTCCTCCCTTCAGGGAGCCCGACCAGCAGAAGCTTAATTGTATGTGTCCAGTGTGAGCACTGGTCACGTACATCCACAGAGCTGCCCTGTGGAGAAGGCGGACCAACTGCTAGTGTGCTATGGGCCTCCTAAGAGGAGTCTTCCTGCTACTAAGCAGACCCTCAGTAGGTGGATAGTGGATGCTATTAATATTGCCTATGTGTCCTCTCAGCTCCCCTCGCCGATGGGAGTCAGAGCTCACTCAACCCGAGGTGTGGGAGCCTCCAAGGCCTTTTAGCAGGTGTGTCTATGCAGGACATCTGAAACGCTACTGTGTGATCCACGCCCCTCACTTTCGTGAGGTTCTACGACCTCGACATGCGAGCCATTCTGGGCTCTTCTGTTCTCTCGTCCTAGTACACACTGGGCAGAGACTTGTCAGACTGGCGGCGTGGGTATCTCGTTCCCTAAGCGTCTTCGGACGCAGCTCGAGTTCCTGAAGGGGAACGTCTCAGGTTACATATGTAACCATGGTTCCCCGAAGGGAACGAGACACTGCTTTCGGGGAACCATGGTTACATGCGTAACCTGAGACGTTTTCCCATGTATTGACTGGCAGCTCTCCTGTCCCCATGTTGAGAAAAATCTGCAGTAAGTGCAGAGGTGCTGTGTGCAATGTGTAAATATGATGGTTACTGTAGTTCTAGACTAAATATGAACATACATCTACTCATCTTACTTGCACAAAAACAGATTTAGTATTCCTCAAAATTAATACAAACTAAAATGCAAACTCAGAATATGACGCAAACCTGCAGTAAATAAATATGTTAATAATTGAATTTGCATTCAGCCGGAGGCTTATTCATTTCACTTTTGGTGTGCCACTTTTTGTGTGGTGCCAAAAATATAACTTTTTATATTAAAAACATACTAGCAAACCCAGCCCAGATAAGAAAAAGTAATGCAAAAGTAATGTAACACATTACTTTCCATAAAAAGTAACGAAGTAATGCAATTAGTTACTTTTTAAGAAGTAACTCATTATTGTATATTTCCTCAGCACTGAAGAGTTTTGCATTTTTTCAGACACAGTTTTGAAGTGCTGTTTTGTCCCAGGATCTATTTCCTGCACGAGTCTCCTGGTGAGTTCTTAAAGTTTTGATGACCGTGCTAATGATGGGTAGGTGGGTGGACACTGGAGGCAGGTCTGCGCCCTGCAACATACTGTGCACTATTTCATGATTAGAGACCTCTGTTCTTAGAGGATAAGTTCATGTTAAGAGGATTAGTCTATGTCTATTACTGATACATACCGCACTGTACATAATATTGAGTCTTCAGTTTGGGTGTATAAGACCCAAGTCAACAACCTTCTTTTCTTTTCTTTTCTTTTCTTTTCTTTTCTTTTCTTTTCTTTTTTTTTTAAATTGTATTTAAAAGAAGTAAAGAGAGAATAATTGGACAAAACGTTTTAAGAGATTTAAAAAAAAGTCCAGAGACTTATTTTTTATTATTTTGGACTGTATTTGGATGAAACAAACAAACAAACAAACAAAAATATATTTTTAATGAACTGATTACAGTTCACAAAAGGTTATATAAATTATATTTAAATTAAGGGAGAATAATTGGACAATACAACATTTTAAAAGGTAAAAAAAAAAAAAAAAAAAAGTTCGGACACATCTTTCTTCCTTTTGGACAGTATTCGGTTGTGAAAAAAAAAAGTTTTTTTTTATTATAATCTTTTTAATGAACTGATTACAGTTATATATGCAATATTACATTACAACTTTACATGATGTAAATGTACTAAAAAATGTATTTAGGCATAAACATTTAGATCAAAAATATATTTAAGATTATGAGAAAGTTCAATCTTGACTGGTGGTGTAAATAATAAAACTTTATCTTCGGGACTAGAGTAAGGTCACAGGACCTCACAGGAAATATCTTCAAACAAAAGCCTGTATAACACATACTTAGGGGAAATGTGATGGAAACAAAGTATCAAAATTAACACTTACAAGGAAGAGGACCAACTATTTTGGCCTCTACGCAGTTCCTTAGTTCGCCTTTTGCCGTTCTACATCTTCCCTTCTCAGATGAACAGATTGCGTGTCGCATCGCTGGCATTCTCATTAGGATTTATAACTCTTTGGACACCTGAGAGTGAAATATCAACAGACCATTACATCTCTACAGGGCTAAAAACAGTATTAATCTGATAATTATCTCACCCTATTGTGTGGTTGTTCATGACACTGACATCTAAATCCACAGCGAACGCCCTTGGGAGAGGTGAACGACACCCTGATTGGTGACGCCAGCACTTGGCATTCGCAGCTGCAGACTAAGAACATACTGGCAGGAATTCAGTGCTCCTTTCATCTCCTCAGTGTGTAATTTGCCAATTCCTTACACGTGGAATAACAGGCCATGTCATCCTCCTGGCGGCCTGTGCTTATAGACAGGAAAGCCCAGAGACGCCTGCTGCGGATACAGAGAGACTCATCTTAGCCCGATCTGAGTGACCCAGCAAAAGAACCCAGATAACGCATCCAGACTGCAGTCGAACTCCTGAAAACAAATAACATATCTGATAAAAATCATCATTCTGGACTTTAATGTTCTCTTTTCTTCCCCTACAAAATTTCCCTCTTAAAGGTTTAGTTCACCTGTGGATGAAAATTCTGACATTATTTACTCTCCCTCATGTTGTTGAGATGTCTGGAATTTGATTTCTTCTGTGGAAGACAGAAAAGCCCCATAAAAGCAGTCCATACTACTTGTGCACTATATTACAAGTCTTCTTAAGGTATATGATAGCTTTGTGTGAGAAAAAGAGCAATATATAAGTCATAATTCAGCCAGTGTTTCTCAAGCAATGCTATTAGACATCATTGTTGGCAAGCGGCATTGGTTCATGTGTGTTTCATGACATAATATCATATATTTGACTTGAGAGCTACAATTTAAAATGAAACATGAATATATAATGGGAGAATATTCATGTTACTCATTTGTGAGCCTGGCTGTGGAAACCCAGCTAAAGCCTTTTTTTTGTGTGTGTGATTTACTGTTTTCTACATAAAATCATCGTGAACATTCTGTGAAAATATAACCTTGATATCTTTAATATTGACTGAGTAGGGCCATGCCAAATATTGAAATCATACTGAAATTTATGGTTGAAATCAAACTTTGATGCTTGTTATCTCATAATTAGATATTGAGATTTTAGCCTGGATTTCACAGACAGGGTCACATTTGTTTGGCTAATAATCTCTTTGTCATATGGAAATTGTATTGCTCTTTCATCTTGGATTGCTTAGGAAGCATTATTGGAGTTTAATTTAAGATTTATCTCCGATGCATTCCCTTAAAAAGAAGAATGAAAAGAGAAATGAATGAGATAATCATTATTACAGTATATTGTAAGAGTAAAGAATTGTAAAAGTAACGTGGACAGTACAGCTCAGATTATTTGTCCTAGGTAAAATTCAGTGTTGAAATTCATACTGAACTTATGAAGACATGAAAGCCGGAAGTCTCCATTTGCTCTCTAAGAGAAAGAGATCTCATGAGCGATTTTCTTTCCTATGGGAGAATGTGCTTTGGCGGGCATACAAGTGAAATGAGAAGTTTAACATGTTGGTTAGAAATGACTTTGATGAATTTGAGTGGAGTGGAAATGTTAACTGATCTTGTTGGTTTGGGTTCTCGGGTCAGGAATACATCCAAATAAGAGAAGAAAAATGAATGTGAGGTGGACTGAGAGTGGACGAGAGCCTGAGATGAGCGCTCTTTTTATCCCAGCACCAGCTCATAACGTTGCCGTAATCAGAATTCCAAATATCCTGGGATAATGGCTAAGCAAATCGTTCCCAGGCACGCCTGCTCAGTTTAAGGAAGACAGGGATCCGTGGGGTAAATAATCCGATTTTGCTTCCTTTATCTTCGTGATGCAGTGGAAAGACGGACGCCTTTGAGATGCCATGTCTTTTTGTCACAACCTTTTGTATGTACTTTGCAGCCTGCAGACTCTGCTTTAGACGCATCCCGCTTCCAATAGTTTATTGGCAGAGTTACAGAACCTCGAATAAGCACGCTGCTTACACATCCTAGCCCTGTTTTCCATTTTCTCCCATTTTTCCCAGTGTTTATCCGGGGCTGGACCATTCTGGATCAGACATCAGGGATAGTTCTCCAGTGTTGATGCGGAAGTTCATTAAAAACACAGGAAAAAAGACATATTTTTAAACAATGTAAAAACATAAAGAAAATAATGATTGTAATGTCACCATCTTGGTTCAGAATACTCTTCCATTTTGTTTTATGTGTGTGTGTTTTCAATGTTTTCAACTTTCAGCTTCTGCCAGATCTCTCTACAAAGACAAATTGTTTATCTGGAATGTCGTGGAGCATATGTTCAGACACACTCATTGCTCAGTATTCTCTGTGTTGACATGCACTGGGATATAAAATGGCATAGTTGATTTGGTGCCCTAAATATCTTTAGGAATACCAACTGACTTGCCAGGTCCACAGTACAGGTATGCAATGCTATTCAGGTGAACAGTGAAAAAAAGCCTTATAAATCTCTGCGACATGAGAAGCACAGCTCTTACAGCACTGACCATTGTCTTTACTGGGGTCTAGTGATAGAAACTGCTCTGGGCTTAGGGTTATTGTGGATTTCACAAGACAAACCTTGGGCAGATGTTTGAAAAATCCATTGTCAGGTCATTAGTCATCATCTGAAAGAGATTTATTGTCTTTAAAACATTGCTGCTTATTATTTATACAACAGTTAGAATTTTATAGGCCAAGAGTTCTGGTTTGTATCACTCTGCTTGCTTTCTTTGGGGTTCCAGATAGACTCTCAATCTGTATATTAGTGGTGGGGATTATTAAATGATTCCTTCTGCAGGTTACGGCAGTAGGGGGCAACAAGGGGGCATTTTTGTGAGGGAGTCATTTAAATTGCTAAACCAATTTATCCAGGAACATATGAATAAAGTGATACTGAATCATTTGCTGAACTGATTAGTTCACAAACACTAATTTGTTTTGAAACGAGTCTTTCTTTGAGTCATTTAAATCACTTAATCGAAACATTCGGATGTATCTGTATGAGTATTGTATTGAATCATTCACTCAACCGATTAGTTCAAAAACACTTATTCATTTCAAAACAAGTGACTATCTTTGATTGAGTCCTTTAAATCACTTACCTGAATCATTCGGGAATATCTGTATGAGTGAAACAGTGAATCGTTCACTCAACCGATTAGTTATTGATTTAAAAACAAGTGACTGTCTTTGATTGAGTCATTTAAATCACTTCACTGATTGATACAGGAATATCTGTATGAGTGTAATATTGAGTTATTCACTTAACTGATTAGTTCAAAAACATTTATTCATTTTGATACAAGTGGCTGCCTTTTACTGAGTAATTTAAATCATTTAACGGATTGATTCTGTCACGGTGCACACAGCAGGGAGGACACAGGAAACACGGAAACGAGGATGTAACTCAAAAACATACTTTACTAGGACGTCAGGGCATGACAAGGCAAGGCAGACACTGACAGGAACACCGGGGAGTAACGAGTAGACCAGACAAAATGGCACTACACAGACAGGACTATAAATACACAAGTAAATTAACTCAAACACACCTGGAACCGAATAAACTACTGATTACATGAAACGAGAACAGGAAACAAACCAAATAAGGGCACAAGAAGCAGGAACATATGACAGACACACAACAGTTCCCTTACATTACTCCCCCCTCCCGAAAGGCTCGTCCCGAGCCTTAACAGTTCCATCGGGGAGGGGGGGTGGGCGCTCTGGAGGCCTCTCAGGACTGACACGGACCGGAACACAGGACAGGGACCTCCAGAGTGGAACAGACAGACGGAGAGCTGGACGAGACCAGTGGAGACACAGGAGAGCTGGACGAGACCAGCGGAGACCCAGGAGAGCCCAGGAGGCCATGGTGGAGCCAGGGGCTCAGGTGACCATGGCGGTGCAGGGAGCACAGAAGGCCAAGGCAGAAGGTCTACGGAGCCTTGGCCTCGGACCCCTCTCGGCCCGGCCCCTACAACCGGAACCCTACTACCCCCCCCAAAATTTTCCCTGGGGACGTTGGGGGTATCAGGAGCCCTCCGGGGCTAGACACAAGTTAAAAAGACCTCGGTCACTGGTCATCACGGCGGCAGCCGGCTGACCATCCCAACGGCAGGGACCGGTGGGCTGGAGGCAGCCCCAACCGGTGTCGGGCCGAGTGACCTCGGACGGCGGGTTGGCTTTCCCCGCGAAACAGTGGGCAAGGTGAGCCGCGAACGGCGGCGTGATCTCCCGCGAACAGCGGGGTTGGTGAGCCGCGGACGGCGGCGTGATCTCCCGCGAACAGCGGGGACGGTGAACCGCGGACGGCGGCGTGATCTCCCGCGAACAGCGGGGACGGTGAACCGCGGACGGCGGCGTGATACCCCGCGAACGGCGGGGTCCTTGAGCCGCGGACGGCGGCGTGATCTCCCGCGAACGGCGGGCTGGAGTCAGCGGCGATCCGGCGGGCATTGAGTCAGCGGCGATCCGGCGGGCATTGAGTCAGCGGCGATCCGGCGGGCATTGACTCAGCGGCGATCCGGCGGGCATTGACTCAGCGGCGATCCGGCGGGCATTGACTCCCGCAAACAGCGGGTATGACACAAAACACAGGAACAAACAAAACACTAGAAAAACTAGACAAAACAAAACGCGGTGAAGGGACGACGCTTACTGTACTGGTCTGGTCTTCTGTCACGGTGCACACAGCAGGGAGGACACAGGAAACACGGAAACGAGGATGTAACTCAAAAACATACTTTACTAGGACATCAGGGCATGACAAGGCAAGGCAGACACTGACAGGAACACCGGGGAGTAACGAGTAGACCAGACAAAATGGCACTACACAGACAGGACTATAAATACACAAGTAAATTAACTCAAACACACCTGGAACCGAATAAACTACTGATTACATGAAACGAGAACAGGAAACAAACCAAATAAGGGCACAAGAAGCAGGAACATATGACAGACACACAACAGTTCCCTTATAGATTCGGGGATATCTGTTTGAGTGAAATACCGAATCATTCACTCAACAGATTAGTTAATCCTATTCATTCCAAAACAAGTGACTGTGTTTATGAATGAGTCATTGACTCAACCGATTTGTTCAATGGGCATGTCACTTAATCGTGTACTCAATCGATTTGTCACTTTTATACCCCTACTTATTTAGCCTTTTCTGACATTCAGACATAGCTCCATGTTATGTGTGTGAGCCCGTGTGAGAAATACGCCCACGTTAGTGTTGCTTGTCTTCAATTTTGTGCCAGCTGAAAGCATGAAATGAGGTCTAATATTCACCCTGACCCCAATCTGAGTTTCTGAGGACAGAGTTTCAGGCTCTTCTCACACCCTGCGTCTCTGCGCTGGTAAATGCAGTCTGCTGCCTGCTGCTGCACTGACCTTCTGACCTTCTGAGTCATAAGGCCTTCCAGCTGCTACTGGCTTCCATTTCAGTGCCCTGTAGACCTCAGATCCATTTACACCTGTTACGACCCACTGCAACTTTTCCACTGCATCTGCGAACTTCTCTGTTTACACACACATTAACACACATGCTACATGTAGAAGCAGACACAAACACAAACACATACGCTTTTGGAGACATAGGACAAGAGACTGGGGCTGGATGTCCCCCTTTTTTAACAATTTGTTTACTGTTTAAATCAGCCTAAAAACAACATATTATTAATTTATATATAACAAAAATATACTGTTTAATTGCATTATTCCCATTGTGACAACTTGCCCCATAAGCTGACATCTTTTCCACAAATTGTTAAAAGAAGTCTCTTATTGTATACTCACTAATGCTGCATTTTTAAAAAAAACAAAAATGTAATAAAAACAGAAATATTGTGAAATTATTACAATTTAAAATACAATTTTCTATTGTAATATATTTGAAATGTAATTTATTCCTGTGATGCAAAGCTGAATTTTCAGCATCATTACTCCAGTCTTCAGTGTCACGTGATCCTTCAGAAATCATTCTAATATGCTTAAAAAATGTTGCTCAATTTTTTTTTTCTTATTAATGTTGAATACATTTGAAACTGTGATTTCAGGATTATTTGATAAACAGAAAGTTCAAAACAATTGCATTTATTTGAAATAAAAAATATATATTTTGTAACAGTATACATGTCTTTATTGTCACTCAAGCAATTTAATGCATCTTTGCTAAACAAAAGTATTATAAAAAGTATTGTAAAAATCTATCTGCAAAAAACTAATATGTGCCTACTACAGAAATTTGTTAAAGGGGTCACACCATTTTCATTCATTCATTCATTAATTCATTTAAATTGTATTTATTTATTTTACATGAGGTCTCATAATGTTGAATATGCATAAATTTTTTTTATCTCAACATATCTTGGCAAATTATTCTTCCTCGTGATGTGTTCCGTTTAAAGTTTTAAAATAAGCAGAATGACATTTGAAATGAAAATGTTTTTTCCCTATTATTTTCTTACATTTCTTACGGGAGTACAGCAATTTGTCAGGGCTCTCCAACCTCTATGACATCCGCAAATTTTCTAGTCAATTGATTTTAGAGTAATAACACACTTGGCCCGAAGAGTAAAAAAGCACTAGGTAAATTCCATATTATGCATGATGAATGTGTTTCCTATTAAATAGGAGTCAAACGCCAAGAAAAAAAGCATACAGATGATTCAAATAAACCCCGTGTTGGTTCCAAGATGATATTTAATGTCCTTTGGCAGGGGCAGGAAAGAAATATGATTATATTATAATAGAATGTCTGATTCACAGACCCCAACAAAACAGAGCAAAGGTTCTGTGTGAGAACGCAGAAGAAAGAGTTTAGGGGTCTTCCAAAAAGCCTTGGGGAAGTTGAATAACCCGTCAGACACACCTCACACTGTGTGAAATTCAGTCATGTCCCAAAAGCCTTTGGTACAAGTGAGAACAAAACACAGGCAGAACCGTTGACCTGGGAACGTAGCAATTGACGAATGAATCAACAACCGCAAATGTCCAAATGCATCATTGTATTGGTCCCTGAGTGGAACAACAAATTCTGCGCTTTGGCTCCACATGAGTCATATCATTACGTTTGATGGATAATGAGGACCTGGCCTGTCAATGAAGTCACTCATATTGACAAGGATGCTAACGGTAATGACCCTGCACTCAAAAGATTAGTTTATGGACAAGCATAAATTTCTATTCAACTCCAGTCGACTGCTTAAACTCATGTCGTTAAAGGGATAGTTCACCCCTAAAATGTACATTTGGCCATTCTTACTCAATCACATGTGTTTTTGCATCGTTTTTGACGCTTGAAAGCTCCAGTTCACATCAAAAAGAGCAACAAGTCGTTTATTCAACATTTTTCCTTTCATGGGATGACGGATTGAATTTCTTTATTGTCATTGTAGGTGTACAGCTTTCATTGTATCTGCCAACAAAATTTCACATGCAACTTCCCCACTGAATGCAATTAATAAATTAATAAAATAGATAAATTACATTGGTTTGTCAAACAACTAAAAAAGTTGGCTTGATGGCTTGATTCAAAGCGTCAATGGCTCTGGGAATAAAACTATTCGTCGGTCGGCTTGTACGGGCATAAAATGGCAAATAAATCCTACCAGACGGGCACGTCTTGATTTTGCTGAGTTAGATGTGTTCCTAGGTCAATATATTTTGTTGAACCTTGAACATTTTAATCCAATAATTTAATTTTGACCATATCTCTACACCTAAATCTAACCTTAACCATGAGTAATCCCTAAAATCAGAGGAAATGATAGATGAATGACACTGATGTACAAGCACCAAACACTAAACTTGACAAAAACTATAAACTGGTTCTTCAAATCTGATTGTTTAATCACAATTTTTTTCCAAGGTCAACAAAGATGTTGATCCAGGAACACGTTTCACTTTGTTATATCAGGTTCTGCTACCAGAAGTATTACAAACATATAAAGACATAGATGTGTAGAGTCCTTACAGATGCTGATAGCTTTCGCAGTTTATTTTTTATTTTTGGGTGAATTAATTTCTTTAAAAACTATCATTAAAATAACTGACAAATTTTCATTTCAAATCCTACAGGTATTTAGAAAAGAAAAATCACCAACATGATCTCTTTAACATCTCACTTGCTTCTTTTATAAATAAATAAGATTAAATTAAAAGCAATGCAGACCTTTGCTCCTGGTTTCTGAATTTTTTCTCCTGAAAAAATACAAAATAAAAATCCTGACAAGTTCCAGAAGATATCTAAACAATGTCTTTAACTGGGCTGAAATATGCCAAGATTCAGATTCAAACAAACAAATAAATACTTTGAAATGTCATATTAAATTAAATGTGATTCTTTGTGATTAATTTCAAATTCATTAGCAATTTCTGAGTGAAAAATGTTTCTACACTAATTTATGACTCTCCATACATAGGATAAAATAAACATTAACATAATCTATATGGAAAAATAACATTAATGACAAAAAAAAAAAACAAATCAGAAAGATAATAAAATGTTATAGAGGAAGGATTGCAAGCAAAGTTAAAGATATGAACATAAGCTGAAAAAATCAAAAGACCAATAAAATGAGCTATACTTTGCACATTAACTTTATAGCGGTATAGTCTTACTCTTTGTTGATAATGTATATGTGTCATTTTTGCAAATTTTCATTTTGCCAATGGATTTTTGGTGAAATATTTGCGACAAAGTTACCTAACTCCTTAAATATCCTCAACTATAGTACAGCTATTAAACTGTCCTCTGTGTGGTCACTCCACCTTATTTCTTACCAGGACAAATGAGTCTTTGGGCTGAGGGAGGGTGGGAAGGGAGAAGATGACGTGTTTTTTTGATTATAATTATAATTTAAAGCCACAATGTGGGCCGTTTGCTCTGATCCATAGAGTGGGACTGATGCGGTTTCCTTCCTCTTACTCTAAAGGTCATGCACAGGTGATCTTCAGGGATGAATGACTGCTCATGTAGGGGGTGGGGGAAACACAACAGGGATCTCTTTGATAATTGCAAGTACTACACAGCAACAAACTTTACCCTTGTATTATGCTACAGTTTAAGAATTAAGTCAGTAAGGAACTGGTGTACAGGCATACAAAAGACTAACACGATGGAAAGTGATAATGAGGAGAGAGAATTAATATTCTAATTATATATAAATAATAAAAAAAAAATATATATATATATATATAAATTAATATATATAAATGGTCCACAAAAGGGTTTTAGACACTGAACATTGCATACTAATTAACTTTATGCATTCCATCCGTGAAATATGATATCTGTGAACTGCTGATCTCTGTTGCTAAACAGACAGAGTAGAGACAGCTATCTCTTTCCAGCATTTTGCGGTCTGAGCAGAGACTATCTCAGGCTGACTTTGGATCTGTCTCTCCTTCTCTCTCCTGTTTCCTGTCTCATTTTTTCAAGGAGCACTAGGAAACTGTAAAGCTCTTCTCAATGTGGTCTGTGTGATGCTGTGACCTTGCACTGAACCCAGCATTGTGGATTTGTTTTTGGAAACACCCCTCCGATGCTCTTATTAAGCCAGAATAAAAATGAAAGGTTACGCTATGTTTTCACATCCACTTCAATAGCAGATGCACATGCAGAGATGCCTGACATCAAATGGCCAGAACCTGACAGTTAAAACCAAAATGAAATTTCTTTAATATCTCAAATGTCTTTCTGAGATTAACTGGAGAGCAAATGGAGACTTTGAAATGAAGTCTCCTCCTAAAATAAATGAAGTCTCTTTCATCTAAAATGTAGCTTGAGATAAAGACCCCTGAAACCTCATGTATGTCTTCTAGTGTTGTATATAATTTCTCAAATTGTACAGTGATTTGCCAGGATTTCAGGATAAAGATCTCATTATGAATAAATTGTTTTGATACATATTGAATAAATGTAAGTTTTTAATAATTATTTGATTAAATTATTCCAAGACCAGATGATCTGAGCTACTATCTACATTAGTTGTATATCTCAATATACTCTAAACGCAGAACATGATTTAATTTGTGCAAACTTTAAGGAATTTTGGGATAATTTTGAGGTATTAATTTGTGTCATTTAATGTTTAAGATTTTTTTTTTTTTGGTGAAAATTTCTCATTTGGGATTATAAATATGCCTACAAAGTTTTGACATGTGGACTGTGCACGAATGCATGCAATGCATGCACATTTTTTATTATGATTATGATGTTCTTGGTTTAAAAAAAAAAAAAAAAAGTGTGTTAAAAATAGTAAAATACAGATTTAATGCACTTAGAATAATATGTTCTCACATTTATGTATTCTTTATTGTATTTATTTGGTGATTTTATTGCATTTTATTTGGTGTTAAAACAGCATAAACATTATTAAGTATTAGCAATGGATTTGAGTTCTGTTTTGTTTTATGGTATTACAAAAATCAAAACAATATCATCAAAAAGACGCTTAACAAAATATCTAAAATAAACGTAATGCTTATGTCCTCATATAAACTAAGTCTCAATCCCACGCTGAACAATGGCTAACTTTAGCTCTTTATTTCCATCCTGCTAATTTTCCTGCCATTGTGTAAATAATCAAGTTATAATTAAAGAAACGTATATTTCTGAACGTCTGGTGTGGCCTTTTCTAAAACATATATTCATTTTTCTTTACGTCTTAGCACGTGAGAGCGAGTGAGCTACTATCAAGTGCTTGCCATCCGCAGATGGCCGCAAATCATGGGAGAAGCATGACCATTACATCACTGGGTATGAAGTTACCCTTTAATTGCTTTTACCGCTAAACAATCAACCTATACTGTACATACATATCTCTGTGTCTCTGCTCCTACCCCTCCACAGAGCTGTGAAAGAAGATGTCTGTTTGGCCTCCACAAATGGGTTGCTCCTATGACTCGACCCCTATGGAGGTAAATGAACGCCTCTGGTACGCTAGAGAAGGGCTCCGGGAGAGATCGCTTCCAATCACGTCCCGCATCACCCGCATGGCTCCTGAGATTCGGCTTGGGGTGAAATTAAATGGCCGGTGTCATAAAGCCACTAAACAATGGAGCCATTCAGCCACTGGAGTTTCCTTCAAGCGAATGCAAACACGATACTTCTGATTCAGCACTTTCGCCTCAATGTGCTCCATTCTTGCTCTTCTCCCACTGCGGTCGCCTCCTCAAAAGAGTAAATCACCCTCCATCACACTCAAACACGCCATTGTATTGTGTTTTACTAGTGATGGTGCTGCTAAATGCACCAGACTTAAGAGGAATGGAGGAGCCTGAAAAACTGATTTAAAGCTTACAGCTAAAATATCGCCAAAATAATATTATTTTTTGTGCAAACGGTACAAAAGCAAAGTCATAAATAAAGGCTATATATATACAGTATGTGATCCTGGACAACAAAACCAGTCATAAGTCGCACAGGTATATTCAGGGCCGCTGCTGGCCTAAGCAGGGTTGTATTGTTCTGCCCCTGCCTCAAATATTATGGAAGTTAAAAAACACCTACTATAGGGGTCAAAAATAGAACTTTAATAAAATATACAAGTAAACAAATAAATAAATTGAAATTAAATTGTATTATTTATAAATTAGCAAAAAGGTGGCCAAAATGAAAGATTAAGTGAATATTTGAATTGAATGTTTGGTCAATAGCCTGTTAAACAAGGATTTGATCGTCCTGTAAGTATAAAACCAGCAACTACCAGGCATTTGGCTCCCTTTTCAAGCATTTGTAATAACATGTAATGTACATAAATTGTTTATTTTGTATTACTTTATATAGCTATCTTAACAGTATTATTCAATGAAACCATAATTATTAATTAATCATTATTGCCTCTTTGTTTTTATATAATGCATTTTAAGTAATTTTAAAGGCTGTTGTTGTTATGAGTTGCTGAGGAAGGAATGCAGGACGATGAGGGATGAAGAATAAACAGGTTATTTTAATCATGCAGATGAATTAATAACAGAAATAGCAGCTTAAACATAACTTTACTTTGTAGACTCGACAAAGGCTAGAACAAAACTGAATGCTTGTAAAGGAACAGGAACAAAGGACCGACACGTGACAGATACCCGCACCGTAACATACACATAGGGGAGGGGAGGGGTGTGGCGCCCTGGAGGCTGGAGCAGGGCCAGGACAGGGAGGAGACACGGGAAGCCTCCGGGGCGGATCAGGGGATTCCGGAAGCCATGGCGGATCAGGAGACTTGGGGAGCCATGACGGGACAGGAGGCTCGGGGAGCCATGGCGGGACTGGAGACTCGGGAGGCCATGGCGGGACTGGAGACTCAGGAGGCCATGGCCTTATTCTTTCGGGCAGCCAAGGATGATCAAGTGGTACCGTGGCCTTGGCCTGGCCACACAGGCCGTGATTATATGGCCCCCCCAAAAAATGTTCTTGGGGAAGTTCCCCTCTGGGAGCCATTGAGGAGGAGCGGGCACTTGAGGGCGCTCTGGAGGCGCGGAGCTGGACGGGACCAGCGGAGACATAGGAGGGCGCTCTGGAAGCGTGGACATTTGAGGGCGCTCTGGAGGCGCGGAGCTGGACGGAACCAGCGGAGACGTAGGAGACACAGGAAGGCTGGATGGGACCAGCGGAGACGCAGGAAGGCTGGACGAACCAGCGGAGACAAAGGAGAGCTGGATGGGACCAGCGGAGACGCAAGAGGGCTGGACGGGACCAGCGGAGACGAAGGAGAGCTGGACGGGACCAGCGGAGGCACTGGAGGTCACTTGCGAGGAGCAGGCACTGGAGGGCGCTCAGGCAGCGCTAATTCCTGGGGGCGCTCTGTTAGCATAGGCACAGGAGGGACTGGCCTTGGAGAAGCGGGCACTGGAGGGACTAGCTCTGGAGAAGCGAGCATTGGGGAATGCTGACTAAGAGCGAGCACTGGGAAGTGCTGGCGTGGAGCAGGCACAGGAGGGCGCTGTCGAGGAGGGCGGCGGAACCATCTTCGTCACGGGTGGCGGAACTATCATCCCCGCGGTGGTTGGCACATTCTTCGTTGCGGGCGGCGGAACCATCATCGCCGCGGACTGGGCTCCGGCTCGGGATCGGAGACTCTCCAAACACCGGATGACTGTCTCCTGCCAGTTGAGACTGGAGGTGTTTGGGAGCTCCAATGGCTGATGGTACGAAATCCCGAGCAGGAACAGTGTCTTAATTTTGTCTCTGTAGAGGGAGCTGGCGAGGGCGAGCGGCACAAAAGCCCGTGAAAAATCCAGAGGCTCCTTAGTGGCGTGAGCCATCAAAATTAACTGAATACGTTCATCCATTATCTTTGTGGGTCGAGTCTTCTGTTATGAGTTGCTGAGGAAGGAATGCAGGACAACGAGGGATGAAGAATAAACAGGTTCTTTTAATCATGCAGATGAATTAACAACAGAAATAGCAGCTTAAACATAACTTTACTTTGTAGACTCGACAAAGGCTAGAACAAAACTGAATGCTTATAAAGGAACAGGAACAAAGGAGTAAACGATATAATAAACACAAAACATGTGAATAGGATGAATGATTAACTAAACTAGGACAAGAACTACCAAATAAGGGCAAAACAGAACTGAAAGGAAACCGACACGTGACAGTTTTGGCTTAGGTCTGTTTTTATAACCACAAAAAAATACTGTAAATATTTATTTGTAATTTATTATTTGAAGTAACAAAATCATGCTTAGTTTGCTGTTACCATGGCAACAAGAATACATTTTTGGTTTTATTCGTGTTAAAACCATGGCTAATTTTCATAAGGGAACATAGAACTCAACTGCGTTGGTGGTGGTGAAATAATCACCGACATTAATTTGATGTCAACAGCCAAAAAAGTTTCACAGGATTATGAATGTAGGCTACCTGAAAGTGATGCACGAGCTTCGTTTTCATCTTTTTTTTTCATTTTCTTTTCTCGGTGCCAGATTGCTGATGTCTTTTCATGGGCATAGTTTTCCATCAATTATGCTCATTTGCATTCAGCCGCAAACATGAGGTGTGAACTGGCACAGATGTGGTAATGGAGCGTCATGTTTTTATTAGTTTTTTTTAGCAGCTGGGGTGGTACCCCCCTGGAGTTAGTGCCCTACGCAAACTGCGTACTCTGCGTATAGGGAGCGGCGGTACTGGGTATATTTGTAGCAATAGCCAACTATACATTGTATGGGTCAAAATTATTGATTTTTCTTTTATGCCAAAAATCATTAGGATATTAAGTAAAGATCTTTTGTATATTTCATACCGTAAATATATTAAAACTTAATTTTTTAGAAGTAATATGCATTGCTAAGGACTTAATTTGGACAACTTTCAAGGCGATTTTCTCAATATTTAGATTTGTTTTTTTTTACCCTCAGATTCAAGATTTTCAAATAGTTGTATCTCGGCCAAATATTGTCTTAATAGTTTCAAAGTTGTATCCTAACAAACCATTCATCAATGGAAAGCTTATTTATAAATTTACCCTTATGACTGATTTTGTGGTCCAGGGTCTCTCTCTCTCTCTCACACACACACACACACACACACACACACACACACACACACATATACTGATAGCAAAGTTTTGAACAGTAGTATATATGCAACATTATGAGGTCATGTGACAAGTGACAACATGTGACAACTAACGCATCACCGCTTCCACAATGTATGAAGCAACAAATATTAACTGTTTTCAACATTGGTAATAATAAGAAATGTATTTTATTAGCAACAAATCATCATATTAAAATCATTTCTGAAGAATCATATGACACTGAAGACTAGAGTAATGATGCTGAAAGTTCAGCTTTGTATCTCAGAAATTTATGACATTTTATATGTTTATATGGAATAGTTAGTTGTAATAATATTTCACAATACAACTGTTTTAATGTATTTGTAATCAAATAAATGCAGCCTTACTAAGGAGTCCTTTCTTACCATCTAAAAATCTAAATCCATTAAATTTAAATAAAACCATTTTAATTTCAGTTTTGTGAAAAAAGTCATACATTTAGTCAAGCCCATTCAAATAATAATTTTAAAATATTTTAAAATTACACATTTCTTTTATTTATCTATTTATTTATTTTAACTTCTTTTACCATTTGAAAATTCACAAGTGTAACAAGTCCAATTGAGGACACCGTTTAATGTGGAACTGATTATGCAGTTGGACTCAAGCTGTTCACCTGGCACTGATCTATGTGAATTTGGAAATAATGAAAGATTCCTCACAACAAGATCACACCTCCTAACAGTTGCCAGATTTACCTCTGCAAGGTTTGCAAACTTGCGTTTCTATAAGACATTTGTTTGCTGAAATGTCTGCCAAGCACTTTGATAGATAAAAGGTTTGTATTGTGTTGCAATCCTTTCAGCTTAGATATATTGCTTCACTGGATAGGACATTTCTTGCTTAATATATTTCAGCATGGCTACCTCATAATTCCATCCCAATACACAACATGTACCGCACGTACTCTTACAAGCAGAAAGCCTACTTTTACAGTTATATGTACAAGAGAAGTTCTCATGCAAAATTTCAGCCAGATACACAACAAATGTATAGTTTTTACCCTCATTCTAAAGTTCCTCTTCAAGTAAAATAGGTCATTCTCAAAACCAGTTAAGTATAACAAAGACCTGAACTAGAGAACCTGAAAAACACAAGGAAAAAAAAAAGAATATTGTTAATTTTTATTCTGAAATAACTAATAGAAATAAGTAGAATCATGTAGTTATTATTATTTTATTATTGGTGGTGGTAGTAGTATAAATCGACATTATTAAAATAAAACAAATTAATAATAATAATAATAATAATAATAATCATTTGTTTTGTTTTAATAATGCCAATTTATACTACTACCACCACTACCACCACCAATATTATTATTATTATTATTATTTGACATAATTAGAAATATGGCTTTACTTTCTTTAACATTTCCAGCAGGAATACAGGTTTAAAACCACAATTTAGGTTTTTGGGTGAACTACTCCTTTAAGAGACAAGGATAAGTATTCTATTTATACACCGGTGTAGAAAGCATCTGTATCTATATGAGCCGGGTCTATGAACAGATGGTTTTCTGGTTCAGACTTGGCCAGAGGTCTATCATATGTGTGTCTTGTGCCTGTAACAAGAGCAACCTGATTTCCAGCCTCTCTCTGTTGATTCTCTAGACCGTAGCTCCTAATTTTTTCCCTCCTCTTGGATGGAACTGCTAATGATTTTTCATGTAAATTTGCAGTTCACCAGGAAATGGATGTAGCATCTGCTGAAGATTGGCATTGCTGTCATCAGCCGCTTACTCTACTGTCATGCAGAGAACGTGAGGCTGCAGGTCCTCATGAAGAAACAAATAAAGACTCTTGCTCCCTGAACTCTTCATCCACAAATAACTTGTAAACAGGATTTATTTTCAAACTAAACATATCCCTGAGGAGCTTTGCTTCTGGATACAGCGAACTGTCTCTGTGGCCAGACAGGAACCTTTTGAAGCTTTGAGGAAAGTCCACAGCTATGGCCAGCTGACAGTGATTGACTCCATGCTATAATCCTCCAAGTTCTAAAAGAAGAAGTGAACAACATGCAATTCCCAATTCTGGACCAAATTTTGAAGTTTAAGTTTCCTTAAAAACACGCTGAACGTCCCACAATTTGAAAAGCAGAGGCTGAAGTTGGGGATCACTACAGCGTGTCAGCTGGACAGGCAGACCTAGGGATTTTCAGTGCCAGTTGACCGGTTTCAGCATCTGAACCCCACAATTACGTGTCATTCTGCACTTAGAAGCATGGTCTGTTTATTTACACACTTATCAAACCGTTGCATACCACGGAAAGGTCATTCAGATCTTTAATTAGGGATGCTGCTTTCGTCCAAATAACTAACTGATGAGAGCCCATTTATGTAAACAAAACATCTGCTTATCATCCATGTCATACGCTACTATTAATTTGCTGGTTACTTTGCAAAAATAACCCTGGAAAGTTCAGCCAAAAGGACACTACTATCACATAACACCATTTTTAGAAAACACAACAGAAAAAGTAACATTTCCAAAAATGAACAAGAAAAAAAAAATCATATTCAGATGAATTCGCTTAAGACCCAGTTGTAATCAATTCACTGCAAAAAAAAAAGAAAACAGACAAAATAACTTCCCTCACAAAATTGGACTTCATTGGTTTATGAGCAAGTTTTAGTCTAGCCAATGAAAAGCAAAGTTGAAGTCATGACGTATTTTAGGACAGAGCATAATTGTGTATTCGTTACAGAAATTTTTTGCAATGGCTGTAAAACACAACTTTAAATTCCTTAATACTGATTTTTACATGACTGTGGGAATCTTGAATATATTATTTATGGAAGAATATAATTGTAAAAGTACCATTTACAAAAATAAATATGTTAAATATCACTTAAAAATCAATATTTATGTCATGGTTTTAAATTGCAAATATCTGAATGTTCTTAAATCAAGACACATTTACTTGGGTGGTGATGGCGCAGTGGATAAGACACATGCCTTTGGTGTGAGAGACCCGGGTTTGAATCCACTGTGAGACACCAATGTGTCCCTGAGCAAGACACTTAACCCCTAGTTGATCCAGAGGCGTGCGACCTCTGACATATATAGCAATTGTAAGTCGCTTTGGATAAAAGCGTCAGGTAAATGTACTTAAGATGCAAAATTATTTTAAATAGTCTAGTTTTCTGGAAAAAAAATCTGTCAGTTGGGTTTTTTTTTTCTTGTTAAATTAAGCTAAAACAAGACACTGTTATTTTGCTTCTCAAGTAAATGTGTCTTGATTAAAAGAAATAAAAAATGTGTAGATATTTGTACTAAAAACAGTGAATACATTGGCAATGGTTCATTTTAGGCCAAATCAAAAGCATTAATGAATTGTACACCCTCAAGTACACCAAACTTATTCCTCTTTTTGTTTTTTAAGGCAACAGCCTACATTCAATTATTAAAGTGTGCTCAATCCTGCACCTGTCCATGTCCACGTCTGACCTTTGGCCTGACCTCTGACCCTGTTGTGCGCCGTCTGCAACCTTACGATATTATCTTGCAGCAAATGTTGTGGAAGTGCAACACAGTACTGCTTTGTCTATTGTGCGGGCGTGCGTTTCCTTGAAAATGGTTTTGAACTGTTTAACTCTAAGGTACAAAGCCAGTATTCATTGTAGTTACCTTACCACAACTTCCTTGTAACAATGACAGAACAATTAAACAAGTGGATTTTGGTCACATTCCATCCTTGAAATCAATAAAAAGAACATTTTTCATCTTCCTGCCTCACCATCTCCATATAAATCATTTTGGGATGAAATGTTACAGCAAAGACACTATATAAAGAAGAACATTATCCAAGAACCTTCACAGAACCTTGGAGATGATAGTCCTAAACACAATTCCAAAAATTCCCAGACTAAATGGTCATTTATAACAGGGAGTGCCAGAGCCTATACAAAAACCCACTTCCTCGTCTTGTAAATGTCACTTTTACAGGGGTTATTAAAATATTATTATGCCTGTCCATAAAATAAACTCGAGGGGGAAAAAAAATAAAATTTTCCTTTTGTCCATTTATCATGCGCCTCTATTGGCAGTGTTGGGGGTAACACATTACAAGTAACGCGAGTTACGTAATATTACTTTTTTCAAGTAACTACTAAAGTAACGCATTACTTTTTAATTTACAAGAAATTACTTTTTTCCCATTTATTGACTGACAGAGCGCTGTGTGAACATGCTGTTTCTGTAGTACTAGACTAAATGTGAATGTGCATTAACTCATCCCACTAAAAAACTGATTTAGTATTCATCAAAATGAATTAAAACAGTGAAATGCAAACTCAGAATATGACGCAAACCTGCAATAATTAAATATGTTAAACAACATGAATGTATCTAATTCCATTTTATTAACCAATGTCTTTGCTGCTGACCATTGATGATCCAGTTCAACCATACTAATAAGCAAAAATGACTTTAGATAAACAAACAATTGTGTTTCATTGTTTTTTTATTGCCGAAGAGTGTTGAAACTTCTTCTCCTGCGTTGCACTTTATAGACGTGAATTTACTTTTCCTTCAGCCTGAGGTTTATTCATTACACTTTTTGTTGTGAAAGGGCTTTTACATTTGCTATAATTAGAACTTCTTGTATTAAAAACAATCAAGCCCTGCTCATATTTACAAAGTAATGGAAAAGTAACGTAACACATTACTTTCCATAAAAAGTAGCTAAGTAACATAATTAGTTACTTTTTTCAGGGAGTAACGCAATATTGTAATGTATTACTTTTAAAAGTAACTTTCCCCAACACTGTCTATTGAACAGGCAAGCAAAAGACACTGAGGACAAAGGAGTGACATACAATCTAAACATACACTCTAAAAAATTGGTGCTATACAGGTATAGCACTAAAAGTGGTTCTTGGCTTGTAATCATAGGGGAAGCACTTTTGGTGCTATATAGCACCATATCTTTAAAGGTGCTATACATTTACATTTACATTTATTCATTTAGCTGACGCTTTTATCCAAAGCGACTTACAATTGCTATATATGTCAGAGGTCGCACGCCTCTGGAGCAACTAGGGGTTAAGTGTCTTGCTCAGGGACACATTGGTGTCTCACAGTGGATTCGAACCCGGGTCTCTCACACCAAAGGCATGTGTCTTATCCACTGCACCATCACCACCCACCCACCTTTGTCAAATGGTGCTATGTAGAACCATCAGAGGTGCCATATTGCATTGTATTTCTTCAACAAAAATGGTGCTAAACAGCACCAACAGTGGTTCTTTGGCTCATACAAAACCCTTAAAGGGGCTCCATACAGGAGCTTAACAGGTTCTGTGTATGGTAGCGGTGCTATATAGCCCCTCAGTCATGCCAAAGAACTGGTGAAGAACCACTGAAGCACCAAGATTTGGTGCTATACAGCACCAAAAGTGGTTTCCCTATGATTACGAGCCAAAGAACCACTTTTAGTGCTATATAGCACCATTTTTTTTTAGAGTGTAAGCCTCTGTTCCACATTCTAATTTACTTAATGTTCCATAACATAAAAGAATAATAATTAAATAAGCAACAATCAGCCCTCTGTCCAATCATCAATCACAGTCAGGTGAAAACATTGCCACATTATAAGAGTTTTTGGATGGAGGAGTAGATAGATGGATGGATGAAATTATATAATTCTAGAAAGCTAGAAGAACAATAGGTTGGGATGGATGGATGGAATGAGAGGCAGCTAGATAAAGCGACAGATACACTGGGTATTTGGGATAGATGGAATGAGAGACAGCTAGATAAAATGATAGATGCAATTAGAGATAGCTAGATTAAATGATACAATCTAAAAATGCTGGGTAAAATACAACCCTGTGCTGGGTAAATATTGGACAGAACACATGCTGGGTTGTTTTCAACCAACAGTTGCATTAAATGTTTAACCCAACCTTCTGGGCAGTAACCCAACCGCTAGCTGGGTCTAAACAACCCAATCGCTGAGTTCATCAATATTTTACCCAGCGCTGGGTTGTATTTAACCCAGCATGTTTAGAGTGTAGATACATTGTGTATTTGAATGGATGGATGAGTGTTAGCTAAATAAAACGATAAATACATTGTGTATTTGGATTGATGGAATAAGAGATGGCTAGAAAAAAAGGATTGCTACATGGATGGATGGATACAATTATAAAAGGTAGATAAAATGATAGATACACACTAAAAAATGCAGGGTTAAATACCCAGTGCTCAATAAATATTGAACAAAACACATGCTGGGTTGTTTTTAACCAACAGTTGGGTTAAATGTTTAACCCAACCGCTGGGTCTAAACAACCCAATCGCTGGGTTCGTCCATATTTTACCCAGCGCTGGGTTGTATTTAACCCAGCATTTTTTAGAGTGTACATTGTGCATTTGGATGGCTGGATGGAATGAGAGACAGTTAGATAACATGACAGATACATTGTGTATTTGGATAGATGGATGGATGAATGGATGGATGGATGAAATGAGAGATAGGATACTAGAACAATAGGTACATTATTTATTTGGATGGATGAATAATATGATGGTTAGAATATGGTTAAAATGCTAAATACAGTAGATAGACTGCTAGATAGAACAATAGATGGATAGTGTATTTGGATGGATGGATAAATTCAACAGTATTTTACAGTTAAACTGTGTATTGTAAGGTGAATTACACATCTTGCTTCAGCATGTATTTTTTTTTTGTTTGCTTGTTTGTTTGCTTTTTTCCAAACAGTTTTTCCACTGTATTGATTGAATAACAGAGGATGGACTCTTGTGTCAGCTGCTGTTAAGTGATTGTTCTCCTCTAGAGCAGATGAGCACAGCGTGTACGGTTCAGTACACATCTACATGCTCACCTCACAATTAGCCAATGCTGCTCTCACCGCCGGTGTGTACGTGCTGTTTTCTCTCATTCTCATTATGTTTTTATTATGCCTACGGAGGTTTCTTCTACAATCGCAGCAAAGTTTCTTGACCTGAGGATTACATTACATTAGCTCTCTCAATCTCAAATTACAGGGTCGTGCCACGTCACATTGCATAATCTCAAGATTTTTTTTCTAAGGAGTTGCTTGCGATGCAACAGGCCACAGTGAACTTATTCTCCGCTGATTAAATTCAGTCTGATTGCAAATTCTAAATGTACTGTTTATACATACCCTAAACACTGCAGTCTGGTGAAAACATATGTTTACATGTGTGTTACATGCAGAGTAAGTGAAACTAAATCAACCTTTAACTACAGTTTGTGTTTTCCATGTCGGGCTACTCATTTTCTCACTGCTCACTTGTCAGAGAAACAAAATAAAACATTAAATAATAAAAAAAATATAAATATTAAAAATATTTGAAAAGAAAAATATTTAAACAAACAAATAAAAAGTTATTTTTATTTATTTATGTATTATTATTTTTGGATTGACTTTTCCACAAAGGATACATTTGGCCAAAATGCAGTATCTTATAATGAAACTGAATTATGCTGTTTATCTTTGGGAAAGCACACCTGATGCCTTAAAATGCTGTCTACAGAAGCAGCTTGCTAAGTTTATTTGCTTGTTATTTTCTTCTCTGCACAGGTGCTTTTGGTTTTAAACAGCAAACCTGGCCAGCTGAAAAAAACACAGACTGTGCAACTGGTCATTTCAAACACTAGCCTGATTACTTTTTCTATCTGCACCTGGAGTTTAACCAGCTTCAGGGGTAGCTCAGTCATTATTACAACAAAAGAAAAATCACATAGTAGGAGTTGATCTTTAATTTCTCAATTGTTTACCATGACAGCCATGATTTTTCATCTGCAATGTTGTTAAAATGAAACCATTAAATATGTTCTCATTAATTGAACTAAATAATTATGCTGTGCTCATAAATATAGCAAACTACTTCACAGTCTACTGCCTACATAGTCAGCTACATTTTAAATGATATGGGAAAAGTGTAAATAACTAACTTTGAATGCTCTGCATTGACAACAACTCATAAACCATATAGGAGACTCAATACAAAAAAGAGTTTTGCATTAGCTAAGGCTAAACAAACAATGTGATACTCGAATAAGCATAACATACATAGATGAAACAGTACAATTTCCTATTAAGTTGAACTATTTTTAGTGATATTGATTTTAGTACTGAATGCTTTATAGTCAACATTTATCTTACTTTGTTCACCATCTTGGATGTTCTTCATAGCAGATTACTAGATTTTGGAACAGTCTACCCTGTTGGAAAAAAAACAGCATGCTGGTTAGGTATGTTTTGAAGCATGGCTGGTGGTTTGAGCTGGTTTAAGCTGGTCAAGTGCTGGTCCTGAGCATAAGCTATTTGCTTAGGACCAGCACATGACCAGCTAAGGACCAGCTTAAACCAGCACATGACCAGCTAAGGACCAGCTTAAACCAGCACATGACCAGCTCAGGACCAGTGTGTTAATTAAACACATGTATAGCTAGAGAATTTAAAGTTCTGTCATGATTTATTCACCCCAAGTTCCAAACCTGTATGAGTTCCTTTCTTCTGTTGAACACAAAATAAGATATTCTGAAGAATGTTGGTAAGCAAATAGTTGACGGTAACCAGTGACTTCCATAGTTGGGGGGGGGGGGGGGGTACTGAAGTTAGTGGCTACCAGCAACTGTTTGGTTGCCAACATTCTTCAGAATAATTTATTTTGAGCTCAACAGAAGATAGAAACTCAGATTTGGAACTATCCCTTTAAGGCCTTTAAGAAGAAACAGCTGAGACAAAATTGATAGCTAAATGAACAACTTGTGAAATGAAAGCTGTGAAATAGCTTTTCCTCTGTGATTTTGAAATTTGACGTGTCAACAGAGGGAGTAGTGCACTTTAAAAAGCTATAAAGAGCTTTGGGGGTTGGAAAGCAGTAATAGAGGTCAAAGGTTCTCCTCCAGCCCACTATGACGCTATACACTGCAGGGAAGGTACCTCACGTGTACACAGGGTATCCCATGCGTGTGACAATATGCAACTTCAATAAACCGATACGACATTAAAAAATTTTCCACTTGCAGCAGCTGCAGAGAGTGTTGAAATGTGAGCAATTATGTAGGTCAACGACATTAACGCAGGTTTGTGCTGAGCTGTTAAATCAATTCAACAGCAGCCACCACTAATTAACTCATTATTGTCAAGAGAACTCAAAAGACCATGATTCACAGTGAAGACTAAACCCTCTGGACATTGTGATCGTAACAAAACTCTGGTAAATTCTGCAGTCGCAACCTGTCGAAGACTTCTCCACCCAATGAACTCGCATGCCTTCACAAAATAAACATTAGTGACGTTACCGCTGTGTGGGCACTGTCGATGACATACAAAACATTCTGTTCAAATATGAGACTTAAGAGATTTGCAGACTTTTGACAAACATAAAAAAGGAAAGGGAAAAGCTATGCAGAACTGCACTTGTAAAACAACACCTGCAGCCTGCACTTCACATGTTTGCACACGTACTGCAGAAAAGTCAGGACTCAGCAAACATTTAGTAAACACAAATAGGCCGTGCTAGTCATGCTATGTGAAAGAGTCACTAATACATTAGAAATAATGCAAACAGTTACTTAAACTATAAAAAAGATTTTAGAGATTTGACGTTCAGGGTTTTAATGTTTTTCTTTTTTTTTTTTTTTTTTTTTAATGTTTTAATGTTTTTCTAATGCTCATCAAGGTACATCAAAAATACAGTAAAATCAGTAATGCTGTGAAATACTATGACCATTTAAAACAACTGCTTTCTATTTTAATGTATTTTCAAATGTAATTTATTCCTGTGATGCAAAGCTGAATTTTCAGCATTATTACTCCAGTCTTCAGTGTCACAAGTTTCTTCAGAAATCATCCTAATATGCTTATTTGCTGCTCAAGAAATATTTAATGTTGAAAATAATTGTGCTGCTTAATACTTCTGTGGAAACTATGATGCATTATTTTTTTTTTTTTTGATGAATAGTAAGTTCATAAGAAAATAATTTGTTATATATATATATATATATATATATATATATATATATATATATATATATATATATATATATATATATATATATATATATGTGTATATATGTGTGTGTGGGTGTTTAAAAATATCAATTTCTATCTCTCCAAAAATAAACTGCATTTATTCATGATTCTTATTTTCTGTTTCTGAGAACTTTTTGGTTTGATGCATGTTGCAAGTTCTTACAACCAAGTTCTTATACTATTATAATAAAGTTACAAAGTGTTAATCTGCTACTTCACTGTATATTCAAAAGGTTTCATAGACCTTAAACAAAACATGAGGGTTAAACTGCTCAATTTGACGTATGACACAAATATGCAACAGCCCAAAGGGTAAACGACACATTTTGTGTCATCAAACGCATAAGCCGGCTATAAATTCTCCTGTCGTACATGATAAATGTGGTTTCTGATTTCTGGCACGTAAGGCAATATTGTTTTAGTGGGATCTCAGATTTCAGGTGAGGCGGCACGCAGCCCCGCATGGGTGATGAGATTGGGCATCCGGCCAAGCTTTATCTGGCAGCAAATGAGAGCCTGACACATGCCGATAGCGTGCTACACGACAAGACTGACGTCTGCAACAACATGTTCATCAGCACCTCGAGGTGTAAAGACTAAATGTGAACCTCACAGTCTCTGTCTTAGTTTGAAGGCCTGTAGATCACCATTTTCAGTGTCCAGCAATGAAAGATCAGCGTCATCATCCATAAAATAAAAATGCATTTTAACACTAGATTTTACATTGATTTCCATTTACAAGATGGTAAACTAGTTTTAAAATATAGGTTTATTTGTGGGTAGATTATGTAGTCTTGTTCACATATATACAGATATTTCTCAAAATGCAATTTTTGCCAAAAACAAACCTGTCCACGCATAGCATTTTAGCAAATGTTTTTGATTCAAGTTTCTGTAAACTATTTTTTTTTTTAAGTGAATATTTGTAGGTAGGTTATAGAAAATGATTACATTAAAATAAATTAACATAAAATACAAAATCGTGTCAGCAAATGTTTTTGATCAAAGATTATGAGGGCACATACTGTAAAAGTATATTTTGTTTGTTTGTGGGTAGGTAATGTAGTAACAAAGTCAGTTATATCATTGTTCAGCTCTAAAGTTAAATGGAAATGTGAGCCGTGAATCAGGGAAACAAAATCCTGAGTAACTGTGAGATAAAATGCTTCTGGTTGTTCAAACTATCTGAAAACTGTTTTCGCTTCTAGCTCCACCCATTCAATTCTTTACTCGGGGAAGCCCTTTCATAGTTATGGTAGGTGGCACGATAAAGATTCCTCTAAGCCATAAACTATCCTCTACAGAAACTTGAGCTCTGAAAACTCATAAAGGTTCAAAATGTCCCCTGCGGACAAACATGAGGATGGAAGAGCAGTCGACACAGGCACGAAAACTGAGGAGGGCATTTCAGAAAGTATCATTAAATTCTCAGGTGAGCCGGGGGGGGGGGGGGGGGGGGGGGGGGTTACCTGTCTCCAGTGAACTCTATTTGAAGTGTCTGCTAGCAAAATATGACTCGCTGGAGACAATCTCCCATTCTCACACTGATACCAGAGAACTGTGGTATGCATGTGGCATTATTCTGCTGCTATGGGATAATGCCTAATGTAAGGCACATGGAGTCCTCAGTTTGTGACAAATATTCATGTTTCACTTTAAAGTTTGTGTTGCAGCATTTATCATTTGTAAGTGGCTTTGGATAAAAATATGAATAATCAAGCATGGTGATTGGACTCTGTGAGCTTTTATAACAGACACAGAAGAACATTATGTGCATTATAAAATATATAAGTATTATTTTATGCATTTCCGTATAGCAGCTTAATCATTAAGCAACTATAGGCTGAACTGTAGATGTTAGCTAACTAACCACATTGAAACAAACCAGCTTCACGCTATGGCTGTCAAATTCAAGTGCATTCTCAAGCTCAAGAACAGTCAAATTTTTATTATTATTATAATCTGGCAACACTAGTAACCTAAGTGTTATGCCACTGGTAACGTCATTTGTGCATAAAAGCTCTTTTAATTGTGAGGTCGGGACTTCCATATGCATCCGCCATATTGAGCTTTGCGATACAAAATAAAAAATTGAATTGGCTGTTGTAACACTTTTCATTCCATTCACTTCCATTCATATGCATGGGAATGCTGGAGACTGCAAACTCATGTGAAGAAGTTTTGCATTTTGCGGCACTCCAAAGTTCAAGTTTGGTGAAATCTGACCTGCAAATTCATATAGACTACTAGAAGTCATGGCGTGAGCTGTTAGCTGAATTAAAAGAAAGCAAACTTTAAAGTTGCAGGCCCGTAGAATTACAGGAAAGCGGAGTAGATCGCATATTTTTACATTCTGAATTCAATATTATTTATGCTGAATTTATGTTTTTAACTCTAGTTCCTAGTCCGTTAAGGCAGGACTACAGTTGTCATATTATGCATTAACCGTACAAGTGCCCCTACCATATACACAAAAAAAAATCATTATAAGATCCATAAAACCACATCATTACATAAAGCTACAACAGTAAATCTGACAATCTGACTTAACAAAAACATAACGCTTTCATTGACTAGAAACAGGTCTTCCTTCATTTTCTTAGAAATCAAGTTTTTTTTTTTTTTCCCAGAAGAAACAAATCTGTATGTCTTTGCCACATGCAAGAAATCCCACTTGACAGCGCAAAAACACAGAGAGTAGGGTTATATTGATGAAATATGAGAAACATGACAAAGCGTCAAAGAGAAACGGACACCGAGGTATTAGCGTATAGCGCTGAGGGGCATGTTGTACGTGTCTCCTCTCAGACACCCGATGGGCCTGAGGCCCTCATTGGAGGATATAAATAGAAATGCCTGTGGTATATGGGCTATTTCTTTTCTCTTTGGCTGTCATGCAGAACCACTTTTTAGCTCAAGAACATACCTGGCCTATCACAGCTGCTAATAGTATGGTAAACATCTGCCAGGCAAGAGAATGAAGGAGATTGTTGTGCCTGTCTTTCTTTCTGTTTTTGTTCACTGACTATCTTCCTTCTACTGAAAGAGCCTTAGAGGAAAAGAGATAACTATGAGCTAGTCACCATGAGAGTTAAAAGTAGAACCAGCATGTTGAGAAATGATAATGACCCACCTGCTGGTATTGCTGTTTCTTGAAGTTGGCTACCTCGTGTTGTGCTAATCTTTTATGGCATCTTCAAGTGATCATCCAAATCCCACAGTCCAGTGCAGATCTGTCAAATCCACTATTGGCAGCCATTGAGAAAGTAACTCTGTGTATTTTGGCCTAGGCCGACTGGTTTTAAGTTTTTCTTCTCTTTGTAGTATTTTCTTAAGGCCGGCACATTAATCCTTTGGTGTAGTCTGTTGAGAAACATCCACTTTTTATCACAGCACACATTTAACAGATGGCAAATGTACAAAGTTGTACAAGTTTTTCAAAAGCTTTATGTGAATAATACTCAATCAATGTGACATAAAATCTAGAGAGCATTGGATTGGCCAAAAATCTGTGTACTGCATGAGTCAGCAATACATTTGCTCAATTTCCTGAATAAGAGAGAGAGAGAGAGAGAGAGTAAATTGATAGTGATTGTAATAATAGTAATAATATGGTACAGTAGTAACTTAGCATATGCTAAGCAAGTAGGCTATTGAGTACATGGTATTTTAAGATACCTGGCTAATCAGTCATGTCGTATTAAGCTAGCAGGTTATTTGGCTTATAAATTTGGTATTTAAAGCTAGTAGGCACACTGACTGAAGCTAAATAAAACCACAATGCAAAATCTATTGTAGTGTCTCAGCACAACTCTGTAAATTGCATTGGCTGTCCATGTTGTAAAGCATCAAGGGAATGGGCTGTTTGGGTCTCACCCTCTTTTAAAGGTGTAGTACAAGAGCTGTGGTGTTTCAAAATAAAAGTCCCTTTTTAAAATTAATACACACACATCTGGAGACACTATAAACACAATCGAGATGTAAACTGGAATTTTATATAATTAATATACACACACTCGCACACACATGCTCACGCACACACTCACATGCACGCACACACACACACGTTTGTTTTTGTGAATTGTGGGGACATTCCATAGGCGTAATGGTTTTTATACTGTACAAACCGTATTTTATATTGCCCTACACTTAAACCTACTCCTTACAGGAAACTTTGTGCATTTTTACTTTCTCAACAAAAACAAAAATCAGTCTGTATGATTTATAAGCCTTTTGAAATATGGGGACATGGGAAAATGTCCTCATAAGTCACCTTCTCCTTGTAATACCTATGGCATACCCATGTTATTAGACAAATTTGTGTCCTCATATGTCACAAAAACACACACACAAACACACACACACACACAAAATTACAATAAATAAAGGGGTCATCGGATGCCCTTTTTGCACAAGTTGATATGATTCTTTAGGGTCTTAATTAAAAGTCTATAACATACTTTGGTTAAAATTTCTCAATGGTAGTGTAAAATACACCTTTTTAAACCTGTCAATATCAGCTCTGTTTTCAGCAAGCTGTTTTTTTAGTCCATGTTGCTTTAAATGCTAACGACTCTGCTGACCCCGCCCCTCTCTTCTGTGGGGTGATGAGCAGACTGTAAACTTCAGCCGCGAAACTGGCTAACTAGTACATTATTAGGAAAGGCGATTTGCAAAGATTCATAAAAACCCTTATACTCACTTCTTCTGTAGATGAAGCTGGATCATGAATGATTCGCGTGAACATAGACGCATTTAGGCAGATCGGGATCGGTGCAACGTTAACTTTAATCCTCTGCTTCTTCAGCAGTTCAGATGTCCGTAAATGACGACTGCTATGTTCATTATTACATCCAACAACAAAGCATCTCAATCGCCAGACAGCTCTCAGCTCACTCAGGGCGGGTCTAAGGTAAGACGGCCTTGTCAATCAACTATCGTGGGAGGGGCTTGTACAGAACTATGTCATTCTGACAAGAATCTCAGAACAGCCTGATTTGAGAAAGGGGATTTAAAAAAAACAAAAAAACACTGGGTGTATTTTTATCATTATAGGATGGATGCACAAACTTTCAACACACATTTATGTTCAAACAACATGAAAAGTGAATTTTACATCCGATGACCCCTTTAATAAAAAAGTTGAAAACAAGTAGCTTTGGAGGAAATATACAATACTGGGGTACCTTCAAGTATTGTGATAAACTATGGATGGCCTTCAAGCCAAAAAGGTTGAAAACGCCTGATTAGTTGTGATGTAGTCTCAGCCTCAGACGTCACGCCCACGGAACATTGGCTAAACGTCTGATGCATATGGCACACTTTTCAGGAAACACTTCAGGAATGTCGAAGTCGTCATCTGACTGGTTGAATTAAACCGGGTTTCCAGGAGGAAAAGAAGAAAAGAAAGCCGTTGTGTTTACAAATGTGACGACGAACGCTTATCAGGGTCAACTAAACACTGGATTTTCAAAAGTATGTGAAATAATTAAAGTTTGCGGCATAGAATCTTTAAAATACATCCAAGAGTTTCACAGTTTGTTATTGTGGCGACATTTCCACGCCCTGAAACGTGATGCTGAACGAAACGAACTATGACTGGTTGTTTGACATGTCGGTCAAACGGCCTCATGGGCAGGCCTTGGCCAATGAAAGTGGCCATCTATTCCAGACCTTCAACCGTCAGTTTCAGGTCTGGCTATGCAAGACTAGGTGTGATGGTGTTAAAAAGTTCATAGAGTTTCACTTATGAGTCAAATGAAATGTGTCTGTGGCATGTTTGACGTGTCTGCTTAAAAACACAAGGGAGATTTATTTTATCAGAGTGCAGTGGCATAGAATATGGAGGACTGTTGTTGAGACAGGAAGCTGGTGTTTAATAAATACTTTCAAGATACTGAAATATTATTGATATTGGCTTCTGACTGGAGTACACACACTTTTGACCGGTTGCAGTCAGCAGTGGCTAGTTTTATTATTATTTTCATGTGACGCCGCTGTAACTCATGAACTGAGTGTGTGTGTGTGTGTGTGTGCGCGCGTTGGAAAATTGTGTAATTTGCAATATAAACACCCAAGAAAAACTATGTTTCCACTGAGATTTTGTAATGAAATGCATCTCGCAGGACTGATATGGATGACTGAACGGGTCACGGAGCACAACCTCCACAACAGGGATGCTCTGAACCACTTTTCGTTCTGAAATCTTTCTGCTCTTGAGAGAGCAAAATGTGACGGCATAACTCAGGCGTGATACACGTGATCTTGTTGATTGATGGCTCATTTTCCCAATCCCACACAACACAATCAGTCAGACAGCAATTCCAAACATACTCTCTCCCTGTGTGTTCATTTGCCCACACTGCCATGACTTCATCGCAGCCACGGGATAGTTGACCCTGCTTTTCCCTGGTTCCGACTTTAAGGTCACGTTCTGCCGCTAGGTGCTCCTCACCCCGCACCCTATGATGGTAAGCCTGACCCGGCTCTCCCTCCACAGTTCATAGATGGAAACAGCCAAAGATAGTAGATACAATGGGGAACTGGGTGATGGAAAGCTGTTGGAGAAAAGGATTCAAATTCCCTCCCAAACCACCGAACAGATGGACATCTGGAGTTACGCAAATGCGCTGCATTGCCCTGGGAACTTGGCCTCCTGCCTAAAGAGCTGTTTCTAAAAGAGCCAGAGGGGACATCAGGCCTGCTCTGCAGCCTGGGGAAAGGGGATCACTGGGCCATAGGTCTTTCAGCTCCTCATAAAGTCACCCTGGGAGACCTGGCCATGCTGTCCAAACACAGTGGCCGAACACAGTTTGCTTGTGCTGTTCTCAAATCTGGATACACAGAGTTCAAACACCCACCAAGGATGAAGCATGCTTGAAATTGTGTGAGAGAGACTGTCAAAGCATGCAAATATGACCGCTGGTTTTCCCAACTACACTGAGTCCCTCACATTATGAGGAATCACATTTTACTCCAGTTCCTAGTGCTATGAAAACATACAGCGACTTCTTGTCCAGTGGAAAAAGAGCATTTATAGTGAAAAAAAAAAAACCTGATAAAACAACTCATTCTGAACTTTCATAACTCTCTGATCTTAAACAGATGAATATACTTGACCACACCAACCGTAACTGCCCACATTTACAGTACACATCAGCAAAATTCATTCTGTCTGCATAGTCACAGTGAGATAATAGCTAGAGGTAGGATGGATACTATTATTTCTTAACCAGAACAAGAAATGAAAGTTGAAGTTTAACATCTGAAGTTTATTCCTAATATTCCTAATCATTGCATTCTTATGGAGCCCTGAAGGGAACGTGGTAATGGAAAATATATGAGATGGAAGGAAAAATATAAAAGCTTTGTGTTTGGTTACAAAACGTTACGTTCACTTGCAGAACATTTGCGCTCCACTAAGAAACTGTGTTTGGTCACAAAAGTTTTGCATTCACTTGGAAAAGCACTCCCTTGAGAACCTTTGTGTTTCGAAAAAAATAAATAAATAAATAAAACCTTTTGCAGCCATTGAAAAATTTGCATTCAGTTACAATATCTTTGGACTTTTCCAAGAAACTTTGCGTTCAGTCACAATAATTTTGCTCTTTTCTGAGAAGCTTTTTGTTCGGTCACAAAATGTTTGTGCTGCCCGAGAACCTTTGCGTCCGGTTACAAAACTTTGGCGCCTGAGTGAGAAACTTTGTGTTCGGTGACAAACATTTGCATTCACTTGGAAAACTTTTGCGCTCCCCCAATAAACTTTGTGTGGTCGCAACACTTTTGCATTCAATTGGAAAACACCTGAGAAACTTTGTGTTTGGTAACAATAGTTTAGAATTGCAAATGTGAAAGTTTGCAAGGATTGCATACCATTGAACTCAATTTGAGCAGTTCATTTCAGTGCAGATTGTTTTGTCATTTTACTTTCTTGATCTCATTTCACATTGTAACAGGCAAAGTCTTAAAGACACAGCAGGACAAAATAGGCCATAGCTATAATCAGACATATCTACTGAAAATAACTGTTACAGTAAGAGATCAATTAAGTAGCATTTGTCTACTATGCCTATAATCTCTTCCCAACTGAAATAAGTAACATTTATTTGCAGGTCGGAAGACTTATAATCAAAAATAGTTGGCACTTAAACGACACTGTTGACTACTTGGTAACCAAAGTACTTTTTATACCACATAAATTAACAGTTTGTGTAAACATGCACACAGGACACAATAAATATTTAAATTGTTCATATTTCATAGGCTTAAATATGTAGTAATTACTCTTTTTTATTATGAATATCCATATTTTAAGATTAACAGTCTGGAACAAGAGTAAAACAACAAAGTCAAAAAGGGTGTGAAAAAGGGAGTGAAAATAATGATGTTAGCATGAATGCATGTTAAAATAGTCTATTTCATTAATGTGACCGCCATAACAGAAAAAAAAAAGAAAAGATTAAATCTGTTAGTTTAAAAAAAAAAATAATAATTCAGAACTTGGGACGTTAATGTCTGCTCCATGATTTGGTGGTGCTTGCGTTTCCAAAGCACCAGTTAGGCTACTGAAACAAAATGTACAAACTGCAATAATAACTAAACTGGGTAAATGAATATTCCCCCTCTCTCACGAGAACTGGAATAAGTCGTTACATATTGGACTGAAAGAAATTGAAAGCTGTGGATTTGAAATTGAGCCTCTGTTCCAATTACTGCTGAGCTGCTGTGCTGTCTACAGTCTACAGGTTACTATGTTCGTAGGCAGCATCCATACTGAAATAAAACCTAATTTAGGCAGCAGTTAAACAAATATCACTCCTAACTTGAACCATAATAGGTTTCAATAGTTTGGTGTTAGCATGTTGCTAAGCCAATGATGCATAGCTTGACAATACATCCTCATTTTCTTTGACATATTTTATTTGTCAAGAGAGATTTATAAAATGTTTGAGTTTTGGCTTTGTTTTCCTATTGTTTTCATACTTGCTGATGGCTGAAAAGCAGTTTGACCAATAGCATGCAGGCATTATACAAAACTGACCAATTGTGGCATGTGAAAGGTGGGATCTACAGAGAATAGTCAAAGTAATGCAAATACACATACAAATAATCTATGAGGACTGTAAAAAGCACATTAATAGAAAAACAAAGCCAAATCTCAGACATTTTAGGTAAATTAAAAAATCTGTTCAGGACATAAGACGTATGGCCACCGTAATGATTAAAAAATATAAAAATAGCCTACTTTTTAAGGACCTGACTTGTGGCCAAGTATATGGCCATACTCGGAATTTGTGCTCTGCATTTATCCTATCCAAGTGCAGACACACACACAGAGCAGCACGCAGCCAATGCTGCGGCGCCCGGGGAGCAGTTGGGGGTTCGGTGCCTTGCTCGAGTCTCACCTCATTTGTGGTATTAAGGGTGGGAGAGCACTGGACATTCACTCCCCCCACATACAACCCCTGCCGGACCTGAGACTCGAACCCGCGACCTTTGGATTACAAGTCCGACTCTCTAACCATTAGGCCATGACTGCCCCTAATTGATTACATTAGAAATATTGACTTTTTGTAGTATTTAATGAATATTACAGTTTTTCTCGATTGTTAGCACACTATATCTGATTCATTTGGCCCAATTTTCCAAACCATTCATACAGTTCTCGAAACAAAGACACGTTTCGATTTGCTCAGTGTTGTCTGCAAAACTCTACACAAAAATGCCATCATTTTGCACAGGTTTAACCATGTTCTCATTCAGAAAACACAAACACACAATATAATTAACTCAAGCATCAATAAATAAACTCAAACAGCACACATTTATCCATGTGTAAACATTAAGTAGCAAAACTGATGACAGGTCAGAATCTCAGGATGATATGAACAAGAGCACAAATGATTATGTGTTTTGGGAAATTAATCCTGGTACTGGGAGACAAAGAGGAATTGGAGGGGAAAATAAAAATGATGAGGTCAAAGGTTATTTGTTCCTGATGAAACACAAGCACTATATTTGACCATGTTCTTCTGCATGAACTGACCATGAGGGAAGTTGGCCTACAGGCTCATTGACAAGGTTTCAAATTTACTTACACATATAATATAATTACAGTACATAGCAGCAGTACTTCAGATGAGAGAACTTTCATTATTCTATGTACAGTAAATACTGTAGCACATGTTGTACAACCTCAAACTCATTACTGTTGGATTGATTTGTAGCCAGGTAGTCCTTACATGTACTCTGTTTTTGCAGAACAGACAGAGGACTGTCTAGGCGAGGCAGAGAAATCCGTTGTCAGAAGACTAAGAAACTGCTATAACAATTAAGGATACTACCAATACTATAATGAAATTTGGCAGAGGGTGGTGAATGAATGAATGAATTTATTTATTTACAGTAACTGACAGTATATTCCAATGTGTGTTTACTGCATATTCAGTTGTTTTCAGATCTTTTCAGATTAGTGTAATGAAATAAACTTTTCTTAAAGTTTATTGCTGAATTTTAATGTATTTGCACCCCTCTATTTATGGTGTATACCGTAACTAGCAAAATGATTCCTATTTCCCAAAAAGGAGGTTTTTGTAACAGTGTTTTGAATTGATCTCACTAGTGTTCTCTAGGCAGGAAAATAGTCTGTGTATTTGGCAGGTTTGTGTATCATCAAAGTTTGAGGCTGAAAACATAGAAGTTTGAAGTTTCCACAAGTTGGTGTGTAGTTTTGAGATTGTGTTTATAGTTGTGAGAAAATGGTGAATTGTTTCATGAATTGTGTTATTAGCAATCGAGAAAAAACTGTAAGATCATTTAAATTCTTGTCACATTGTCTGCCAGCTCATTGCAACACATTATGGGATTGTCCTCTCCAAAAAGCATAATTGCAATCCTTAGAATTTGCCTAAAAGAATATCCACTTCTGCAATATTCTTTCTATGATGCCTTCAAATGCTGCCTATGTAGTCAAATCACTAGGTTTTGGAACAGAGCCCAAGTCCTTCAATAATGAGCACTGTTTTGGACCTCTCTTCCACACGTCTTCTGTCATTGATTTAATTTTGGGTTAGCTCACATGCAACTTGTCACGATCCAGCTCTCTGTGAAACTTTGATAAACTGCAGAGACCTAAATCTCCACGATGTTAACTAAAATGCCTGTCATGGGAAGCCAAAGTCATAAAGATATTAGACAGATGTAGCACTCCAGCCTGTCTATTAATCTCACAGATGCAGAGCTGGAGTTCATATGATGGACTCTGCACATATTCACTAAGGCCACCTTTAATGCAATGTCCAGGGTTTCACGACTAATTTGTCAGCAGTCTTGAACTGAGTAAGACAAAATGCTGCGGCCAATCAAAACACTTGTGATGCGTTTCCCAAACACATGCCGAGGAAGCGTGTGCTGCTAGCCGAGAACGCGCTGGTTGCGTGGCCCGTGACAGCTTGTTGATGCTTGTTGCCTGGCGACTATCGAATATCTCAATCAGGCCAGTGTAAACTTGATTGACCCAAGGAGGCAAACACAACCTCCCTGAACCTGGTCTCATATAAACAAACTCCAAACTTAAAGCCACGGTCACACTCTGAAACTCGCTCCAAGAGGCCACTGCGGTCTGTGGTCTGAGACACTCCAAGCCTGTAAATATTTACCGTTTCTTGTTAAAGTTTAGACCGGTGTTTTGGTAACTACTTGGAGTCGTATTGCGTGTGATTGTATTGGATATGTTTGCTTAGCTATGTTTCTCTCTCTATGTAATTATGATTGGTGCCAGTTGAGAAGGAGATGTGTGGCAGGAGTGCTTCTGCTCTTGTAAGGCCATTTCTTAGTCCTTGTCAGGTTTTTGTTTTAATCACGTCTGAGCGCGCTCAAACACTCCTCCAACAGTGCTATAAAATCAAAACTGACCCTATTTACTTTTTAATGCATGCTCCTGGTGCACGATTCATCTGTGCAAGTTATTCAAGCTGATGTTACACTTTATACTACCTATTAAATTCCCAATGGATAAACGCTGGTCTGGCCTACATTTATATAACTGAATACCTTATTTATAACCGTTCAAAAGTTTGGGTTTGGTAAGATTTTTAATGTTTTTGAAAGTCTCTTATGAAAACCAAGGCAGTTGTATCAATACAATTCATTTTAAAATATCAATTATTTCTGTGATGCATAGCTGAAGTTTTAGCAGCCGTTAATCCAGAAAAGTGTCACCTGATGCTTCAGAAATCATTCAAGTCTCCTATCTCCGATCTCCAGCATCCGGTCCCTTGTCTTCAGTCATCAGCTCTGTCTCCATCTCCAAGTGTCGTGCAGTCTTCCTACAAGAAAGGAAAGGAAAGTGTTTACCTCTTCAAGTATCAAATCCTGTAAATGTGTGTATGTGTGCCTCTTCACCTGTCTGATCTTCCTCGTGCTCCATTTGCTATGGTGTTGTTAAATATACCAAGTTTGGAACATTCCTCATCTCTCTATGGTCTGTGTTCCCGTGACAGTTAATGCATGATACAATAATTGTCGGCGTTAATGAATTATAATACTGTTATTATCATTAATTATAATGATAATAACACATTGACTTGCCCAGCCCTAATATATGTTTTCAACATTTATCTAGAATAATGGCTGCTGAAAATTTCAGCTTTGCATTTCAGAAATAATTGAAATTTTAAAATATATTTATAGTCCTATAGACTATAATGGATATTGAAATGTGCTTTGGTGAAATAAATCAATGGTACATTTTTGTGAAGGTTTGCAGTTTTTTTTGTTTTTGTTTTTTTTCTATAATACACTGCTTCTTTTTGTATTGCTACCAATGGAAACAAGCCCTTTGTCCATATTATGGTGTTGTTTTGGAAACTACCAAAACTAACTAGACCCTAGGAGGGCTATGTTCCAGTTTTCCTGGTGAACATTAAATCTATTATGAGTTACTCTATGAGTCACTCCAAATCCAAGGCTTAACCATTTGCCCAACATATTAAACATTTTAGAACCACAAACGCAAATATTCATTTTTATCTTAAGTCCTACATGAGGTGGAGAGGTGAAACTCTCGTCCTCTGTAGGTCGGTGATGAATGTATTCGGGTACACCTAGGAGTTCAAATAAGTCATAATCCGTGCCCGTGAGATTTGTGTGCTTGCATGGAGTTGTCATTAATAACAGCCTAAGAAAACAAATGCTTGTAGACACACATACACACAGCTCATCTATAGTCTGTTACTGTGACATCATTGTCTGCCACTATATAAATACTTGAAGGAACCTGCCCAGAATTCCTCACATTTTTAGCACAAATGCAGTCCGAGGCTAGATGGCAGAACTGAATGTACTCAACACTGATGATTTTGGCATGCATTGCCATCTGTCTGTCTGCCTATCTGTCTGTCAGTCAGTCAGTCAGTCAGTCAGTCTGTCTGTCTGTCTGTCTGTCTGTCTGTCTGTCATCTATATCTGCTTTAATTTCTTTGATTTCTTTTCATTTCTTAATTTCTTCTGCTATAATTTCTTTGATTTGTTATTCAGAATGTTTCTCTTCCTGTCATTTCAATTCAACTTCCCTTCTGTTGATAGAAGTAACGAAGCAAAACCATAATCAAAGCATGATAAAAATCAAACCATGACAAATCTGAATCATTACATGCCAGGTTTCTGAGGTGCTTTACTTTTCTACACAATCCCTGTCTGATCACTCTCGCAGGCCACTTTGGGAGTGAGAGAATTCGTTTTATGATATGTAAGTGTTTGCACTTTGCCGGGTCAAGCGAATTACCTGGTGTTTTCCTTCTCATGAACCCAAAAGACTTTGCAACCTGTGTGCCAAGACAGGCCAATATGTCACGTATGAATATGAAAGATGTCAAGAGGGGAAAATGTTTACAGATTTGAATGAATGTTTCTCATAATTTATTTACAAACTCCATAAATAAGCACAAAGGTTCCTCTGGAGCATCACAACTGAGTTGTCACGCTGATGGATGATTGCACAGGACTTCATAAATACAGTCGAGCGCTTGTGACATTAGGAAACAGTGCCATTGGGAAAGCATCCTGGGATCCACTTAAAGGTCACTGAGATTTACACACGTGTCATCCGAACGGGTGGAGAGGAGACAAGATGAGGGATGAGAATGAGAAAAAGTTGAGTAGCCAATTCTTTGGCACAGAAAACGACCACCGTCTTCCTTTTTCTGTCACTCCCTTCCATCTTGTTCTTTCTGATACTGCTCTAAATGGCATTAAAACTTATGCTTAACAAGAACAACAACAACAACCACTGTCACGTGGGTGTGTCCAGTAATGTGCAAGAACATGCTGAGAAATGTATAACTTTATAAAAATGAGCAGTGTGATGTGGTGACTAATGGGATTTAAGACATGTTACCGAGATGCTACTGTGATGATGATATCTGTAACAAAAAAACCAACCACAAATAAATAATAAATAGCATGTAAAACATGAATCATTCATTGATAAATTTTTTCCTGTTCATTATATTATGCATTATGCAGGGGTTAAAGCAGGCAGCACATGCAAAGCATACAATGACTGTTGCAACTTAAACATTTGAAAGAATACTATGGCACAGTTATTGCTGTCCTTATTCAAGCTGATTTTTTTTTCTCGTGAATATATGGTTGACCTGAAGAATGAAAGCTATATCATACACTTGGGAAATTATGAGCTATATCACCATTTATAGACACTAGGGGTGTGACAAAACACTTAATAGTTTGAAAATATTTGTCTTTTAATTACAAAGTCAAACAATGCAGTTGTAATTTGACATATTTTAACTAATCTAGGGCTGTAACTAATGATTATTTTGGTAATCAAGTCATTTACTGATTATTTTGACAATTAAGTAATCTGATATTTTTAGTAACACAAACAGGACTAAGTGAAAACCAGGCTTTAGAATGACTATTTACTATTTATATATAAACTAGCGATGAGGCAATAATAACTGGCTCAAATAAAATATCAAAACCAAGTAACTGCATGGTTTTATTGAACAACACTGTTAAAATATACATAATGTTAACATAACCAATTTAAGTACATTATGTATTATAACAAATACATGCAGAGGGCGCCAACGCCCTGGTGATGTTTCAATTTACAGCGTGATTAAACGATGTTTAAATCCATTACATTTTAATATTTGGCCACGTGCAAGCTCAGAAACTTTTATTTTGAAATCGTGATGTACAATTAATGGCATATTTAGAAATAGGCTGATGTATTCTCCTGCGTTGGCAAAGGTTTATAAATGATTTACGTTACAAATCTAGTGAGATGATGCACACTGTTTTCCCAGATTAACTTTAAGCTATTTAAATTCACAGCATATACAGAGGATCAGTTTAGCCCCTTTCACACATACAGTCTTTACTGGTAAATTACCGGCAAATTGCCGTTAAGAGATCATGTGTGAACAGGACCTTTTCAAAAATCCCGGTAAATATATTCTGGCAATCATATCGTTCTTATGGAGATGACATGATTACTCAGTTTCAAACGGGCCTTAGAGCTGTTAACAAGGCTCCGCTGCTTTCTAGTTTTTCCATGTTTTTTACAGTCTGTGGTAAATATGCGCTAGTTGGACATCTTTGATCATTGCGCCTCGCAGCTTTTTTAACATGTCACGCTTCTATATTCATCAGGCCTGCAGCTCTGCTACTGAATACTATTATGCGGGTCTCGTGTTAATCTTGTTAAGAGCAAACAAATCTGATTGGCTAGTAATGTTTGTTTGGTTGAGAGTGAAAGCTGTGCTATGCATCTTATATTCTTAAACATTTGAACACATTCTCGGTTTTTTAAGATATCTTATTTTAAATGTAACATCTCACTGTAATCTGATTCTCAAAAACGAATAGGTACAGTATAATGCCATTTTCATAATTTGTTTGCCTTGATTGATTATTGTCACGAGTCTGTTCTGTTTTTGCCATGTTTTCCGTTGACCCAGTTTCCCCGATTGGTTAATTAGCTCCTCACCTGTTTCTGTTCTCCCTTAATGATGACCTGCCTTTATAAGCCTGTGTTCTCCTCTGCTCCCTTGTCTGCTATTATTTGATGTTACACGTTGGAAGCTCTCATTATTAAAACCTCTTTATTTGTGGATACTCCTGTCTACCCTTGTGTTTGTTCTGCCAACTGGAGGCACGTACCGTAACAATTATAGTAGCCTACACACTTTGTCTTCATCTAAATCAAATTTTCTAAATTAATTTTATAAGTTTAGCTATTTAAAATGTATGGAAGCCCATTTCCAGCCACAGAATATATATGTATATATATATATATAAAAGGTAATTGTGACATTTTTATCTCACAATTTTCTTCACTTTTTTCCCCATATTTACAAAACATTTGGAAACGTAAACTCAAAATTGAGAGAAAACTCAAGAATGGAGATGTTAAATCGTAATTCTCAGAAGAAAATTCAGAACAGTGAGATGAATACGTTTAAATTTCATTCCATTTTTAAAACCTGAATTCTGAGAAAAAGGTCAGACTTGAGAGATTAAGAATTATGAGATGCAAACTCGTAATTGGGTAAAAAGTCAGAATTCTGAGTTTATCAGAAAAAAAAAATATATAGCTATATCAAAATAGCGAGATATAATCATATTCTGACTTATCCCCCAATTCTGAGTTTATATTCTGCCTTTTTTCTCAGAATTTCAACAAACAATGTCTGAATCGTGAGATATTATCTTTGTTTTTCTTCGAAGGCCGTAATAGCTTCCAAAATATTGAACCTGACTGATGTAGAAAGAAAGAAAAATACCAGTGAATTAATTTAAATACATATGGGACTATCCCACATAAAACATGCAGAGCTAAAGTGCTGTAAGACTTTGTCTTTGAGTGTTTTTCCTCTCTCTCAATTGGTTGTTGTCAGTCTTGATATATTTAAAACCTAATTGACTCATTCAGTTGACTGTCATTAAAAAATGTTAATTGCAAAACATTGCAGAGATAAATATCCATAATAGGATGCTAAAATGTTGTCAGCGATTAAATGTTGGTATGAATTCAGGCTCTGACTTTCAGGAATCTGCTTTGTGCTGTCAGACTGAGTTCAGGCTCAAATTAGGTGTTAGAACATCCAAGACGATCCTGAACTGATCTTCAAACATATTTCCTCCCCTCGGAAAACATGTGAGCTGCTATACGTCTGAACCTGAATGCAGGAGTCATCAAAGCATGCACGTGACCGGTCAGACGTACGGGGAATGACCCTTTTGTGCCCTGCAGTAGTTCTTTCTCATGCTTCTCACACCCCTTTCCAAACGTCGGTGCTGGGACAGGGAAAATAACTACAATTTAAAAGACAGGCGTGCACGTTGTGACACATTACACAACACTAAGGAACACTGTAGGCAATGGGGAGCAGAGATACGGTTAATTGTGAAACTTTGACTGTGTCATTATATCCCTAAACACAACTTAGTCATGAAGCACCATGTAATTACTGGGTCTAATTATTTCTGACTGTAACATGATCTCTGTACTAGGGATCAGAGGTGTGAAGAGTGGTGAAAATTGAAATCGGAGACAACTTTTTTTGGAATACAAACTCAAGTCGGAGAGATGTCGAGATTTGTGCTCCATTTTCCACTCTGTGAATCTGGCAGACAACGTGTTCCCTTATGTGAAACAGAGTCATTTTGAGGTGCTTTGCAATTCAAACGCCATTTCTCCACTGGAATTCTTCCATAAACAGTGCCACCGCAGATGTTGTATGGTAAGATATGATCTGTCATGAAATCCTTGCTAACGGAAAGAACGTGGCATGAAGAGCAAAATGAAAAATTATGGTCACACCTCATTTTAAAGTAATATCTATGAGTTAAGATACAGTAAACCTAGAAATTATGCAAATACAAATAAGTTGGTTCATTTGGAGGCCATCTTGGCAAAATCTTGGCTATTTTCTATGTAGGGTTTAAACATGAACCTATCTGAATGAGGAAAGACATAAACCTCCAAAACTGCTTGCCAAGATTGTTTCAGCTATGTCAATTCAAATATGTAAATTTAGTGATGAAATCTGACACACAAACACACACACACACAAACTTCTTTAGCTCAAATCCTGCTAATGCATGCTCAACAGTAAAAACACAAGTGATGCTTTGGTGTTCAAAGTTGGCTAAAACATTTATACATATTTATAAATTGCCTTGCTTTTATCCAAAGCGAATACATTCAAGCTATGCATTTATCATGAATTATGGAGTTTGAACCGATGACATTTGAGTTGTTTACGCTATGCTCTGCTGTTTGAACTATGGGAATGCTATGTCTTAGTGTTCAAATAAAGACACCATCTGATCACGATTAGTGAGAAATAAGATGAGCAACAGGGCACTGATTGACACTAGGGAAATCCCAGAGTGAAGACAGGCAACAATCAAAGACAGAGAAGAAGGATACGAGGAAGATAGGGCAGGAAAGCCCCTGAGGTCATGGGTAAGCCCAACAGCTTGGCGGCAACATCTATTGATTGTGGTGTCCAACACTGGATGATCCTGACCAGATCACTCCCACTGACGAAGGCCATTGTCTCATGCTGTAATTAAAGCAATACGGAGGCTTGATTCATACACACACAGACTTGGTCCTCCACTGTGTTTTGATCCCTAGAAAAGATGAAATCACACAAGATCTCTTTAATATCAATAGTTTCTCACAGACAGCACGCAGACTGATGCTACTTAGATGTGTCTCCTTAAAAGACCATAGTTATCTCTGAAGTGTCCTTTCTAGTTTCAGAGTAGATCTCAACACGTCTCAAAAAGTTCTCAGAATGGCAGAGATTCTAAATTCTGTCATCAAACACTAAAAATAAAGGTTCTAAAGAACCTTTCAATGCCAGTTCTTAAAAGAACCATTATTTTCCTACTGTAAAGAACATTTCAATGATCTAAAGTACCTTTTCCTGCTTCAAAGAGCTTTTTTGTGCAGTATAAATGTTCCATGGACGTTAAAGGTTCTTGACAATAAAGAACCTTTATTTTTAAGAGTGAAACTCTTAAGATGTCAATATGAACTCATTTTTCATCAAAATTGTTTCAAGACCAAACATTCTGAGCCACTATCCACATTCAATTTATAGCTCTGAACTCTGTATGTCAACAATTGTCTCATTTGTATCAATTATGATGTCTCCTGAGGACCTAGGAGAAACATCTGAGACAAAATCACTACTTTAATGAAACTCACATGAGGAGCATTATTTGCATGATACGCAGAATCGTATGTATAGAGCCATCCAAATAAGTAATTTAAGAGGTTTTATATGAGTTAGGATGCTGTCTATGTATGGCAGTAAACAGCAAGCTCACTCACTTTTGGAAAGGAGCCATTCTGTATGAGCAAACTTTACCCACAGGCTAGGCTTCTCTACTAAAGCAACTCCAGTATTACCAGAGCTTTCAAAGGAAACCTCTCCTCACCAGCCACAGACTGATGGACTGAATCACCAGTAATTTATGAGTTTCAACAAAACTCTGCACTGTTCATCTGTTCATTTTATATGCAAAATAAAGAAATATCATTAAATATCCAAATAAATCTATATGAAATTCTCCTGAAAGAATCATAGTGCTGCTACAGTCTAACTGAATGTGAAAGGTGCAAATAGCAGGTTGTTCTTTTGATGAAGAGGTTTTGGTGTTTCCACTAACCTGAAATGAGAAAAAGGTACTTTGGTAAGTACCAATAGATAAAGCAGCATTCCAAAGTTCAAGGTCTGTAAAATTTGTAATATTCTTTGGGGTTATTTATGAACCCTCCTTTAATAGGTATGAACATCATGAACACCATCTATCTCCTTATTTATGGTTCTTGCAAAAAGATTGATTCTTCAGAGGTGGAAACTGGATTCGGTTCCAACATTTGATGTGTGGCTTAGTGAGCTGGTGAACATTATACAAATAGAGAGATTACGATTTATTACAAAACAATGACAAGTTAGATTTATTCCAGAAAATTTGGAAACCTAATGTACATTAGACCACATGAGAATATGATTGTGTCATATTGGTCTTGTGAACTCTATTGTATTTTTGTCATTTTCATTTTAAGTAATTAGTGATTTGTGTGTGTATATATATATATATATATATATATATTTACAGTGCCCTCCATAAGTATTGGAACAGTAAAATTGCTCTGTTGGCTGTGAAGTCAAGAAATTTGCAAATATGATTAAAAGATGAATATGAGGCAAAACTACAGAATGTCACATTTTATTATTAACCGTATCAACACATAGATGTTTTACCAAATAAAAAGAACAGCACTTTTTAGAGTTCATGCCACTCATTGATGTGAGCAAAAGTATTGGGACAGTTGAACATAAGGCAGATATAAAAGATTAAAAGCCATTATTTAGTTGCAGATCCACAATCACAGCAGTGAGTCTGTGACCCATAGACATCACCAGACTCTTGGTCTCATCCTTTGAAATACTTTTCCCAGCCTTTAATGCAGCCAATTCCTATTGTTGCTTGTATTGCGGAGTTTCTGTCTTTACTCTCCTCTCCAGCTGGTGAAATTCATGTTCAATCGGATTTAAATCTGGTGATTGACTTGGGCAATCTAAGACTTTCCATTTCTTTGCCCTTATAAATTCCTCGACTGAACTGGCTGCGTGTTTTGGTTCATTGTCCTGATTCAATATGAAGCACTTCCCAATGAATCTGGTGGCATTTTCTTGAATATTGGTAGGCAAGATGGTTTTGTATCCTTCCAAATTCATTCTGCTACTGTCATCATACATTAAGTCATCAGTAAATTTGAGAGGGCCTGTTCCAGAGACAGCCATGCATGCCCATGCCATGACACCACCTCCACCATGCTTTACAGATGAGGCTGTATGCTTGGGATCATTTGCAGTTCCCTTTTTTCTCCACATCTTTGCTTTCCCATCACTTAGATAAAGGTTCATCTTTGTCTCATCGGTCCATAAACACAGTTCCAAAACTCTTCTGGCTCACCTTTGTGCTTTTTTGCAAACTCTAATCTTGCCTTTCTATTTTTGGTGCGGGTCAGAGGTTTGCATCTTGCTGTGTAGCATCTGTAATTCTGTGTCAAAGTCTCCTGAGGACAGTAGATTGTCAGAGCATCACCCCAGCTTTCTGGAAGTTGTTGGTTATTTTACAGACACGTCTTTTAGGCTTAATTTTCACAGCTTTTATGATTTGTCTGTCATCAACTACAGTTGTTTTCTCAGCCGATCAGGTCGTTGTTGGTTGCTGGTGGTTTCCAAATTCTTGATTTCTCCATGCCCTTTGTTTTTGCTATTTTCTCTTTTCTTTTAGCATCCAAATTGCTTGCATTTCTCTCCAAGTCAGCTCCCTCGTCTTCATCCTGGTTTGTGTGTGTCATCATCGAATGCAAGATTGAGAATGCAGAAGTAATGGATATAACTGATACGACACATTCCCTGCTTTTAATATCTGAAGAATTAATGCAACAGGACACAGCTGATCACTTAGAAAGACCTGTGAGGCAACTGTTCCAATACTTATGCTCACATCAGATAGAGGGATGAAACTCTAAAAGTGCTGAACTTCTTAGCTGGTAAAACATCTGTGTGTTGAATCACCCAATAATAAAATGTGACATTCTGTAGTTTTGTCTCATATTCATCTTTTAATCATATTTGTAAATGTCTTGACTCGACAGCCAACAGCGCAATTTTGCCTTTACTGTTCCAATACTTATGGAGGGCACTGTATATATATATATATATATATATATATATGTATATATATATATGTATATGTGTGTGTATATTCGATTCGATTACCAATTCGATTCGATTCAAGTCAATATCGATTATTTTAGATATATATCAGGTACAGTACATGCCAAATTTCCTCAAGGAAAGAAGATCTCTCAAGTAATGCTGTAAAATATACATGAGAGTCAGTTGGTACTGCCTACTATAATATTAAAAGTTCAAATTGACTGATTTGTAGGCTATACAACTACTAATATTACACTTAATGAAGTTTTTACAATAACAGTTACAGTTACATAATAATATTTCTACTTAAATTTGTTTTTTTGTTTTTTATTTTAATATAAACGTTTAAATGGTGGCTTGATGGATTTATTCAAACATAGGCTAAATTAAATATTGAAGAACAGTAAAAATTATAATGGATGTTATATGGTGCATATATTTAAAGAAAATGCCCCTCTCTACAGTTTATTTTTCTCTCTGACTAATGAGTTTATGGTCATCAAATATGTTTTTTTTTAGGTAAATGTGACGTTGCATGAAATATAGTTTACAAGAGATTCATATATCATACATTCATTATATTGACGTCTTTGCATGGCTGAAACACAGATTGAGCGAATACATGAGACAGGATACGGATTGTAAAGTTGTACTCTTTCTTTTAACTTACCTTCGGATGTTTAGTCTTGTTTATATATATATATATATATATATATATATATATATATATATATATATATATATATATATATTAATTCACAATGTAATCACTGTGATCTTTTGATTTGACTCACATTTTAGTATTTCACATTTCAGGGATATTTATCTGTGAAACTGCATATTTGATTGTACTGTACTGTTATTCCCCTTTTTGGACCTCATGTTTGTTGAAGTGTATGCTTTATCAGAAAATAAATTAAGTTTATATACTATTGTTTCTGAAAGAAGTCTCTTATGCTCAACAAGGCTGTATTATTTGATCAAAATTCATAAAAAAAACAATATTGCAAAATATTATTACAAAATAAATTAAACAAGTTTTAATAATTATAATACAATACAATTAAATTCCTTATCTGTTTTAGTATACTTTAAAAGTTTTTTTTTTCTCTGTCTTGGATTTTTTGTACTCTCATTAAAATATTACATACTTTGATCTCAAACAAGGCATTTACACATTATCTAGAAAAAAGCAAACAAATATATATATATATATATATATATATATATATATATATATATATATATATATATATATATATATATATATATAGTTACAAATAAATTAAATTACAACATAAACATTTAGTTTTACCTCCTGAGGTTGATGATCAATAGGTTACTCTTCACTGACCCACAAAGAAAGAAACAGAAAGAAAGAAGAAAAGAAAGAAAAGTGATAGAGAACGTTGTTGCGACATCAATAATTAAGATTAAGTACCTCACATTATGAAACTTGAGTGGGCATAAAAAGCTATGCATGTTTGCACATGTTCACAAAAATACATACAGTATCAGGGTGGCTTTTTATTTAAAGTAACGCTTCAGGCCCAGAGCTTTAATGAGCTCTGTAATCTCAACAATCAAACACTGTCATCACTGCTATAATGCCAAACTGCACACATATACTCTGTTTGCTAGCCTCCCCTGACATTTCTGCTAATGTTTTTGTCACCGATTCCTTCCAATGTGATGGAAGAGATGAGGCCACCAACCATTTTAGAGAATACAGCAGGTATAAATTTTAATTATGGATGATGTCATATTGCATAGTCCAATAAAACACTCTGGCTTTTCACTAATGTTATAGCATCATTTTATTTATGATACAATTTGTCCTAGACAAAAAATAGAAGAGAAAAAATAGTGCCGTTAAATCTTGTTGGAAAAATATCAAAGGGCGCTTTCACACGCTTTTGGTGAGTCTGTTTGACGTCAGAGCTTGCTTAGTCGGCTTTCCGCTTGAAAAGGTGATCCCAGCTAACAATATTTGGTTCCTGGAAAGTTCTGGGAGCTTTAGGATCATAAATTAAATAAAACATAAAAATGATCATCTGAAAATGCTTTGTGTAATTCTTATCAGGCTGTTACACAAAACCCTGTCTGCAACATTCTGTGAATGTTTATATATATATATATATATACATATAATAAACTGTGTGTTCATTTCATGTATAATTTACTTTTTAATGTAGTAGATTTCTGTGTGATAAATATTTAATTAACACAATGAAACTAGCATATTGAAAGTAAGGGCCAGCGTGTAACTGTGTACAAATCACCCAAAACACCTTAGCAACAGCAAAGCAACATGCTAACAACTTTGAATAATATATTTCTGTACAACAAATTCTCAAATAACACAATTAAACTAGCGTCTTGAAAGTAAAGGCCAGTAAGAAACTGTCAACAAACCACATTGAACACCCTAGCAACTGCATATTAACATGCTAACAGCTTCTCAGAACACAGTAGCAACGGAACAATTTAACATCTTTGCATTATAATACATTTCTGTTCAACAAGCTTAAATAACACAATGAAAATAGCGTCTTGAAAATAACAAACATTAATTAATGGCCTAAAAACCAAACTACTCTAGCAACTTCAAAGCAACATGCTAACAACTTCTCAGAACAACTTAATTGAACAGCTTAGCATCTTTGCATATAATACATTTCTGTAAAACAAATACTTAAATAACACAATGAAACTAGCATCTTGAAAGTAATAGTCAGTGACTGCCTAAACCACCCAAAAAAACATAGCAACAGCAAAGCAACATGCTAACAACTTCTCACAACACCTTAGCAATTGAACAACTTAGCATGTTTGCATATAATTCTATACAACAAATACTTAAATAACACAATCAAACTAGCGTCTTGAACGTAAGGGCCAGTGAGAACAGTAACTGCCTACAAAACACCCCAGCAAGAGCAAAGCAACACGCTAACAACTTCTCAGAACACCTTAGCTCCTGAACAACTTAGCATATTTGCATATATTTCTGTAGAACAAATACCCAAATAACACAATGAAACTACTTTGAAATGTGAGTTCCATGTTAGAATGTCTGTTTTGGTTGTTGTGATTCCGCCCCCTGCCAATTTACCCAATAGTATTTTGACATGCCTGGTTGCCAGTTGGTAGAAAGCTCACCATTTTGAAGCAATGGAAGCCAACAAAAGAACTGGGTCAGAGATCGCAGATTCTATCCAACCTTAAAAGCCTGAGCATCCATCTAAATAGCTGTATGGCCAGAGGCATATTGAAATGTGGATAAATCAACTTACCCAGCAGGCACACAACGTCATAAGATGTTGATGTTTGGTTAAATTTCAGTTGCGACGGAGGGGTGACCAAAATTCAATGTCAATTCAACATCTAATGTCAATGTTAATTTGACGTCCTGACATTGAATTTTGGTTACTCAACCTAAAAACAACAAATATCAATGTTAAGTCAATGTCAAATTAGCGTCAAATATTGACGTCAACCCGATTTTCATTCTTAACCAAAATGCAACGTCTGTCCACCTGACGTTATATTGACATCATGTGCCTGCAGTGTAAGGATCGCCTTCCATTCCATTCCTGTTGCGTGTCCTCAATCTGGCAACCCATGTGCACATCGAGTCTGAGGAGGAGACTGGACACTCCAATATTATGAATTTGGTTTGGAGTACCTATTTCAACCTCTAGCTGTCAATATTACACACTGCACCCTTAATGTGCCAAAAAGTACAGAATAAGAAGTAATAAAATAAGAAGATCAGAATAAGAAGTAATCAAACTTGTTCAGACTAAGCAATCAGGCCGAGTGTGAAAACAGTCAAACACACACATGCACACTGACAGGCATCATCAAAATCCAGAGATTCCATTTAAAAGTCTTTCTCTGTGTGTGCTGCTATCTAAGCACTTAATCTATAGGGGAGACAGCTAAAGACAGAGAGTGAACACAAGCCCTCAGCCATTATGGAGACTGGGTGGCTAAGAGCTCCGAGCACAGAGCCGATTGTAACCAAGCCTGTACAGGTGATGAAACACGAGAGGCTTTTTTCTAAATTCAGGTTGAGGTGCTTCTTCCCCCGCATTTGAGGAGATGAGACCCGACAGGGCGCTTTGAACGCACGCCTTTGTTTTTAGGAGAGCTGCTGTCGCTGAAGTGTGACCCGAGGCAGTGGAGCTGATGGGCCTGCATCAGGGCTCGGTTATGTGAGCCTCGCTTTTACTGTCTCTTTCTGCTGTCTCACTCAGAGACGATGGAGGATAACTTTCTCTTCAGGCACCCAGATTCACATCTCAGTATATCTATGAGTTATTCTGTCCCAGTTTGAAAAGACTGATTTACCTTTGTAAAGTGAACCATTAGTTTGTAACTCAGCTCAGGAGGGTGGATGTCTATTTTTATATAATAAATTACGCTTTATACACAAAGGCTGTGAGTTTACACAATTTCAATGATTAACCTAAGAGTGTCTGCAGTGGCACCAGTATTTATGATCTGACAAAATGAGTGGCTGTCTATTACTTGTCGTCTTACTTCCTTGTCGTCTCTCCTGTATTCCCTGAGGAGACTTCACGTTACAGAAGACAGGACCGATACTGAAGATGAGGCTGGAGTTAACCTCCATTCAATTGTGCCTCTGGAAGTTAATTCCGCCGCTGTCCACGAGGAAGCCTAACCCGCCATTTGCGAGAGATCGTCGCTGCTATCCGCAACTCCCCCGAGCCCGCCGTTCACGGGAGATCGTCGCCGCCGTCCACGGCTCTTCCAAGCCCACCATTCGTGGGAGATCAATGCTGCTGTCCACAGCTCACCCTAGCATGCCTGCAGAGAGTATGGCAAACCTGCCAGAATCCCTTCCCAAAAGGACCACCACAATGGTGCCTTTAGGGGTATTGATCATATATGAAGGGATGTCTTGGCCTCCAGTGCCTGCTCCTCACAAGTTGCCTCCAGTACCTGTGCATTGCAAGTGCCCTCCAGTGCCTGCTCCTCCCAAGCACCATCCAGTGCCAGCTCCTCGCATGAGCCCTCCTACGTCTCTGCTGGTCCTGTCCAGCTCACCGTCGTCTCCGCTTGTCCCGTCCAGGTCCCCGTCGTCTCCGCTGGTTCTGTCCAGCTCCGCGCTTCCAGAGTGCCCCCAAGAGTCCATGCTTCCAGAATGCCCCAAAGACCCCTTGCTTCCAGAGCGCCCACCAGAGCCTTTTCCTCCAGAATGCCCCCCTAGGGTGGACTTCCCCAAGAAAATGTTTTGGGGGGGCCATATAGTCACTGCCTGTGTGACCGGGCCAAGGCCACAGGGCACCCTGCTCCGCCATGGCCTCCCGAGTCTCCTGTCCCGCCATGGCCTCCCAAGTCTCCTGTCCCACCATGGCCTCCCGAGTCTCCTGTCCCGTCATGGCCTCCTGAGTCTCCTGTCCCGCCATGGCCTCCTGAGTCTCCTGTCCCGCCATGGCCTCCTGAGTCCCCGGATCCGCCATGGCCGTCCAAAAATTGGAAGTTGGAATCGTTCTCTGACATTATTCTTCGTCATTAAAATTACTTTTGTTTTATCTCGGGTTCCTGTATTCCCGGAGGAGACGTTACATTACACTCACGTTTATGTCGTTCCAAACCCGTATGTTGTTATTGATTCCGTGGAAACTTTACACAGCTGTTTTCCAGACAAGAAAGGGCAAAAAACATTAGAAAACCCTTAAAACTTCATGAAAGAGCTATTCAAAAACAATTAGGCTTTTTTATGCATGATTTTACCAGCATTTTGTTTAAATGTAGCATTTAAATGCTGTAGCATTCTGTTTAAAGGTTGTGTATTTTAACAGGACCAGTTGTTGAAATGCCAGCAAATTGGCTCTGTTAATTTACTGACTTAGAGGGAAAGTTCACCCAAAAATGAAGGTCATGTCGTGATATACTTATGTAAACTACATCGTGTTGTTCCAAATCTTTCAAAAACATTCATCGATACAGATTTTAAACTTAGACTCTTTTCAGCTTCTTGAATCAAATCAAACAAAACTATACTCACATGGGCGAGACTATATTCCTGTGTGTTCACCAATGTCAGAGACAGTGGGTCTCATACACTAACCGCGAAAGCACAAAAATTTGAGTGGAAAATCTGCGCACATACGTTTTCAGAAAAAAAAATAATTCATTAATTTCGTACTGAGCTTTTTGAAGACGCTCTTGTAAGTGCATTAATTAGAAAACTATGTTTTTGCATAGTGGACTGTGAAACGGAAGGTATTCTAAAACAATGACACAGGTTTAGTCATGTGACACACATCTGTATGTATGTATATGGTTGTATCGGCATTGGTGTGCCTGCTATTCACTTTCATTATGTTGCTAATTATAAATTTTACTTTGTATCACAAATATGACAGACTATTGATTTGCAATTGCTGTCCTTTTGCAAAATATAATGACAGTTGCATTTTCGACCATGCATGGAATAACCATTTTGAGTGTAACCTTGACGCACCAGTGAGTGGTGGGATTTTTTGCTAATAAAATGATCATGCCAGAAGAATATTGTGAGAATATTACTATGTTTTCTGTTCACCTGCCTCTTTTTACCTAAATCCTTGCACTAGGGATGATACTCTGTTTCGATGTGTTGTTTTCATATGAGTCCACAGTAGGCTATTCATCCGAGGTTATATTCTAGCCAAATTCAGCTGGACTCTTTACTATTGCTCTGGGTCCTATCACAGTCTTGATCTCCCTACATCTCTTTTCCTAAAGTCCCTTTATATCACAGGTTGTCTGTTCCTTGGCTGCGTTCGATCAGAGCTGACGACGGCTCCAGAGCTCAAGACAGCTCTCTTCGCTGGGGTCGGGTGTATCTAATAAAAGCCAGCTCTATAGAGCTTTTATCTGTGGGCTTTGGGTATTCTGATCATTAGATCCCAAGTTAATCTCTCTCAGAGAGTCACTGACATTTTTAAAGCTGTTCTCCCCAAAAGCCCCGTTCTCTCAGAGATTGTTTTACACCGTTTGACATTTCCTCAGACTTTGAAACGCTCCACATGTCAGGTTGTGATGTAAGAGCCTCTCTATGCGTGCTTCACCTCTCTAAGCAAATACATCTCTGGAGAACCTGAGCTGATTTCCCTCTTATGACGTGGAATGATTTCTGGGGATAGCTGTCATTTTTGGTGTTCTGTGCCTGAATAGAGCTATACTGGACATGTCCCAATTTTTCAACAGCCTGGAGAGTAAAATGACTACGAATTCACTAAGAATTAACCAAGAATCGATATAAACAAATAAATATGTAAATTAACAGAAAATGTACTTGCAGATCATTACATTATCTATTAATTTGACCAACTTTTAACGCAGTGCAATGCAGGGTAAATACAGAGAAGTAAAAATATAGGTGTAAATAAATAAATTAATAAATGATGAAACCCATGTTTGGTGGGTTAAATTGAGGAATACTATACTCGTATCCAAGCTAAACCTCTGAGTAAGGAAATGAGATAAAGTAACCTCTGATAATTGTCCAAGCTAAAAGTCATCCGAAGACAGAGCGAGTCACAACATATGTTTTCTTTAGTGTACAGTTTGATTGAAATCACTCACGTTACTTACATCAGCAAGGGTCAGATTATCATACTTACAGTTTGATTTAAACCATGTATAATGTTGCAGCTCCTAATCAATATCCTGGCAAAGTTCTAATCATGCACCACAGCCAATTTTGTCATTAATTTTGGACACTGTTCCTTTATGACCAGATTTCTTATCATGACAACTTTGATGTAAACAGATGACTCAATGCAGTCTCTCTCATTTTTTAAAGTGGAAAATTTTTCTGATTTTTTTTTTTTTTATCCACTGGGTGTGTGATAGCCACCTACAGTCCTTTGGCCTTCATCTACCAATAGCAGCTATTAAGAGCGATGAGTCATTCATAGATTTAACATTATTTAAGTTTGACCTTCTGTGTACATCTGATGTCACACATCTGATCATCTTTGAGGGATAATTATATGTCCCCTGACCCACCACCCCTGTTCTTCTTATTTGCACATCTGTTCGTCAAGCTGCTAAATTTTCAATGCACATTCGCACGCTGCTACGGAAGTGTTCATCACACTCTTCCCTCCCTTAATTGGCGTAGTTTTGCACGCCATGGCCCCCTTGATGAAGCAATAATTCATTTTCCATTGTATATCTGTATGCTGTAAGTGCCATAAAAAGTGAAACCTGAACTTTAGTTTCATTAGTACAAACAGGGCTAAAAACCCTCATTAGGAAATAATAATAAAAAAAAGATTTTAAAGTCTCAGAGTATAAAACAAAAATACACAGCATTTAATGAACATCGATAGTGGAACAAAATATGTGTAGTTTGTTTTGAATGTTTTGAACCCCAAGCACAAGATAAAAATTAAAAATGGTAAGGATTTGTTTCAAAATATACACTAAAAAAGTATAGAAACAATTTTCACTCAGAAATTGCTAGTAAATTTCACAAATAACTAAAGATAAACAGCAAGTATCACAATGTATTAAATATTTCTATAATCATCATTGCTGTGTGCTGTGTGTTGTTGCTATATATATATATATATATATATATATATATATATATATATATATATATATATATATATATAATCAATGCTAAGAAAATATAATATATATTTTAATTTATGTTGGGACCACAATAAAATGTAATAAACTAGAGGGACCAAATTAAATAAGACTGACAGTTCAGATGTTGGCTCATCCATAATGGATTTATTTTCTATTTTCCATTGATGTCTTCTAATGGAATGTATCAGTTTAACTCAACTTTAATGCTTTCAGCAGACTTTGTAAATGTCAGTATCATTTAGTAAAGTTACGACTGAGCTTTAGTTCATCCGCCAGCAGGGTTGCGGAGGATTTTTCTTGTAATGATCTTTTTTATGAGTGCAATTTCATCCTCAGCACTGAACAGCAACTCTGTGCTTAACTACTGTGAATATCAGATAAAGTTACACACAGATCCTCCTTTTCACATGGCTCCGTTACACTGATGTACTGAAGATGCATAGCACAGGCATTTTATGGGTTTTGGCTACAAGTTTTACAACAACAGCAACTAAAAAGGATACTACAGTCTATTTCTGTCTTTTCAACCATATGACGCAGAAAAGTAATGACAAACTTCTGTGTGGCACAAACAATAGAGCTCAGGAAAAAAGGCAACAGGTTGATCTATTACAAAAGTAATAGGCCTACAGAGTGCTTACCAGCCTTTTCAGCTTTCTTGGTTCTGGAAGTTTTTTTTTTTTTTTTTTTTAAGTGTTATAAGCCATGAACCAAACCAATCAGCTATGAGGAGAATCACAACATTAAAAACTTTGATTTGAAAATTGAAGATCGAACTAAAATATAAGACTGAACTTTAGGGAAAGAACTACAATCCCAAGAAACATTGCACATGACAGTCACATTAAATACCAAGAGAAATTTACGGATAGGCAGTAAAAACTTATTATGCTGCAATTTGCTTGTTTCAAAACGCTGATTGGCAATGATTATTTGCACAATCGTCAGGATTATTGCTGTTAAACATGATTCTTTGAAAAGTATAGTCGAAATAGTTGAAATAATGTTGAAATATATAATAAGGAATACCATCAATTAACAACCTTGTAGCTCATAGTAGGTCTGTCTTTAAAGGGTTATAAGTTGTTAACAATCAACTCCTCTATGGAGAAAATGAATGAAATTTTATTTCCAGAACCCAAGGTGCACTCTGTTACTGGAGATTAGCTACCTGATTGTAGTTTTTAATGAACTTCTATTGTCCAAAGCGCCATGTTTTGTTTACACTCTTTAAACTGCGCATTTAACCTTTTATGTTAACCAACATGCTCCTTTTAGATCATTATATATAGAGTGAGATGGTATCAATATTTGCCAGAGTCAAGACACTTACCTCTGGTTCTGTGATTTTGTTGCAAACGATCTGTCAGTGTTGAAAAGAAAGTGACGTCACTGCATTAACATTTGATCAATTCAGTTCTGCACACACTCAATGCATAAATGTGCATAACAAATACACATTTTGGGTATAAAAATAGCACCTTTTTGTGTTTTAAATATCATTTTTATCTAATTGTGTGTGATTATATATGAAGTGAAGTGACATACGGCCAAGTATGATGACCCATACTCAGAATTCGTGCTCTGCATTTAACCCATCCAACGTGCACACACACAGCAGTGAACACACACACACCGTGAACATACACCCGGAGCAGGAGCATACACATACACCCGGGGAGCAGTTGGGGGTTCGGTGCCTTGCTCAAGGGCACCTCAGTCGTGGTATTGAGGGTGGAGAGAGCGCTGGACATTCACTCCCCCCACCTACAATCCCTGCTGGCCCGAGACTCGAACCCGCAACTATATATATATATATATATATATATATATTTTATAATCAACTAATTGAATTATATTTCTAATCTAAATCTCGTTTTATTTGTAATCTTGGATGATTTTCTCCGCTGAGCTGGTTGGAATGCATCATGGGATTGCATTCTCTTTGAAGAACGTGCAATGCTGCCCTAAATATTTTGCCAAAATAACATGTCCTAGACCTTTTGGAACAGCCTTCACACTCAGAGTACAATTATAAGGCCCTGCCCACATTGGGAACACATCAAATTTTGGAACAGAGCCTTTGAGATTATCCAGTTAGACAACTGGCCCATGCCTAATGGCAAACCAAAGTGAAAGGCATATGTGCAAACAAGTCCAGGGCCAAGGTCCATTTAATGTCAAACATGGACCTCTGCAGCACTCCAGATGCCATCCAAACCCAAATGTGTCAGAATGGCTCCTTTACGAGGATAGATGGTGGAAGTTTGACTATTTCGTCTGTTTGCTTGGTGACCTCTTGGTGACCTCATGGTGATCTCATCTCAAAATTAATAATTGATGGTGAAGGTGGAGAAGCAATCTCAAAGACAGATATCTCTGTCGTTTGATGGCTTCACCCGGTTTGAACTCTCTCTTCCTTTGTTCACAAAAGTAGAATAAGGGAGAGAGGCAGGAAAAGAGAGAGACATTTTAGGTGCATATTCCTCCAGCATCAGCATTATATAACTTATTTTAGCAGACACTTCTTTTTTAATATTTTATAACCTGGTGTTCTATTGCCAGAATAATGGAAAACTTAACTTTTTATTCCTTCAGGACACAGGGAAGTCTGCGGCAAGAGCATGTGAAAGTTTCAATGTTCGTAGAGCGGCCACAACCTAGAAGAAACAAAAGCAACTAACTGCCATTGTTTAAGTTAGCTTAATCAAAATAAAGCAAAATAACAAGTAATACTAAATATATCAATCAATAAATAATAATAAAATGAATGCTGTTTAGGATCAAATATAAATCTTGCAAATGCAGTATAGCAATCTATAATGGATAATCACTTTTAATTTAATTAAGTTAAGATTTAAACATAAATAATAGTACCAAAATAAAATTAAATGGATGGATTTTAAAATGGATGTCACAAAACGGGTCAGACACAGGTAAGTGAGTGACAAGCAGGTTTATTGAATAACAGGAGAGATGGTGATCGATGTGAGAAATGGCAGGTGAGCGGAAATATAGCAGATAGTCCTTTGTACGTCCTGCAAGATACTGAGAGTCCCTTTTGTTGCAGGAAAGCCAGAGCAGTGTGTCTGATGACAAACGGGAGCAACACAGGAGGATTGCTGGAAACACGAGGGAAACTGGAAGGTAAGTACACATAGGTTAGTAGCTTGTGAGTCAGCTACAGTTCGGGGTAGTGAACAGTAGACCGGACGAGGAGCATGTGTGGAGTGAGCCTTAATTAAGGCGAGCTTGATGAGCTGTGGCAGGTGCAGGGTGATTGGGATAATCAGGTGATTGGGATCTGGTGAATGTGGGTGCTGATGACTGTGGTGCCTGAAGTGACCGTGACAATGGATGGATGGGAAATATACAATAAAATAAATAACCACCTTCAGAACATAAAGTGGAAAATGAAATAAAATAAAAAAAAATTATAATAAAATAAAAAAATTTATATTGTATAAAAAAAAAATATTTTTTTATACAATATAAATAGCCGTGGAGGAACTATGTTGGGTTCCCTGAAGAACCTTTCAGTGAATGGTTCTTAAAGGAACAATTTAAAGAACCTTTTTTTCCAATAAAATTACCTTTTGTGCATTGGACTGGTTCCATGAATTCTAAAGGTTCTTTGTGGAACCATAGATGCCAATAAAGAACCTTTATTTTTTTTTTAATGTACCTTAAATGTAACAAGCCAGATAAAAGCATCCGTCGAATGCATAAATGAAACTATTTTCATGCACCAAAAGGCCGCTTTAATATTTCTGCATTGTTACACAGTGAACTGTATAGAGCATCATAAACTGCATGGCAAGCACCCAAAAGCACAATAACTTTGCCTCAGTGTGAGAGCATGTGGACCTCGGCTTGAACTTTTTTTGGTACATAATATGTTTTATTACCAGCACACTGTGTACTCTTTTAAATGCAACATTACTGCTAAAACAGAAGTGTCTTTCTCTTTCTATCAAAACAGTGATCCATTATGATTATAACCTGGTTTATCTGCCTTTGCCAGCACTTATTTAACCATCGTTGCAGTGCGAGTGTGCTATTACTGTCAAATCCTGCACAGCTCTGCCAGGCAGCAATGTGGCCTGATTACACTGTGTTCTGGTAGGATGCTGCGAAGCAGCAGGTGTCAGAGAAGATTCCAGCTTCTGGGTTTGATCGGTGCACCCAGGGCTGTATAAAAATGCTGGCACTATGGTCACTCCTGGAGCGCGGGCATTGTCTGCAGGCTGAGAGCGGACACAATGGCACAGCAGGTTAAGGGTTGGAGCAGGTCTGCGAAGGCAGCTGCGAGGACGCACACACCGCCTCAGTGGCACTTGAAAGGGCCACGAAAGTTTACGAGACTGAACACAGAGAGGAAAAGGAATGAATGCATATTTAAAAAGAACACAAACCTGCTTTCGGAAGAGCGCTGTCCATCTCATGGATAAATCACATTGTGTGTGTGTGCAGCAGCCAGGCTTTAGCAGTAAGTGCTCCATCCGTCTCCCCTGCCGGCAGCTTCCTTAAAAGGGCACATCAGTGAGATGCTATGATGTCATTCCCTCACTGTCAGTACGGCTCGCACGCTGTCGGGAATGTGTTTGACCCCTTGCGCCTCTGCACTTCCATTCCAGCAGCTCGGTGCATTACCTCATCAAAACACACATCTGCTTTCTTCTTCTTTTTTAAGAGACCTAAATACAAACAGTAGAACCTGGAAAATATATAAACGCATTAGCTTTGGCATACTTGATTGGTTCTGATCATTCATTGGTCATTCACATAATCCTATTGTCAGATATTTTGCTAACACTTTGCATACAGTAATTTGCATATAAGGTTCATTTGATGTGTGTGTGTGTTCTTTTCTCCAAACATAATAGCTTCTCATTTAAACCTATAAGTTCTGTTTTGGTTTCATCCATCCAGTAAACCTTTCTCCAATAGTCCTGTGGTTTGTCCACCCCTTACAAAAAGTATTCTATTAGTATGCTTCTTTTAAACTAAAAAGAGGAAAGTATACTTTTAGTCTATTTATGTACTTCTCAGAAATGGGTTTTTTTGTACTGTAGCTAGAATAAAATGTTTCTGTTTACAAGCAGATACTCTGTTCTTTCTTTTGATGTTTTGTATGTTCAGATATTCATATAACAAAATATAGCCTATGGAACTTAATACCTAATAGGGACATAGTAGTATACTTAAAGTATGATGTAAACTTCACTTAAAAAAATTACAAGTATACTTTCAGTAGAAAACTACTAAACTAGTAGTTTACTGAGACTATACTTCAAAGTATACTAACAATTCTACTGCAAGTATTTAATTAGTAAAGTATCAGTATACCTATAAGTTCACTTTTAGTATAATTGTAGTACAAGCTAAAAACACTGATGTGTACTCAAAGTTTACTCAGTAATCTCCTTCGCTCGTGACATTTATTCACTTCCACAAACATGATCAGACTTTGATAGATCCCTGTTCTTTGAATAAAACAGGTCACGTACTGACATTTGATAGTCATTGCACCAACTGAAAACACCTCTGCACAGATGGACTCTAATTTCACCTTTAAATTAACTGCTAATCCAAGAGATTCACATATTTTTTGCCACTCACAGATATGCAATATTGGACCATTTTCCTGAATACATAAATGACAAAGGACATTTTTGTTTGTCTCATTTGTTTGATTGGGTTCTCTTTGTCAACTTTCAGGACTTGTGCAAAAACCTGATGATGTTTTGGGTCATATTTATACAGAAATATAGAAAATTCTAAAGGGTTTACAAACTTTCAAGCAGCACTATATATACAGGCACAAAAACGGCATCCAGCATTTTTCTTCTTTTTTTATAGTGAATTTCTGGCAACCACAGCTGCCAATATTTTTACCGTAAATTTAACAAGATTTTTTTTTACACTGCACAGTCCTCAGACCCCTTGTCTCGCCTGTCTGTGTTCATTAGCCCTGATGAGGTCTAGCAGGAATGGCAGAGGAAGAGGTCTCACTTCCTGGAGCCTGATCCAGGATTGTTAAGTGGGAGAGTACAAGAGGTCTGCTGTATTCAGATAATGGGAATTTAGATTCTGACGGGCCGGGAACGCCAAAACGAGCCTCGTAAATCAAACTTTAATTTCCACTCTGTTCCCGTCAGATCCATCAATGCAGCAGGATTACTCATATTCTTGAAGTGGATTCACATTTGTTACAGCTATAATGCCTAAGATGGACTTGTCATACAGAAACAAACCCTTATAATAAGTCCAGAACCTCATCAAACAACACCTGCAGAAACGCATTGTGTTAGCATGCAATCTCTGTTATGATCACATTAAAACATTGAATTTATAAGATTTCCAGAGCCAATTATGGCTTCTTATCATATTAGATAAGTACATCAAGCACATGTGCACATCTTTCATAACTAGTGCTTATGAAAGAACAATAGCCTGATTTAGAAAAAGAAGTGCTTATCTTCAAGCCCAGACAGAATCTACTCACCTTTTCAAATTTTCTGCACTAATTTGGGGGAAAGACTGGTTTAGCCAATTGAAGTGAAAGCATTTCAAATATTACATAATACACATGCAATGGGTGGGGAATTGTGTTAATATGCTATGTTAATTGAATTAATGAAAAACAATTGGGAATAATTTCCATACAGTGATATAAACTTGATAAAGATCTCACAATTGCAAGAAAAAAAAGAAAAGTTACAATTATCTTAGTTTTACTTATTTTTTTTTATTTTGTGTTAGAAAAAAAAACAGAATTGTGAGATGCATAACTCACAATTCAGAGAAAATATCTCACAATTCAGTTTTTTTTGTCCTTAGAATTGTGAAAAAAAGTATTTTAGAATCGTGAAATAAAAAGTCCCAATTACCTTTTTTAAATTCCATGATGGAAACAAGTTTTATAGAAATGTCATTCACGATCACAGCCAAAAATATGATTTATCTGATTATAATTACTGTTTTATTATTATGTACAAGCTACTGTTATGAGGCTACACAAGTAGCACACCCTGCAAATCAACCCTTAAATGTTCTCTATATTTGTTGAGACAGTGAGTTAATTCACTGAAATTCTGCAACTCAACAAGTTCAATGTTGCAATATTACATAATTTCACTAAAACTGTCAAAAAAAATGTCAAAAATGTAAAAACCCATTTATTTCTGCATTAGAGGCCTCATACGGCAACATTTAAAAGGTGAAAAAAAAACACTTTTTTCTTATATATTTGGGTCTTTGACTTTATTTACTTAGCGATTTCATAACCAAATTACATTTACATTTATTCATTTAGCAGAAGCTTTTATCCAAAGCAACTTACAATTGTCATGTCAGTTCAAAAATCTTGAGAGCTGATTTTAGTGAAAAGGCCTAAACTGAATCTATACTTCTCATACAAAGCTATTATATGGCTTCAGAAGACTCTGACTGGACTTCTTTAGTTCTTTTATGGTGTTAAGAGTATATGGGTTTGGAACAATAAGACAAAATAATGACAATATTTTCGTTTTGGCTAAGCTATCCCTTTAAAACATATATCCCTTTGTTTACATAATGTAGTTCTCTCTTTTCCCTTCTTGTAGATTGATGTGAAAGGCTCAGAATTCTGGACCATTTATCACTGCTACACCTGTGGAGCATGTCTTCTAACTTAACCTGAAACAGACAGGCCTCTATCAGTCAAAAGACTTAATGCTCACAGGACATCCCCTCCACCAGCAATCATGTCTGACATGTTGTTTTAGACCCCACGAGCAGTCTGTGAGTGAGAACTGTTAAAATATCTCCTCATTGTGAGTCTCCCCTGCCAACAAAAATAGTATGGACTCCTCTGTCAAGGTCTGTCATCTAATACTACAAGCAATACTTCATTCATCCTGACCAAATGTTTAAGAGAGCATAAGTATAAAGAGGCATGGTGTAAAACTAAATGACATAAAGACCTTTCAGAGTGATGACTGAGGAAAGATCATCGTTATACTGAATACTTTTAAAATGATACATTCAATAGCTTTGACAAATGTATGCATTAACCCCTACTGGGTCTACTGGTGACTGGCAGATGTGCATATGTTCTCTGTAAACATAAATGTGTTAAACAAGTAAAGAAAACTAACACTTAAGTTTAAGTATGAATACTATGTCAAAATGTCACATCATTAAAAACTATTATCTGAAATATATTTGAAATACATTTTATAAATGATAAATAGTTTGGCTATTTACGCACTGTGTGTGTATTAAAAAATAATTTATATATTATTTTTTAATTTGATATATAAATTAAATTATAAGGAGTAAAATGTGTAATGCTTGTCATATAAAATGCTTGAAATATAATTGAGTAAGAGTACAAAGTACGAGTTTCAATAGTACTCAAGACCTCTAGTGGGACGAAATATCCAGTCTATACGTTTGGACAGCTTTATCATGTCGCTGAAAGCTGAAGTTGCACTGTGTTTATGTTTTTTGGGAGGGAATGCACATCTCTTCCCCAATTACGTAGCACCAGCAGGCCCTCAATGAGCCGTGAACCACTCCTCTATTGTTTGAGGAGTGGTTCCCCTGTCAGAGTCTTGGAAACCTCTTCAATTGAAGACAACTGGAATGAAAGACCAAAACTAACATTTAAGCCGGAGAGAGATAAAATTCTGTGTGCGTAAAATGCTGCATTATTATCACATGACTGGTGTTGGGAAAGCTAGCTAAGCCACAAAAAAATCAAACAACTCCTTTTTATTCACTAATATCATAATTTTGATGCCACTGACAGTTGGATCCCAATCAAATTTGTTTATAATTGATGAATTTTGTAACATCAATACAGTTATTGAACTGAATTGAATCAACATTGAACTGACTCTAGCTGAATAATGCCACTACTGCAATTAGTCGAGCTTCTTCTTAATATTGCAATAAGATCAGTATTACTTTACTGCTTCTAAGGACCTAAGAGTCCTTACACTACATGCAGAGTAACAGCCAAAAATTGTATATGAATAAAGCTTTAACTTGCTATTTTAAGACTTTTGACCATTCAACTGTTCGCCATTTTGCTACTTTTAACCACATGCCCGCTGTCTGAAACCCCGCCCTCCGAAGACATTTCAGCAAATCAGAACATGCAAAAATAATTCCCAGACAGATGCCTTGTCCAAGTACCCACACTTGCGGTCTTTGGACTTGACCACTTGACAACCTATATGACGTATTTTCTGTGTTTGGCCCAAGTGTTCAAGTGAGGATGAAGACCACATGTGTACGTCAAACTTTTTATTACCTGATGGGACACACTTATAGTGTTGTAAAAATGCAAGTGTTTACATAGATTTTAAATACTTTGCATTTTAAAATCAACTTCTGTTCAGTAGTCCCTATAACATGACATAATTTTAATTTGTGGTGCTTCTAATTAAATGATGAAAAGCAGTTGCAAATGTTGTACAAAATAAATATCACCACTACTCATCTTTGCACCAATAAAACGTAAAAACACTGTTATTCTACTTATTATTTGTTATATCTAATTATTACATTAATGATTAACTTGCATTGAAAAGGTTTCCGTGACCTCTCGTAAGATCTCTGCAAAAAGTCCTACAATTTATTTCCAGAATATGACGCATAATGGGATACATTAAGCCTCGAATACCACTCCGGAGCGGTATTCGAGATAGTGTGGGTTTAGTGTGCGTTAAGGGCACTGCACTTTGCCGTTTTTAAGACCTGGGACAGTCTTGCGCACTTACTTCCTGTCGCGTGCACACGCTCTCAAGTGGCCAGGACAGCAAGTGTGGGTATTTGGACAAGGCAAGAGAGTGTTTCTAATTAGCTAAAAGGTCATGACATCTATTTCAGTGTCAGGTAACATGATTTTTACATTTTTATGTAAAAAAAATTTACACTGAGCACTATTTGGTATGGGGCAGTCGTGGCCTAATGGTTAGAGAGTTGGACTCGTAATCCAAAGGTTGCGGGTTCGAGTCTCGGGCAGGGATTATAGGTGGGGGGAGTGAATGTCCAGCACTCTCTCCACCCTCAATGCCACGACTGAGGTGCCCTTGAGCAAGGCACCGAACCCCCAACTGCTCCCCGGGCGCCGCAGCATAAATGGCTGCCCACTGCTCCAGGTGTATGTTCACGGTGTGTGTGTGTGTTCACGGTGTGTGTGTGCACGTTGGATGGGTTAAATGCAGAGCACGAATTCCGAGTATGGGTTACCATACTTGGCAGTATGTCACTTCACTTCATTTCCTGCATTCGACATTCACTCCCTTGTATTTCTGCTTAGTCAATCTTTTATTTACATGACGAAAAAAACTGTTTTATTAGTATTTATGTCTTGCTTCAAATACGTAAACATCCTTAAAACATGATACATTTTCAGTGGCAAGCTAATTTGCAGACATTTAGCCTTCTCAAGAACATTTATCTTGTTTTAAGGATGTTTAGTTGTTTTACAGGAAAACAAGAAAAATACCGGTTAAAAACCACATTATATTATATGTGCAAACAACCTTTGCTGCTCTTCTTCCATAAACTATTTAGAATCAGACCTACCTCAGAACACCTCATCATAAAATGACAGAACATGTTTGGGATCAGTGAGTGCACCATATTTCAGCACAGGATAACGCCTGTCTCCTAGAAGTGCTCTGAGGCTCCATTATATTAACGTAGTATATAGCAGGGCTAATGACATATGGAGCCTGTTTTTTTCTACCCAATTTGTTCAGGATGAGCTCTGGTACACCTAAAGGGAGGAAATTTTAACATTGCTTCCGTTGTTTGTTATCTTTGGCTCTGAGGAAAAAAATGCTGTGCTGTAAAGATTTCACCAGTCTAAACATGCTGCCTCGGGTCATGCTAGTTTTGGACTTCAATGAATCTGTGAATGCTCAACGCTCCAGCATGGACTTTCAGAAGAGTGGATTTCAGATGACCTATGGATTACTTTGGCTTGCAAGTGCAACTTCAACCACAAAAATTAAAATTGTATTTTCATTATCTCACCCACGTCATCTCTATTCCGTATTAATTTCTTTCTTCCGTGAAGCACAATAGAAGATGTTAAGCAGAATATCTGAGCTGATCTTTTGAAACTGTTGAAAGTATTGCACATAATATTTTATTTCTTTAGAAGACATACATTAGCATCGTGCATAGATCACCATCCACTTTTTCTGTATGGAATAGATCAGCTTTGATATTTAATCTAGCATCAAATGTTTGGGGAAAAAAGGGTTTGGAATAAATCTTAATCGTTGGACTATTTCTTCAAATATACAACTTTGAAGGTAGATTACAGAAATTATGCTATGAAAGACTGAAAACCAAGATCATCTGAGAAATATTATAAAATGGTAATAGTTATGAAGTTTGTGGTTTTAAAAAGAATAAGATACGCATCTGTGTCTCCATAACCGCAGCCTACTCAGCAGGCATAGAGGTGTAAGGAGATTTCGGGGAAGTTTGTGGATGTTGGCTGATAACAGAAGGAAAAATATTCAAATTGTGTGACAACATGTAAAAGTGGATTAATTCCTTGTTTTATCAGACCTTGCAGTGAACCCATAGTTCAAGAAAGCAAATACAGATTAAAAGCCCTGCATTAGTCAAAACTGTATCCATGTTTGTGTGTGGAAAAACCATCATTTATTTTCTGTTTAAACCACCATCTGTGTGAGTACCAAATCATGCAAGAAAACCAGAAGAACATTAAAATACAATATCACAACTTCTGGGCAAGCCTCATTCCGAGGATGAGAGAAAGCTGACCGTCGGTTTAGTTTTGAATTGTTATTTCTGTCCTAATTTTGCCGTAGAAGCATTTCATGCATAGTTGAAGTTTATGAAACCTTATCCAACAATATTAAACAAAGTTAGAGTGTTAAAATGATGGCACCACACAAAACCCTGAATGTGTAAACTAAGCAATGAGCAATGCTCAGAGTTCATGCTGAGCGCAGCTCTGACAGACAATGTGACTCCCACGCTGCTTTACACAAAGCTCCTTCAATCTTTCTCCAATATATAGAGAGAGATGTGTATTTCTGTGCTGCTTTCCACGACTAGTCTCAGAAAGCCAGGGATGGACTGGAACTAAAACACTAAATAAATAAATATGATAAACTATTGTCTGATGTATTATCTAATTTATTTTTAGCAACTATATAGGTACTGTTCAAAATTTAAAAAAATTAATTTTTAATTTTTAAACACATTTGTCAATGACAATATGAGTGGCTTTCTTCTGTTGAAGATATTTTTTAGGAATGTTTAAACAGTTGACGCCAGCCATGTTTGGTTACCGTCATTCTTCAAAATGTATTTTTGAAGAACAACTTGAGGATGAGTAAATGATGACAGAACTTTCATTTTTGGGTGAACTATCCCTTTAAAGTCAATTCAGCAGCCAGTCCATTCCTTGAAAGAGCAGGCACTCAAATGATCTCAGACAGCCATGACGTTATGCCAGTTTATCGCAAACCTTTGGAGTATCTTGGGAATGAAAGTTAAGTAGAAGCTTTTAAGGCAGCAGTCAATCAGTTGATTGCAGGATGGTGAGCAGGGACACTGGGACCTTGAGGATGACCTCACTCTCAGCTCCAGAACAACATGCCCACCCCTTCACCCTTCAACGCTGCAGGAGTTCAGCCCATGTGTCCATCATGTAAATATTTCACATGTATGTCTTTCAATGCAGAAATCACTAGTGTGAGTGACAAGTGGTGCTCCACTTGAAGAAGAAGAACAACAAACCACTTGAAGAGGAACAATACTATCATCAAACAATCTTCTATAACATTTTTGATAAGATGTTTGTGCAGCTTAAATACTTGGATTTTCTCTAAGGCTATAAATATATACAGGTGTTTTTTGCAGCATGAATAGCACCAGGTGGAGTGTTTCAAAACACTTTTTATAATAGCCGACTTCACTGGTGCAATCAATGGCTGTGTTCCAATACCCAGTGAGCACTTGATCTAAGCTTAAAAATAAAAAAAAGAAGAAAAAAAATCAGAATATGCTGGTGTCTCCACTAGGATTATAAGTATTTGTTGGTCAGGAGGCTTAACTAGAAAGCTATGTTTTACAAGCAACTAAAACAGCATGAGAAGTATGTTCATAAACATGAAAAATATTATTATTTCAAATAAATGCTTTCTATTCATCACTTCTTGAAAACTCTTGAAAGAAATATCATGATAATAAAAATGTTTCTTGAGCAGCACATCAGCACATGAGAAGGATTTCTGAATGATCATGTGATGCTGGAATAATGATGCAGAAAATTCAGCTTTGCATCACAGGAATAAATTACATTTTAAAATATATTCAAACAGAAAACAGTTATTTAGATGTTCTAATAATATCTCACAATATTATTGTTTGTACAGTACATTTGCATGCATCATTGGTGAGCAAATAATTAATAATTAATAATAAATAAATAATTAAATAAAAATAAATCTTATCAACCCAAAACCTTTGAACTGTAAATATCACAATATAGGATATTAATCACAATTATTTTATTTTAATGATATCTATTTAAGAAGAAGCCAAATAAATTAGTTTAATTGTTTATTTTTCACAATACTTCATGGTTCATGGTATCAAAAAGGTTAAAAATTCCTGTCCTAAAGCACTAGGTACTGTAGCTCACTAAGTTTTAGAACAGAGAGTTGTGTGGGTGTACAAACCTTCTCGATGCCTGGCAAGTCACACCCCTTCTTTACCACAAGACCCCACATCTGAGTGAAGAAAACACAAACAACAAAATATTGGGTGTCATTTTTTCACAAATAGTTGAATCTCACATCAAGGGGTTTAAGTCGAGCGAGAACATCTGATAAGAGCAGTTTCATACTGTATGTGGTGTAAATGGCACAGGAATTTCAACATGATTGGGCCAAAACATGTTTATACTATGGTAATGGGATGTGAAGATGGATTGTTGATCTGATAGCTTCCTCAGGGGTGTCACATTGACACATACCAGGCATTTTGTTGCAAGTTAAGAAGCTCTCAAATGGAAATCATCCAGAGGTTTTGTAAGAGAGCCGAAGAGGATACGCTGTTGTGAGATGAATTGGAAGGGACATCTGACACACTGACCAATGCAGCTGAAAATCCAAAGGGACTTCCAACCGTCACATTGTCCAACAGAAGCCATAGATCTGGTGGAGCACTGACAACATGTTGGATTCATTGAGGATGTTCCTTCTGAAGAAGAACAAAACAAGAGAAGAAAAGCAATATTTTCATAGGAACTGTCTTGCAAATGTGGATTAAATGTCTGTAAAAAAGTGAATTCTATAAATATTGATATACACCATTAAAAAATTATATAAAGGTTCTTTATTGGCATCAGTGGTTCCATGAAGAGCCTTTGTCCACATACACATAGAAAAAAACAGTATAGGCTAGCTGCGCTCATGAGCCGTGTGGTAAAGTGTCAGTGTTGCCAGATCTTCATAGAAAAAAAAGGCCAAGCACAAAAAAAAAACACTAAAAACCCAAATGCTTTATGTTTTATAACACCAAAAAAAAAAAAAAATCATATACCTCATATCCGTGACAGACCACTTTATTAACTCCAAAAATCTTTATGAACTAAGACCAAACAACATGCCTGGAAGCACTTGTAAATATGAGGATATGGCAACACTGCAAGACAGCGCTCCCTAAAGCAGCCTCCCGAGCATAAACAGCACGTCTATCAGCGGCAGTTTTGTTCAAATCGACGGACAAAAAGAGTCTTTAGTCAAAAAATGGCACATAACAAACGGCTAAACTTTTATTCACTCCTGCAAGACGAAAGAATGTTGCTATGGTTACAAATGCAGGAGTGACTGCTGTTCCGTACACACATCATGGAATGATCATTTACGGGACTCACTCCCGCATTTAAATGCGGTTGTCACTCCTGAAACTTGCAGTATGTACGTAACATCCATGAAACCTTTCCATTCCACCAAAGGTTCTTTATTGTGGAAAAAGTTTCTTTAGATTTTTTAAATCTTCAAATAAATGGTTCTTTTAAGAACTGTTTGCAGAGATGCTCTTCAGGAAACCAAAAATGGTTCTCCTATGACATCATTGTGAAAAAGCAAATTTTGAAAATATAACTTTTAAGAGTGTATAGATTTAACTGACTTGCACATTATACAATCACATTTAAATGCTAATTATGCCATCGTTTACACACCTTTACACTTTCCAGTCAAAAGTAGACATTTTTGAGAATCTTTACACTAGCTTTGACTTAATTAAGACCAATCTTATTGCTTTTGGTCACTGAATGTTCCACTACAGTTTGAGAGCTGAAAAGAGGAGCATGAACACTGCATTTTTGATTAGGAAAAAAAAAAATAGCACTGGTAAGCATTTGAGATTACATAAATTCTTAACAGTAGAATGGTAAACATTAGAAAACATGAGAATAATCACATGCAACAAGTAGTTCACCCCCAAAATGAAAATCGTGCCATTGTTTCTTCACCTTTACATTTTCTAGTCGAACGTAATAATTTTGAAGATTCTTCACGGTTTGGCTTTATTTGAAACAAATTGCTACCTCAGTTTTATTTGAGAGTTGCAGAGTACACTCCTAAACATAATGGTTCTTTATTGCCATTGATGGTTTTTCATGAAGAACTTTTAACATCAATATAACAGTAACAACACATAGTAAATAATGACAGGATTTTAATTTTGGGGGTGAACTGTCTCTTTAAGTTAACTGGTCCGAGTCTGGGTTTCCATTCCAGCTTCACAATCTCATTTTGATGATTCATTTGCCAGGCACAAAAGGCAAAGGTAAGCCTCAGTGTAAACCTATATTGACTTTTCTTATCTTCATAAGCCTCACCTTACCCTGAACTTATTATCAGGCAGCTGATGGTGCTCCAATAGTCAGCCTGCTGGGATTTGTGTTTGTACTAAGAATAACTGACATGCGTTTGTCTAATTCTATTAATACCCATCTGGATCAAAAACAGTGAAACTCTGAAATAACATTGACAGTTTCTGTTTGAGGCAGGGAACCCGTAGTCATGGAACAAAAAGAGAGTAACAAAAGGAAAGGGCACAGTTTTCAAAGGCCTGTATTTATTTAAATGAGGCCCTGAGCTTGGCCATGGCAACTTTTATTTGTACTGTATATGGGCCAGCAAATCTATTGTCTCTGCCTTTACTATACAACATTGTTTTGGTTTTGTTTTTTTAATTAAAATAAAAGCCTAAATGTGTCTTTTGTGTCCTCGTTTCAGCTTTAAGTCATTAACTATGATACATCCCTCTGGGCTGTTTTTTTTTCCCACTATAGGCTCATCATAGCAGTATTCGCTGTTGTCAGTGATGCTTGCCTTAAAGTTGTTTAATATAGCACAGTACGATCTGAATGGGGAAATGTCTGTTTCTGCTCAGCAAAGAAAATAAGCAGAGAAAAAGAGGCCTATTTTCTGACACTGGTTAGTCACTCCAATATGTATCATTGCACAAAAAGTAACACGGGACTGAAAATTTGGTTACAGGCAAATATCAACAAGTGTGTGAATCAGTGCTAATTTAGTTATATTTAATATTTTAAATTAGCTTATATATATATGTATATATATATATAAACTGAAAAAGCTATTTTAAATTATTAATTCATTAGTAATTAATTAATTTTTTAATCTAATAATTATATCTTATGCAAACATTATTTCAAATAACGAAAACATTTTTTAATAGGTTATAGTTTTAGTTAACAAAAACACCAACAATGAACAACTTGATTTCTCTAAATGACACTGAAAATGATGATGATGGTATTCCTGTTCAGAAAATAAGTTTAAATAGCATCATTTAAATTGTACCATTCCACGACTGCATTTTTCTTTCACAGGGTTTGAAGCGTTAGTTCTTTGATAATAGTGTGCCTTTTTAGTGGTCAATATTTGCTTAAACATACCCATTTTATAACGTTCCTACAGCTAAAACAAGTTTCTTTGAGTCTTTTTTTTTACCACTAGAATGCAATTTCCATCTAACCAAACAAACACAGCCAACAATATAACAGCAAAAGCACAATGGAAAGAATGTTTAGGCCAATGTAAGTGATTAATTGGTTTTCATTCATGCAACATCACAAAACATTACTGAAAAAGCAAATAGCTAAGCACATCAGGTAATGTCTTACGACATCCAATACTGCGAGACGGCTTAAAGCAAATAAACAGTGTGATTCATCTGGATCAACAGAAGGAAAGTTGCAGCTGATAGATGGTATGTTCTGTCAGACAGCGTAGATGTAAATTAATGTACTTAGGTATCTGTTTAGGTTACAGAGTCAATGCAAAGTACGTGAAGACGCCCTGTTCATTGCTCCGTAGATGTCCGTAGACCACACACACGTCCTGACTGGTATTAAATAACATTATTCTGCAAATTGTCAGAAATAAAATCAGTTTTATATATTAAAAAAATATCCTTATTAGTTAGGTTAAGCGGACAAATAAGTTCATTACACTGTAAAAAAAACATCTATCTATCTATCTATCTATCTATCTATCTATCTATCTATCTATCTATCTATCTGTCTATCTGTCTATCTGTCTGTCTGTCTGTCTGTCTGTCTATCTATCTATCTATCTATCTGCCTGCATGTCTGTCTCTGTCTGCCTGTCTGTCTGTCTGTCTGCCCGCCTGTCTGTCTGTCCGCCTGTCTGTCTGTCTGTCTGTCAGTCTGTCTGGCCACCTGTCTGTCTGTCTGTCTGTCTGCCCGCTTGTCTGTCTGTCTGTCTGTCTGTCTGTCTGCCCGCCTGTCTGTCTGTCTGTCTGTCTGCCCGCCTGTCTGTCTGTCTGTCTGTCTGCCCGCCTGTCTGTCTGTCTGTCTGTCTGTCTGCCCACCTGTCTGTCTGTCTGTCAGTCTGTCTGTCAGTATGTCTGCCCGCCTGTCTGTCTGTCTGTCTGCCCGCCTGTCTGTCTGTCTGTCTGTCTGTCTGCCCACCTGTCTGTCTGTCTGTCTGTCTGCCCACCTGTCTGTCTGTCTGTCTGCCCACCTCTCTGTCTGTCTGTCAGTCTGTCTGTGTGTGTCTGCCTGCCTGTCTATCTTTCTATCGTTCTTTCAATCTTTCTGTCATTCTATCGTTATGTTAATTTATCATGAAGTACTGCAGGGTAGTAATATTTGTTGGTCTTTATCACGCATTCAGGAAGAATCCACATCTACCATTGTTTGATTGTTTCCCACTCAAGACAAAAACTTGTACTTCATTATTAGGAGCCTGTGCAGAAATGACAGTCCTAGTTGATGATTTCTTACCATGAGTTTTGATTGCTATCTAGCCGTAAAAATCTGTAAAATATATGGTGAATTCCAGTCACAGCTTCATCAGTGAGGAATGTTCCTAGTAAGAAAGAGAAGATTTATTGCAGGAAAAAGAATCCAGAGTACATTATATTTTCAAAAACAATAGCTGATGCAACTTGAATGAAATTTGATCTTTAGTGAACATTGCAGTATCATTATGGTATAATAATGTCCCTGGCTTTAATTTGGCAAATAATCTAAAACTCTGTACAAGTTACAAGCATGCAAGCGCGAGGTGTTTCTGTGGTTCAGTGGTAGACGTATTGCGTTAGCAGCATAAAAGGTAGTGGGTTCAATTCCCAGGGAACACACATACTGATCAAAAATGTATAGCCTGAATGCACTGTAAGTCACTTTGGATAAAAGCGTCTGCTAAATGTAAATGTGTAACTTGACGATTTAAACTGACAAATTATACTAAATATAATATTTAAAAATAATAGTCGTGTAATTGTATCAATATGTAGGTTGCTAAGTAGGCCTGTTGGATTAACCTATATAATTCTACACAATCGCTCTCCTAAACCAAAGCTTTGCTGAAAATAAATTAAATATAAGTCTCTTTAAAGAGATTATAGAAGATGTTAAAGGAATAATTCATCCAAGAATAAAAAATTGGACATAATTTACTCATTCTCATGCCATTCTCTTTCCCACAAATAAGATCATAGTGCAAAAGCACATACTAACCAATAAAATCATCAATAACTAACTACTTTAACAGAAGTGTGGACATTATAAATAACATCTCGTTACATGTGATACAGAAAAAAGAAATTAAAAGGGAGTCAGAATGGCATGAGAGTTCATTTTTAGTAAAATGATTATCTCAACTAATGGTTAATCTTATAGCAGTGAATCTAATATAATATCATCATGCTGCCATCAACCTTTTAAAACCTGGAAGTGGACTTTTATGGACTTGTATGGTATATTGCTAGTTAAGTTAGGACATGCTCTCCCATTGAAAAGTGGAGCTGGAAATAGGAGAGTAAAACCCCAAAAAGCAAACAAAAGCTAGCAGGTGTTTATATTAGTCAGAGTGGCTCCAAGGAGATCTGGGTGGGAACTGTCCATTATCGAAACCTGGCAAGCCCAAATCAGAAGCCCTGGGGGATCATTCTATCGAAAGGAACCTCCCGAGCAGCGTTAAAAAACCTCTACATGTGGCCGGGACACACGAGAAGATGTGCTATCACATTGCCCCACAGGGTCTGACAACATGAGCGCTGGAAAAATGATGAAAGCAAGACGAGTATCGGTTGACTTTTCAGGACGACTGAAAACTAAATAGACGAGACACTGATTGCTCGGCTTGCCTGTCATAAGTCATTGCCTGACATAAGTCAGAGCTCTCCCTTAATGCTCCAGACTTAGGGAACAATGGTGCACCTGCCGAAAGCAGTCTCAACACACACTCTCGCACATGGCAACAATGAGTCGACGCCTGTTGCGGAGGGTGTCCACTTGAAGGCACAGCATGGAAAACATGTCAAAACACTACAGCCTGGGATTAAAGGTCGGGTGATTACTTGTCACAGTCAGTGACTGATCGCAGGCCCAGGAATCTGTGCGCTCTCTGCGTTTTCAAAATTTTAAGGAATTTAAACATGCATAAATATGTTAAATGGAGCTGAAAGCACTAGACAGTACTCATTTTTGCAAAATTTTTGCTTTAGTCATTTTTGCTTTAGTCAAAATTGAAATGAAATGTATTAATTTTACTTTAACTAAATTGGCATTTTTAACAATTTTTGTTGACAAAAATATGCAAACTCTTTTCTCTGGTCAACAGTATCGTAATTATTGTCATGATGCACATTAACTTATTGGTAGCGAATCAGCCAACAATACTTAGCCAAAAAATACAAGGGTTGGGGGATGTGTATAGTCTCTTTTAACCAGACTTAAAGTCTAAACCGACGGCATAAAGTCTGGGCTAAATTGCAGCTTATTCTGGGCAAGAACCGCCCACATAGACGACCATAGTAGTTTTGGTTTTATGTTCTGTTTAGGGGCGGATTTATCTGGAATAGTTTATCCTGTAATAGACTAGTGACGAAAAACAAAGAATAATAATTCAAATATGTCAGTCTCTATGATTGATTATACAGAAAACATACAAATATTGTTAAAAAGGTGTGAAGACTTTGTGATAAAAAATTACATCACTCCAAAGGTACTGATTATTAACTCAAAAATGAAGCAGAATATAGCATTTGGATAGCCAGTTTACTTGCTACTTAGTGCCTCAAATGTTTAAAGATATAATGGCACTAACCTGGAAAGTTTGTTCGAAAGTTTGGAATCAGTAAGATGAAAACAGAAAAGAGCTTCATCAGTGACTCCTTTTGAAAAATATATATTTTTTTTAATCTTACTGACCCCAAACCTATGGATGGAATTACTATTGTTTATTATTATTACTATTATTATGATTACTATTGTTACTATTATTATTAATTTTTGAATTAATTGAATTAATTCTTAATTTTATTATTAATGATATTTTTTATCTTCACCATCTTTAGTATTATTATTATTATTATTATGCATGTTAATACTACTTAAATACTACTATTATTCAGATTGTCATTGCTGTTTGTTTTCATTGCTGTTATTATCATTGCTGTTCTATTGCTGTTTTTGTGTTTTGTGTTCACCGTATGTTGTATGTTTTGCACTCCTAATAAAAAAAATTCAATAAATAAATAAAAACTTTGGATGGAAGTGCATGTATTACAACTTGCTATTGAACTTTAGGTGTTACATTTTATGCCCAGCCAACCCAAACACTTTCCAAAAGAATATTTTTAAAAAATGATTTGAATATACATTCCTCCAAGGCCTTAAGTACAGGGCAAGGAGACGCACATTTAGGGCATGACCATATGACTCCTCCCCAGCGTTAAAAGCTGAAGCTTTCACTGTAATGGCAAGGAGGTCCCTGGCCAGAAGGCACACATCTCAGGACATGAGATGCATAAGTCAAAAACACATCTCCAGCCTGCTGGGTGGTAACCCCTTTCGTGACATGGAAGAGGTTTGCTTCAGGGCTCTATTATTATGCAGTTGGTGAATATCCTTGATGTGTCACAAAAAATAGTCACTTTAGGCAACTTTTCAACTGAGGTGTCTGAGCAACTCTTATTTTGATGATCACTGTGGCAACCCGAATTCAAAACTTGAGCCAGTGCTTCAGGGAATGTTGACTATCAGCTCCGATTAACGTATTGGTAGTGATGCAGATAAAACTCTGTTAAGAAAACATTGTACAAGACTCAGAAGCCAGTTTTCATTCCTTCAAGCTATCAAATTAGACTGACAAATGTTGCTTTAACAAACACTGGTGAAATGTCTGTGCTGGTTTAGTGATAGTCTAACTTTCTGGTGATAGTCTAACTTTAGCTAACCTTCTAGTGAGGTTCTCTCAAAATTATGAACAAATGTTCTTACAGTAATGTTAATAAAACATTCATTCAAATGTATCTGGTCTTTAATAATGTTCTTGAAACATTAGCGCAAAAACTCAAGAGCAAATCTGTTTACAGTATACATCATTCATTGAATGTTTTATTTAAATTATTTAAATAAAATAATTTAAGGGAAGTCGTGGCCTAATGGTTAGAGAGTCGGACTCGTGATCCAAAGGTTGTGGGTTCGAGTCTCGGCCCGGCAGGGATTGTAGGTGGGGGGGAGTGAATGTCCAGCGCTCTCTCCACCCTCAATGCCACGACTGAGGTGCCCTTGAGCAAGGCACCGAACCCCCAACTGCTCCCCGGGCGCCGCAGCATAAATGGCTGCCCACTGCTCCGGGTGTGTGTTCACGGTGTGTGTGTGTTCACTGCTGTGTGTATGTTCACTGCTGTGTGTGTGCACGTTGGATGGGTTAAATGCAGAGCACGAATTCCGAGTATGGGTCACCATACTTGGCTGTATGTCACTTCACTTCACTTAATTAGACATTCATCTGTTTTAAATGTTGCTTTTTATTTCATGACGTTCAGAGAACATTCAAAACTAACATTCTCATAATGTTTGTAAAATGACAAAATAGAATATTCACTTAACATTCACATAACCAAGAAAAACTTTTTGAAACATTTAAAAAACTGGATATTTTCGATGTTTCGAGAACATTCAGAAAAAATGTTTTCATAAACGTTCGGTAACACTTTATTTCAAATAGCCCTAAACCAAACCCTAATCCTAACCCTAAGTATATAGTAAGTACATATTACTCAGTACTTAAATATATAATTACACTGTAACAAGAATTAAATAAAGTGTAACATTTTTTTTCCATCATACTAAGGAAGTCAATCAGGGACCAGCAACTGAAGGTGAACTACGCCTTTAACTAGCAAAATCTTCTTGGTCAACCAGGTTAATCTTTTGCTGGAGAACAACATGTCTGTCATGGTCCACCAGTTAGACAAGAACCAAAACAGCACTAACTAGAATAATCAAATGAGAATTCATACTAGTCTAAACTGGTCTTTTCAGCAGGTGTGTGAAATGAATATGTGCTAAAAGTATTTCCTAAAATAAATTGGCAAAAAAAAAAAGTGATGGAGAAAAACCTGAAAGACTTCAGAGAGAGTCATGAGAGATGGGTTTCCCATGTGAAATTAGTTGCATTAGTAAAGCTCTAGCACGTTACTATCATGTAAACAAAGACTGGATCAGGTTCAGTAGGGAGTTGTTCTCCATTAGTTTATCTCACCATGGTGTAAATCTGCCAAACCTTTTCAGTTTTTTCCATAAACTATTCAGGTTATGAATGTTCTCTTGGGCTGGAGGGAAATGTACCCCACCTTTAGAAGAGGATCCTCTCTGTTGTGATCACTGGAACGTTTAGTGTTTTAATTTCTTAATTTATCACCACCGTTTTGAACTTTGTCTGGAGTTTTGTTCCCTTTGCGCATTTCACATTCACGCGATGTAAGCTGACGTGCCCGGCGCGTGTCCCCACCCCTGTGGAGTTCTGTCACAGTGCATGTGTGTGACTCCCGTCTGCTCCTTTCATCTCCCACTTCGTGGGCCTCTCAGTCATAACCACAAAAAAAAAAAAATGGTACACTCTCACTTTCTTTCTCTCCGTCCCCCCTCTGTGTTATTCTCATGATTTTTAATTCCCCTCTATGGCTCTCAAGTACTGCAGAGGTTAAAGTACACTCAGTAATGTTTCTGATCAACATTATGGTCTTCAGAAATGAAGTGCAGGAAAAAAGTATTGTATTTAAGTTGGAATCTTATGACTAATAAATATTGTAAGCATAAAAAACAACAAATGATCTCAGATCATTTAAGGGTTGGATCCAGACTGAAGCTTCTGTAATAATTCATTTAAAATAAAAAATAATTTTAGTTACAGCAGACAATCATGTGACTGGCCATGTGAGCAGTGTTCCCAGGTTTGTATGATCACATAACTCGCTCCTCCACTGTGAATAAATTGCCATCCATATCCTTTTATCACTGAAGTGATATGTAAATTTATTTTTACAGACATCCATATGAGAAACAATTACTGTCCGAATCGGGCTTTAGAGAGGCAGAGTCTCTCCGAAGTAAAGATGGGCAGAGGATCTCCAATCTGTGAAAGAGTGTGTAAAAAGATGTGTGGAATACTTTAAAAACAACGTTCCTCAATGTCGAATTGCAAAGGCTTTGCATATCTCACCATCTACAGTGCATAATATCATCAAAAGATTTAGAGAAACTGGAGAAGGCCTAAGACCTTTGTTTGATGCCCGTGGTCTTTGGTGGTCTCAGACGATACTGCATCACTCATCGGCATGATTCTGTCATTGACATTACTAAATGGGCCCAGGAATACTTCCAGACACCACTGTCTGTAAACACAATCCGCCGTACTAAAGCTCTATCATGCAAAAAGGAAGCCATTTGTGAACATGGTCCAGAAGCGCCGTCGTGTCCTGTGGCCCAAGGCTCATTTAAAATGGACTCTTTCAAAGTGGAAAAGTGTTCTATGGTCAGACAAGTCCAAATTTGACATTCTTGTTGGAAATCACAAACACTGTGTCCTCCGGGCTAAAGAGGAGGGAGACCTTCCAGTGTGTTATCAGCATTCAGTTCAAAAGCCAGCATCTCTGATGGTATGGGGGTGCATAAGTGCATACGGTAGGCACTATGAATGCTGAAAGGTATATAAAGGTTTTAGAGCAACATATGCTCCCCTCCAGATGACGTCTATTTCAGGGAAGGCCTTGTGTATTTCAGCAGGACAATGCAAAACCACATACTGCAGCTAATACAACAGCATGGCTTCATAGTAGAAAAGTCTGGGTGCTGAATTGGCCTGCCTGCAGTCCAGATCTTTCACCTATAGAGAACATTTGGCGCCTCATTAAACGAAAATACATCAAAGACGACCACAAACTTTTCAGCAGCTGGAAACCTATATCAGGCAAGAATGGGACCAAATTCCAACACTAAAAAATCCAGAAACTCATATACTCGATGCCCAGACTTCTTCAAACTATTTTGAAAAGAAGAGGAGATGCTATACACCATGGTAAACATGCCCCCGTCCCAACTATTTTGAGACCCGTAGCAGGCATCACATTTGAAATTCTTTTAGTTTTCATTTAATTCAAATTTAAAAGATGTCCCAACATTTCCGGAATTCGGGTTGTAATATAAATGTAATTTACTACAGCTTACTATTTGGGGATAAATAAATTGCATTAGGTATAGGTGAGATGAGTCAGATAAACCTAATTATAGCTAAAACCTGTGAGAATGGGGTGGGGGTACAATCAGGGCCATAGCCAGGATTTTTCAAATACCGAGGTCATTTTTTCTAACCCCCCCCCCCCCCCCCCCCCCAACCCACACACACACACACCGGTGCGGTGGCTTCACTTTTATGACGTCATGAGCTATCCAGTTCTCTATTATAGATCAGTGGATTCTAATGACAAATGAAACTTAGCGCTTGACAGTGCTGAACAGTCTGCCACTGACACACACAGGCTCACCTTCTCTCCTACTCTTTCCCTGCCCTTCTGTTGTTGGCTTTTTAAAACTTAATTTAGTTTGATGCAAGTTCCTCTTCATGTCTGCATTTCGCTCAAGACCACACTACGATCGATGTACTAGCTTACGTGAAAAAACATACGGCTTTCCCGCCTCTCTGAATCTGTAGCCTAGGTAACGTGACTTCAAGTGCCGCTGCCTGCAAAGACAGATAGAGGCGGAGATTTCACCTGAGAGATTAGACGGAGAATGTGAATTTAATTGGGAGAAAATACAGACGACATATATGGATTCGGACACGGACCGGGTTCTGTGTTTGGCATTGATCATCACTGCTGGATTGACTAATTTGAAATTTCGGGAAAAAATACCGAGGACATGACCTCGGTGTCCTCAATGGTAGATACGGCACTGGGTACAATGCATGTTATCATGGCACAGTTTTATGGAAATATTTTAATTAGAGTAAATGCATGCATTTATTAAATATGTAGAAAAATATCTTAAAAGCACAAAAATGCAACATCATAACATAAAATAATATTTTAACAAAATGTGTAAATTATATAAAATTAAAATTAATTTAAAGTTACTAAAATTACTATATTTAAGCTTGGAAAATTGTGCACTAACATTGTGCTACTCCTTTAATGGAATGACCTTTGATTCCGGTACTGTTATTCTGCTGCAACTCGATTTTCAACACTCTACAAGAGAGAAATCCCATAATCTTGCACCACCAGTGGCTTCATGCTACAGATCTACAGAAAGAAATGTTTACAAACCCTGGTTTCAAATGTACACCCATATATCTGTCTCAAATTACCATTACTTGTCACCAGAAAACTAATGTGCTTGCACAGCTCCATATGATGAAGAGGGGATGGCAACTAATGCCTGTGTGTTTCTGACAGGCCCCGTGTGAACCAGTTAAACAGCTGCCATCTCTAAAGCCATGAGGGATCTCTCAGATGTGTTGCACGGAACAAGAAACTGTCTGATTGTGGGTCTCACTGTGGTTAACCCCAATGCTGCATTGAACATGACATTTTGTGACCTTGTTTATATTTGGTGTCTGTGTGACAAAGAATTATAGTACTTTCACTAAACACACATTTCTCTAAATTGCTCTGAACTTTAAAGTAAATCATCTAACAACTAGTATGAATTTTATGCAGTGTAATTATTTTATAATTATATTTATTTGTCGTTTCTGGTTATGAAACAGTGTTAATGCAATATCACATTGTTCAAATATGCATGTTTTGTCTTCCTTACTGTATAGATGACAGCTTTGAGAGAAATATTTAATCACGCAGACTTAAAGCCTCCAGTGTGAAATTGACCCCGACTTTATGCATTTCAGCAGATGGTTAAAAAAAAAAAATGGCAGTCAGGCTGGCGGCCAAGAGTTAAATGTGATTGTCTGAATCACATTGATGTCGTATTGAACAGCAATCCCTGTTCATTTCTTTGTCTAAGCCCGCATAAAGACTTTGTCAACCGGCAAGATGTAAATGTGTTTGGAAAAACCTCCGATTCCGAGAAGCAAGTGTGTGTAGTCAGCATTTATTTTCAAAGGCTTTTGGCTAATGGGATGGACGTACTCAAGAGCTCAAATCAATGTCACGGACGAGTCAGGACTTGTTGCCAGGTCTCTGTCTCATAATCAGCCTACAAAAACACGATAAACACACTGTAGGGAATACTCCCCTTCATAAAATATAAAAAAAATTAAAAATCCTCAAATAATCAAAAACTTTGGCTCAAGTTAATTAAGCTGACACCGAACTTGACAATGCTTTAATTCCTTGACCTCCTTTAAAGTAAAGCAGAGTGTGAACGCCTGATCTCAGTTGTTTGTATAATCATTACCTCTTCTTGTAGTTCTTTTTCTTTGATGTGTTCACAGTCCAGTGTTCCTTGGCTAGGATATGTTAGTTTAAGCCAGTCTTTCTTGTGGTTTTCTGAGCTGGCTAATAAAGTATGCACTTTTTTCCCCCGTCAGTGTTTACGTTTGCTAAACTTGTGGGATATTAGCAATGTCTTTAATATTTTCAGTTGGCCATACAGTGGATTACTCATCTTCTCCTTGGCAATTACTGCATTTTCTTACTTTCTTTCTTTCTTTTTTTTTTCGTTTTTGCCTTTTCTATTCTCAGTAATGGCTTTTCCAATCATGTCATTAAATAGTTTTATATCTGTTTGTGCAATAATGTTTTGTTCTGCTTTAGTCAAAGAGCCAAATCATAAAGTTCTCTGCCAGTAGGGCAGGAAGTCTATGGCACCATCACTGTCTTTCGCATCTAACGCCATTTCTCGTTCTTGCTTGACGTATCTTGCCAAAGCCAACCACTCAGCAGCTTGTGAATGTACATGACGGTTGAGCCCACCTTCTGAAGATTCATTGCATGACTTTAGAATGTCCTGCATTTATATATGTGTAGATATTAATCTTAAACACATTCTGCTCTCCAAACAATGAACATTAGAGACAGTTGAACTGTTATTCATTTTTCATTTGCATGTGGAGCCAGACTTTAGGCCTCTTTTCTCAAGTACCTTTTGAGAGCTTATAAACCCGAGAAGTAGTAAAATATGAGATAAATATATGATCACATGCAGGCTCAGTTCCAAAATCTAGCTGCCTCGCTGTCTACTGCTTAGATATCAAATGCTTTCTAAGACAGCATATTAACTATATAAGAACCTTGTAAGTGGCTGATTGGAAACATGGTTTGATTGACCTGGGATTGCATTATCTGTGAAGGATACATGTGAATTTGGCCAAAAGCAAGCCTCAAATTCATGATGCCCACCTTTTGGAGCCTGTGACACCCTAAAATGCTGCCTATGTACGTGGGCAGCTCGTCAGGTTTTGGAACAACGCAATAGTCCACACACATGTCCAGGTCTAAATCTGTGGGCCGTCATTACAACACATTTGAGAGAGAAAAATTTTAATTTTAATTTTATTTTAATCCAAATGTGCAAAAGATTAAATGTACCTTTAGGCTGGTGTAAGACAAATATTCCACTCCCATTATGTGAAGATGTGGCAGATTCCTAGGAAAGGATTTTCATCATGCAGTGCAAAAGACCCGTCGACATACCAGTGTCTTGAATGACAGATACAGATGTGTGAATAGAAGATGATTAAATGAGAAAAGGGATCTGATTACGCTGTCAACAACATTCAAATCTTCAAGGAACACTAACCTATTTCTAAGAACAGATTGTGTGAACATTAGCAAAACTATTTCTTATTTTATTATTTTTGTGTATCTATATGATGTTTAAAACCATTTGTAGCTTGACCATGTGGTAGTACAAAAAGACAAGGTTGGGTACCAAACGGATATATATATATAAAAAAGTAGCATTTATTAATTGGCAGATGCTTTTATTCAAAGCAACATTTGCATTCAAGGTGCACGTTGTGAGTTTTTCCTTACCTGGGAATCGAACCTTGGTGAACCTTGACCTTGGCATTGCTAGCACTGTGTCCTACTGTTTCAGGAACAGGAAGAATATAATATGCATTTACATCACATTTATGCATTTGGTAGATATTTTTGTCCAAAATTACTTACATTGCATTCAGGGTACACATTTGATCTGTTCTTCTTTTCACCGGGAACCAAACCCATGACCTTGACAATGATAACACTGTGCACTGTGCTGTACTGTTTGAGCTACAGAAAACATATAATATGTGCATTTACATCACATTTATGTATTTTGTTGGTGCTTTTATCCAAAATTACTTGTTGCAAGGTACATTTCATCAGTTCATGCATTTTCTAGGAATCAAACCCATTACTGTGGCACTGCTAGTCCCATGCTTTTCTGTTAAATGTGCTACCGAAATGCAAGTATAGGCACATAAAAGTACTCCATAGAACTTGCATGCTATATTTAAAGTCTACAGAAGCCATTTGACAGCTTTGTGTGAGGAACAGAGGAAAATTTTCCTCACACAAAGCAATTAGAAGTCTTTAAAAGACATGGGATAGAACACAAAAATCCTACAGAATATATTTATGGTGCTGTTTGTCATTTTTGGAACCTCAATCACCCATTCCTATTAACTTTCATTGCATGAAAAACAGCACCTCTAAGATTTTACGAAACTTTTTGTGTTCTACTGAAGAAAGTCATTTAGAATGACAAAAAGGTGGGTAAACGATAATAGAATGTTAATTTTTGAGTGAACTGTTTTACAACACAAGAAACCAGAGTTGGCACAGGTCAAGCGTGATCATATAAGCCCTGCTGCTGTGAAGTCCATCGGAAACTTCAGCCAGAATCCAATGCCAACAGCAGCAGCGAGGCCTGGCAGCGGGCGCTGGCGTGGAGGCTGATTAGCTCTGCAGGTATTAGAGGATTATTACCTGATTGGTGGCTTTCGGAGAGGCAACCGGACAAGCTCCCCTGTTCTGATGGGGCTGAATCCGACAAGGCCATCATTCCTGGAATTAAGGGTTCATGTGGCGCTTGATCTCCCAGTACCAGGTGGAGAGGAACCCAGAGGTGGAGTGTGCTAGCATTTATGAAGAAATTTGAGTATCTGCAAGAGTGTCAAGTCAATCCCAGAATGAGGCATGCATACGCTGGTATGCTAACATGCACACACACAACCTCACAGGTCAAGTGCACAAGGCCATTCTTGTCATCTAACCCTCCTGACTGGGACACTGAGACATGCATAAAAATATTTGATAATACCAGTGCTGTTTTACAATCCAGCAGTTGCGTAAATTAAGCTGGCCTGCGTAGAAGCCAAATAATACAATTACAAGTCAAAGGTATAAGCCTCAAGCCACGTTTACTAATCATCTTATCATAATCCTGTGAAAAATGTTGTATCGGATCCAAAAATCAGATTGAGGCAATTATAAGAAATCAGATCTGAATCCGAAATCTAATACATATAATTTTGGTAAAAAAAAAAAAAAAAAAAAATCACCTCGTGTAATTCTGCTGAAAGATCCAACATTTTGATTAGATCATTCATGATGTTGACCTAAAATTGGTCGAACAAATTTAATTTGTAACTTATTAAATTATGGACAAAGAACTCTCATGAAGTGTTGTATTTCAGCAGGGTTTGGAGTCTAAACATGTTTCCTGGCTGTCGTGTTTAACCTTCTTGAATGAGTCTAAAGCCTCCTCGGAACAAACCACAGGAGCGCAAAGACTATGAAACCGACTAATTGCCTGCTGTGTTTTGGAAATATGTCTGCCCGTTAAGGTTTCAGCCTCAGCGTCATCTTGAAAACGCAATATCCCCTTCGTGTCCACCCATGTGATGATCATTTAGCTCGGTAGCGGAATATCTGACTGCAAACGGTCGTACATGTCCAGGTCTCATAAATGTCGGCGTGGAAGCTTTTAAAAGCAGCTTGTTTCACCAACCAGCTTTACCTGGATTTGTGAAGGCTTCGTTTTTCCATCTGCTCCCACACTAATTTAGGTCGTTCTTTCTTTACTTCCTCCCCCCCTCCCCAACTTCCCATGACTTTTCCCAAAAACCTGATCTCAGCACCAGCCCAACCTCCATCCCTTCCCGTTACCCAGCCCATCCCAGCGTGTCTTTGTTCCAGCACATGATGTAATGCTCGAACAAGCTCTCAGGGACCTAGGAGATACAAGCCTTGACAAAGGGAACTAGATCTCTTTTCATGCATGAGATCTAGATAGAGCTGCATGTCTCGACAAAGTGCAGGGAGAGGGAGAGGGAGAGGGAGAGGGAGAGGGTGAGAGCGTTAGAGCGAGCGAGAAAGCCACTTGTGTATAAATACTGATTACAGCAATAATAACTCAGATGAGTGTAGCATAATAAGCTCTTGATTGGACCGCCTGCATTACATTACAGTGTCACAGGAAAATAATTTTAAACACCGGTCAGGTTCGAACATTAAGGTGTAGTTTGTCTCTCATCTCATCATTTGATCCACACATGCATCCAATTGCCCCCGCTAGATCATGGTTTATTTTTACCCCGAGCTCTGAGGGAGCGGGCGAAGAGCGATCTAACCTCTGTTTTGACGTTTCGGACCAAAACAAAGCTATTTCTCACAAATAAATCGACATCACGTAAACTCTGTTGTCTGCCGGATTCGCATGGATTTGAGAGATCACAAAGATCTTAATTTCTGCCAGAACAAATTGATTGGGTCTCCGGAACTGGATATGGCACATATTTTCAGGGATCCTCATACGCCTCCGGTGCATGTGTTTAATGGAAAATCGGGTATAACGTCTCAGGTTACGTATGTAACCCCGGTTCCCTGAAGGGAACGAGACGCTTTGTCGACGATGCTACAGGAACGCCTTCAGCGTGACCGCGCTCTGAACTAGAGTGTAATCTGTCCAATGGATGGGCGAGACGTCCTAGGGGGGTGACGTCACCGACCGGGAAGCATAAAAGCTTGTGCGGTGGAGCCGGCGTTTGCTTCTATGAATGAAGCAACCGCTCGCAGGGGTGCAGGAAGTATGGCCTCGAGACGCAGTGTCTCGTTCCCTTCAGGGAACAGGGGTTACATACGTAACCTGAGACGTTCCCTTCCAGGAACTCGAGCTGCGTCAACGACGTTACGGGAACGAGATGCCAACGCCACCAGACTTCCAAGTCCCTGCCCTGTGTGTATCCCTCAGGAGCACTACGAGGGCGAAAGAACAGAAGAGCCCGGAGTGGCCCTAAGATCAAGGTCATAGAACCGAACAAAGGTGAGGGGCGTGGACCAACCCGCAGCATTGCAGATATCCTTGGAGGTCGCCATACTCCTTGGCACATACAATTAAGCTTCTGGTCGGGCTCTCCAAAGGGAGGAGGACTGAAGGCCTGTAGCACGACAGGCCGTGGTATAGAAGAGGGGATCTAGGAAATAACCCGCTTGAGGGTAGATAAACGCTTTGGCCAGACTAGGGGCAAAGACGAGATAAGAAGGGGCCATGAAGGGCCTGCAAATCCCCACTCTCTTAAGAGAAGATATCGCCAAAGGAAGGAAGTCTCAAAGTGAGAATGAGATCAAAAATCTCTTCAATAGGCTCTAATGGAGGTACAGAGAGCTTCTAAAACCACAGCCAGGTCCCACGTAGGGACACGGGATCGTACTGGAGGCCTCAGCCTCAGCGCACCGTGGAGGAAACATGTAACCAGGGGGTGTCGACCCACTGTAAGCCCACCGAGAAGGGCGTGGTAGGCCGATAAGCCGCGACGTAAACCTTCAGAGTGGAGTGAGTAACCCCTGCGGAGAAACGGGCCTGCAGGAACTCCAGCACTGTACCAACCGGGCAGTTAACTGGGTCAAGGTGGTGGTCTCAGCACCAAGAAGTCAAAAATGTTCACTTCAGGGCATACAGTTTCCTCGTAGAGGGAGCTCTGGATCGGAAGATGGTCTCAGCAACCTCGGTTGAGAGACCGGAAGCTATGAGCTGCGTCCCCTCAGAGGCCACAGCCACAGCTTCCCCAACTCCGGGCAGGGGTGAAGGAAAGTGCCCCCTCACGGAGAGCCGTCGAGGAGAGAAATCAGGTCTGAGAATCATACTCGGCCCGGCCAGAACGGTGCTACCGAAAGTAGACTGACCTCGTCCTAGCGCACTCTCGCCCGAACTCCCGGGAGCAGAGCGATCGGGGAAAAATGTATAGATGAAGCCTCGGCCAGGTCTGTACCATAGCGTCCAGTCCAGAGGAGCTGGAGGAACTAGAGGGGCATAACGCTGACTCTTGAGTTGCAAAGCCAAAAAACCTCCATATCTGCTTCACCACCACGGGTGAAGCATCCATTCCCCGGGCCTCGGCCCCTGTCTCGACAGGATGTCTGCTCCCTGAAATACCCAGGGATATAGTACGGCTTTCAGCGAGCGAAGTTAGCCTGGGAACACACGAGGATCTGATGCCCCAGCCGTATAAGGGGCGCGAACGCAGACCTCCCTGGTGGTTGATGTAAGAGACCACCGCTGTGCTGTCGGTGTGCACCAACACATGGTGATCTCTTAGGTCTGGGAGAAAGTGCTTGAGTGCACAAAACGCGGCCAACATTCACAAACAATTGATATGCCACATTAGGTGGCGACCGCTCCACAGACCGCGGACAGGGTGGCCACTCATGACTGCTCCCCAACCAGTGAGGGATGCGTCCGTCGCTAGCATTACGCGGTGACAAGGAGCTCCCAGCACCGGGCCCTGAGACAAGAACCAAGCTTGGCTCCACATGTCTAAGGCACGTAGGCATCGCCGCGTGACCTTGATCATGCAAAGCGGTTTCAACTGACGCAGATCTACCATCCTTCTTTGGAACAATGAAGTACCGGCTGTAGAACCCGGGCTCTCTTCCGTGAGGAGGGACCACCTCGATGGCCTCCTTCCTCAAGAGAGTGTCTACTTCCTGTCCCATGATCAGAGCCTGCTGGGGGCCCACGCACGTGGGAATCACCCCGGTAAAAGGTGGTGGCGGAGCGCCGAACTGAATACAAAGGCCTTTCTCTACAGTACGCAGGACCCAATGAGATCCATTTGGCAGTAGTTTCCACGCTGCCTAAATGGTCTACTTAGGGAACCAGTCTCTCGAGACTGGCCTCTGATGTACTCAGAGCTGCTAACACCAGGAGCTCTAGAGACCCCCGCAGGAGTGGCGAGCTTCTCAGCTCCGCTACACTTTGGGGCGGAAGAAACTGAGAACATCGCTTGCTGGAGCCAACTGCGCCCTGGAACCCCGGCAGGGTTGGCAGACTGGTCTCCCGAGGGCACTGGGGGGAGACGGTCTGCCCTCATAAGCCCGGAGCCTTACTCCCATAGGGCTTCTTGGCCGAGGACCCCTTAAACTTAAGAACGGTCTGCAGATCCGGCCTAGCCTTAGAGGCCCCCGACCCAGAGCGTTTGCCACCTCGGTGGGGTACGAGTAGCCACGCTCTGTTTTGTGCCTCTCTGAAGAGGGGGTGGCACGTGGCGAGGGCTGCTCCCGCCCAGCAGCCCCCTGAGCTAGAGATAAGCGAGGGAGAAACTGCTGAAACGCCGCCACCTGTATACAGGTCTCTTGGTACCTGTCGACGATGGAAATGACGGCGTTGCCGAACAGGCCAGAAGGCGCAAGCGGGGCGTCCATGAGGAAGACCCTATCTTCTCCTTCATGTCAGATAGGGTCAACCACAGACAGCGTTTCTAGGGAGCTCAGAGATCACCTTATATTCCAGTCAAATTGAGCCCCATCCCTCATCCAGCTCTCTAAGCCCCTTTTCTTTTTATTAAATTTTTTTTAGAGCTGACTGCGTGCCGTTCTCATTCATAATATGCTTGTGCTAATTGATGCGTCCACCTCGGAGGAGGAAGACAGGTCTAGGGAAAGGAAGAAGATAGGGGCTCGCCCGTCTTCATTCAACGCTAGTGAAAACTCACTCCTCTCTTTTTCTTTTTCAAAGAGAGCCTTCAGAGAGCAGGCGTAAGCAATGAAAAAAGCTCACAAAACGGGCAGTCCGCTCCCTCGAGAGCTGAATCTGCGTGCTCTGCTCTCAAGCAGACCACACACAGACTGCGTGTATCCCAAGCAGTGATATAACGTGTGCAGGGAGGAACACACTGCCCATAATGCGATCTGCTATCGCCCCAGTGCTTGCACATATTGCTGGAGCCTATTTCAAGTGATTGTGCCAGGACAAACAACACTAAATAAGACACAAATCGACAGACACACAGACAGAGTAGCGGTTGCTGAATGACAAAAAGCAAACGCCGGCTCCACCGCACATGCTTTTATGCTTCCGGGTCGGTGACGTCACCCGCCTATGACGTCTCGCCCATCCATTGGACAGATTACACTCTAGTTCAGAGCGCGATCATGCTGAAGGCCTTCCCGTAGCGTCGTCGACGCAGCTCGAGGTCCTGGAAGGGAACTACATGTTTACGTTTTCTGAAGAAATGTGAGTGGTGCTTTTCTCGACTGAAACAGTCATGCCAGGGCATTGTTACTGTAAGCTGCCCGTCAAGGGGTTGCTATTATGTTGCACAGTATAGGTGGTATAGCTAGTATAGGTCAAAAGAGCACACCCCAAAATCTCTATGGCTTTGTTAAGACAAGCAGAGATTTTTTTCTTTCTTTTATTTTTTATTTTTTTGTCGTCTGCCTAACTCCCTTTAGTCTGAAGTGGAAAAAGAAAAGCTCATGAAATGCAGTTTTCACAAAATTAGGGTTTGTTAACGATTTGAATACTCCATATAATCAACATTGGACTGACATGAGCTGAATCATCTGTAGAGCTGTTTTATATTTGAACTGAGCTTTCTTAATAGCTAATGAACTTTGGAACACTGACACAGTAATTGAAGTAAATTAACTTGTATAATGCCACTATTGTCTTTTTAGAGCTGTTTTATGGCTAAAATTGCTTTCATTTCACTTTGCAACAATAATACTGTTATTTTTATGTTTATTACTGTGAAGCTGCTTTGATACAGCCTGTATAAAAGTGCTATATAAATAATGTTACTTGACTTGGTGAAATCTGTTGTTAAAGTCAAACTTGTTAGCATTGGGAATGACTATAACAATCTATGTTGATGTGCTGGCAAAATACAGTTATATATATATATATATATTCCCCGGCTCTGGCCTAAATACTCAATGGATCAGCATCTCAATTATCTAGATATGGTACTGTGAGCTGAGACCCTCAGGCTGCAAGGTATCCAAAGGGCTACTGGAGAAGAGCAAGGAGAACCGAGAACTGGTGGCAGTGATGACGTGGGGGGACCAAATCCAAATGGACGCCTGCCTGCTGATGTGGCCTCCAGCGAACAGGGACATCTGCGATGTATATAGTGAAGTGACATACTGCCAAGTATGGTGACCCATACTCGGAATTCGTGCTCTGCATTTAACCCATCCAACGTGCACACACACAGCAGTGAACACACACACACCGTGAACACACACCCGGAGCAGTGGGCAGCCATTTATGCTGCGGTGTCCGGGGAGCAGTTGGAGGTTCGGTGCCTTGCTCAAGGGCACCTCAGTCGTGGTATTGAGGGTGGACATAGTGCTGGACATTCACTCCCCCCACCTACAATCCCTGCCGGCCCAAGACTCGAACCCGCGACCTTTGGATTACGAGTCCGACTCTCTAACCATTAGGCCACGACTTGCCCTTGTATGAAATTTTATAAGATCGGAACATGGAATGCGCAAGGAATGAATATTGGCAAACTCAACATCGTCAAGCAGGAGATGGAGCACCTCAACATTGACATTCTAGGAGTCAGTGAGGTACACTGGACTGACAGTGGTCTCTTCCCCATCGGAGACCATGCCATGTATTACTCAGGGAATGATACTACCCGAAGATGCGGAGTGGGTATCATCATCAATAAGAGGACATACAAATGCATTGAAAGTCATAGGACTATCAGCGACCGTATCATGGCCTTCCGCGTCAGGGGTAAGCCATACAAAGTCACAGTCATACAGGTATATGCGCCAATTCCGGACGCGGATGACGAGGAAATTGAGCTTTCTACAGTGTAGCGACAGACGTTTTTCTACAAACACCGCGCAAAGACATTGTGTACATTATGGGAGACTTTAACGCCAAAATTGGATCAACAGTAGAAACAGGAATCACTGGCAGGTTTGGCCTGGGGTAATAGACCGAAGCAGAGGATAGACTCATCCAGTTATGCCAAGAAGTCAAATTCCGAATTACCAACACCTGGTTCAAACAACCCAACAGACGATTATACACCTGGACCTCACCCAACGGACAATATCGCAACCAGATTGACTATATGCCAACAGAAATGGAGAAACTCGATCCTAGCTGTGAAGACGTAGCCTGGTGCTGACTGTGGATCAGACCATGAACTGCTAGCAGGCAGAGTGAAACTGCGTTTCTGCAAGATCGACCGACCACCTACTAATCCCAAATTCGACGTGGATAGGATTAGACCGACCTATGCCATAGAAGTAAGAAACCGTTTTGACTCACTTGTCATGGAGGAACATGAAGAGTCAGACCAGTTATTGGAGAAGATGAAGGGAAACATCCTAGAAGTTGCAGAGCAGCATGTGCCACGCAAGAAGCCATCACGCTCAACACCATGGATCACTGAGGAGACCCTCAAGATAGCAGAGAGGCGAAGTAGAGCGAAGCTGGCAGGGGATTGAGATGAAGCCAGGAGAATGAACGCTGAATTCCAACGGGCCACCAGAAAAGATAAGGAGAAGTATTGGAGCGAGGAGAGCGTCAAGGCAGAGGAAGCAGGGAAACGAGGCCACATGAGACAATTGTACCAGCATGTGAAGAGGACCCGAACCCCCATCATGGCCAGGCAGACTATGGTCAAGGGTAGCTCGGGGGAGGAGCTACATGAGCAGCAGGCAATAAGAAATCGGTGGAAAGAGTACACAGAGCAATTTTATCAAAATTGCAGTGAAGACCAACAGGACAACACCATAGAGCCACCTGACTTTTGACTGCCTTGAGCACAGCAAGCTATGGCAATGTCTGAAGGAGTTGGGAACACTACCACACCTGGTCAACCTCATTCAGTCACTCTACTAACAACAAGAGGCTACAGTACTCCAGTCACCACATCTCTTCAATTCCTATGCCGAGATGATCATGAGAAATGTGGGCGTGAAGGACACCAATATTGGAGTTAAGATCAGAGGGACGAACATCAACAACTTGCGATACGCAGACGACACCACCCTGTTAGCGGAAAGCAAGAAGGACCTCGAGACACTACTGGGGAAGGTAAAAGAGGAGAGCGAGAGATACGGCCTACACCTTAACGTCAAGAAGACTAAGATAATGACTACAGCAGATAAGGCAAAGATCAAGATAGTAGTAAATGGAGAGGCGATAGTGGTAGTAGACAGCTTCACCTTCCTGGGCTCCACAATGGATAGAGATGGTGAATGCACCCCCGAAATCAAACAGAGAATGGCAAGGGGACGTGGTGGGCATGGCCTGAATATGGAAAAACAAGGACATCAGCCTTGCCACCAAATGCAGACTAGTAAATGTAATTTTCTTCGCAATAGCTACGTACGGATGTGAGACCTGGACGCTCAAGAAGGTTGACAGGAGGAGGATAGATGCATTTGAACTTTGGTGCTGGAGATGACTGCTGAGGATTCCATGGACAGCGAGGATCACCAACCAAGAGATATTAGACCGAATTAAACCATGGATGTCACTGGAAGCAAGAGCCACTAAGCAGAAGTTATTGTATTTCGGGCACATCATGCGGAGCCAGTCCCTGGAGAAGGACATCATGCTAGGACTGGTAAGTGGAAAGAGGGGGAGAGGCCGCCTGTTGGTTAGATACCATCAGAAATGACACCGGAATGACTGTCAGGCAATTAAAGGAAATCACCTGGGATCGTACCACCTGGAGATCAGTCGGCACCGACTGAACGGATATTTATATATATATATATATATATATATATATATATATATATAAAATAGATTTAAGAAAAAAATAGAAATACTTGAGTATTTCTGTTTTATTTATTTTTTTCAGTAAATTATTTAATAATCCTTAAAACTAAATGGATTTACTTTAGAAGCAACAATGCATAAAAACCTATTTTCATACTTTTCATACTGAACTCACAGATTTTTTTTCACTTGTATTAAATATAAACAAGAAAAATGAGAATATGCCAATGCAGTACAACAAAAACTCTTATATTCAAGATATCTTCTCATAAGTTATTAGAAAACTAGCCCCACGTCAACACGCCAGCTGAGCAACTTGGGCTCACAATGGAATCTGGAAACTCTAGAAAGTGTGAACGAATATAGAGTTCTTCCTATTGACGTGCAAAAATAGGGAGCGTGGTGGATGGAATAACAGAGCTCCCCTGGAAGCCATCTGCAAACGAGTTTGGAGGTCACTGCCTCAGGAGACGGCATGTTCTGTGCATAATGCCTTTTGGATATAGTAGTTACTGGCACGGGTTTTAATGTATTGCAAGTCTTGTACAGCTGTTGCTCTGACTTGTAAAATAACTTTCTTACTACTTTAAAAAAAACAGTCTTACCTAAAACACACTGCCACTCAGTGGCTCAGCAGGTCCACCCCTGTGGCCCGTTAGACCACTTGCTGGGACCCATAAATCCATAGACACGCTGAATTCTGTTTGAAGGCAGCGTGCAGTTGCAGCCTTCGAGAAATAGGTGTTTTTTCTGTGGCTTTATATAACATTTCGTTAAGTCTTTGCTGTGGTCTGTTTGCTGTGGTTTATCTGGAGTGCATTAATGTTCTGTGCTGAGACTGGCTGACTGCTCTGACACAAGGCGGACAGAGAGGGGTGTTTGTGCGTGCCATCCGACATTTCACTACGTGGACAATACAGATTAACGTTTTCATTCTTTCCCTTATTGTTTCTGTTTTGTTCTGTGCATACTGAACGGCATTACGTTATTACCTCATGGAATGCCTGCAGGTCATGGTTAGGAATAATATATTCCAGAGTACAAGAGGCTGAGGAAAAAAAAAAAAGATGATTTATTTCTCAAACTTTAGAGGCAGCACCTTAGAAGGCAAAGAACTGAAAGTGTTTAGACTAAAACTCTAAAAATCTAGTGTATCTATTTATTTATTTATTTGAACAGAAATATAGTATGGTACAGCATTAACAGTAATATTGTGAAATGTCATTATTTAAAATAATGTTAATAATGTTTTCTGTTCAAATATATTTTAAAATATAATTTATTTTTCTGATGGCAACCCTGAATTTTCAGCAGCCATTACTCTAGGCTTCAGTGTGAGTCTTTCAGAAATCATTCTAATATGCTGATATGCTGCTCAAGAATATTTAATCATTTCTTATTATTATCGATGGTGAAAATCATTATTAATATTTTTATTAATATTATGAATATTATACATTGGTGTTAATTGTCCAGAAACACACAAAATAACAAAATAAATATGAATTTTAATTATAGCATTTTTATGTATTTATTTATATTTTTAAAAATTTCTTCATGGGTTTTGTGAATTATTTGGCTGTGATAATCGTGAAGTGAAAAATCTGATATCGTGACAGTTAAATTCAGTCTTTAGGTTAAAGTGTAACAGGGGCTTGTCTGGCAGGCAGGTATCCTCCTGCATACTGGCAGCACTGACTGTAGCCAGAGGCTTATTTACAACTGAGCCTGCACTCGCTCTGAATCACTTCAGCCTGACAAGAGGCAAACACACAAGCTCAAGTTCATGCCTGCCTTAAAGAGATATAGATGCATATACTGTAAGAGCTTGCAGCGAAGCTACTTCAAGGTTCCTATTTGAGCTATGCATGTAATTTAATATCACATACACAAGTTTATTAATTAAATGTCTCGATCAGGTTGCGTGTGGCACATTGGATGTGGGTGTACGTTTCCAGAAAAACTGTAAAATGAAATAATATGCTGGAAGAGCAATATTATGTTGGCTCTATGTTGGCGTGTGGTCGAACACAACAGGCATCAAAATTGTTCAGCGCTCCTACCTCTGACGTAGATTACCCAGACCTGCCAGCCAGCTGTATTCTCAAAATATACTGTAATGTATGGTCACACATTGGAACCATGAATTAAGTGGGCAGTGGAAACAAAACAAGTTGTCCTTGTTATGGTGCTAAGCTCTGAGTCAGCCACAGGTTATGGAGCTACTTGATAAATGTGCTTCTCTCTTTTTGCCACTTTCCTACTGTATTTTTTGCCCCATTATCTTGTTATCTAGCGTAGAATTACCCTAGAAAGACATATAGCTTAAACACATCAAAATTTGCATCCCCCATTTAAAATGGAGGACTGATTCAGATCAGGAGTCTTTCTTGACTGTATGCAACTTTCTTCAATCTATACAAATTAAAATCATGCAATATGATCACTTTGACCGAAAATGCACTACTGAAGCTTGTCATTCAACCTTGTTACTCAGAGTACTGTAAAAATAATTATCAACAATGTTTTAATATTGTTTATGCATAAAAATAAGTTTTTCAATAACTTCAAACCAGCATTTGGTCACAAACAAGCTTGACGTTTTTTTGAGTAATCGCTTTATTTATGCAAAATCTGCAACCATACATTACATGTAAATATTTCAAAATATACAAAAAAGGCCAAATTTTTTTTTTTTTTTGCCTAAATATATCTCAAAACATATTTTCTACCAATATTTTTATAGGTGTTTTTGTATATTTTTATATATATATTTTTAAAATATCAATATTTGTATTATTTGTTGTCTATAGCCTGTGTGAACATATAACACATATTCTAGTAAGCTATTCCATCCGTGTTTGCATTTACCCTAAATGTAGGCTACTGTAAGATTGGAAATGTATTTTCTTGTCCCTGAAATGTATTTAAATTAGAATAAAATATAGTTGGATAACAACATATATGATAGTTGGAAATAAATATATTTTCAATTTTAAAAATATATTTCACTGAGCATCGGAAGATTAAGCACACAACTGACCATTTCATTTAAGAGTTTCAGGCCACATTGTGTGCCCTTTTCCTGGAAAGTGCCTTTTGTTTTTTATTTCCATTCCTGTGGACGGTTGACACTTCAATAAACATCATAATGAACTCAGTGAACTGTGTCACACACTGAACTTGCAGAGTTGACAGGATTCTGAGCCAAATTTCAGTTCTCATATAATAGAACTCTGCACCTTTCAGACAACAGTCTAGAGCTCCTCAAGGGTAATTTTCAAAGCACACTGCTTCTCTTTCATTTGGAAATGATAGGTCGAGCATTGTTCTTTAGAGTTTACAACTGTTTTACCCAGTAAATGCAGAAAGTTGTATTTTCTGCATCTGTCATCTATGCTCCAACTCCATTTACAATAAAAGCAACATGAACTAAAACTATGAAAGGGAATGTCACAGTCTTCTCTTTCCCCAAGATTAACTCTACATCATAATCATGTACTCTGTAGTTTTTGCTAATAACATTTTTTCACACACACATACACACACACACACACACACACACAGAGAGACACACACACACGTACACACAATAACACTTTTGACAAATATGATTAAAAATATGAGGTTAAGGCCCCAGACACATGAGAAAAGTGGGCTATACCTGATGGTATAAACACACATTGTATAAATGCAAAAAGCAAACCAAACAATAACCAACAAACACTTCCTGTCCTGGAAATGAGACCCATAATTGCAAGAACTATATGGATTTGTCAAGTGATTCTGCATGTGGGGAGACTAAAACACTTTTGACCTGTTTCACAGATGAACAGATAATGAAGAAAAGACAAAACAAAAAAAGCAGTAGCAGTAGTTACATAAATGGCATACATCCATGTCAATCTATTAAAGCAAAAAAAAAAAAAAAAATCGCTGTATTCCAAATGGAATAAATCTGCCTCGGAAGTGCAGTTTGAAGTGGGTGAAGGAATAGTTCACCCCAAAATGAAAATTTTATTTTAATTTACTTTCCCTCAGGCCATTCAAGGAGTAGGTGTGTAACGGTCAGTGGTTGTAGTCACAGAGGCACAAGACGAAGGTATAAACAAAAAAGGAATCTTTAATAAACGGCTTCAACACACTTAAGACACTATATTTACTCAAGATCGGACAAACACAGAGGGAGAACTGAGGACTTATAAAGGGAGAGGAACAAATGAGGAAACAAGATGATTAATCAAACACAGGTGAAGAATATAACTAATTAACAAAACTAGGTCATGAACTAAAACAGGAAAAACCAAATAAGGGCAGAAAGGAAACTAAACAGATATGTTACAGTATCTCCCCCTCCCGGAAGGTGCGTCCCGCACCGTAACAGTAACATCGGGGAGGGGGGGCGGGCGTCCTGGAGGCTGGAGCAGGACCAGGATATGACAGGGAAGCCTCCAGGACGGATCAGGAGCCTTAGGAGGCCATGGCAGGACTGGAGATTCGGGAGACCATGGCGGATCCGGGGCCTTGGGAGGCCATGGCAGGACTGGAGCCTTGGGAGACCATGGCGGATCAGGAGCCTCGGGCGACCATGGCGGATCTGGATCCTCGGGCGGCCTTGGCGGATCGGGGTCCTCGGGCGGCCTTGGCGGATCGGGGTCCTCGGGCGGCCTTGGCGGATCGGGGTCCTCGGGCGGCCTTGGCGGATCGGGGTCCTCGGGCGGCCTTGGCGGATCGGGGTCCTCGGGCGGCCTTGGCGGATCGGGGTCCTCGGGCGGCCTTGGCGGATCGGGGTCCTCGGGCGGCCTTGGCGGATCGGGGTCCTCCGTGGCCTTGGCCCTTGGCCTGGCCACACAGACTGAGACTATATGGCCCCCCCCCAAAATTTCTTTGGGAAAGTTCCCCTCTGGGGGCCACATTGGAGGAGCGGACTCCTGGGGGCGCTCTGGAGGAGCGGACTCTTGGGGGCGCTCTGGAGGAGCGGACTCTTGGGGGCGCTCTGGAGGAGCGGACGCTTGGGGGCGCTCTGGAGGAGCGGACTCTTGGGGGCGCTCTGGAGGAGCGGACTCTTGGGGGCGCTCTGGAGGAGCGGGCACTTGAGGGTGCTCTGGAGGAGCGGGCACTTGAGGGCGCTCTGGAGGAGCGGGCACTTGAGGGCGCTCTGGAGGCGCGGAGCTGGACGGAACCAGCGGAGACGAAGGAGAGCTGGACGGGACCAGCGTAGATGCAGGAGGGCGCTCTTGCAGCGCGGACACTTGAGGGCGCTCTTGCAGCGCGGACACTTGAGGGCGCACGGGAGGCGCGAAGCTGGATAGAACCAGCGGAGACGAAGGAGGGCTGGATGGGACCAGCGGAGACGCAGGAGGGCGCTCTTGCAGCGCAGACATTTGAGGGCGCTCTTGCAGCGCGGACACTTGAGGGTGCACGGGAGGCACGAAGCTGGATAGTACCAGCGGAGACGAAGGAGGGCTGGATGGGACCAGCGGAGACTCAGGAGGGCGCTCTTGCAGCGCAGACATTTGAGGGCGCTCTTGCAGCGCGGATACTTGAGGGCGCTCTTGCAGCGCGGATTCAAAGGGGCGCTCTTGTAGCGCGGACATTAGAGGGCGCTCTTGCAGCGCGGACATTAGAGGGCGCTCTTGCAGCGCGGACGTCAGAGGGCGCTCTTGCAGCGCGGACATTAGAGGGCGCGCTTGCCGCGCGGACATTAGAGGGCGCTCTTGCAGCGCGGACATTAGAGGGCGCACGGGAGGTGCGGGGCTGGACGGGACCAGCGGGAAATCAGGTGGGCTGGACGGGACCAGCGAGAACTCAGGTGGGCTGGACGGAACCAGCGGGAACTCAGGTGGGCTGGACGGAACCATCTTCGCCGCGGACGGCGTAACGTTCATCGCCGCGGGCGGAACATTCTTCGCCGGGGATAAGGCTCCGGCTCGGGGTCGGAGACTCTCCAGACACCGGATGATGGCTTCTCTCCAAGTGAGGTCGGAGGTGTCTGGGAGCTCTCGCTGCTGGTGGAGCGTGAGCCCGAGCCGGAGCAGCATCTTGAGGGTTCCGTCTTCCAGAGTGCTGGCGAGGGCGAGAGGCGCAAAAGCCAACAAAAAACTCACTGGATCCTGGATGGCGTGGGCTAAATCAAAAAACTGTGCGAGTTCGCCCATCTTCGGTTGCGGTCCGATCTTCTGTAACGGTCAGTGGTTGTAGTCACAGAGGCACAAGACGAAGGTATAAACAAAAAAGGAATCTTTAATAAACGGCTTCAACACACTTAAGACACTATATTTACTCAAGATCGGACAAACACAGAGGGAGAACTGAGGACTTATAAAGGGAGAGGAACAAATGAGGAAACAAGATGATTAATCAAACACAGGTGAAGAATATAACTAATTAACAAAACTAGGTCATGAACTAAAACAGGAAAAACCAAATAAGGGCAGAAAGGAAACTAAACAGATATGTTACAAGGTGACTTTTCTTCTTGATTTTTAAGATTTTTAACTGAAACCGTGGTCCTTGATGATTCATAAAATGCAAGTCATTGGCTGCACATTTTTGAGAATTACAAAAAAGCATATCAAGGAGCAAAAAATGTATACCCATGGCTCGTGATGAGGAGTTATGAAGTGAAACGACTGATCTGTTCAAGAAACTGAACATTATTTACAATATTATTACCTGTAATCCAGCATTCGGTGGGGACATAATGGCATACAGCAAACATTTCATTGTTTGATACAAATTATTGCTAGGGACAATTTAGTAGCCGGTGGATAATGTAGGGACATGACATCCCTACTAAATTTAGCATCCCTACTAAATTCTACACCCTTGCAAATCACAAAAAGCGATGTCCAACTTTGGAAACTAAATAGTTCTCTCCTTAAATATGAAGAGTTGATCCAAGTCTCACAAAAAGCTTGTGGCTGTAATTATAAAATAAGTCAAGCATTGAAGTGAGTTGCTGTTTTTGTCACTCTTCTGAGGAAGATGTTATTCACTTGTTTTGTCAGTGTACCCATACAGAGAAATTTTAGTAGTTGCTGGACATTGACAGGTGCATGTCCCTAATGTCCCTACTATATTCTACACCCTTGTTATTGTGTAAATGTTACATCATTGCATGATTACTTACACAAGCTAGTGAAATGAACCAGTTCATTGAAATGAATTGTCCAAAGAACCAGTTCGTGGAAAATAATCTGTTTTACCCGTCGCTCAAGGCTATGGATTACAGGTAGGAATGTTATACATAATGCTCAGTTTCTTGCACAGACCGATCATTTCATTTCATAACTGCTCAATATATCATCTGGAACCACGGGTACTAATTTTGTGTTCCCTGATATGCTTTTTTTTTTCCAAAGATGAGCAGCCACTGACTTTTATTTACTCTTCGACTCAAGAAAAAAAAAGTCACCTGTCTTGGAGTAAATTAACAACACATTTTAATTTTTGGGTTAACTACCCCTTTAAAACTGGCCACTTCAAAGAGACCATCGGAATTAAAGACTTTAAAGGGTACAAATGATGACCGCATCGTACCCATTATTCTTTGTGCAGGTTTAATTGTGCCTCAGCATGGTAGATTTTTTGGTCCCCAACACCCTTCATCCCTTCGAAGGGATTAGAGCATAGGGATGAGCTCTTCAGAATGGAACGCAACGTTGATTGATTGTGGGAAATGTGCAGAATTACATGCAAAAACTTTTAAAACAACTTACTTGGTGCACTTTGAAGTTCTGATTGAACTTGATTTTTGGGGAGGAATCTGCAGAACAACATGGTAAAATGTGTTAAACAGAGCTGACAAAAAAAGCTTTGTAGCTGAAACCAATCAAAGTAGATAAAATATTTATTAAACAGACACACAAGAACAAGGAATGTACAGAAATGTGATGTATATTTGAATCCTGTGGAGTTTTCCGTTTTGATTTTCCTGACTGTATGTAGATGAAGGTTGGCATAGCAGACACTTAGCAGCACATTTCAGTGCCAAACAGTGGTACTGTTTGCTTTGGATACTGTCAAAATTAAATATCTCCCACCAAAGACCTTTTTTTCTTATTTTTTATAATCAGTGACATGAAAGAATTTTGGCACTGACAAAGGCACACTTGCATCCAAAGGCACACAATTCCAAAAAAGAAAAGAAAAGAAAAGAAAAGAAAAGGGTTGGAATGAGGGTGAATAAATGATGAAAATTATTTAAATTTTTTGGGGGGTTGAACTGTCTCTTTAAGATGAGCCGGTTCAGCTGAGTACTTCATATGCGGGTCATTCCTGTTTAATCCAGGGTTAGCGGTTGTGTAAATATGAGGGGGTGAATGTGGGAGCCCGTGTAGTGGGTGTGCCGGTGGCTTCGGGCTAAGGAAGGTTGAGCCCTGCAGTCTGGACGTAATCATTGTGGATCAAGACAGGGTCACTGGCACACAGCGGAGAGCAGGGCGAGTGCCCAGTACTTCCGTCGGACAGAGGGTTCAGGCCAGCCAGAGGAATGTATTTTTTTTTTAAAACTCTCTCTCTCTCTCTCTGCTCTTTGATTGCAACCCTTCAACCCAAGCAGCAGCACTTTATTTAGTACATATTTACAGTGGCTCACTCCGCTGAGATCCGCACTGGTATTCTGACCGTAGCTAAAGCAATGAAGGCCTCTGCCAAAGGGAGACATTTTTGCTGAGGCTTTGTACACTAAGATAATGATTTGTTTAGCTAACTGTTGTGGAAGTTCACCTGGAAAGTAATAATGAAAAAAAAACAACAATAAAAAAAAATCTTTGAAGTAATTAATGACATCCTGATGTGGTTAAAATATTGTGTGAAATATATATTTCCATTAAGGAACGTTCTTCTTTGTTGCTTAACATAAATGTATGCAGCACAATTCTCCTCTGAGCTGAAAGCCAAGTTCAAATGCAGAACCTGTCTGTGGTCTGCCTCCCTTTCCCAGGCTTTATCTGAGCTGGTTTCAAAATGAACATTAATGTGTAAATCCGACCAAACTGCACTCAAAAACAGTGAAATAGTGTTGTTGGTTTTATTAAATCCCATTTCCTTGAAATTACTCGAATATCATGAGAAATAAAATTGTCCTTGCTCTTTTGAGATAAGAGTTCATTGCAATGTGAAAACAACTAGTTTCCAGTCCAAAAAGACCTTCTATTGAAAATAAGTTGCAAAAAAATGTATTGTTCCCTGGACTTCTGATGCCAAAACATTAACATTTGACCACATTTACACACCAATGACACATATTCTGCCAGATTATAATTTGTTTGTTTTTCTTTTCTTGTCGAATGTCCAGTTTCACTCTGAAAAACCTAATTTTTAGACCTACAACAGCATTTCATGAGGACTGATCTGGAGTGTTATAGGACACTGTAGATAATAGTGTCTGCTACATGAACACTTAAATAATTATTATGCATTTTTTCTTCAATATTTGAGCCTTAACATTAAGCTAGTTCAAACTGAATTTCTTAGAAAGCCTTAAAATCTCATCAGGGCCGGTGCTAGCTATGCAGAGCAGGTGATTGCCTAGGCCGCAGGGGTACTCAAGTTCAGAGGCCAAACGGGCCACATTTAAACTACATAAGGGCCACAAATTGCAATTTGCATCATCAGACTTTATTTAAGATAATATTTGTAGATTTACTGATTTAGAAATACAGTGTATTACCTAATTAATATGTGCTTGTCCTTGTCCTATTGAAAATAACACTGAGCATGAAAATATTTACATATATATTTAAGAGTAAAAATCTGGAAAAAAAAAATTGGAATAACTTTTTTTTTTTTTTTTTGCTATATTGATGCAAAAAATTGCATTCATGTTCAAACAGAGTATTGAACAAACTCAAAATGAAAACATTCTTGAGCAAATATAGTTCACAAATTTCTTTAGAAAGAAGTATTATTTTTCATATTTATATTAACTATATTTTATCAATATTTTATTTTTAAAATAGATATCACTAAAACAGACAACTAAACGAAATAACGTGATTTAGTAGAGTTTCTAGAAAAAAATAGCTGCTGTCTATTTATAGAATACAATATTCAACAAATTGATAAAAAAAAGTTAAACAAATTATTCATAATTCATAACTTCATGCAGGGCCGTCACTAGGAAGTCTGGGCCCTGTGCACTAAATTTGCTATGGGGCCACCTCAAAATTAAGTTCATTTTTGGGTGAAATTCCCTTATTTGTAAATAATATACACCTAATGTATATAAGACACTGATATTTATCTTTAATCAGGCCCGAATTGAATTAACATTTTACTTCAATTAAAATTAATTAGAGCTAAACATCTAAAAAGAAAGAAGTTATTGCTTAGAATCCAGAGTTTAGCAGACTAATATTAGTAGGATGGTGGTCACAAGAAGTAAAACCATGGTCCTCATTACCATGGTTATATGTTTTTTTTAAAAATAAATAATAAGTAATAATAAACAATAAAATTTGTAGTTAAACAAAACATCAAGAAACTACAAAACACCTTCTATAAGATTAAAATAATCCCCAATATGTAATAACAGTAACATTTATAATAAATTGTTTTATTTGTATTATTGTCAATTGTAAACACTGTTAATAACTTCGAGTTAAATTACTATGGTGCTGAATTGACAAGCCTAGTGCCGTTTTCCATTGTCCTGACTGTTTTCAGCCAGCATCACTACAGAAGCTTTAATGTTCTCATATCACACGACTGTATAACAATTCTGTGTCACATCTGATCAGGCGACTTGCTCTGTTTATCTCTTATAAATCGTGGCTGAAGCTCGGCGCACATTCGCAGCGCTGTGCGGGAGATTCTGCTTTGACGTGCGGCTGGCGGATGCATCAGGGAGCACTACTTTGCGGTTTCGCATGCGCTGTCATTTAAAAACAGCACCTAATATCAGGGAGGTCTCCCTCGTTTCGGCGATCAGCCCACTACTTGAATAGAATGTCGCGGTGCTCCCGATGGCTAGTAGGCGATCGCGGGCCCCCCAGACCGCTGAGCCCTATGCACTCTGTCACCATGAAGTGTATTCTGGAACTGAACTGTGAATAAATTACTGAAAAGACTTACTGCAAGATAATCATAATTTGTATCATGGCTATAATAACATTCTCAACAAACAAAAAAATAGATTACCTTAGATAAAGTTTGATTAATATGTACAGTCAAAAGTCTGGACACATTACAGTTTTTAAAGTTTTTGAAATAAGTCTCTTATGCTCATCAAGTTATATATTTATTTGATCAAAAATACAGGAAAAAACAATAATATTGTGCAATAGTCGTGATAGGGAAAGTCGTGGCCTAATGGTTAGAGAGTCGGACTTGTAATCCGAAGGTTGCGGGTTCGAGTCTCGGGCCGGCAGGGATTGTAGGTGGGGGGAGTGAATGTCCAGCGCTCTCTCCACCCTCAATACCACGACTGAGGTGCCCTTGAGCAAGGCACCGAACCCCCAACTGCTCCCCGGGCGCCGCAGCATAAATGGCTGCCCACTGCTCTGGGTGTGTGTTCACAGTGTGTGTGTGTGTTCACTGCTGTGTGTGTGCACGTTGGATGGGTTAAATGCAGAGCACGAATTCCGAGTATGGGTCACCATACTTGGCTGAATGTCACTTCACTTCATTTCACTTCACAATAGTAAAGTAAAAATAAATAACGAGAGAAATATAGAAATATTTTTTAACAATACCATTCAAAAGTTTGCAATTCAATGGGTCAGTATCTTTTTTTTTTTTTTTTTTTAGAAATTAATACTTTTATTCACAAGGATGTGTTAAAATGATGCTGAAAATTCAGCTATGACTCACAGAAATAGATATTTTAAAGTATGGTAAAAAAGAAAGGAACACCATTATTTAAAGTTTCACAATATTCTAGTTCTTTCTGTATTTCCGATCAAATAAATGCAGACTTGATGATCATAAGTGACTTCTTTCGAAAACTTTAAAAATAGTAATGCGTTCAAATTTTTGACTGTTACTACGTAAAAATATAAAAAATTAAAATGAAATGTACAAATAAAAAGGTTAGGAATCACATTTGTTTCAAGTGATTTTTTTTGGGCGTGGGGGCCTCCAACATGAATTTTGTCTTGGGCCTCTAAACATCTAGAACCGGTCCTGTATCTCATTCAGATTTTCGCAAAATTTACTCACCACCAGGCCATCCAAGATATAGATGAGTGTGTTTCTTCATCTTAATAGATTTGGAGAAATTTAGCATCACATCACTTGCTCACCAATTGATCCTCTGCAGTGAATGGGTGCCGTCAGAATGAGAGTCCAAACAGCTGATAAAAACATCACAATCATTCACAAGTTATCCAACACCACTCCAGTCCATCAGTTAACATCTTGTAAAGTGAAAAGCTGTGTGTCTGTAAGAAACAAATCCATCATTTGCGCGTTTTAAACTTTACAAGTCCATAATTCATCATAAAATTACCTGCAGTGGAAAATTGCATTGATTGTTTTCCTCTCACATTAAAATCCACCCACATAGTTTAGAACTGTTTTGGCCTGTAAATGGTGCTTCATCTGTGCATATTTCTCTTTTTCAATGGAGAAAGCAGTACTATGCATAGAGGATTCTTTGCAGGTAAAAAAGGCTTAATAGATTTGTTTATTGCAAACATGCAGCATTTCACTTTGCAAGATGTTAATTGATGGACTGAATGCATATTGCAGATTATTGAGACGACACTGCAGAGCTACATTTCTCCAAATCTGTTCTGATGAAGAAACAAACTTATCTACTGCTTGGATGGCATGGGAGAGTTAAATTTTCATTTATAGGTGAATTATTCCTTCAATACAACATGAAGTATGCTTGACATATTATTGACACATTATGTGGCCAATTCACCAAACAAGACGAAAAATGTGAGAATATTAGTCTAGAAAAGGGGTGCCCAAACTCGGTCCTGGAGGGCCGATGTCCTGCAGACTTTAGCTCCATCTTGCCTCAACACACCTGCTGGGAATTTTCTAATATGCTAAGTAAGATCTTTTTTTAACTGCTTCAGGTGTGTTTATTTGGGGTTGGAGCTAAACTCTGCAGGACACCGGCCCTCCAGGATCGAGTTTGTGCACCCCTGGTCTAGAATAATGAAATGCCCCAATTGTTGTTTTTGCAGTAATCTGGCACAAAATAATAATAATACATTTTGTAAATGTATTTTCATGAGATTACCCCACTTACTTCACAAAAATAAAAATACCACAAATAAAACCACAGAATCAGCATCAACAAAGGAAAATAGCACACTCTATCTACTGCAACAGTCTTCTCTTTGTAGCAGTACTGGAGAACAGACAATCTGCATAATGTTGCCACTGCTGGGCCGTATGAGTGCCAAGCGTTAGGATGTGTGCTTTTGAAAGGCCTGGCTCAGTGCCTAGCATTTGTACACTCTCTGCGTGAGACTGGCACAGTTGCTGTGTTTGGGAGCTACTTTCAAATTGTTGTTTGCCAAGTACTCATCATTTCAAGTAGTTACAGTCAAGCTACCCTTTTACAAAAAAGGGCATTTTTATTTTTATTTTTTATTAGAAATATAACAAATCAGATTATTTGATTTCAGTTTTGATTGGTCATTTGTGCTTTTTTACTGTTAAATATATTTAGATAGTGACTAATCTGTATAAACCGCTGTCCAATGCATTTGATTAGCACGAGAGTCAATAAGATCTCACTTAGGTAATATCTGAGAATGTATAACATATAATAATAACATCAAATAATATGAAATATAAAAAAATGAAAAAGCATAGCAAATGTGATGCACTTAAAAAAGATTTTTCAGAATTGTAAATAAAATAAAGATAATGAAAATATTCACATTCATGTTACAGTTGTTAATTAATTGTGTTATTTGCCAATTCTTTGTCATTTTTTTTAAGTTAACTAGCAATTTATGAGAATTAAACAAATTTGCAGAAAAAAAGTGATCCTGGCAATTTTCACAACTATACACACACACACACACACATAAATATATATATAGTTAGGGTTTTTTTACTTTTTACTCTTTTTTTAGATCAACAATAACTGTTTAGATATTTCTTTAGATTTTGCACTGAAATAACATAACTGTTTTTTTTCTCTTTTTTGTCAGTTATTCAACTCTGCACAGTTGGCACAGTGAGTTAAACATGGGTTCTTGGGCACTTTTGCTTTATTCCATGCTGCCAGCGATTGCAAATAGACCGCCTAGATACAAGAAAGGGCTCTCTCACACGAGAGGGGCGTAGCTGCAGATTTCACCAGCATTAGTTTGATGGAGCCTCGTCCAGGTCAGAGGACAGCTGTCTTTGTGAATCTGGCTTCCAGTCTGCGAGAACACCCTGACTTCATGCATTACTGGATGGGCAGCGAGAGTATGTACAAACACACCCCTCCTTTGCGATGCCCCTCTGGGGAAACCTTTCATCGTGTGATAGTATCATAAGCAAACATCTGACTGCAGAAATGGCTTTGACAATTAAATGGACATTAAAAATTGACCTTATTATTCTCTCGCTCTCATAGCGTGGGCCTGTTCAAAAGAGAAGTACAAATGGACCCGCGGCGCTTGAGGGGGTTTGCTAGAAACTGCGACCCCATAAGTATTAAAATGGATGATGTCATGGTGAAGCTCTGAGAATAGCTGGAATCACATTAAAATTGCATTAAAGAACCTAGACAGCTTAGCTGTCTGTTGCTACATAGTCGAATACCTAATAGCAGTTACATTGACTGCCCATGAACACAGGCTGAAATATAAAGGCTCACCCTATACAACCTGTCTTTCCATATGGATATTATAGGGAAGATCTTTTTTTTTTTATACTTTATACACCAATAAAACCAGCTTGATTGCATTACAGTGTTTACTAATGGACTGCATATTATAAAAAAACACACACAAAAATGATCTGTATTATCTGTATATATATATATATATATATATACACATGCATACAATGCCTTGCAAAAATATTCATACCCCATCATTTTTTTTCATGTTTTGCTGTTGCTGCCTTATGTTAAACTGCTTTAAATTACTTTTTTCCTCATCAATCTACACTCCATACACCTTATTGACAAAGCAAAAACAGAATTGTCACAACTTTGTAAATTTATAAAAAAAAAAAAAACTGAAATAAGTACATTGCATAAGTATTCATACCCTTAACTAAATATTTAGCTGAAGCACCTTTACAGTTTAAAAAAAAAAAATGTTTTATGTGACAAGCTTTGCTCATCAGCATTTGGTAATTATCTGCCATTTGTCTCCTCACCTCTTCACCTCTCAAGCTCTTTCAGGTTGGATGGGGGCAGATGCACATTTTCAGGTTTCTCCAGAAATATTTGACTGGGTTTAATCCCAGGCTGTGGTTGGGCCACTCAAGGACATTCACAGAGTTGCCTTTAAGCCACTCTTGCTGTGTGTTTAGGTTCATTGTCCTGTTGGAAGGTAAACCTTCTGCCCGTCTGAGGTTCTGAATGCTCTGGATTGGGTTTCATTAAGGCTATCTCAATATTTTGGTGCATTGAGCTTTTCTTCTATTCTGATGAGTCCCTCAGTCCCTGCTGCTGAAAAGCAGCCCCACAGCATGAGGCTGCTACCAGCACACATTACTTTTGGGTTGGTACTCTGCAGGTGATGAGCAGTGCCTTGTTTCCTTCAAACATGATGCTTGGAATTGAGGTTCATCAGACCAGAGAATCATGTTTCTCAGAGTCTGAGGGTCCTTTAGGTGCTTTTCTGCAAATTGCAAGTGTATTTGTGTCTTCACTTAGGAGAGGATTGAGTTTGGCCACACCGCCATAAAGCCCAGATAGGTGGAGTGTTGCAGTGATGTTTGTCCTTCTGTAAGTTTCTCCAATCTGCATATATGATCATGGAGCTCAACTAGAGTGACCATCTGGTTCTTGGTCACCACACTAACCAAAGCCCTTCTTCATCAATTGCTCAGTTTGGCCATGAGGCCAGCTCTAGGAAGAATCCTGGTTGTTTCAAACTTCTTCTATTAAGGGTAACAGAGACTACATGCATTTGTGACCCTTCAATGAAGCAACATTTTTTCTGAACTCTTCCCCAGATGTGTGGCTTGACATAAACCTGTTTCTGAGCTCTACATGCAGTTCTTGTTTTCTGCTTTGATATGCATTATCAGCTATTAGACCTTTTATTAAGACATGTGCCTTTCCAAATCATACCCATTCAATTGAATTTGCCAAATTATCCCAGATAAGGGTATGAATACTTATGCAATAATTTAAGTTTTTTATGTTTTAATAAATTTGCAAAGATGTTAAAAAACTGTTTTTGCTTTACCATTATGGAGCAAAATAATAATATTTGATATTTAACAAAACATGAAAAAAATTAAGGGGTGTGAACACTTTCGCAAGGCACTGTATATATAATTTTGTCTAAAACTGACTTAGTTTTGTCTTAATTTGCCTTATGTTGGCTAAAAAAAATATCAAGATGTCATTAACATGGTTGCCGGATTGGGAAACCTAGTCCAATTATAATTCTTGCTGTTTTGTATAAAATTGTCCAAAATAGTGTGAGACAAATTTCAAAAATTTTATTATAAAATAGTCTTTGCAACCACACACATGCAGTAGAAAAATTGCCATATACAGTCCTGTAATATCAAATAATCCAATTATATTGTTCATGAAGTTACGCTATTCATAGCTTTCAGTCACGTGACCGGCTCGAAGACCTGGAGGGCAAAACATCCATATAACTGCAGGACAAGCATGTTAATTTTCCATAAATTTAACAGCCGCAAATATTTAGATCACCTCTCAAAAGAATAAAACAAAGTATGTGAACAAAATACAAGCTTTGGCCATTTGCAATCCATTTTAAGCACCCGAGGCAATATTTCAATCATTAAACAGTTTTTGAAAATTTTGTAAAAACATTTAAAGTAAAATATAAAATTCTGTAATCGCTATATTACTTATGCGTAGTTTACATAGGCAAGCAGATGAGGCCGGAAAATGAACGCAATCCGATTAGTGGTTCAGTGTTTTCCTTCCAATTGTTTTCTATGGAAAAATACTTAACATGAAACTTTGCACATTGCGTTTATATGCTGGCTTCATCTGCTTGCCTGTAAAAAATATACATCATCAACAAGGTATTTACTGAATTTCGTCTTTTAATATCTGCATTTTACTACATAACTATGCAAACTCTGTAAAAATAACTAGCAGTCAGTGGAGCAAAGCTTCGTTTTGCCCTCCAGGTGGGCATTCCTATAAGGGTGTGACGTCACGTGAAAACTATCAATTGGCATACAATCATTTATGAATATCATAGATGATATTTGTACCTTTTTACATCAAACATTTTGAACATAATTGTAAACTTTGTGAAATGAACAGGCCAAAAACATTGCACAATTCAATAATAATAATAATAATAAAAAACCTAGGCAACACTGTTCCTTAACTCTTAGATTACAAGAGTTTTCCAGAGAATATATCAAATTAAATTAATAATTTAGCCCATTGGTATCTATGTATCTGTCTGTCTGTCTATCTGCTTTGAGCAAAAACCAAAACATTAATAGATCCACTAAAGAGGTCCAATTCTCACTATTAATGAACTATTAACTATAACGTTTGCATCAATAAACTATTAATTACTGCTTATTAATAGTTAATAAGGATTGAATGAGGGATTTAGTCCCTATACTAAAGTGTTACTGGAGACTTTTTGGAAAGTCTTGATTTAAAAAAACATCTGGCAAAATCATGGTCAGATGTTAAATTGCAATGACACGGCAATTCTGTTTTAATTGGATGAGCATTATTCAATTAGTCCAGAACAAACAATGAGGTCAAATCAACAGTTTGCATGCCTTTAAGATAGGCCCCGTACATTTGTGTGACCCGTATCTGTGCAGTTCTGGTTTAATTAAGTGTATAGTAATTCTGTCTTCGTGACCTTGATTGTGATGTATGACTGGACACATCTGCTGACGGTTCTGCAGAATTCTCTCCAGATTTTGGCCTCTGTTAAACATTTACACACGCATATGGAAGGTTCATGTTGACAAATATGCAAAGCATCTCAACAATGTAAACATTTTCTTTCTGAATAGCTTTATGCAGATTATTTAGATATCAACATATGGAACGATTCTACATAGATCATATATCAAAAAAAAAAAAAGATTCATTAAATATGTTTCATTTAAATGTGATTTCTGGTGACTGGTCAGAATAATTGAGACACCAAATGCAAAAATAAATAAATTCAGAGAAACACATGTTATTACATTACCACCTCAACAGTGTTGTACTAATGTTTCATATTTGTTCAGCCTTGACGATAGATAAATTCAGCCAAAGATTTCACTTTACTTTCGTTAAACCACATCTGGATTTCTACTAAAAGTGAATTTGCCATTAAAAAGATCTTTATCAGACAAATTTTCAACATCATTTACTGATAATTGAGAGATCTGCTATTGCAGGAGTTTCCAAACTTTTTTTTAGCTGAGCCCCAATTGACCTAAATTATTTACTTAAAATTCCCTCTGTGATTTTGAGTAATGTTATCAATTTCTAAACAAAAATAAATAAATATAGTTAACAAAATAAATATTTACATAAATTAACCCTTAAATCAACTTTTAAAACAACTCAAATTTGAAAACAAAGATACTAACTTAAATAACCATTAACAAAACAATCAAATTAGCCTGTTAAATTGCCAATTAATTTTTTTGTTTACTTTTTTATTTACTGCAATGTAATTTTGCCTGAATTAATGAGGCTGTATTACTATATAAATAATAATAACAACAATAAAATGTTCAGTCAATTCAATTCATAACCAGTCTTCAGAGAATTTATAAAAATTTGTATGTCTCAGAGTTGTACGTATGTTGCAAATAATATGTTAGCATATTATTATATTACATTACATTACATTATATATTTAATGTATGTGTGTAATAACATACATTTCAGCGTCTATCCGAACATTAAAAAAATGCACTTCACCTGAAAATTCAAAATAAATCATGTTGTTCAGCATAACAATTTAATATGTAATATATGCATTTTTATGACACATACTATATTATAGTATTTTCTTATATCTAATTGAATTTACAGTGTAAAGGACAAGGTAATCTAAGGGTAATTTAACTCTTCTCAAGGTCAGTTTTTCTTATTTAGTCACACACTGCAAGTCTGACATGAAATGATCGTTAAAAGACACTATCCCTGTTCCATGTCGCTATCCTTTACTAACTGGATTTGCAATGCAGCTGTAATAGGAAGTGTATCCTCACGAGTCCAGAGGAAGATAATATAATCCCCCCACTTTGTTTCTGGAGCTCGGGTTCATGAGAAGAGGGCAGTGCCAGAGTGGCCAGAGTGGAACTGGCCCGGAGACAAGACTCCCCTCCGCTTGGCTGCTTTATTCCTCTAACTTCACATAGCACACCTGAATACACAGATTTATACTTGAATGCTCATGCTGAATCTGAAATATTCCACTCAATGCATTCTGACATCTTTACAGCTGTTCTGCATTTTGAAAGAGGTGAACAGGTCTTCAAACACTCCGAGGACTCTGATCTCTACTTGATCTGTCCGTTTCTCAGTGTGCTGGCTTCATTTTCTCTCTCTAGCTCTTTGGCTCTGTTCCAAAAAATGAGCTGCCTTGCTTTCTACTGCCTACATAGGTAGCAGCGTAACTGAAATGGAACCCTATAAGTAACTGTTTTGGAATGCTTTGCATATGTAGCCACTCTGTGCGTCATTCAAACAATGTTCCTCACGCGATGCCCATGGGACTTGATTTCAATAGAGTCTGGTCCTTAAAGTCCCTTCAAAAAACATGAAACTGAACCTTTTGTGGCTTTTAGTCCATGTATGTTAATCAGTGATATGCTATTGTACTCCTAAATGCAGAAAAAATATATATTTTAGCAAATACAGTGGGGGCTGGGATTTTATCCCCTGCTGATTTTGTACGTTTGCCCACTGACAAAGAAATGATCAGTCTATAATTTTAATGGTAGGTTTATTTGAACTGTGAGAGACAGAGTAACAACAAAAAAAATCCAGACAAACCCATTTAAAAAAATGTTATAAATTGATCTGCATTTTAATGAGTGAAGTAAGTATTTGACCCCTTCGCAAAATATGACATTTGTGACTTGGTGGCAAAACTCTTGTTGACAATCACAGAGGTCAGACATTTCTTGTAGTTTGCCACCAGGTTTGCACACGTCTCAGGACTCATTTTGTCCCACTCCTCTTTGCAGATCATCTCCAAGTCATTAAGGTTTCAAGGCTGACGTTTGGCAACTCGAACCTTCAGCTCCCTCCACAGATCTTCTATGGGATTAAGGTCTGGAGACTGGCTAGGCCACTCCAGGAGCTTAATGTGCTTCTTCTTGAGCCACTCCTTTGTTGCCTTGGCCATGAGTTTTGGGTCATTGTCATGCTGGAATACCCATCCACGACCCATTTTCAATGCCCTGGTCCTGATGGTACATGGCCCCGTCCATCGTCCCCTTGATGCGGTGCAGTTGTACTGTCCCCTTAGCAGAAAACACTCCCAAAGCATAATGTTTCCAGCTCCATGTTTGATGGTGGGGATGGTGTTCTTGGGGTCATAGGCAGCATTCCTCCTCTTCCAAACATGGCGAGTTGAGTTGATGCCAAAGAGCTGGATTTTGGTCTCATCTGACCACAACACCATCACCCACTTCTCCTCTGAATCATTGGCAAACTTCAGACGGGCCTGTACATGTGCTTTCTTGAGCAGGGGATCTTGCAGGTGCTGTAGGATTTCAGTCCTTCACGGCGTGGTGTGTTACCAATTGTTTTCTTTGTGACTATGGTCCCAGCTGCCTTGAGATCATTGACAAGATCCTCCCGTGTAGTTCTGGGCTGATTCCTCACCATTCTCATGATCATTGAAACTCCACAAGGTGAGATCTTGCATGCAGCCCCAGACAGAGGGAGATTGATAGTTATTTTGTGTTTCTTCCATTTGCGAATAATCGCACCAACTGATGTCACCTTCTCACCAAGCTGCTTGGCGATGGTCTTGTAGCCCATTCCAGCCTTGTGTAGGTCTACAGTCTTGTCCCTGACATCCTTGGACAGCTATTTGGTCTTGGCCATGGTGGAGAGTTTTGAATCTGATTGATTGATTGCTTCTGTGGACAGGTGTCTTTTATACAGGTAACAAACTGAGATTAGGAGCACTCCCTTTAAGAGACTGCTCCTAATCTCAGCTCCTTACCTGTAAAAAAGACACCTGGGATCCAGAAATCTTGCTGATTGATAGGGGATCAAATACTTATTTAGCTAATTAAAACGGGTTTTTCTGTTTTGTTTTTTTGTTGTTATTCTGTCTCTCACTGTTCAAATAAACCTACTATTAAAATCATAGACTGTTCATTTCTTTGTCAGTGCGAAAACGTACAAAATCAGCAGGGGATCAATTTTTTTTTCGTACTGTATTGATTACAAATTATATGTTGAGAATTGTAGTCAGTAATGTAATCAAGATTACTTATTTTAGATAATGTATTTATTCTGACTACTTTTAGATTACTTTTGACATTTCTGACAGATTTAAATAAAATGTATAACCAATGAGAATGAGAATCCCCGCTAGAGACTTTAGAGTTCTGCCACCTCCAAAATTCAGTATGATCTAGCATTACAAGATGTATAATGGAGTGAGACGGATGACATAGTTATGATTGGATTTTTCTGATGTTGTAATAGTTATGAGGTATGATAGTGAATGATGCTCTTCAGATGCCAGTGCATTAAAACCACCCTTTAACGTCTGACCCACACACAGTGATTCCATTTGCACACATCTTAAAGAGATCCAGAAGTCCTCGCTTTTTTCCCCATTTCTCAGTCTGTTATGCACTGTGATACAGAACTAACTCAAATCTGGTGGTCCTGAGCTGTGGCCACTAATGAACTGTGGCTTTCTGCTTTTGGCTGTTCTCTATTAGTTTTTCAACTGTGAAAAAACAAAAAGGGAGGAGAGGATGGTTCTGTTCCAATGTCTACTGATCTGCCTCATATACACCATTTTTCCCCAGTGTAACGTGGTGGATGAACAGACATAAATATAGGTCATGAAAATGACAGTTTTTCTGTAATTTGAGCTAAATACGCTAATATGTTGATGCCATTGTTGCCAGATTGTAATTTTGACAGTTTTAACCATTTCAGTTTCGGTTCCCATTCAAGCTGATATGAGCTATACGTTTTTGTCTATTGCCTAAATAGAAAACAGCCGCCAGTGAACTAACTCTTAAAAAATGAAGGTATGTATGTATATATTTAACTGTTCCTTAAGGAGAAGAGTACAAAATAATTGTAAGAGTGCAATTTTCTGAAAGGAATAGTAGAAACTTTGCTGAAAATGTACTCAGAATTTTAGGCCATCCAAGTTTTAAATAAGTTTGCTTGTTCATTAGAACATAATTGGAGAAATGTAGCACTACATCATTTGCTCACCAATGGATCCTCTCAAGATTCAAGATTTTTATTTGTCACATACACAATTATACAGGGTATAACCAGCAGTGAAATGTAAGGATTATTGTGCATCCTCTGCAGTGAATGGGTACCGCCAGAATGAGAGTCCAAACAGCTGATAAAGACACCACAATAATCCACAAGTAATCCATGACTTAACATCTTGTGAAGTGAAAATTCATCATTAAGACTTTTTTTTTTTCTCCAGCCCAGATTCTGGCCAAAATCCTTCAATGAAAGTCCATCCATTGGTGAGCAAGTGATGTAATGCTACATTTCTCCGGATCTGTTTGTTTTCCCAGATGAAATTAAAGAGTATTTTATCTATTTGTGAGCATATATCCGCACTAAGCGAATAAAAGAGGTATGCTGCTCTCGAAAGACCTTCAGCCTTACTTAATAAAATTCTTCCTTGAATAAAAAGATCTCTCACCAACCATGAATTATACCTCTTTCACATTTTTTCCATAACAGGTATAAAATTTAAGTTGACCATTGTATCAGTATTTTTAGAAATTTTGATTCCCAAATAGTTTACCATGCTTTCAACAGGTTGTTATTTTTAAGCTGTAGGATCTCATATTTAGACAAATTTAAATTCAATCCAGAGAATTTTGAAAAATCATTAATAATATTTAAAGCCAGAGGAACCTCAGAACTATCACTAAGAAAAATTGTTGTTTCATCAGCAAGCTGCGATTTTTTTATTTGTCTTTTATGAATTGCAATACCCTTGATGGAATGTTGATTTATCATATTACTTAAAACTTGAGCTACGACCAAGAAAAGGAATGCAGAAATTGCACAACCTTGTCAGATGCCTTGATTTATTTCAAATCTAAGAGATGTTCCATTAGCAAGTTTAATAGAGCTATTGCTACCACAGTACATAGTTTTTACACTTTTGATGAAATATTGTCCGAAATCAAAGAATTTTAATGAATCAAAAATAAAATTATGGCTTACTGTATCAAACGCTTTTCTAAAATCCAGAAACAGTATTAAAGGGTCTCCATTTAATAAATTACTTTACTGCACTAAATCAATAACTAAACAGATATTAGAGGAAATGTGACGACCTTTCATGAATCCACAATGAGTTTCATCCATTATCTAATTTAATGCATTTTTCATCCGTTTTGCAAATATTGATGGCATTATTTTATAATCATTATTCAGTAATGAGATAGGTTGCCAATTTTCTAATAAAAGGATATATTTTGGACGCTTAGGGATCAAGGTGATTACTTCTTGTCCAAGTGATGCAGGTAAGGATCCTTTGTTGTTGGCCTCTTCATATACGACTGACAGGAATTTAAATACATTATTTATAAAAAACTTTATAAAATTCTGATGTAAGCCCATCATTTCCAGGGGATTTGTTGTTTGTAAGAGCTAAGAGCTTTTATACAGAATTCAATTTCATTTAGAGAAAGGTCTTGAGAACACTGTTTTACTTTCCAAAGACAATGTTTTTGCATTTTTTATTGTTTTAAAAAGAATTATATTGTCTCGATCCTCTCCTAAAGAATAAATATCTGCATAATATTTAGAAACATTATTTTCTAATTAAGTTTATTTCTGCACTCCTTTTCTCAAGGTTAAACAAGTATTTGCTGTTTCTTTCACCTTCTTCCATCCACTTCCTTCTAGATCTTACAAAGGCACCTCTGGCTTTTTCTTGATAAATACAGTCTAATTATTTTTGTAAATTTTCTAAATAATCACTATTTGATGGATGTGTAGATGATTGATTTAAATTTGAAATGTCTTTAATTATGTCTTGAATACGTGTTCTTTTTTTCATGGCCATTTTTTTCCCAAATTGAATGCTAAATTTTCCTATTTCAAACTTTAGTAATTACCAAACTGTGCCATATTCCTTCCTAATATTTGCCTGTATCCAGTATTTATTTATTAACCTTTGGATATGCTCCACATAATCTTGATGGTGCATAAAATAATGATTTAGTTTCCAATAGCCTGAATTTTTACAATTATATTGGACACCTTCAAATTTAAAATTTAAGGTTAAAACTTTGTGATCAGTGAGAATAGCAGGTGAAATTTTAGTTTGCAAAACATTTGGATTTAATTCTGAGGACATTAGCCAAAAGTCAATTCTCGATTGCTGAGTCATTTGCTTATTGCTCCATGTAAACTGTCTAACAGAGGGGGTTCTATATTTCCATATGTCTATGAGAGCTAAATTATTGCAAAAAAAATCTGGAGATTGTTATTCTTATTAGAGATTCTGGGGGGGAGTCTATCTAGAGTATTATCATGAACCATACTGAAATCTCCACCAATAATTACTTTTGCCATTGGAAAATTAGTTGAGAGAATATTTACATTTTCTTCTATAGTGTCCAACAAATTATGATTCTAATTTTTTTCAGACGTCTTCTGCACTTGAGTGGGATTCTTGTAAAAAAAAAAAAAATCTGCCTTAATTTCTTTGCAAAACAAAAATATTGCTTTTCTTTTTACAATATCTCGAATGCCCTTTACATTAAGAGAGATAAGTGATAACTCCATTATAAAGTAACAACAGGAGATAAGAGAATATAAGTATGTAGAGGGTTTGAAGTAGCAAGTCAGACTTAACATTATAACTCTTGAAACAGGTTCGATAAATTATAACTAGCCTACAATATGAGGTCAATATACATATTACGAACATAGGTTACGAACAACAGCAAAAACAGAAAAACTTTGTTAACTGAAATTTGACCAAAATGAGAAAGTTATTTGTTTGTTGGCATGCCTCTAAAGGGTCTGCAGATCAGTTGAGCCGTAGTTCAGTTTATCTTTTGGACTTCCGCATTAAGCTTGATATCTACACCTTCAATGAAAGCCTTGGATCCAATATAGTAGGCTTTCTTGTTGTCTTCACACGCTTTTTTCACATGTGGCAACAGAAGTGATCGTTTGTCCTTTTCTTCTTTGGTCAGATCCTCCACGAAGCGAAGCTTGCGTTGTTTCAGGAACTCGCTGCTTTTGGCTTTCCTCCATACAGCATCTCACACGGATCACAACGTGAACAGAATAATGACGGCACGAATCCTGCCCTGCTGTGGTTTGCCGAGTCTGTGAGCAATGTCAATGACATCAAATCCTTTCTGGCAAGACTCTGGAGCAACGGCGTTGCAAATTTCAAGAACTTTCGCTTTCACTTCTTCGTTAGGTTGATCAGAAAGACCATAGAGGCGTAGGCACCAGCGTCTTTTATAACGTTCAGCATCAGCGATTCGTTCTTCCAGATTGACAAGCGATTTTTGTTGCTGCGTAAATGTCTCAGCAAGCTTGGTTTTGTCATTCTTAAGATCTTGAATTTCAACGTACACGTGATTTAAGAACATTTTGAGATCTTCAATTGTGTTGGAGTTGGCAATTATCATTTGCTCGAGTGAGTCTGTCCTTTGATTAATCTTCAGGGTAAGGGCAGTGATGATATTTTCCTGCAACTCAGACAGGGAAGGCTCACCTTAGTTTCTCTTCGGCATGGGGCTGCTTAATGGAGTTTCAGGAGCAGGAGGGAGAAATATTGGTAGGTCTCGGTGAGTCTGTGACAGCAGATGAGTAGACGTGATCAAACATCACTTTTTTTTTGTTTGTCTTCGGCGCTCATCGTTGTCACAAGCAAGGCCGTCACAGCTGTCTAGATCACAGCTTATCTTTAGTGCTTCTTACAAAATGAAATGAAAAGTTCTTTGGCAATATTACGAAATTGTTTCAAGATTGATTTCTTAAAAAATCAAAAACAGATGACGAGATGTTTTTCAAAAGAGGATAGAAACAAAACCCTACAGAGCGTCTCAACATCTTGTTTCGACCCCCAATCCATTATTCTTGCTCCAAAATTTTCAGAGAAAATCAAATTTTTTGGTTAGTGGGGAAAAAAAAAAAAATTTGTATTTTTTTTGTATTTTATACGTTTTCCCACTGACAAATTTTTTTTCAGTATACAATTATAATGGTAGGTTTATTTGAACAGTGAGAGACAGAGTAACAACAACAACAAAAATCCAGAAAAACGCATTGCAAATAAGTTAGCAATTGATTTGCACTTTAATGAGTGAAATAAGTATTTGATCCCCTATTAATCCGCAAGAGTTATAGCTCCCAGGTGTCTTTTATACAGGTAAGGAGCTGAGATTAGGAGCAGTCTCTTAAAGGGAGTGCTCCTAATCTCAGTTTGTTACCTGTATAAAAGACACCTGTCCACAGAAGCAATCAATCAATCGGATTCCAAACTCTCCACCATGGCCAAGACCAAATAGCTGTCCAAGGATGTCAGGGACAAGATTGTAAACTCACACAAGGCTGGAATAGGCTATAAAACCATCGCCAAGCAGCTTGGTAAGAAGGTGACATCAGTTGGTGCGATTATTCGCAAATGGAAGAAACACAAAATAACTATCAATCTCCCTTGGACTGGGGCTCCATGCAAGATCTCACCTCGTGGAGTTTCAGTGATCATGAGAACGGTGAGGAATCAGCCCAGAACTACATGGGAGGATCTTGTCAATGATCTCAAGGCAGCTGGGACGATAGTCACCAAGAAAACAATTGGTAACACACTACGCCGTGAAGGACTGCAATTCTGCAGCGCCCGCAAGGTCCCCCTGCTCAAGAAAGCACATGTACAGGCCCGTCTGAAGTTTACCAATGATTCAGAGGAGAACTGGGTGAAAGTGTTGTGGTCAGATGAGACCTAAATCCAGCTCTTTGGCATCAACTCAACTTGCCGTGTTTGGAAGAGGAGGAATGCTGCCTATGACCCAAAGAACACCATTCCCACCATCAAACATGGAGCTTGAAACATTATGCTTTGGGAGTGTTTTCTGCTAAGGGGACAGGACAACTGCACCGCATCAAAGGGACCGTGTACCGTCAGTGCCAGGGCATTGAAAATGGGTCGTTGATGGGTATTCCAGCATGACAATGACCCAAAACACACGGCCAGGGCAACAAAAGCGCTCAAGAAGAAGCACATTAAGTTCCTGGAGTGGCCTATCCAGTCTCCAGACCTTAATCCCATATAAGATCTGTGGAGGGAGCTGAAGGTTTGAGTTGCCAAACGTCAGCCTCGAAACCTTAATGACTTGGAGATGATCTGCAAAGAGGAGTGGGACAAAATCCCTCCTGAGATGTGTGCAAACCTGGTGGCCAACTACAAGAAACGTCTGACCTCTGTGATTGCCAACAAGGGTTTTGCCACCAAGTATTAAGACATGTTTTGTGAAGGGGTCAAATACTTATTTCACTCAATTCAAATCAATTTACAACTTTTTTGAAATGCGTTTTTTGGGATTTTTGTTGTTGTTATTCTGTCTCTCACTGTTCAAATAAATCTCCCATTAAAATTATAGACTGATCATTTCTTTGTCAGTGGGCAAACGTTCTAAATCAGCAGGGGATCTTTTTTTTTTTTTTTTCTATGTGACCCTGAACCACAAATCCAGTCATAAGGGTCAGTTTTTTGAAACAGAGATTTATACATCATCTGAAAGCTGAATAAATAAACTCTCCATTGATGTATAGTTTGTTAGGATATAACAATATCTGGCTGAGATACAACTGTTTGAAAATCTGGAATCTGAAGGTGCAAAAAAAACCAAAATTTATCATTTTGACCTATATAATGTTATTTTTGGCTATTGCTACAAATATACCCGTGCTATTTATGATTGGTTTGTGGTCCAGGGTCACATATGTGAATGTATACTGATAAAATAGCAGTGGCCATTCATTAGTGGTCAACACATATTTACTGGCCTATAGAAATATTGATATCTATAGAGCAGAAAATATAGTTGCTAAATATTTACACAAAATCCCCAAAAAAAAGAGAAAAAGGTAATTGGTTGATTTTAAAATAGACCTTTCATTTTGCTTTTATTGCTTCTGTAAATGTTAAAATCTCAATCTAAACTAAAAATCAGCCATGGTTATGGATCTATCAGTACTCTAAACACTATAAATAATGTTTGGTATCTGCCAGGCAAAATACATTCGACTGCCCAGAGACTTTAACAACACTGAACACTCTGAATCATCTGTAGCATAGAGATTGTGATTTTTAGCAGCTAAAAGACTTGAGTAACACAGAGCATACATCAGTATGAGACGTTATGACAGGAACCTCACTGCTACATTACACAGGTGTTATGTTTTTCCATAAGTGAGCACAATGTTCCCAGTGAAATAATGCAATTGAACAATGCCATGAAACTTGAGATGCCTTTGCTTACCGGTCGCTGTGGTAACAGAAGAAGCAGTCTTCGAACAGCCGATTCGTTTGGCAAATGTGACTTCCCTCAGGGATACTATATGCAATTTACATAGATGATTGACACTCTTATCAGAGTAACTGTGTTAACCTGGAAGAATTGAAAAATAATGCCCTTTACTTCATGTCTTTACATCTGATGCTTACGTCATAATGTAAATTCTACCACATCATGATTTTAGATTACTTAAAGGTTAAATGTGCCACTTCTGCAAACCTAGAAGGACCAAACAATCACTCCAACCCATCAAAATTGCAATGTAAAGCAAACAATATGATTAAGCAGTTATGGGATCTCCTGTGTCAGCCACAAACCATTTAATCGGCTTCTGTCAAACATCATTCTATAAGTATGTAGAACTTCTGGTCCCTCGAGCTGGTTGGCAATGAAACTGACCAAATGTTCAGAGTCGATATAATGTCTTCAACAATAATGTTGTAGGCTCTCAATTGTCACATGCTGATTTAGAAGTGCTCAGTTACTGGGTTTATACTATATAAACTCATATACTATATACAATATAACATTTAAAGGTAAAAAAAAAAAAGATCACAAGAAAATTACATTTACAACAAACCGAAAGGAAAAGCAAAGTCAAAAGCAATACTAATAATAAATAAATAAATAAATACATAAAAAAAGCTGCTTTCTATCAATTATTTTATAAAATTACCAACAAGTTTAATTTAGACAATGATATAAAGAACCAAGTATACTGGGAGAAATATATTACAAAATATTTTATTATTTATCACAAATATTTGTCCAGTTCAACTGTATGCTTACAGAGTTTGTTTTTGGGTGGGGAAAAAGTCATTTTTGCGGTTTCTCATATCAACCAATCAATAATTAATAATAAAGAAAAATCCAGAACTATGGATGGAAGAAAGAAAGAAAGAAAGAAAGAAAGAAAGAAAGAAAGAAAGAAAGAAAGAAAGAAAGAAAGAAAGAAAGAAAGAAAGAAAGAAAGAAAGAAAGAAAGAAAGAAAGAAAACACTGCCAATGTCTTATTTGGCACTATTGTACTGGTAATTGATTAGCCAATTTGTCCTATTTGAATCCTTTAGCAAACAGAGCCCATAGCATAATTTCATTAATCTGGGCTTTATCGCCGCATATGTTATTGAAAATAAGCTGCTCTCAGTGGTGAGTCATAGTTTACAAAGTGGAATTCTGGCTGCATTCCAGTCCTTCTTGTGAAACTAGCGTACTGGGTTCTAGTGTGAGTGGTGAGCTCAGTGCCAGCTCTATTGTTCTGTAGAGAGGAAGGATGAGGGTAATGTTGTCCATAGCCCTGATTCCACACAAAAGAACTGGCTTCTTTCTCAGGCCCACAGACATGGGCTCCTGGTAGGATATCTTTCAGGGTGAAATGAAGGTGGCTTTGCTTTAGACATCTTGTGCCTTGTCTTTAGATCTTAGGAAATTTAAAACATCACTGCAGTCTTTGGGCCAAGTGTGTCTAAAGTGAGAGAGTCAACAGGTAAATGTGAAAACTTTGATCAGTCAGATAACATTCTGATTGGATAAGCTGAATTAGAAGCTGTTTCAAAGCATTGACACATATATATATAATGTTTTATCTGTTTTAATGTTTAGATCTTCATTTAAAGGCGCTATAGAAAATAAAGTTTATTATTATTATTATTATAATGAGTTTACATTTCAGAATTGCTTTATATTATATTATATATATATATATATATATATATATATATATATATATATATATATATATATATATATATATATATATATGCCATATATAATGAGAAAGCCTATTGTTTAAAAAAGAAAAAAAGGGGCTGCTAGGTAACATCCACTCCGGACAAACTCGCACTCATTCAGTGTCAGTGTGTCTATCAGAAAGACTGATGGCAGAGAGGGTGATGAAAGAAACAGCTCTGGGCCAAGAGTCTCTGTGGACATCAGCATATACAGTACTTTGACAGATGGTCTCCGCTCTACCAGCCGTAATATGTAAATATTATAAAAACAAAGAAGTGTTTTTGGCCACAGAATGGACCAATGTACCATATGACAATATATACCTGTGTGTGTGTTTCTACACCATCATGGCCATATATATATATATATATATATATATATATATATATATATATATATATATATATATATATATATATATGTATACACACACATTGTCAGGCTGCGCGGCGACGAATGAGCGAGGAGACACGGAGAATCTTCAAACAAACAGTATTCATTAATCCAAAATGCCAAGAGAACACACATCAAGCGGGATGATGACATATAACAGCAGCCAAGAAACACGGGGCAGAACACACTATAAACAGACAGAACTAACGAGGGGAAAATGAGACACACCTGGAAATATATGAACTAATAATGACAATAAACGAGGACAGGAACTGGAGAACCAAATAAGGACAAGGAAACACCTAGGAAATAAGACACATGTGACATATACATATATATATACATATAATAAATTCACTTTCCAGCAAAAATACTGGTATTTTTATATGCACGGTCACTGTGATTAATCATAACTGAAGTTACCACTCCCCAGAGATGAGATAGTGATAGATGAGTCAATAGCCCCTTTGAGAGATGAGGTATCATTCTGTGACAGCTTCACTGATGAGGAACTGCGTTCACTCACACCAGGAGTTTTCCACCTGAGACTCAGTATAAACACACGAGTGGGAGTCTGGAAAGGTGACTGCCACTGCAGTTAATAATAGCTGCTCAGTGAAAAGAAGCCATCTTCACTGCACAGACCTCATAAAGGAAAGAGAGAAGGTGAAAGGTAGGATTATAGAAAAGAATGACTGGATCAAGCCACATCCCTGTCTTTATACCTCATTATCTTGAAAATAAGTGCTGAATCCAGTCAGAGACAAAATAAACATGAGGTGACAGATTACTTGACAGACTAAGGCTGTGTCCAAATTCAGGGTCTGCATCCTCCTTAGGATCCTTCCTACCCGGTTGAAGGAGGAGGGATCCTCCGACGTCCGCAAAACCCGGAAGTCGGTGTTTGTGAATTTGGACAGCCTACCCTTCTTTCAGTTCCCTCCCTTACCCGTTGCTCATATCCTGTCGCCTAGCAACCGTGACAGCGCCAAGCAAGAATCGGGAAAATGGACAAACAAAGAGTTATTCTCCTCATTTTAATTCTTTTGGAAGAAATAAAGCAATTAAATAAATTAAATACTTTCTTTGCTCGTTGTCGGAGAGTTTTTTATATCAGACTAGAAGACAGTCACATCCAGGTAAGCCATTATAGCCTATTTTTATTTGTTTTTAAGTATTCTACTAATTTCTCCTACAAATTCATTGAGCCGAAGCATAAACTTTAGCTTGTTTTGTCAGAGAAACTCCTCTCCCACTCCGCTACCGCTCGCTTCGTCCGCCATTACGCTCTGCCGAAAAGAATTATGGGATAGGTAGGACGGGAAAGGATCCACCACACCCATCCTTCCAATTCGGGGAAAAGGAGGACGTATTTGTGGGCCGCATTTGAAGGATCCTACGAATTTGGACAGCCTTCGTCGCGGCGCTGTGACGTAACATCCTTCAAATGAGTACTCCGAAGGATGCAGACCCTGAATTTGGACACAGCCTAAGTGTCAGATTCAAAATGGCAGCTGTAAGAATAGAAGAGCTACAGTACATATACTACAGTATACTGAAAGAAGTCTATTATGCTCACAAATGTTATTAGAATTTGAAATGACTACTTTCTATTTGAATATATGTTAAAATGTAATATATTCCTGTGATGGTAAAGCTGACTTTTCAGTAGCCATTATATCAGCCTTCACTGTCACATAATCCTTTAGAAATCAATCTCAATGTGGTGGTTTGGTGCTCAAGAAACATTTCTTATTATTATCAATGCTGAAAACAGTTTGCTGATTAATATCCTGTGGAAACACTATAATTCAAAAGTTTGGAGTATGTAAGATTTAAAAATTATTTAATTATTAGAAGACCATAAAGACCTTTATAATGTTACAAACTATTTTATTTCAAATAAATGCTGTTCTTTAAACTTTCTATCTATAAAATTATCCTGAAAAAAAAAATCCATCACAGTTTCCACAAAAATAAGCAACAAAACCTGTTTTTAAGGACCAAATTCAGAACGTTGGGTGTTTGGTGCCAAAGAGTCCAACCAAAATTACAAAAAATAGCATAAACATTTTCTGTGTCTTTCAACAGAAGAAAAATTAGCTCCACTGGTTCAGAAATGTATACTTTTATTTGTGTAAATCTGCTCGTAGAAATAGATGAGTGGAGGTGATAATCAGAGTGGCATTAGATGTACTGAAGTGTATGCGCCTCCAGCGTTACGGCCTGCGTGTTCCTGCATTGCCGCCATATTTAAGAGCAACTTGACTACTGCTTAGCAACAACATTTTAAAAACAAATAGACCAAATGGATATGATCCCAAAACCTGTTATCAAGCCCCAGTTTTCACACACTTAAAGCCCATTCTGCTTGGCTCCATCACTCACCATGTCCTCCTGAGTGCTGAGAGCTTTCAGTCTCAGCTTTCCAAAACACCTTGTCCACAGACAGACAGACAGACAGACAGGACTCAGACCAGCCAATCAGCACAACCACAAGACATCAGGGTTCGACAGACCAAGGGTACTTGAACCACAGGGGGTATTTAAGAAGAGCACTGGGAAAGATTTCAAATTTGATTGGGTAATTCTATAAAATAAATGCTTAATAAATGTGTGTGTGTTCTTCACTTGTTTAAACAATAATAGGAATGACAGGCTAACGCTAAATGGCAGTCAATGTAATATGACATTTCCGCATTGATGTCAAAAAAGGGGTGCAAATAACGTTGGGAAATACTGGAAAAATGTAGTCACTAAGATTTACTGGAATTTGTCTTCCTGCCCTACAACCAAATGGCATTAGGAAGGATTTGAGAAAGCAAATGAGTCAGTTTTGGTATGCAGAACCTTTTAAAACTCTGTTTTAAATAAATACATAAAACAAAAAAGACTTTTCGAAATACGCTCTGGCCAGTCTCAGGCACTTACATTTAATCATAATGTATTTACATGATGGTAAGAAAATTAACAAAATGGAAAAAGTTAGTCATTGCTCAGTAAGTGATTGATATAGCTTACATGAGGATACAAACTGAAGTTCATTTCACATCTATTTAAATGTTGATTTCCGGGGGAGTCACATGACGTGCTCATGAACCTAGTCGCACTTGAGTAGAGCTCCATACGTTTGGCCCCTTTATGCAGTGTTTTTTTTTTTCATTTTATTTTAAGTTTTATTCATTAATAATACTTTCACTGATGGCATACAATTGGAAACAGCAGGAGTTGTCTCCGTCGGTTTCTCCGATTAAGAAGAAATCCAAGCTACCGACCGCGAGCGATATGTTGGACAAGATGGCGAACACTGTTACACACTTTGAGGACATTCTGAGAACTGAGTTGGTGGCGATGCGGAACGAGTTCGCTTCTCACATGTCAGTTGTTCAGTCGCTATGCTCTAAACTGGATCTTCTTACAGGGGAGATGAGAGAACAAAAGAAAGTTGTTGCAGATCACGATAGGCGAGTTGCCGCGCTCGAGCAACAGGTTGTGGACTTACAGGATCGCAATAGGCGCAGCAATCTGCGTCTGGTTGGATTGCCTGAAGGTTCCGAAAAGGACAACCCTATGGGCTTTTTGAAAAGATCTCTACCGACGTGGCTCCCGTCTCTGGCGGGCAAAGAGATTGAAGTGGACGCATCGCGTGTACACAAGGCCATCCTCAGATCGCGCTAAACCACGGGTTTTCATCTTTAAACTGCTGTGGTACACGGACAGGGAGCTCATTCTGCAGGCCGCCAGACTTCATGCCCCGGTGAAAACATCCGATGGAGCAACGCTGTCTTTCTTTCCAGATTTTTCTCCGGTCACTGCAAAAAGAAGAAGTGCATTTGCGCCAATTAGGAAGGAAATGATAGACGCTGGCATCCAGAATTTTCTCCTTTATCCTGCAACGCTGAAGGTCACTCTCAATCAAAGTGAACCTAAAATGCTACATTCCCCAGAAGAAGCAAGAGTTTTTCTCAGATCCCATTCATCCACCAACTCTCAGTGATATTCAGCTGGACATTTGCTGTCTAATTGAGAGAAGAGATGCTCCAAATGGTTAGGTGACTGTCTTTCACTGTTCACTTTAATGTTCACTTCTTAATTCATAGTTATTAGAAGCTTCCTCACAAACATACAGGTTTTCTGGATTTTTTGCGAAGAAGAAAGACTAATATAGTGTTAGTTCAAGAATCCCATTTGAAAGAGGAGGATATAAACAAATGCAATAATAATAATAAGCAGAAGTGTTTTTCAATACAATATGAGCACAATAAGTACATTGTACATGTATTTTGATGTAAGTACATAGTAGTTAAGGCCACTTAATATAAAGTGGGACCAGATCTATAAATGCTATATGAGCACCAGTAAAAAGACAACATGACAGTGCTAATATGCTAATGATATCAAAATAACTCACATTTCCTAAATTCTTTATTGCTTCACAAAAAAAGAATGACTTCTATGTCAATATGCTGTATACATAAAAAGAGGGTAATTCAAAATGACTGGGACGTGTTTCCAGTCATCTCAATCGCGATAAGTGTCCCAGTTTATCTGTATATATTTTGACAGAATTTATAACTAATTTTAAATGGTTGGCAATGCAGAAAAATGCTTTTTAGAACCGAAAGACAACTGAAAAAGTTACAGTATCTTTCAGCAGGGGCTAATAGGGCTTAGCTAACCTACAAAACTTTGGCCACTCGGTTTGTCCTAATTGTTAGTCCGTGACTGTCAAAATTTCTTAACACGGAATAGGAAAACTTGATGTGTCAGTGTGGGTGGTCAAGCGTTCAACTTTTATCTGTTTGATGTTGCCAAAGCACAAAGCAAAATACTGTGCAAAAAAAAAGAAGTTATTTTTGGATTCGAAGGACATTTTGAATTCTGAAAGTCATGACCTCTTTATTCGATGCAGACGTACAGAGTGCAACCTGCTCCTCAAATAACTGTGTTAAAAGGTTAAAGAGGCTGTATTAAAGAAATACTATTGGACGGATACGATTCTGTCCTCCGGGTCCTTAAAGTTGATGTGCAAGAGCATTGCAGGGCCACCAGGGATGTGAAAATCTCTCCGCTGGCCCTTGTAAATGCCTGGGACAGGAGATGGGAAGTGAGAAATGTCAGAATAGCCTCAGAGAGAAAGTGCTCAAATCACGGCACTGCCGAGCAGAAGGGAAAGCACTTTTCTTCACCTCACCATCAGCCTTGGAATCCTGCTCTTTTCCAGATGGCCTAGCAGACAGCATGAAGCCTGCTTCCGCCAGCACCTCCAGCTGTCCGCCTCTGTTGTGGGGGGAACGGGAATCACGCAGTTGCTCACAGGAGACTAATCCGTAGCTTGACGGAACACTCCGTCCATTCCCCAGCAAACAACTTAATTGTTTTATTATGAATGGAAGAGGGTCCCATGTCACTCTAGATCTCTCAATCGTCAGGGTGTTGATGTGGAGCATTGTCAGCTGGGGCCATGCGGGGATGGGGACTGCACGCTCCGTCCAAATGGGATTGAGGTCCATGCAAAGGTTTCAAGGTGCCAAGGGTTCCACTCAGACACGGTATACGTTCTTTCATATATATATATAGTTATTTCATATATATATATATATATATATATATATATATATATATACTGTATGTGTGTGTGTATATAAGTCTTTCAACTTCTTTGGCTGTAATTGGAAAATGAAGAAAAAGAAAATAACAAGCTCCACATAACCAACCACATTAATATGCGATCCAGACAAAAGAATGCAAGCTCGATTTATTAGCTCGCACAGTTTTAATTCATCGACTCACAGGAATTTGCACAAAACATGCAAATGAAAAGGATTTGGCTCGGTGTGAGCGCTCTCATTTTGAACACATTGCGGTCGCAACTTAATTTCCTGAGGGGTGCAAAAAAAGACATTGTAATTTCTGAGCTGTCACGAGCACTCGAGAGTCTAAATGGGGCACTTCGCATATTACTGTATGTGCTATTTTCTAAATTTGTTATACATGCAAACTCACTGCACCTCATGACAAGTTCAAGCGTTTCATAAACACAATGGAGCCCAATTACAAAGAGGGGTGCGGTGCAGCTGGGGTCCAAGAGCAGTGACCCTATGTGTTCGGTGATCTGGAAGAAATCCCCTCAATGCTACCCAAAACAGTTGAGGTCTGCCGCTTTTTGTCTGTAAAATATTTCTTACATTTAGTATGATCTATGATTGCTTTTAATAATAATAAAAAAAAAATTACATTTATGCACGATTATTGCTGGAGAAATGCTAAGTTTATTTCCGAATACCCAAAGTGCTTGTAGTGTATATGCAATGTTTATTAAGTACACTTTTCTTGACCCATCCACACCCAAGCCACAATGAAAACATGCAAACTACATTTGCAATTAAATTAAATATAATGAAATGTAAGCCCACATATGTATACATTTTCAGTTGCTCTCAAATATTATTTTTGATCTTGTTTGCATCGCAGTCAGTCATATGACGCACAAAACCAATGCCTTTTGGTATCAATGTCTCCAAAGGGACAGTTTTTTTTTAATTGATTGCAACTGTGAACGTTTTTTGAGAGTAATGGCTTATGAGAAAATATATATATATAATTGAAGAAGTTAAATTCCCTCTCACAAAGTAATTGTGCAACTTCTGAAGACAAGAATGAAGTATAGCTCAGGAGTGGTATGGAATACTTGAATGGTGATTTTGGGTTTGGCATTTAAATTAATCTACCGTCATTGTATGGAAAAGTTACTACAGTATAATAACATTTTGCCTAAAATCTCCGTTTATAAAGGCATTTGTTTTTTTAATTTTGAAACTCTATCTGGTGTATCTGTAACAGATTTTGAAATGCTCATGATAGATGTCACAACCTTATCTTGGCTTAACTTCACAGCAATTTGCTGCCACTTGGTATTTTCTGCCTCTGATTTGCAGCAGTTCCTGACTTTTTGACATTTTCACCACTTGCTCTGCTCAGCTACTTTAGAAAATAATGGACACTGCTGCTCATGCATCACTTTGCACTTTGTCAATAGACATGTAGGGTAAGATAACAGAAATTAGATACATCTCCTAATCAGTTCTACAAGAAATAGCATGACATGATTAAATGCAGGATTTCAGAGCTGAAGAACATCTGATGGGCTCTGTGAGACACATGGTGGTAGTAGGATGGGTCACATGCCAACTGTTATAAAATAAGCACTGTCAAACTAGTTGCCTCCATGTCCAGTTACCAGGATCTCGTCTCCATGTGTTTCCAATCAAACCATCTAAAGGAGATCATCATTGTACATTTACCACATTTAAATGTTAAGACTTCAAACCATTCAGTATCTCAAATACAGCAATAAGTATGTGCCTGTCATGGTAATTACACTAAAGCATCCTTTTCCAGATACTTACCTGGCAGGGGAGACACCATGATCAAGAAGGTGGTTCACCCAGGGCGAGGCTTGGCCATTGCACTCCGGTTATGCTGACCCCTACGAATTCCCCAAATGTGGGAATCTCGACTGCATAATTTATGGTAGTGGGGGACTGCGTTCGCGCTCTCCCCTGAAAAAAATTCGGGGAAGTCGTGGCCTAATGGTTAGAGAGTCGGACTCGTAATCGAAAGGTTGCGGGTTCGAGTCCCCGGCCGGCAGGGATTGTAGGTGGGGGGAGTGAATGTCCAGCGCTCTCTCCACCCTCAATACCACGACTGAGGTGCCCTTGAGCAAGGCACCGAACCCCCAATTGCTCCCCGGGCGCTGTAGCATGGCTGCCCACTGCTCCGGGTGTGTGTTCACGGTGTGTGTGTGTGTGTGTGTGTGTGCATTTGTTCACTACTCACTGCTGTGTGTGTGCACTTGGATGGGTTAAACGCAGAGCACCAATTTCGAGTATGGGTCACCATACTTGACAATACGTCACGACTTTACTTTTACTTTACGACTTTTCTGGGGTTAAGAGTGCACCATCTCATTCCGGTCCCTGGAACGTGATTCTGAGTGATGGCAGTAGGCTGGATGGATCGTTAGCCAAGCATCTTAAAGACAAGCTCAATCCTTCCATCCAGTAATTGGGCAAAAGTCCCAGCCAAAACAGCTGCTGTTGGATGCCTCATTTAGAGGTTAAATAATTGGCTCCAGGTGTTCAGCCTCTATGTGAAATCCAAATCTTTTAACAGTCCACATTATTCATGAGAGTTACACTTCAAAAACCACACTTATATCTTATCTCGGGGTCAGGGGAATAAAAAATTGAGGTGTCACTGTAAAGACAACAGTCTTATCGTGTCAAACAATGTGAGCGTGAGAATAAGACAGGTACTATGTGTTTTCCAGTGCTAATTTGAAACTGAATTTATTCATCATTATAGCAGTTAATCTGTAAATCTGTAACGGCTGTAAATCTGTGTACGCAATAGCATTTCTGTTTTGTCTCGCTACACTGCTACATGTTGAATAGCGTAGCTTGTTACTGGAAAATGTACACTTTGCTACTGTCATGCTACAAAAAAACACAGCTTAAACTGTTTTGCTGGTCTCCCAGCTGGGGCAAGCTGCTGTTGAGTTAGTCGACCAGTTGGACTTGACAGCTGAAAAGTCGCTAAAGCCCTTTTAAAACCTGCCCTACCATCTAACTAGCTTAGCGTCCCTACATTTAGTAAGTTGCATTATGCATGAAACACATCTTCTAAAACAACCGTGCCAATTAAGTACTTGAACTCTTTGTGCCACGCAAGTGCGTGCCAGTATGAGCGTTTACTGTACTGGCGGCGTGTGTAGAGGTTTTTGGGTGTTAAAGTGTGTTGTGCAGGTCTCTCTGCATGTGAAGACAGGTTAAGCACTTTCGAGGGCTCAGGGCATAAGGGGGTTGGACAGGTTAATGAGAAAAGTTCAACAAAAGTCCAACCTCAAAGATGGGATCATCATTGAGCGCACAAAAGAACCGAGAATTCACAAAGAGCACGGAGAGGTAGGAAGTTCAACAGTTCAGTCCTCTTAGCTTGGCATGCCACCTTCATTTTGAACTCCCAGCTTCTTCACATGGGCCCCATTTACCTCGTTTTAATCAGCCTAAGTGTGGAATCATCTGTAGGGAATACTTAATGAGCTACTTCAAAAGAGCTGTCTTCATCACATCTTACTTAGTGAATAACTCAAGCAGATCAGCACCGAGAGGGCCATCCGTACGGACAGTCGCTAACAGCACGGAACGTGAGACAATGTCGGTTATCAAAGCTGGGGGACGAGTGTGAAATCAATTCGCTCACCTGTGACCTCCTTCTCCTGAGGGCTATTGTCACTCTTGGGACAAGCGAGAGTGGCTGCGCTACAGGGTAAAACCCTTTTATGGCACGAAATAATGAGATCGCAGTGAATCTTTCTGTGTTACGTCGCTCTCCCTTCTTCGCTGTGTCGTTTCCCTGACAAGCTGATCGAATCACGGCCTTTTTTTTCCCCCTCACTCACTCCCTCCTCCTCCTTCTCTCCCTGGAGATGTTTGCCCAAGAAGTGTTTCATGCATATATTTGACTCACCACAGAGGGAGATAAATACATAATTTAGCTATGAAAATATAACTTAGGAATCTCACAAATACTTCCCCAGGCGCTGGAGGAGGCATTGCCACGTCGTGGGGCCGACTCACTGTGGTTTGTCAGTCAGGGTCTGGACCTCCTCCAAGGCAGCCATGGGTAATGTACTACTTCATGCCCAAAGGGAGTTGCTGCGCCTGCCCGAGCTCTACATATCCCTTGGTTGAGGGTGGGTACGGCTGATCAATTTCAATTACAGTAAATATAAAAATGAGGGATCGGAGCGGCCTGCTTAAATCATTCGAGAAAGCACAAAAATTAACCTCCAACGGACGTTTCCTGCCAGGTCTCTGTGACCCGACTTGCCTCGTGCTGTGAAGCTTGGAGCTGTTTGCACTTATCCAGAGGACATGTGTGCGAGCAATAGCATAACTCTGCGTTATGACATTCTTCGAACTAGCCTAATGGTTTGGGATGGATTACAGATTTGAAGAGCCATAATATTAACAATCCCAGCTCGCTGGACTGATGGAGCAATAGGCAGAGAGACAAAAAGAAAACTATTTCAAGTGCTCTGGTATGAGGTTGGAAGGCCAGTTGGATTGTGCATCATATTGGTCATGCTAAAGACAGCAGCTGCAAAATTACAGTAGCGTGCTCTCACCACAACTGACTGCACTACACAGAAACAATTAATCAGAGGTTAACCCGACAAACCTCACAGAGGATCTTTAATTTGTTGTACCTAAACTCCCCTGAAAAAAGACCAAGCACAGCAAAGCTTATTCTAAAAGTAAGTACGTTTACAGCCGTAACCATGCCAAGGAATTTCTCGAGATATTCTGGAGTGTGTGTACGTAAAACTCTCTCTGCGTTTCCAACTTTAAATAGTAATGTGAAGATTTAGGTTGGTGCTGGAAAAAAAAACACCCATCTTGACCTTATATTTTGTTTACAGCCCTACTGAAAACAAGCACAGCTTGGACCAGCCTAAGCTGGTTTGCTGGCCTCCTAGCCTGTCCTGTTGACTGGTTTATGAGGTGTTTTGGCCACTCTCATCTGGTCAGGGTGGAAGACCAGTTTAAACCAGCTTGAAAACAGCTGGACTAGCCTATACCACTAAGACTGCTAAATTGCTTACAGGCTGCTAACAACAGTTCAACCTTAGGATTGCTAACAGATAGCTTTTTCCGGGTTTTGTTGATCTCCCTGGTTGCATCACCCCAAAAAGCTGCCAGGAAAAAAAATATATAATTTCCTGTTCGACTTGATATGTCTTTGGCACCTTGCAAGGGTCCCTGAGCAAGTTGGTGTCAGCACCTCCTAGTGCTCAAAAACCACAAACATAATATTTGTATTACAGTCATTTTAACCAAAGTCATGTTACTGTTCTTTCTAGAGTCTGTGATTCAAACAATAACCAGTTTTTGGTGGGTTGACCATGAATCCAACATATTGAGTTTTACTTCAACAAAACAAAAAATTACAAGCAGGTGTATACTAAAAAGTGGGGGTGGTTTTTTTTTGTTTTGTTTTGATTTGTTTTTAGGTAAACCTAGACATGACGAAACCAACTTCTCAGAAACCTCCAAACAGACAAGCCTCCCTGGTGTCAAATGAAGGATTAAGAGGGAATTTTTCTTTTTCCCTCCCCCGACTCAATTCACAATCAGGTGCATTTTTTTCGTCTTCTTCATTTCAAGTATGACATCACCTCCTTTCCCGGGGCTTTCTTTCACTTCTTGTAGGGGACACTCTGAACAGCAGATAGAGTGTCCGCTCAACATAAACTCAGGACTGGAACTAAAAAATATCAGCTCAAATGTTCCTTCTTAGTTGAGGCTTGGTGATTTGCCATTGCAACAACAGGTTGTAAATCTGTGGCATTACTGCATTTTCCCCCCATCCTATTGAAACTGAAACCTTCAAGCGAGCCATAGTACATGGGCTCATACCTTGACTTGGCAACAGCACCAATGATATAGAGCCATTTTCTTTTACTGCATGCTTTTCAGCTTCCCACCTTTTTAGAGTTTTTTTTCCCCCTTTTGGCCATAATCACTGAGGCCATGATTACTGTGCAGCTCTTTTCTATGACTATATTTGAGATATATGAAGCATAGTGTGGCATTACATTTCAGCTCAGCTTTACACAGTGTACAAGATGGGCCATAACCTGTCTTTTTTTTATTTTGGATTACAATGGCCCAGAAATATATGCTCTCCAAGTTTTGACTGAGTAGGTCTGTTGTAAACTGAAGCTGATGACTGACTCTTAATTTGTAATTAAAATCTCATTCCCCTTCATATTTAATTGGAAATCAACAGCAGCAGGATACGAAACACATGCAGATAAAACAGTTATGCAGTGGTGCTGTAATGTAAATGTAAACTTAACCAATAATTAGTGCACAAAAGGCTTTCATCTTAAAGATACGGTCACGCTACACATAAAAGCTTACAAATTACCTCAGACTCCTGGGCAACAGGATATGATGACATGCTTACGGGCTTCTGTTTTTAACTGAAAAATACAAATACCAACTAATAATAAACTCGAAAATGAACTAAAACTATTTCCACTATAAAGGAAATGTCAAGATCTGACTTAAAAATGAAAAAAAAAAAAAGTTTGAAGTTTGGGAGGAGTTCTTATTTAGCTTAGTTTGAATGTATGCAATTTAATGGACTGAAGTTATAGCATAGTATATCAAACACTTTATCTCCAAATATCATGTAAATATGCTTCCTTACTACATGACTCTTTTAAAAATGCTAAATGGAATAATCAATCTTGGATGGATTGATCAGTTGAATTAGTGCAGCAAGCATTAAATGATGAAGCATTGGGTATTAATGCAGTTATATGAATATACCATGTGACTAATTAACACGGTTTCGGCACAGGAAACTGTTGGCGGTGGTTGACAATGACACTTTCCTGATTATCGTCATCAGCGCAGTCAACTGGGGTACCATCTGCTCGACCGTGTTGAATTACATTACAGCTTCATAAAGGAAATACACTACCGCTGCATTTCCAGCTTTCCTTTGCCTTAACGTTTAGACGGTAGACTCACAACGGTTATGTAATCATGAGACAATTACAGGTATAAACAAGACTTTTCCATTTCGCTGAAGATATGAGGTCATGTCAGAGTGTGAGAGAAATTAAATCTAATCAGCTCATTATCTTGACAAATTAGGAGCTTTTAAAGGTGTAAAACCCATCTGCTGTGGTTTCTAGCCAAGCCTGACTGATTTCATAACTCCTTTTGCAGAATGTAGCTCCTTACAGCAATTTGAATTAAACAGGTCAGATTAGTTTTACTTATATGAAGTAAGAAAAACACCTTATCGTTGCTGTGAATCCATTCAGGGTACTTTCAGTATTGGAATTAAAAGGGTCAAAACACAATAAAAAAATCAGGAAGAAAGAAATAAAATCCAGTTCTCAACTAAAGGTTTAGCATAATCCTTCTGATGTTTTTCTTCTTGCTTCTGTCAGGCCTCCAGTTCAGTGCAAGAGCTCTTTTTTCACTGCACAATAGAGCGCAACAGTCAACGATCACTTTATAAGCGGCCTTGGTTCCTTAAGTATTTTTCCCATTCAAAGGCATTTGTATAAGTTCTTTAGTAAACGAACTAACCTTACTAACTCCAAGATAAATCACAATAATATAATCCTTGATTTGAATTAAAATCAACAAACAAAAAACTATATGCAATCTGAAAAGAGATACAACTTACAAGATAACATGCAAAAGTCTACTGTGTACTTGAACTTTTTTAATGAATGAACTTCTGGTAATAATCCAATGAGCAATGCAAATCACAAAGCATTGCGAGCAACATTAAAACCATAAATGAAGATACAATATAAAACTACTGACTTTAAATAAAAATGTACAAATAATATAATATACAAGTTGAATAATGTTGGGGCTTATGGTACAGTCGGTGTATCTTGAAATAATGCTTAAAAAGTCATGTATGGATATAAATAACCAGGAATTTTACTTCCCTTACTGTTGTACACTATTGTGTCTTTTGGGGAAATTATTTAGTAAATGAACCCTCTAGGATGAATCAAAATATTATATTCTTTGGTTTGAATAACAATAAAAAAATGTTATGTCTCAATACTGTGTTCTCAAATTCTTTTAGTGGATGGCTGAACTGTGAATTGCAAATTACAAGGCATTGCATCTGACATTAAAACAATAAATTATGGCACAATACAAAACTATTAACTATAAGTATTTTCTTAATCTAGCAAATAACCAGGATTTTTGTTTTCCTTACTGTTGCAATTCATTGTGTCTTTTGGGGAACCCTAGACTTTCTTTCTTACTCATCTTTCTCTTAAAGTCAATTTAAATAAATTATAATCCAACAAAATATGGTTCTGTGTGTGCTTCTATGTGCTTCTGCATTAGAGAGGCTATAGAAACATGAATATACTGTACAAAGACATGCTGTGTAAGAATAATGCATATAGTATGCTCTATGGATATAACTCTGTTCTCTTCAGGAAAAGAGGGAAATGGAGAACTTTGATTGTATTCCAAGCCCTGCAGGTACAGCATTTTTTTCTTTGCAAGTACAAAAAGAGGTTTGAAGTAATCCTAGACCTACCCTTTAGCCACCTGCCCTTTAGATAAAAAAAATAAAATGCCATCACACCTCTGTAACTAATCCGGTTGCAAACTTCAAATGACCCTTTGCAAAGATCAAGCAATCTATGCATAACGCACACCTTGAACTGAATATCTGATTCGGGGTTCACGTTTGGTTGGCTGTGAATGACGAGCCCTTCCAAAACCTATGATAGGGGTTAAATAGGCCAAATGCAAAACCACTCCTTGATGCATGAATGCTATAATCAGTTTGTAATTCCCTATTTCCAGTGATAAATGGGACGATGTCTTGCATGCAAAGCATAATGTGATAAAGAAGAAGAAGAAGCAGCTGAACTGATGTGTGCAGAAAGGGCACGAGTGAAAGGCCGTGGAAGATAGTTAGCAGATAAGGAAATGTGAAGGGAAAGATTGGCACTGGCGCTAGAGACATATTTACATAGATCAGGACAGAATGTGTCTCGGCCATGCTCACTGGATGAGATTGAAGCAGTCAGATTACGTCAGAGCTGTATGACTAACAGTGCGGTTACGGTTAGATTCTTGCGTGAAATATGAGTCAGGGAATTTAAGAAGGAGATAATCTCCAAGGCTCAGTGTTTGTTTTATTAAAAGCCCTCGTGTAGGGCAGCCCGCTTATGGCTAGTGAACGGTGATGTATGTAATGTTTTCAGTGGTCAAACACTTTCTCCACTTTCTAATATGCAGAGGCAGCTTTAAGTAAACCATTTGTGAGCCGATTTCCTTGAAAAATTTAAACACTGTGGCTCCGGTGTTCTCAAACATCGCATGTTTTGTTCAAGCGGCCCAACACAGCAAGTTTGGGATGGGACTTCCTGTTTGTCTGAGCAATGGCTGACTGCAAAAAGGGATAGTCCAAAGGATAGAAACTTTCATTCTGTTGTTACTTTCTCACTCGCAAGTTGTCCATGTTGTTCAAAGCCTCAATGCCTTTCAGTAGCGGTTTATCTGCATTTATAAAGCACACTCTAAACCAGGGGTCACCAGGCTCAGTCCTGGAGGGCCGGTGTCCTGCAGAGTTTAGCTCCAACCCTAATCAAGCACACCTGAACCAGCTAATCAAGGTCTTACTAGGTATACTTGAAAATTCCAGGCAGGTGTATTGTGCCAAGTTGGAGCTAAACTCTGCACGACACCGGCCTTCCAGGATCAAGTTTCGTGACCCCTGCTCTAAACAAATTAACTCATGACTTTAATTTGCATCAAATTGAAAATTAACAACTTCAGGTCACAGTTCCAACTTCAGTAGGTTATATTTATATAATGATGTTTAGATCAGTTAACATTACTGCAAGTTTTTAATAAACAATACAAAATAAAACCAGTCATATTGTCTGAATTGGGAGAGAAATATGCACAGATCAAGCTCTGTTTGTTCTAAACAAATATGTCCTTGGACGTGAAAGGTCAACAGGAGGTGGACTTTTCACTGGAGGAAATGCTATTGTGGATTATGGACCAGAAGCAACAGTTTAAAATTAAACAACGTAATGATATATTGGTTTATGACAAACACAATGCTTTTTGCTTCACAAGATGTTAACTGATGTTGGATTACTGGAGAGGATTACTTGTGGATTATTGTGATGTTTTTATCAGCTGTTTGGACTCATTCTGATGGCACCAATTCACTGCAGAGGATCCACTGGTGAGCAAATGATGTATTGCTAAATTTCTCCAAATCTGTTCTGATGAAGGAACTCTACATCTCGGATGGCCTGAGGGTGGATACACAATTATTGACCATTTTATGCAAATGAGCAGCAATGCATCATCTACCAATAGGACTGCAAACAGTGATCTGACACCTGATACAGGAAAAAAAAAAAGAATAAATACTAGCCAACAACAGCACAAAGACTATGCAAGTTATGTCAGTGTTTTGTTCCTTAGCAATGCTGTTTGAAATCTAGAACAGAAGCTCAAAGTCAGCAGTGCCTCAGGCCAAACCTACACTTCCTACTGCAGAGGTCACTGTGACTTTGCACCTAAATTGAAATAGGAGATGATGTTAGGCCAACTCTACCATCATCTATGATGTCCCGACTAGAGGAGGCAACCAGCTGCCAGTGAAAACACAGCATTATTGAAAAACCTTTAGCATTACCACAATCTTGTAGCTTGGAGGCTGGTAACAAATACTCTAGCTAATGGCCCACGAGACATCCTCAGAGTCTCACACAGTTTTAATTTACTTTCCACCTCATTTAGAGTACAAACAATAATAATAATATTCAAACTAACTTCTCCAGTACTTTGTTGACATCATTGTTAGGCAATTCAATGTGGAGTTAAACAACACATAATTGAAATAAGCTGTTCCTGCGCAAAAAGCCAAACATCGGAAAATATCTCAGGATTTAATTTAATCAGAATTTATTTGTCCGGTTTTGCAACATCAGCTGCATGTGCACAATTTGAATTCATTTAAACGCAAGTGCAGGGAACATGAACAAACACAGAAAGCCTAATAACTATTATTATTATTAGTTTGTTTTTTAACAAACAGCAAAGAGATATGGAAAAAAATAGCAATGTTAGTGTTATAAAGACATAAATGATATTTCAAATGATGTGCGATTTTAATTTGTGCTGCTAGTTTTCAAAAAGAAACTAATCTGCTGTTACTGTGATTTTTTTAGCAGAAAAAAACATTATTTATGGCTCATTTTGGCCATTTTCACCCAAAACGGAGGTGCATAAGCTCAGATCAATGAGACCTATGACCAATTAGTTTCAAAAACAAATACAAAACCTGTGCCAATTGAAAACAAACAAACAAACAAAAAAAGGATTGAATCTGATATTGGTATAAATTGGGCATAATGAGAGATTTACAAGCAATTTTTTGTAAGCCATTTATTTTTGACCGGGAACACCACAAGTGTAAAAAAAAGTAAAGTAAAGTCGTGACGTATTGTCAAGTATGGTGACCCATACTCGGAATTGGTGCTCTGCGTTTAACCCATCCAAGTGCACACACACAGCAGTGAGTAGTGAACAAATGCACACACACACACACACACACACACACCGTGAACACACACCCGGAGCAGTGGGCAGCCATGCTGCAGCGCCCGGGGAGCAATTGGGGGTTCGGTGCCTTGCTCAAGGGCACCTCAGTCGTGGTATTGAGGGTGGAGAGAGAGCGCTGGACATTCACTCCCCCCACCTACAATCCCTGCCGGCCGGGGACTCGAACCCGCAACCTTTCGATTACGAGTCCGACTCTCTAACCATTAGGCCACGACTTCCCAACTTGTACAAGTGTACAAGTTGGAGGAAAAATAGTAAAAGTGTACACATTATTGTTAGATCCTGTGTGAGCAAAGTCAGTAAGTTTTAGTCCAATGCAATAACATTCACTAGCATTTTCGAGAAAAAATAAATAAAATCCTCTAACATGAGTGTATATATATATATATATATATAAATGGATGGTGCCATATATGAATCAGAACATCATAAAAACTTAAGGATAAGCTTTTGAATTAGGCCAGTAAAAACCACCTAGCAACACTAGGAATCACATAGAAACACACTACAAACCACCAATAACACATTAACTACCACATAGCAACGCCCTGGCAACCAAACACAACATGGTTTTAATTTTTTTTGCATCATGCTGAATATCAGTTTGTTTGTTTATTTTTTTTAATGTGAACATCCTCTATGTAATACACAACAAGCTTCGTAATTACAACAGCCTTTACTTTAAGTTGTGCACTATATAAACAATTCAACCACATTTTCTGTAGCAAAGTCCTGATAACATTGATAATACAGTGGTGTAAAAAAGTGTTGGCCCTCGTCTTGATTTTTTATTTTTTTTTTTGCATGTTTGTCACACTTTAATGTTTCAGATCATCAAACAAATTTCAATATTAATCAAAGATAACACAAGTAAACACAACATGCAGTTTTTGAATGAAGTTTTTTATTATGAACGGAAAACAAAATCCAAACCCACATGTCCCTGTGTGGAAAAAGTGCTTGCCCCCATTGATTTTGATATTGTGCAGTTGCTTTGACACAATTTACATTGTTAAAAGCGCTATATAAATAAAGGTGACTTGACTTGACTTGACTTGCCCCCTAAACCTAATAACTGGTTGGGCTACCCTTAGCAACAACAACTGCAATCAAGCATTTGCGATAACTTGCAATGAGTCTGTTACAGCGCTGTGGAGGAATTTTGGCCCCCTCATCTTGTTGTAATTCAGCCACATTGGAGGGTTTTCGAGCATGAACCGCCTTTTTAAGGTCATGCCACAGCATCTCAATAGGATTCAGGTCAGGACTTTGACTAGGCCACTCCAAAGTCTTCATTTTGTTTTTCTTCAGCCATTCAGAGGTGGATTTGCTGGTGTGTTTTGGATCATTGTAGTGCTGCAGAACCCAAGTTTGCTTCAGCTTGAGGTCACGAACAAATGGCCGGATATTGTCCTTCAGGATTTTTTGGTAGACAGCTGAATTCATGGTTCCATTTATCACAGCAAGTCTTCCAGGTCCTGAAGCAGCAAAACAGCCCCAGACCATCACACTACCACCACCATATTTTACTGCTGGTATGATGTTCTTTTTATGAAATGCTGTGTTACTTTTACGCCAGATGTAATGGGACACACACCTTCCAAAAAGTTCAACTTTTGTCTCGTCAGTCCACAGAGTATTTTCCCAAAAGTCTTGGGGATCATTAAGATGTTTTCTGGCAAATCTGAGACGAGCCTTTATGTTGTTTTTGCTCAGCAGCGGTTTTCGTCTTGGAGCTCTTCCATGCAGGCCATTTTTGCCCAGTCTCTTTCTTATGGTGTAGTCATGAACACTGACCTTAACTGAGGCAAGTGAGGCCTGCAGTTCTTTAGATGTTGTTGTGGGGTCTTTTGTGACCTCTTGGATGAGTCGTCGCTGCGCTCTTGGGGTGATTTTGGTCAACCGGCCACTCCTGGGAAGGTTCACCACTGTTCCATGTTTTCGCCATTTGTGGATAATGGCTCTCACCATGGTTCGCTGGAGTCCCAAAGCTTTAGAAATGGCTTTATAACCTTTTCCAGACTGATAGATCTTCAATTACTTTCTTTCTCATTTGTTCCTGAATTTCTTTGGATCTCAACATGATGTGTAGCTTTTGAGCAAACACTTTTTCACACAGGGCCATGTGGGTTTGGATTTTGTTTCCCCTCATAAAAAACCCTTCATTTAAAAACTGCATGTTGTGTTTACTTGTGTTATCTTTGATTAATATTTAAATTTGTTTGATGATCTGGAACATTAAAGTGTGACAAACATGCAAAAAAAAAAAAAAAAAAAAAATCAGGAAGGGGGCCAACACTTTTTCACACCAGTGTATATATTTATCATTGGCCAAGCACTTGATCTTGGGTTCAATCCCAGTTATTCTGGGGAAAGCCATTCGCCACAGCAGTAAAGCATCCATCTGCCATTAGGATCCCATCTCAGTAAATCAATACAGGATGTTGGTGGGTAAAAACCCTCGGCACTTAATTGCACGATACATTTTATTTTTATCTGAGTATATTGTATGGGGTATATTTAACTACACACTGAGTTGATTTTGGATTAATTCATTTTGTGACGAGCAAACTGTGGCTATGAACTCTGTCCAAGAAAAGGAGGAGAACCATGGAAGTAATTGCATGTATGCTGTAATTGAGAAAATGAATAACAACTTGTGGATTCCACAACCTCTTGGAAGCAGTCGTGCTTATACAAGGCAGACCGTGTAGTTCGCTTTAGCTTTCATGCTAATAAGCTCTGACAATCGTGCACGAAAATGAAACATACAGATTATATTAAGCACGTGTGGTCACATTTACGATGAAATCGCTAAGAATTATTGGATCAAGAGGATTAAGGGATTATTGATGCTGTAAACATTGTGTTGCAGGTTTTACAGAAACAACAGGCATAAGCCACGGTCGGTCAGACGGTTGATGTGGTTCAAACTACAAAAGGAAAAGAACAAGGTTTATGTACAGGCTACAAGAGAAAATATATCAGAAACTGGAATGAGAGCGGTATAGATGCAGGTGGAGAGGGTTTTTCAGAGCAAGACGTGTCTAAGCAGGTCTTATCTGGCTCCACACAATTTCATGGTTGTTTGAAACAAGTGGGCCATGTTCTGCTCAATCATTGGGATTCCTGTTCAAAAACATTTCCATGATGTTCCGAGCACTTTGGGAGAAAAAACAAACTTTAAGTAATAAAAAATCCCAACAAAATAAAATGTGTTAGACTGAACGAAACCTAATTATTTTCCCTAACCTAATATTGAAGGAATTTCTGTTGCCCTCTGACCAAATTCTGACTTGTTTCTAAAACTCAAAAAATGATTGCTTTTGCTTCTTGCTTAATTTACATAATTAAAATAAATTAATCCTCCAGAGTGCTTGAATATGTTATACAATTTAAAACGTGGGTAAAAGGCACTTGTTTTAACCTAGGGCTACATGAAAAAAAGCCTCAACTTACATTTTATTTCAATGTTAACATCTCATTTCTAACCACTTGTCCACACTTCAATCAAATTCAGCCAATGGATAATTGTTGTGTGTGTTTTCAATAAAAACATGCAAGTATGTTTGTACCGATCGCTTTCCAAAAAATGTGAACAATTCTAACTATATTCCTTTGTGACTTTAATTAATCCTGACTCTTGGAGAACAGACTCCCAAGTGTCTTCTTTCAGAAAATAACACAATTGTGCCTGCAGTATAAAGAGTTCGTGAGCTGCAACCATTTTAGCTTGGGTACGTCATTTCTTGGGTTGAAGTTCAAAAGCAGGTTCAGAGAAACAGGTTGTGATGTTACTGGCTGTTAATCGATCACAGAATAGCGCTATACTGAACTGCCATCAGTGCTGGGGACTAACTAACTAACTAACAGTAAAGACGCTCCAACCCGTATTTTATAATAATAAACATTTTCCAGCAAGGATACTGTACACTAAAAAAAAAGTGTAGAAGAATATTCTCTCAGAAATTGGTAGTGAATTTCACAATTAATTACAAAGAAACAGCAAGTAACACATTGAATAAGCACAACATTTTGAAGCAGAAATACTGAAATAGTATTTTCTTGTAAAATGTGGGCCAATAATCTTTGTTGTATATACAAAAAATATATTTTTACAGTGTATGATGCATGTCTTTTTCGTTACATTGTATCTTATTTACATTGCATCTTATCATTACTTTGAGATTATTATTATTTATTTTGCACTGTTTCTCATAGGCAGCAATGCCCTTTTCTTACAATCTTATGCTTCTCAGATGTTACTCCTGAGATAAAGGCCCCAGAACTCAAACTTTTCTCATCTAAGGTTTCAGTAGATATCACAAACACCTCAAACTCTGCTCAAATTGCCTCAGTTTTCAATTTATTATTTTTTTTTTTAAGACCATATGATCTAATCAATGCTATATGCATTAATTTCAGTTGTCTATATCTCATATGTGTCCATTTCTATTTGACTTGAAGAATTCCAAGAGAAATATCTGAGACAAAGGGGATAATTGATCTTGGAGCTCCATTAAATCACCTGAATGTGAAATAAGCAATCTTTGAGCAATATTTTTTTTTACTCTGTAAACTATGTAAAATAATTCAATTATATCACCTGATAGTTATACATTTCAAAATGTAAAACGAAGCTTAAATTTAGTAATGTAAGCCAGTACTTGCAAATATTTTAGTAGAATAAAAATGCCAAGTATTATTTTTTGTGTGTTTTTGAGAAAACGGTATATAAAGGGACTTGATATGTTCAATTATATTGGAATTTAGAAATGTTTATGGAATCTTAGAATCTTATGATTTAATTATGTGATACAAAAAATACATTAAACTGACCAAATTAAATCCTGTGAGACAACCATATAAATCAATTTACCACTATTTAATTTGGTCAGTTCAAATTAACTTAATTTGATGATGCTGAAGTTACGTGAACATGTTTATGTTACTGAACTGTTTCATGTGGAACTGACGTACATGATTAAATTATGTAAATCCAACACATAATTTTTTTATAGATTTGTTTTCAGTGTAGCTTAACTATAAATTACGAGAGGCACAGTAAGTTACAGTTTCGAAATAACTGCTCCAAAACGTACTGGCTGCCATGTATATGAATCTTGTCATATCTCATCCCAACTGCTGAGAGTTAATTTTACTGTTTCAGGCGAAGACGATCCTCGAAAACAGACCCTCGAGACAAACAGCCACTGCTGAGAATTATGCACTGGTTAAGAGGAGATTAAAACATCACAGCTGAGCTATCCAGATAAACATCTCTCCAAACCTCACGGAGACATTCTTGGTAAACACCCCAGAGATCCATCAACACTGAGCTCGCAAAACCAGCCCAGCTTGAGAAGCCACCGAATCACCAAAGGTTATTTACAGAGTGATGAAACTCAAAAAAATACTATTTTCTCAACCCTTGTTGTCATGTATCTCAGTTTGAAACATTGTTGCGGTTTGCTAAATCTATCTCCAGTTGACACATACATGCTAACTGCTCTTATGAGAACGAACCCTTCGACCTTATACTGGAGTCTCAAGGCCTTGAATCTTATGTGGGCAATCGTTTTATCAAAAGTATGATTAAAATCCCCTGTTATGCTGAGAAATATTTTTGGAAGTGGTCAAACGTCTGTCCTGAGAACTCAAGGTTACGCACTGTTCTCAAGACATTGCAACAAATTTGTTGGATCTGTCAACAGGGGTGGAGATTGCAAATAGGCTAGTCGTTTCCTTTCCAGTTAAAGGAAATGTTTCGACCTTAAACGGCACAATAAATCCATGAGGATTTATTCTTGACAAAACCGGGATGATATACGGTCGATCGATGAGCGAGAAATATTTTAGGATTGTTTCCTCTAACCCAGTTCTTGAGGTTTTTCTTCTCTGTTTTCATCAATGTTTTATCAGCTAAGCTTTCCATGACTGATGGATGGAATTCGATTTGTTGTGTTTGTCTTGAAACATTCTTGTGTATCCTAATTAAATATAAATAAACCTGACCTTGACCGCGCAGAGGGGGAAAAAACAACTGGCGTAATGTCGTGAGTCAGCTATAGATTACTCAAAACATAAATTTATTTTGAGCCACGAGTTTAGCTTTTACAGTACCTGCAGACGGATTAGCGAGTGAAATTCATGGCCGCCCCAGCCCCAGCTCTATAAACTCAGCTCATAAAACACACAGCAGACTAATAATGGAGGAATGGAGGCATGAGTGGGGTTTGCCCCTGCTCTGCACCATTTAAGTAATGTACAACATGTCAAGTACTGACTTAAATCACGTCATGTGGAAAGACAAAGAAAAAATGAGCCAACATACAGTGGGGTCCAAAAGTCCACACTGAAAATCTGCAAATCTGCAAATATATATTTATTACTATTTCAAGGTTATTAATTTAATTGTGATTCAAAAGTATGTGCTTTATATTTTACTTTTGGACCCAACCTGCACATAAAACCTTCCCTGTTGATTTGAAATATCATTACATTATGCATCATGTGTTTTCTTACATTGCATATGGTAAAATTATAAGACCTATAACTTATATGCATAGTGCTTCATTGTCCATAATGATGTTCTTGTTGTTTATGGCTGAACATGGCATGCGAAAGAGAACACTAGTCCCTCATAGAAATACTATAAACTGAAAAAAGCTCTACTCTTCTTTAAAAGCATTCAAATAGGCTGGCAGACAGCACATGAAACCAGGGCAAAAGAACACGAATGTATATATTATAATAATTATTATTGAAATAATAAAATATGTATAGATGAAAAGCATTTCTTACCAATCACACATGCATATCTACATACATGTGCTTTTCAAACCATTCCAGAATATTGTTCATGAGGCACATGTTTTTGAGAGGTAATCAGAGGTCAGGAGGTCATTTAAGTGTGGGAATAATGGTCAGTGTGTATTGATCTCATCCCTGCAGCTATGTGGTTTTGTCAATAATCTGCGTCTGAAATACATCCTGTCCAACCCAGCCCTCTGTCATACTAACACAGCCCACTGTTACAAATCAGATCAGCTGCTCCTCATTAAAGCTGATGTGTGTCATTGTTTTGATTTTGAAACATTTACTCCTATAACAGACAATTACTAGTGAGTCACTTAAGGGTTTTGCTGAAACGTTTAACACGTTCAACATTGTTTTGCTTGTTTTTTTCAACACCCCCGACATGTCATTTTCTGGCTCAACCAATGGCGTGAATTTAGGGTGGGATTTAGGGTCCAACCAGTAGCAAACAAACTTTAAGGTCCAGTTCTCGCCATTAACAAACCATTAACTATGACTTTTGCCTCAATAAACTCTTCATTTGCTGCTAATTAATAGTTAGTAAGGTAGTTGTTAAGTTTAGGTATTGAGTTGGATTAGGGATGTAGAATATGGTCACGCAGAATATGTGCTTAATTAGTACTAATAAACAGAATTGGTCCCTATGCTAAAGTGTTACCTATACACTATATTGCCAAAAGTATTGGGTCACCCCCTTCTAATGAACAGGTTTGACTACTTTAGTAATTTCCATAAGTCCAAATCTTAATGTTTAAGCATATAATGATATTCTAGGGAATTGTGTGGTTCTAATTTTATAGCAACAGTTTGGAGAGGGCCCTTTTCTATTCTAAAATGACAGTGCCTCTGTGTATAAGGCACAGTTCAAAAAGACATGATTGATTCAATCAGTGTGGAAGAACTTGACTGGTCTGCAGAAAGCAAAGTCCTAATACCAGCTGAACACCTCTGGTGTGACTTTATATGCAGACCTTGAGCCGAAAAGTCATCACCAAACACCAATGATTTGTACATACACTATATGGACAAAAGTATTGGGACACCCCCTTCTTTAGAACAGAAGAATGTACTTCCAAAACTGTGGCAACAAAGATGGAAGCATAATTCACGTATTTAAAAAACTGTATTTCCATCTCTGTTGAAACAGTTTTGAAAGTGTCTAAAATGACAGTACCCTTATGTACAAGTCATTAGTGTTTGATGATGAGGTTTTGGCTCAAGGTCTGCATATAAAGTCACACCAGAGGTGTTCAGCTGGGATCAGGACTTGGCTTTCTGCAGACCAATCAAGTTCTTCCACACTGACCTAATCAATCATTTATTTTTGAACCGTGCCTTATACACAGAGGCACTGTCATGTTAGACTATAGAAAAGGGTTATGTCCAAACTGTTGCTATAAAATTAAAAACACACAATTCCCTAGAATATCTTTATATGCTTAAACGTTAAAATTTGTACTCATGGAAATTACTAAAGTAGTCAAACATGTTCATTAGAAGGGGGTGACCCAATACTTTTGGCAATATAGTATGTTTATTATAAGCCATGAAGATTTTGCTTTAATGGCAGCTATTTTACCATTTTGTTTACTTTTACTTTTGGAGGCTTAATATGAGGACTATTTCATATATGGGTCATCATTCATTTCTCTATTTCTCTTTCTTTCTTTATGTATCAATCTAATTTTTTAAGATAACACTTTACAAAAAGGTCCAATTTGTTAACATTAGGTTATGTGTTTGGTAGTTCACATCACTTGCATCTCTGAAGGTCAGAAATAAAGTTGCATTTCCTAAAAAAGTTACCAGCCATCGGATAAGTATCTAGCCAATTTTTCCCTGTCATTTGGCGCTTGGTGAGTTTTCATTTTGGACCCTGACTATTCTGTCTGCACGTGTTACCATTCCATAATGGCCCATTTGTGAAAGGAGTAAGTGACTGCATGTCAATTATCCAGCAAAACCAGGATCTTATCAACATTACATCATGAAAACGATATTGAGCAAAATGGCTGGTGAAAAAAATCCCCACCGACACGTCAAAGAGGGACAGGGTGCCGTTTATGAGAAATCAAGGCGATCCATTAAAATTCCATTCGAGTGATGTATTCCACGTGTCAATTATACGTTATCTGCCAATTCAAGCACGACAGGAAAACTGGTGTGAAAAAATTACAGCATGCACACTGGGAGGAGATAACATCATCTCGTTTACCATCAATGAATGGTTGACCAAAGAAAACAAACTGGAATGTGTTGTGAAAACTGGTTCAAATCACCATGTCAAGTTTAAGAGTAATTGGAACCCGTTCCCGTTTAAACATGTTTACATGTTCATTTAAACTCAGTTTGTGTATACTGTACATTCACGCTCTGGTCCTGCACACACATCCAATCATCTTCTTCAGACTGACAGGTGGAAAGTGTCACATGGCTTTGTCATGAGAAACCCACACAGCGAGGATTTCCGCTTTCCGAGACAGACCAGCTTAATTCTGGGAAAATATAGACACCTTCAAGCAAATCGCTACTTCTGGGATTGGAGCAAGTGCTTCAGACAAGACTGAACATACAGACACTGAGTTGGGTTGTTTTTAGCATGGTTGTCTTCACAAGGATTTTCCCTGCAAGGACATTCTTCATTTCGAATACACAGTCTGGTATTTGTTTTGACTCATCTCTCAGAGACGCTGCTCGTTCACTCCCAGTATCTGTAGCTCATGAAAATAGCTGAGGTGTAGTGGGAGTAAAAAACCTTGAGCAAAGGAGCAGTTGGGTCTGATACATGTTATCATGTACTTTTAAGCATGTCGATTATCACTGCTCTTCCCTGCGTGATACGTACACCATAGACGGATAGGCCTATTTCATCTAAAGGACATTATAGCTTTAGAGCTAAATAAACTTATTTCATAATTGATTAACTTTATAGATCTGAACTGAATCATCGCTGAACTGACTGGAGCTAAATAATGACACTACTGTTATTTTAAAGCTGCTTCACAGCAGAAATTGGATTTGTCTCATATTTCCTGTTTATTACTGTGAAGCTCCTTCGACAATCTGTATTGCATAAAAGCCCATATAAATATGCTTGACTTAGCGGTCCATTTAATAAACTGAACTGTTGGCTAACTTGTCATCTACCAGACAAAAAAAAAAAAACTGGAAAAATAAAACATTCCAAAATATCTCCATTGGACCAAAACTTAAAAATGTAATTGGTTTAAAAATCAGACATGACCTAAGACATTGAGTCAGTGCTAGCCATTGAGGGGATCGTATGTGTATTCATCACAGACTTGTTAAATTGTATATGGCATTCACCCCAACTAGGTCCATTGGGAGACCATGCAATCTTTGCAAGATTTATAGCTAGAGAATATTTAGCAAACCCTGATTAGGTTAAAGATGAATTGTGTCATTTCTGCACCATATACTCTTGGCAGATTTTTTTTCATTATTTGCTTAGAGGTGAAAAGTAGTTATATTAATGCAATCAGTGGTATACTGTTAGCAAACATCCCAATGCACGGCAAAAATGACAGCAGTGAGAAAACAGCAGGAAAGCATCAGATCATAACGATGTTGATATGTTTTCACAAGCTATGCAGTTGTCACCTTTCTTTTTATGCCACTTACAATAGATTGCTTTAAAGCAAGTGTTATAGTATTAAACAAAAAAAACTGTGTCAGTGTCACTTTCAGTTAGAATTACAACTTTCATTTTTACTTGGAGACCTCTGACCTTGACCAACTGAACAGAAGGAATGAAGCGAAAAAGGTATTTGCCATCCTTTTCTGGAAAGTTTGCTTTGGCAAGCTCTTTCGAACTCCAGAACTAACTTTGTTACGGTCTGATTTTGTTTGAAATCATGTCACACCAATCCATTGTTCGATTTTGCTTGAACACCCCTATAACTTCACTTTTAAAACATCAAACAGAACGGCAAAAATAATGGCAATTTCAAACAAGTCACTCAATGGTCAAACGAACAAGTAGGCCCATCTTCACGCTAACTGTGACAAAACTGATGTGTTGGGTCAGCAAACAATGGTATTTTTACACTTTTCAGCAATGATTAAATTTACAAATGGCTTAGTTACCATGATCTTCGCACATTGAACTAAGTTCTTAGGTAATTATGACCATTTAACAAAAATATTAAACCATTTTCTACCTTTGAAGGATGTGTGATGAAACATTCACGTTGAGCGGTTTTTGCAGATGCTCAATAAGAAGAGGTACATTAATGCCACATGCGGGGGAAAAAAATATGCAGGATTCATTTGACCAGTGTTTGACCTAAAATACGTAACTCTGTTTGAAAATAGCAAGTGTTCAGTTCAATCTAATCATAAATTGTCAAAACAAACAACACCGGTATCATAACTATGTTTTCCTCTCCGGAAAGTTTCACATTAATTCCCTCACAGGGACTTTCCAGTTGTTGTTCACTTCCTCTAACTATCTAGGAGGCTGTGTTTCAGTACAGCTCACCTTTTCACAAATTAAGAAACTGGTCTGACCTCTTGTCAATTTGAGGAAAATCTGATGCCCCACAGCAATTATCAAATTCTTCTTTCGTCACATTTGAGAATTCCCCTTCTGGTCAGTGGTTTTGCATTTTAAAGTTCATGCCAGGCAGCAGTGATTCAGATGACACCCGGGAAGGATGGGGACTTTTCCAACTTGATTTGCGCACATGAAAAGAGCAGCCACCCTGGGCTTATCAGAAAAGACCCCAACCTGAAGGACATGGTACAATAACAAGGAACTTGGCAGGAAGGCCATGGGAGCATTGCGAATCGTATTCCCTGTTCAATCTCTTTGCGATACCACAAACAAAAGCTATTGCATTCAAACTTGTCAATTGATTTTAATTCATATGGTTGCTTGGAAACTAAAGAGAAAATAAATGCAATATATCTGCAAGTAGCATTGACACAATCCAGCTGGTGTTGGAAGTGGAAGCTAAATTTAAAAAGTAGAGAAAATGAACTCACTGACTTCTATGCTCATATTTTTTTTTTTTTTTTTTTTTTTATGTCTTATTACAACAATTTATCAGCATATTCTCTTTATACCAGACATGACCAAGGACTCTGGACTTGCAAATCAAACAAACTTAGGCAGCATGTATCTCTGCTCACATTATTTATTTATTAGTATATTTAACAGGGACAATGCAGTATAACATTGCTACAATTTCAAACAGCCGATGCTCCACATATAGGCTTCTAGCCAAAGGCTAATTTGCAGCCCCAGTCCCTGGTTAGGCCTTTTTAACAACAGCAAAACAATCATCACACAAAAACCAAAAAAAAAAAAAGACTGTGTACGACCATCAGTGTTCACAAACCTGCTCTTGTTTTAACCACTTTTTCAAATTTCTTTGAAAAATTTTCAACTCTGTTTGCATTTTCAGTTCAGTTGGCAGGCTGTTCCAAAGCTGAACTGTAAATGTGGATTGTGCAAATTTAGTTTTCCAGGTACTGTACAATTCTGATCAGTTGCACCTCTTGTAGTGATCCCCTTACTACTCTGTTTTGATATTAATTGGCATATAATTTCTGGAGCAAGATTATTTACACATTAAAATCCATATTAATGAGAGACAAATTTATACAATTTTCAAAACTAAGCAAACTATATTTTGGTCAAATATTACAATGATGCCATCTATTCGGTTTCTTATCCAAATTTTTTAGTGTTTGTTTATATAGAGATCTAACAGGTTTGATAGTCAGTTAAGAAACCTGACTCCAGACAGTCACAAATTAAGATAAATGTGAAAAGACCATTGCATGCATGTATAATTTTGCTGCTTTTAGATATATATAGGGTCTAATCATGTAAAAACAATGCACATTTAAAAACCACATTTTAGCCTGATACAGGCTAAAATTCATTATAGTTTTAGCTCCTGATATTGTTTCAGACAGGTAAAAGTGCCTTTTTGTCCCAAACTTTACATTTTAGCAGTTTTTAAATCAAAATTTGATTTACCCTAATTCTCCTTTTTTCTTTCTTGAAAATTTCCTTTCTAAAATTCTACCGCTTTTTAAAAAGTCTTCCAGCGTTTAATCAATTCACAACCCCGCTGTAGTTCATTCAGTTTGGGAAACCTTGGCATAATGTAATGTTTAACACACTTCATGATGTTGATGACAAAGAATGGAATATATATTTTAGGTTAAAAGTAATCTGAAAGTAATCAAAAAGAAGTATACATTACCTAATATACAGATTTCAATAGATAACATTACAAACTATAATTTCTGTCATGAAATTTAGAATCAGTATTTCTAAGTAATTTACTAAATGACACAAAATGCAACTAACAACAACCTTTTTGTGCAATTAAAGTTTGGTTAGTTTTCAGGGTTAAAAAGTCAACAACAATCGGTAACACTTTAGAATAGGGAATGCTTATTCACTCTTAACTATGACTTTTCCCTCAATAAATTCCTAATTTGCTGCTTATTAATAGTTAGTAAGGTAGTTGTTAAGTTTAGGTCTTGGGTAGAATTAGGGATGTAGAATAAGGTCATGTAGAATAAGGCATTAATATGTGCTTAATTACTACTAATAAATGGCTAATATTCAAGTAATATGCATGCTAATAAGCAACTAGTTAAGTGACCCTAAAATAAAGTGTTACCAAAAACAGTAGTATATTATCCCTCACTTTGAAAGCTATTCAATACTAAAAGGTCAGACGGAAAATATAAACCTTTTCTCTATTTCCAAGAACCAAATAAACCTTTTTAAAGCACAATAAACTCTGTTTTCCCTGAATTCCAGAAGTCGATGCACATCAATTAATATTCAAGGCATCACCAGACTTGTTACACATGGCCACACCATTACACTGATACAATAGGGCAAAACATTCCTCACTCTGAAACAAAGTGTTGACAAGCTCCGTGTGGGAAGTCTGGCTGGATCACCCATGGCTTCCTTACATGTGTTTGCTCATTCCTGATGTCATTATCCTATTCTTCTGACCCCCTTAGAGAAAGAGACACCAGAGACGGTTGCATTCATTGTTTTGTCTTAGACAATTGGGCTTACATTTAGTCACTGTTTGTCCTTGGGTTTAGTCAGAGCTGAGGCTTTAGACCACACCAGGTCAACTGTAAATGAGCGATTCGAAAACTGCTGAAGCGTTCCCTTGATTTGCATCATCCACCTGTGCAAATACCAGGCTGAAATCACAATCGCTTAAACTATGTTTACGTGACAAATCAGTGTCCTCTTGATATTTAACTCATGGTTATGCATGAATGGAACTTTAGAGGTATTAACATCTATTTTGTGCTGTCTATTTGAAACAAGACAATGGTAGATACAAAGGTTCATCAACATCATAATATGAACTGCGTCCGAAGATCGGCTGGTGCAAATACTCCACTGAAACAGCTAAGAATCCTGCCTGAAAACATAATTTGTTGTTATATTAAAATTTAAATGTATTCGGTCAATGTTTTAACACTATTCCTTTAATAAATCATGCTTTTTGCATAATTTATTAAAGGAATAGTTCACCTAAAAATGAAAACTTGCTTATAGTTTGCTCACTCTCAAGCCATCTAGATTTAGATGAGTTTGTTATTCATCGGAACAAGATTTGGAGAAATTTAGCAGTACATCACTTGCACACCAATGGATCCTCTGCAGTGCCGTCAGAATGAGAGTCGAAACTGCTGATAAAAACACAATACAACACAATAATCCACAGGTAATCCATGACTCCAGTCCATCAATTAACTTCTTGTGAAACGAAAAGCTGCATGTTTGTAATAAACGAATCCATAATTAATACTTTAAACCATTCCTGTATTTAGTCCTTTATCCATAATGTTGATTTCTCCAGTGAAAAAGTCATCTCATCTGTATCAGGAGAGAAATATGCACAGATCAAGCACCCTATACAAGTGAAAACTGTCCAAACCAGTTCTAAATAAAGTGTTTTAGCAGATTTTGATGTGTGAGGACAACAGGAGAGAGACATTTGGAGGAAGCATTATTAAGAATTATGGATTTGTATTTTGGCCAGAAGCAATGGATTAAAGTTCAAATGCTCTGATGATGGATTTGTTTCTTATAAACACACAGATTTGTGCTTCACAAGATGTTAATTGACAGACTGGAGTGGTGTGGATTACTTGTGGATTATTGTGATGTTTTTATCAGCTGTTTGGACTCATTCTGATGGCACCCATTCACAGCAGAGTATCCATTGGTGAGCAAGTGATGGAATGCTACATTTCTCCCAATATGTTGCAGAAAAGAAAAAAAAAATTCATCTACATCTTGGATGGCCTGAGTGTGAGGACATTTTCAGCTCTTTTATTTTTGTGTGAACTATTCCTCAGCAATCAACAATATTGAAATAGAACTTGATTAGCAAAAAAACTGGTCAAGTTAAATAAATCAATTAAGTAAATTAAGATGTAAAGGTCTAAATAGGCCCTTGTTTCCATTCTGTTTATTTGATCTGTAGTGACTTAAAATGCGCTCATCGATGCACAATGCATTATTTTATGCAACTCTTTGGTGATAACTGGAAGCTGTCCGGATGATGTAAAAGATTAATTCCTGCATGATGTGGTCTGATCTAAATCATTTTAGCAAATTATTTTGATGCTGTGTGGTTTGGCCCTGTGTGACTAAGAACTCTTCCATTACTGATCGTAGCTGGACAGCAATGCCGCTCCTCCTTGTAATCGTGATTCTGCATACCTCTCTCCGCCAGGGACAAGCAGGGATGTCATTTGCTTGATCAGAGCAAAGCTGCTCTGTCTGCGCTGGCAAATGCGGAGACATGAGAAAGCCCACCATGGTTGTCCCACTCATCTCTCCCATACTCTTGCTGATCACAACTGTATGTCATCAACTATTTCAGAGGTACAATCAATCAGCGAGTTAGAAACAAGACCTGCTAATATGTTCGAAGCACATCATGACTAGTTGGTTGACAGGGAGGTTACCTAATTACAAAACTGTGTTGTTATACCCTCAGGCACTGAACTAACTATTCTGGATAATCACACAAAACCAAACCAAAAGTGTGAAGCAGGGGAATTTCTTGTCTGTAATCAGGGGAATTCGCTTCCAAATAAGGAATTCCCGTCTGCGGAGGTAATACAACACACCCAATTGCAAATTCATGTCCTGACAAAAGCAAGTTTTATTTGTTGTATATAGGCACCTTGAAATAGTATCGAGGTGTTGTATAGAAACAGGAATTTCTTTCCAAATAAGGAGATCCTGTATGTAGGTGGGTAATACATCACACCTGACCCCGATCTCATGTCCTAACCAAGGCAAGACTATGAAAATGAATGCAAAACACGTACGAGAATGCAGATAGGCTTAGTCTCAGTCTATGTTCAGAATGGCATACTAGCTTACTATATAGCGTTTTTATTTATTTATTATTTTTAAAGATTAATTAAATAATTTGTATATGTTATTCTATTAGAAACAAACATGGACATGCACAACCTGACATCCAGTTAGCATATTGGGAAATAAAAAAAAATATTATTATTAAAGTTCGTCCAATCAAAAAAAAAAAAATTAAAAAATAAATTAATTAATTAATTTAAAAAAAAATAATAATAAATAAATAAATAAATAAATATATATATATATATATATATATATATATATATATATATATATATATATATATATATATATATATATATATATATATATATAATCAAAAATTCAAGATATGTTCATGTTTTATTCTACAACATCAAAAACATCACCTAGACTTTTTAGATTTTTAATAAGTTGGTTGCTAACAAGTGGCTAAATGGGACTAAAGAAGTTGTTGGGACATTAAATGTCATCATGCTAAACAGGTAAACTTATTTTCTCACTAGTCCACTTTTACAGCCCTTTTATTTTTGCATTATATATATGTGACCATGGACCACAAAACCAGTCATAAGGGTCATTTTTTTGAAACAGAGATTTATACATAATCTGAAAGATGAATGAATAAACTTTCCATTGATTATGGTTTGTTATGATAGGACAATATTTGGCCTAGATACAACTATCTGAATATCTGGAATCTGAGCGTCCAAAAAAATCAAAATACTGACAAAATTGCCTTTAAAGTTGTCCAAATAAAGCACTTAGCAATGCATATTACTAATCAAAAAGTAAGTTTTGATATTCACAGAAGGAAAATTACAAAATATCTTCATGGAACATCTTAATATCCTCATGATTTGTTGCATAAAAGAAAATCCGATAATTTTGACCCATACAATGTATTTTTGGCCATTGCTACAAATATACCCGTGCTACTTATGAATGGTTTTGTGGTCTAGGGTCATATATATTTTTATATTACATTATATTTTTATACATTTATTTATTTATTGTGATTATGATTCTGTATTATTACTGTGGTATGCAACTGTAATCGTGTGTTCTGGACTTGGCAAATGTCTATTGTCCATATACAGTAATTTTAAATCTGGTTCATCAGTTATATGGGCTAATGAACTGTTCATTGAATATTGGTACATTTTATCATAATACGATTTTTATGTGACCTAAAACCAACCTCTTGTGTCACATTCTGCTCATCTTGAGTCTTTATTTCACCTAGGAGGAACAAACCATGTGACTATGCCCTGAATTCTTGCTTGTTTCGTTCATCCAGGCCTGCCAGACTACTGCCTGGCCCACACAAACCAACGCATGTTTGACATGCTCTGCTGTCCTTCATAATGTCATCACTATTTAAGTGCAATTGCTTTTTCTTCTTCCAGCAATCTGTCTTCTCTGACAGTACTCCCTCCACCAAAGATATGCGCCATGCACATGCTACAATGGACGTATTGTTGGGGTCTTGCGTTCGCCCATTCAGAAAGGTGGCTGCGAGCTGACCGCAATGAGGCCACACCAGTGGTATGTTCTACTTTCACTTTCAATGACCCAGCCAAGAGGACTTGTGTCGAACACGGCAGCCATTTGTAGGGGAATCTGGTCTGGTTCTTGGTTTCTAGTTTATGACCGGTCGGTGGGTAAGAATTGTGATTTGGTCGTGGATCCCAACTGTGTCTATGGTTCTGCAGAGACTCTCAAATAGTTCTAGAGAGGACACGGAGGCTTTGCAGAGTATATAATTATGTTGCAAATTTTCCTGTGGTAAGAAGGATGTTTATCAAGGGCCCTCATTTTCGAACCCGCATACGAGAGGCTCCCATCTCTACAAAGGGTTAAGGAAAATTCTTGACCAAACTTTGTCAACCATAAATCTGGCAGTGACCCGTTTCTTTGCCTAGCTTGTCTTAACGTGACACTCGAGTGTAATTATAAAGGCAAACCGTGCTGCGAAAGCACTGATAAGCAAGCTAACATTAAGGCCACTTAAATGCACTCGTTTCACAATGGTTCTATCTCAGCCGTGGAGAAAGTTCACTTAGCATGAGATTTTATTTGGAAGAGGATACGGTTTCTCTCATTACCATTTTTGTTTTCCGATTTTAGCATGCTGCTGCAGTTGCCAGCCAGGGTGGAACCAGAGAAACACAGTCAAGGAGAGCATGAAGCACTTCAAGGTAATTTATGTGCAAATTCAGCATGGTGAATTAAACTTTTTGGCTCCCAAATCAGCTCACAGGGAAGAGCTCTCTGCGCTACCGTCAAAGCTGTTTGTTGTTTTTGCAACTTGATATCAACCCAACTATCCCAGTTCTGAGCTATTAAACCTCACATCTGTTAGTTTTCAGAGTGTGTAAGTCAACATGAAATCAAATATTACCTTGTTTTCTCTCTCTAATGTATGTTCCTGTTCTTACTGTGTGTGTGGTTCATTGATGTGCTTCATTTAAAAAAGTTTGTCTTTGCCCCTTCAAAAACCTGATAAAATGCCCAGTTTTAATCACCCCTCCCTGCAATTAATCATTGAATATGGCAATAAAAATAACTGCTACTACAACTACTAATACTCATTGAAGATTCTGTTTCTCTCAGACAATAGTTTGATAACAGCAAAAATGGCTTCTTATTGAATAATCAGGTTTATTTTTTTATTTTATTTTTTCTTCATTTCAAGCCTGGATCAGTTTCTTTCTTCCGCTGAACACAAGAGAAGATATTTTAAAGAATTACCCACATTCTTCAAATTATGTTCTTTTATGTTCAGCAGAAGAAAGAAACTCATACAGGTTTGGAACAACTTAAGAGTGAGTAAATTTTCAGCATTTGTTTCTATAAATCACTATGCTTTTGCTTGCTAAGCAAAACTTCATACGATACATGTTTTCAGAGAATACATCTTTACTGTTAGTGTATTTATTGTCTTGCTCACTATCTCGTTTTGAGGATACATTCACTGGAAAATGCCTTGATTTTAAAGTACATTGAGAGAAAATTTGTCATGACAACTCAATAATTTGCAACAACTTTATTACATGTTTCTTTCATTACAATCATGGAAGAGTTTGGGTTAGAGGTTGGATTTCATGGTTAGCTGATACCAGATTGTCTGTTGTTAGCTGTTTTAAGATGGACTAGAAGGTCTCAGTTCAGTTGGTTTAGCTAGAACAGTTAGTCTCCCAACCTGCAAACCAGCCTGGCCAGGGTAGGAGACTAGTTAAGGCCTACTTACCAATGATTTCTTCAGACTGATTTAAGGCATCCAGAGCAACTTTCAAAAGATCTTTCACCCTCACAACAAACATTTACTTTTGTTTTGATATTATCTGTAGTTTATGTGCATTTTGCAGCTAGTTTAAACAGTTACTGCTATTTAGGCTTTCATGTGAGTAGATAAAGACCTTGAATGCCTGGAGAATTCATAGTCAAATGAACATGTGCTGTAGAGCTATCTCTCCTTGAGATGGTTAAAAGCTTAGCTAACAGCCCCATTCGGAAAACAGGCGTTTAGCTCGGCCCTGAATGGGCTTTCAGAGATTTCGAAGGCACAGATTTTATCTGGCTTCCCTGTTGATGTCTGTTGGATGCTTTTGCCCTCTTCCCACCAGGAGAATGTGTAAGCTTTGGGAAGCTCCTATAGGGGTACCACCTACAGTAGGAAGGGAGCTTTTGTAATCATTGACTGTAGCCATAGTCACTGATGTTTGTCACTGAGGTCTTTGTGCCAATGTATTTTGGCATGTTTTTGTATTAATTTAACCGTGTCCATGGCGACAAGTTTTTGTTACTATGGCAATAGCAGACATGATTTATATATTTCTGACAAATCAGGTTCCAATGGCCTGCAGAGAAACGAACTCTGAATGCACTTTCCTTTCTCTCATCATCTTCAAGTGACGTCTTTATTGCGATCAGTGCCATTGGTTGTCATTTATATGATTACTAAAATTTCAGCTTAGTTTTATTCTCAGCTGATGCATATTGCACCGGAAAGGTGCATTAGACAACCTGGAAAGTTTTGATTTGCAAATGTTAATGTCATCAAGTCTTTACTCAGAATTTTGTAAACTAGATATCCATTAGCTGAAATGTATATTTCAGTTAGTTTTTGGTCTTAGATCTATAAAATTGTAAGTACTTTTAGGCAGGCAGAAATTTTGATGAGTCTACACAAATTTCTGAGATTTTTTCAGAAATTGACATTTGTAGGAAAAAAATCAAAATAAATGAGCTTGTGTATATTTATGCATGTGCATGCAAAATAATATTTAGTAATATATAGTTGTTGTTGTTGTTTTGGCAAAAACAATGTATGTAATATTTTGGGAAATTTTTATATGCATTCTAATTCCATTAACTGAATTTAATATTCAGTTCTGTTGAAAATTGATTTTCTCCATCAAAGCAGCTCAGAAAAAGCAAGAAGTTCTGCAGATTCTTTCTAGCTTAGTTCCCTCACAGTCAATGCCAGCTCTGCAGTTTCACTGAGCAACAATTTACATCTTTGGCCCATTCGAGCAGTATGAGTGCTTTTGCTGTGCTTTACATTTAGGAGGTATTGTTAACAAATAGAATGTCAAATTCTATTTGCTCTGTTTTTCTGTCATTACTTCTACAGTAGGTGCCAAAACATCTGGAATTCTAAGATCAAATTGTTTGAGGTTATATGCCTGCTCTTTGGTCTGCTCCTGAAATTTACAGAGCTCGGAGAGTTCATCAGTAGCATATTGTGCATGATTTATGGCATGTGAAGGATAATTTCTCCCATCTTCTGTTTATGCGGTCCTACTAAAAACTGAGTTTGAAGTAACATTCACCTTGAAAGAAATGAGACTGTATTGGCACGCTATGCTGGAAAACCTGACATATAATCAGCATTCTTGTGAGTGGGAAGCAACATCTGTCTGTCAGTTGTATGTTGGAAGGAAAAGCATGATAGAATGTAATTCTCTGGCTTAAGTTATTGACTATTAGCTGAATGTAATGACACTTAAATTATTTAAATCCTCCCAACAGTATACTCATATCAGTTTCTCTGTCTTGGGACACAAATTATGAGACTTTGGGAATGCACAAAAAAGATCTGTTCATTAAAAAAGCTCATTTTTATTAATTAAACCAGCACTAAGCAATCATCATTGTTGCTAACTCAGATAAGCTAATATAAATAATTATTTTAAGATTTAGTTTAAGTGCTCAAAAATTGACAAAAGCTAAATTTGTAAAGTATTAAATGTCTGCCTTGTTTGAAAGTTTTGAAAAAAAAAAAAAAAAAAAAACGATGGATGGATGGATGGATGGATGGATGGATGGATGGATGGATGGATGGATGGATGGATGGATGGATGGATGGATGGATGGATGGATGGATGGATGGATGGATGGATGGATGGATGGATGGATGGATGGATGGATGGATGGATGGATGGATGGATGGATGGATGGATGGATGGATGGATGGATGGATGGATGGATGGATGGATGGATGGATGGATGGATGGATGGATGGATGGATTGGATGGATGGATTGGATGGATGGATGGAACATTTAATTTTCCAGTTTACCATCACCTGTATTAAAAATATTCCTCTTCCTGTCATTCCAATTCCAATCAAATTCCAGTTCCACTTCCTGTTGGGTGTGGCCAACTCATATTCCATCTTCTGAAGCTAACCCTGCAACTATGCAGTAGACTAAGCATTGAAAATAGTTTGTCTTCTAGTATAGCAGACGGCAACAGTTGCTAAGGTTGGACCGGTCAGTAACGTTTTTGAGGTGCGGCCCAGTGAAGGGTCAATTGTTTTATATAAATGTCTCATTTGGGATAAAAATCTAAACAAGCTTGTCTAACATGTCTTTGCAGAACTCTTTATCATTTAGCCTTGGCTGTGCGAGCATCGCCTGGGCCTTGTAAATCCTACATTGCACAAGAAACTTTACAAATCCTAAACACTATCGCCTACAAAGGATCAATTTGCAACTGGGTGCAATCAAAACATCCCAGAAAATATACATGGTCCATGTGGTCACAGCTCATGTGTTGATGTTACTGAGTCAGGACTGCTTCAGTATGCTTGGATTGTCTTGGATTGTTTACAGCGCATCTGTTCTCTCTCAGAGCTGAGCGGTTGTGAAAGATTTATGTTGCAGATCTGACATTAGCTAAGCTTGTGATGAGTTGCCATGGAGATTCCAATTAGTGGTTCCACATCATCTTGCCTCAGATATGGTAAGATAATGGATGTGAAATCACTGTAAGCGCTCGTGTTCTCTCCAAGTATTACTACATTTTTTAAAAACGAGCTTCAGAATAAATGTGTGCATTACATGTAATTATATGCATGCAGCGATCATATCAGCAAGGCCGAGCCAAAATCAAGAGCAATTTATCTTCATATTCCCTTTCTGTCCTTTTCACTTACTTTCTCACAGCAATGCGCACAAGTAGCCATTAATTTTCTCCATAAGCAGAGCAATCGCTTAACTAGATCTGCATTTCCTAGAGGAAACACTGGTGCTTGCAAGACAAAAAGTGAATAGCGCTAAACAGGCTGTTCTAACCAGCCAAACTTTGACCACTTGTTTCTGTGTGCAAATATTGTGATGACGCCACCACTATTGGCTACAATTTGTGAAGAATGAATTATTACCTTAAAACAAAGAAATGTTTGAACGGTGTCTGTACATTAAGCTTTGAAGTTGACTTAGCAGAAATCTGTGGTAAGGGAAAAGAGGGAATTTTAAAAGAAAATATACACAGTAAGTGTAGTTTCCTCAAGCAAAACTCAATGCTAGGGAGTTGAGAGTGGTTGCTATACAGTTGCTGAGGTGTTTTGAGTGGATTTAGTGTGTTGATGTATGGTTGCATGGGTTTTAAGCAATAAAATGATTTACAGCTTGTATCGTAAAAGAACTTTAGGCCTACTAACTTAACCACTAACTTCAAATAAATAAATAAAAGCTTGTTATTACATAATTTAATTAAACTTTGTTAAAGAACTTGTACTTTTCAAAACAACAAAAGCAGTCAAATGTCAAAAGTTTTGGTTTTAATTACAAAAAGTACTCAATGTATAATTTACCTTAAAAACGGCAAAGTAGTGGAAATCTGGATTAGGCATAAAATAATATCTTCAGAGTCATTCCTTAATGTGAAAATCAGCTGGAAACTGAATGAATAGTTTTAACCTGGCCCAGCCTAACAGATATGAAGATAGGAATCATGTCTTATGACAAGGGATAATGCAAGATTTCTTCACCTTACAAATGGTTGTCTAAAGCAAAAATGCTAAGAAATGCATTATATTTGTGAGAAAGTGTGATGTGCTAGAGAAAAAAATATTTTATTTAAAATGAATTATATTCATTTAATTTATTTTATATATGTATATTAATTTAATTTATTAATTAATATTAATTTTTTACCATATATTTTCCACTTATTCTTATTTTTTTATTTTTTTATTTGTTGCTTTTAATCCTCTAAAAGTTGAAAAAAATCCACCACAGGATATGAAATAAAGGTAACTGCAGCATTTTAGCTCTATCTTCCTCTTGCAATTTTGAGTTTACATCTTTTTTTTTTCCTTGCAGTTCTAAGAATTGGATAAGAAAGTCAAAATTGTTAGATATAAACTCATAACGGCTAGAAATTAGAATTGTGAGACGTCAACTTGCAACAGTGAGTTTATTTATTTCTTTATTTAAGGAGTGATGAGTCAATTATTTTTTAAGGTAATCCACATTTTGGGCGTTGTGCCTAATATTCTTCTAAGTTTATCTGTTCATATTTAATGCTGCAGTCATTCAAAAGCGGTTGTTTTTGCACCAGAGTAGCTTGTGGTGTTACTGCACAAAAAGTATAGCTTGTCTACTTTAATTACAGGGATGGTCAAGTTAAGCCTTAAGTGCCTTGATCAAAGAGCAGGATTGTGTTGTCAGTAAGAGCAGGTTTTGCTTCATCCCTGCTATGATTGATATGAAAGCTTTTGTCAGCAGCTCAAAACCTTAACTAATTTGCTATGGACACTAAACACCTTAGTTCTAATGACCTATATTCTTCATGGTTGATTAAACTCTTGGACGGGCTCTCAGAGAAAGGCCTTGTTGCAATAGCTTTGTCTCTCCGGGGCCACTTCAAACTAACAAATACATTTTGGACAAGAGAACAGAAAATGACATTTCTCAAAGATCTGGCTTTCATAAAGCCTCTGTCATATTACCAGCATGACTTGCCATTCCAAAGCTCTTGCCACAGTTTCTCTTATTAACTCGGCCCGTGCAACAGCCATGTGTCTTTTTGCATTAGACGGGTGTCGGTGTACCCACATGTCAGCACCCTGAACGTCAGAGAGCGTTAGTCGAGCCTCACGCCTGACCCCAACATGTGACCATCAGCCCTAGAGTCACATAACCTTGCAGTTATTTAAAAGGTCATGACAGGGGGCCCCTAATGCCGTTTGCCACTCCTGACCCCTCACCTTGCGAGACACTTGCTCAGTCTTATAATAAACATTAGGGCCCGTGCGGCTGGTCACCTGCGGGACATCTGCTTCTGAAGACTGCCAATTCCTTTTGAGCTTCTGAGATTTTAAGAGGCTGATGGAATTCATTAACGGAGCTGAATGCATTGATTGTTTATTGTGAGCAGTGGCATTTGGGGAGCGACAGACTGAAATTCGGTGATGGTAATCATTTGACCTACTTTTTTTTCAGTAGTGTGACAGTAGTTTAGCTGTCAAAATAGAGCTAATCCAGTAATGAGCAACTTTTGGCATAGCGTGACTAGCATGCATCTTTACAACTGGGTGAAAATGAGGTAATAATCAAATTAGTTTTGTATCTTTGTTATGTGTCTCTATGCTACATTTCATTAACATGTTTTTTGTATTGAAGTAGTAGCTACGTTTACATTCACCAAAATAATCAGTTTAGAATTGGATTGATGGCTCAGTCGAACTGCAAAGCCTTAAACACCTCAGTCGACCCAACTGAGCTCAAACCAAATAAAATTATGGATTGAAAGTTTTGTTGTAAACCTGAAATATTCAGATCAACAGGAAAAAAAAAAAAAGAATGTAAAGGTTCAAATCTGACTATTTTCTCCAATCAGGAAAAAAAACAAAAACAATGATTTTTCGATTCTGGTTTAATTGAATTGAATTATTTTAAATTTAAAAGGATGCATAATCAAATAATTTAATACAACTTTAATAAAACATAGCATCCATAAAGAAATAATGTATAAAATATTAACAATTTAATTAACATTTTTAAACTAAATGTTAAATGTCATCAAGAATCAAATCTCATGTTGCTGTTCAAACATATTTTGTGATCATAGCTACAGCTGGGAAGGAAAAAGACCTTATAATTGATGTACCTAGACAGCAATTATTTGTGTAAAGTGCGCACTAACATGTCAGATGTTTAAACGTGTTGTGTATCAAGTCATCATCATTTTGAATATAGATGCATCTCGTGAAAAATAAACACAATGGCTGTTACAATATCAAGTGCTGTTGCTCATAGAAGCCTGGCTCTGTTTTTTGAAAAGAGATGAAAAGCAGGTTCGGTTTCTGACAGCAATAAACAATCTCAGGCTTCATGACTAAAAGAGCAAATGTGGTAGTTGAGCTGCATCACTTCAGCGTTTCGTGACTGGAGAAGCTTCAACGTCACTGGAGATGCAATAGAGGCTTAAAGATTCAGTAATGTTTATCATCAGATGATTCTTCTAAGGGAACTGTTTAATACTTGAAGGTCATTAGATGCAGCTTCCGTGTTCATTGATGTCAGTTTTTTCTCAGAAGTGGACTTATGGTTCCAGATGCACATGTGTGCCAGGCACAGCATCTTGAAAAATCATCCTGGCCTCGTGAATATCCTCGGCTTCACTTGGCAGATTCAGTGTGCCTCATGGATAGTTTTAATGTGCTATTGTGATGCTCAGCAGTTTGTGGGCATTATGGATGGATGTCTCAGCTCGAGGGAGTTGATTGGAAACAGGCCATGACACGGTGAAATGAGTCACCGAGGAAAGCACTGAGTCCCTCATTTTCGCCTTTAAAGTGTGAAGGATGAAAATCATTCTGACTGTAAAATGAGTCAGCAAAGCATTAAACCCAACCACAATGTTTCCCTGTCACATCTTATGTGTGATTTTCATTTATTTTATGCAAACGCAAGCTTTGAATACTGGGAAAAAATAATGTTTTTCAGTGACTAGCTTTGCACTTGCGAATATTAGCCATTTGGGAGTTCATTGGTTTGCCAATAGCTTTGATTTAAATATGAAGCAATAACTAATGGTAACAAATCAATCCAAATCATTTCACTAAAATCATAATAAATGCTTCTGTCATGATACAATTCCCTTGGTAATGAAAGTTTTTGGGCCAATCATAACTTGAAAGATCTGTTCTCACTGCAAAAGAAAACAGCTTAAACCAGCATGTGTTTCTTTGCTTGTTTGTGTTCGCCAGCAAAAATTAGCCGATGAAGCTGATTGCAGTAGTTTTATTGATGCATGATGTCTTGCTATAGTTAAAAAGCTCGGCAACTGGTTGATAACAAGCTATGTTATGGCAAATGCAGCAGTATTTTTTTTTTAAAGACTGCATGTTAATTTTAGAAAAGTGCATGTTTATTTTTATAAATAATTTATATAGATATTGGTTTATTTTGATATTTTAGTACTGAAAAGTGTAAAATACCACTGCTGTTTGTTCAATTACTGTGATTCGCCCATAGAGCCTCATTGAGACCTTGCTTTTATGCATGAAGTTAGATGTTAATTTGTAATTTTGAGTGCTACCCTACTCTCTGAGAGCATCAAAAACATTGCATCTAAAAAAGGCGCTGCATGTTGGACTTCAGTAAATCTTTGTTCAAATGGGAAGCCAGGACAATCAGTTGAAACAAAGAAATTTAGTAGCAGTTTGAAAAGCATATATACACATACAGACAGTCAAACCAAAAATATAGGATAGCAAAATAAAGTAAACTGTGACATATTATACCCAAACATTCTTCACATTGTGTACTACCAGTAAAACTGATAAAAATGTGGGACAAAAATTATTTAGACACTTTGACCTGAACGTGTTTTGCTTAAGTGTTCTTCTTTAATTGCTAATGCAATCTTTTTATAGCACAGACTGAACTAAATTAAACATTGATTATATCTTTTTTTTTTATCTCATAACACAAATCTATGTCTGAATAGAATTTTTTCACATTGCCATCGACCTTTAAGTGTGCTTGTGTTTTGATTTTAGGATCCGGTATGCTCATCATTGAGACATTGTCATTATTTGTTACTCTCAAGCACAGTTTAAGTTCTTCTTCCAGAGTTTTTATGGATGTAGATCCCCTTGATGTTGATTTGTAAAGGATGAAATGATAATCAGGTAGGCCAAGGAAATGACAACACTGAAACGTACCCCGTCAGCCATTATGATGCTAGTTAGAGGAAACCTAAGACTGCCAGTGACTCTGGTGTTACCTCTGAAGAGTGGACAAATTTTCTTGTTCCAAAGCAATGATGTAGAAAACATACAAGCTTAAACACGTTTTGAGAAGGAAAGGTTTATTGAGAGATCGTAATTAAGACTTTCTGTGGTTATTTGTTGATCCAACAATCTCATTGAATCATCACAGGAGGATTATAAAAGTAGCTTAGATTACCCCTTTTTTGTATTCTGTCTTTGGCCCATTCGCCATCTGCTTGAGAAAGAATCCTCACACATTCCCAAACACGTGCCACTGATCTGTCTATCCACTGGTGCGGAAGTCCTTTGTCTACCATATTCGTTTAGAGGGCTCCATTTCAATAACCACAGGATCTATATCTCTGATGAGTGAGATGTACGAACTAAACAAAACAAACTTTAGCAAAGGTAGAGAAACTGAGAAAATAGTGTGTCGGAGAGCAGTAGAAGTGGGTAGGCCTGAGCCAAGGCCTTCATTGTAACCCAAGTACTGGGTATGTGGGTGCACTCTCCAGGTTTTGGGCAAGCTACAAGTTAAAACACGTCAGGATATAATCTCTTCCATTGGCAGAAAGCGAAGGAAGCTGTGAAGATAAACAGACACGTCAGTTACAACACTGGCCAAATGTACTTTTTTCCACCTCTGTTGAGGTTGGCGATGTCCTTGTGTCGGACCTACAGCACGTGAAATGTGAACGCCAATCGTGATGGCAATCATGTATCAGATAAGGCCGTTGGGTTCAGACACGCCGCTGGCGAGCAAGAATTTGCACCTTTCAGTCAGCTTTCTTCATGCGTCATTCAAGGCCATCTGAGGGTTTTTGATTTGTCATTTGATTTGGGAAGCATCAAATATGAACCCCTCCCCCCCTCTATTTTATTGATAAAATATGCAGTGCATTACAGCTGCATAGAGGGATTGAGTGGGTGGAATATCTTTCTGATGGTTTCCAGAGCGTTTGGCACTTTGTGATGGATATCTTTGTGAGCACCATATCTGTCTTTGTAACTGTCATACTCTGCTGAGGAAAAAATGCTGCAGACCAAAAGGATATATTATGTTTTAGATGTGTGTGATTTAGAGTCTTCTTAACTATTTTCAACCAAGGGTTTTTTGTAAAATTTGAATAAAATGAAAACTAAAAGACTTTCAAATCACATGAGCCAATATTCTATTCACAATAGAACATAGAGAACATAACAAATGTTTAAACTGAGAAATTTTACACTTTTATCCACTAAATTTTGGTATATAAACTTGGTATATAAAACCATGGTCCGTACTCACAAAAATAGTCTTTTTTTTTTGCGTTTTATTTTACATTGATCACCAGAATAACAAAACACAAACGTTTTGGCTCAAAGGCCTTCTTTTTGTGCATTAAACAATTCTATCCCTCCACCCACTTTTTAAATCATTAATTATATTAACGTCATCATTCATTAACCAATGTTCAATCACACACATATTACGTTTAAATGCTAGACAATTTCCATTTGCATACAACACAAACCTTCACATCCACAAATGCATTAACCAATGGCTAAAGCATGAATTCCAGAGGATTTATTTATTTTCTCACCATTAAATATTTTTCAGATAATATCTTAATCATTCATTTCGACTTTAGTAATGATAATATAAAAGCCTTTTTTTAATGATCTTTGTTTGCTTTGGCATCGGCGTGTTATATGTCAGTCAGCTACGTCTACAGAACATTTATGTGTTGGCCTTGGGTAATGCTGCCCTGACAGGCAAGGGGATATTTCTGTTATTGTCTTTCTTCCTAAACTCAGATGCCTCAGGATTGGGTTTCCAGAGATGGCTACGCTGACAAATCATTGTCAATGGCACGATACCACAAACACATTATGAATGCGAAGAACATTAGTCCTTTTGTGTCCAAGAAGGTTTGGAGACAATAATTGAGAGGTGCATATTTATCTTCCATTTCATTCTTCTTGAAACCAAAGCACCTCAAATAGACACCTAGCTATATTATATCAGCTCCTCCAATCTGATATAAGAAAATTCAGTCAATGCTGAAGGCTTCTGACAAGCTAATTTTTATGACTACAGATTGCAGACCTCCATTTAAAAGTAGATTTTAAACCTTTGATATTCCCAGAGAGTGGCTTCGGTAACCAGCTCTGCTTGACCCAAGCGAGACATAATGTCTGTGGAGGTTCATAATGGGTTTTCCAAAGAGTTTTGGGGGCATACGGGAAAAGCACAGTGTTTTTGGCATTAGATTTGATGCCAGGGTCATGACTAACCTTCCCACCCCTGACCTCTAATGATTCATGGATGAAACTGGGGAGCAGTCATGGAAATATCAGTGTCTCTTGATGGCGTAACTGGTTGTGGAAAAACCACTCGTGTTTTTCTCTACGGATGTAAGCCAATCTGACTCTTCTTTGTTATTGTTTAAGAAGAGGGAGTGTGTTCACCGTGATGATATAAAGCTTAAATGGTGTTGTATTTAATCATGATCACACCAAGGGTCCACCCTTCGCCTCCACAAAGACGACATATGAGGAGCACAGTTTGAGGGCCAGCATTTCAACCTTTCTTTTAACATTAAAAACAGCCTCAAAACATCCTCTAAAAAGGAGAAGGGGCGAAACGATGACTTCTATGACTGATTTGGACAGGCTAACCTTTTAGTCTTGTGGGTTCATTCATTCATTCATTCATTCATGTTCAAAATAATGACAATTAAATATTCCTAATGGCTGCATCATTAGCTTTGTAGAATCCGACACCAAACAGTAAGCCAGCTCCTGTTGTAAATGTTTAGCAATTTGAAATTACAAATTATGTGTTTCAAATGTGACAACCCTGCTGTGTCAGTGTTTGCCTTTTCTGACCTTGCCCTTGGTGGATGTTGAGTGATTCAGGCTAGAATACAGTCAGCAAACACTTTTAGCTAATCAAAGCCAGACTGTAACTTACCGGATAAACAAACTAGCCATTCCTTTCTGTTCAGGAAGGGTATAAGCTATCAAATTAATACAGTTTGCTAACTAAAAAAATAAATAAAAAAAATGAGTATGCAAGAATGCACAGTGTTGCGCATACACACAGACGGAGCAGTGGGCAGCCAATGCTGCGGCACCCAGGGAGCAGTTCGGAGTTCAGTGCCTTGATCAAGGGTCTCACCTCAGTCGTGGTATTGAAGGTGGAGAGAGCGCTGATTATTCACTCCCCCCTCCTACAATTCCTGCCGGACCTGAGACTCGAACCCGCGACCTTCATGTTATAAGTCCGACTCTCTATCCATTAGGCCAAGACTGCCCCACAAGACCTATTTATGTCTTTGTATCAGTTTATTGTTTAAAATGATCTGCTCATGTGCATATACTGGATAGTTAAATCTTTTGAAACCTAAAAGGCCGCTAGGAAAAAACGTGACCTTTTCCAATGTGATTACGTAATGCGCGAAGTCTAGGACAACCATTGCAGAGCTAGTATAAGACGAGCATTTGTGGTTGAAAACTACATACACTTTATTTTTTTTAGAAAATGACAGATCGTTTCAATAGATAAGACCCTTATTGCTTGGCTGGAATTGAGTAGAGCACTTTGAAGTTGCATTGAAATGGCAATTTGGACCTTCAACCCATTGGTCCCCACTGGAGTCCACTATATGGAGAAAAATCCTGCAATGTTTTCCTCAAAAACCTTAGTTTCTACTAAAAAACAACTAAAATGGGTCATTGGATGCAAAATTCACATTTCAAGTTTGAACATAAATGTGTGTTGGAAGTTCATTCATCCTATAATGATAAAAATCCACCCACTGTTTTTTTTTTTTTTTTAATCCCTATTTTAAAATCCCCTTTCTCAAATAAGGCTGTTCTGAGATTCCTGTCAGAATGACGTAGTTCTGCACAGGCAGCTCCCACGATAGTTGATTGACAAGACCGTCTTACCTTAGACCCACCCTGAACGAGCTGAGAGCTGTCCGCCATTGTGTTGACTCCGGTGCAGGGGAAGTGCTTTGTTGTTGGATGTAATAATGAATATAGCAGCCTCACCTAGAAGAAGTGAATATAAGGGTTTTTTATGAATCTTTGCAAATCACCTTTCCTAATAATGTGGTAGTAAGCCAGTTTTGCGGCTGAAGTTTACAGTCTGCTCATCACTCCAATGGAAGAGTGGGGCGGGAGTCATTAGCATTTAAAGCAACACGGACTAAAAAATGGCTTGATGAAAACAGAGCTGATTTTGACAGTGTAAAATAGGCGGGGGTTTTTTACACTACCATTGAGAAATTTTAACCAAAGTATGTTATAGACTTTTAATTAAGACCCTAAAGAATCATATCAACTTGTGAAAAATGGACATCCGATGACCCTTTAAGAAAAAACACATGAACATCTTGGATGACATGGAGGTGAGTCAATCATCCGGACATTTTAATTCTGGAATGATACTAATACTTTAATGTTACATCTGGTTAATTTTGAAATGGAATACCTTCTTTTGAGATTAAAACTAATGTTGTATAGGGCCTTTTGGAAGTGAATGCATTCTGTGAAATGTTCTTCCTGTAAATGTTTTCTTTGCTGACATTGGATTGGCTGAATTGTCTTTGAAGAGTGAGTTTTTAAGTTAGCAAAACGTGATGTAATCACTTAGAACCCTTTTAATGGCACCATTCTGTCATTTACAGGCCCCGTGCAATCAATTTGCATATTATACAATTATCCCATAATGCAGTGCACTCAAACTAACCTTCCACTGAGTGCTAAATATGAACATGACTTGGATTTTGAAGCCTAAATACAATTGCCTGAAGTAAAAAGCTAAATATAGGCTATAAACAAAATACAAATTTGTTGTATGAACTCAAGGTCACAATCATTAATATGCTGATTTGCTGCTTTAGAAACATTTGTTGCTTCATATTTTTGTGGAAAAGGTGATACAGAAAGTCTAAAATCTGTTCTATAAAACCTGTTCTTGCAAATTCTGTGGGCCTAGTCACTACTATCCGTAACGTCCTTTAAAAAAAAGGCCTCTCAGGCATTTTATAAGTAGGATAATCTTCAGTCAGGAATGTTTTTAGTCAACCCTGTTCTTTTTTTAAGGTCAGGAAACGTGGGTTAGCTGAGAACAAATGCATTCTGCATGCGTTGTCTGGAGGAATATTCTGTGCCAGCAAAAACCACGGCTTTGACCTCTAAGTATGTGCACAATCCCTGGGCCAAACATCCCTACAAACTTCAGAAATGCAAATGAACACAGTGTGTTATTGATTTTGCATTAAATTAATGAGATTTTTCACACGCCACTTTTAACTTGCATGTACTCTAATATTTTGGGAAATGATGGTTGAGAGGAATGGATTTTGTTGATCAAAATCAACAGTAAGATCCAATGCAAGTGTATTCAGAGGACACTCATGCATCGGGAAAAAAATTATAAATCAAATCGTTTTTGGAGCCTGAAAACTACGAAAATGTGAATTTGTGAAATCGGTGACATCAGGCACATGTGTAGTCTATAGAAATGTGTATATGTGCAGGTGCGTAGTGTATCTTTACAAAGTGACATCTACTGCCCTGGCTGCATAATACAGCATTTGTATAACAAAACATCTTGGCAGACATGTTTAGATGATTTTAAAAGACTCTATTTATTAAAAGACTCACAGTGCAACCCCCCAAAACAAATTAATTGTCATGTAATTCTTTACTAGAATTCTTTATTAATTGTAATGTAATTCTTTACATTAAACTAGACACTTTATTTTCACTTAATATATTTCAATATGCTGCAGTATATTTTATCACTTTCTTTAAATAATCTTTGATTGGGCTATACTGGTTGGCTTAACATGAGGGAGAGCTTTAGAAATGAATTAGCTGTGTGAGTTTAAGGCATCCAGAAGCCTCATTGTCTCTCTGATGCTGCTTCTATTCAATGGACAAGCCATGTAATCCTGGGAATTAGGCCGAGATGAACTACAAAAAGATGGATAACTGGGGCCAGTACTACTGGCTAATCCTGACACATCTGGACACAAACTGCCTCGTGTCAACAAACGTACATTTTTGTAGAACTAAACATAAAGAAAAGCTTAGAGCATCTCAACCTGTATCGATTCGACCAATATGGACTCCAATGGATTCTAATGGTAACCAAAAGTATTAGTTTGGGGCTGTACTATCTGTTTGACCAACCAAGAGATAATGGGGGCACTGTGCAGAAAACTGTTTTGAAAACATTTATTATTTTTGCGTTTCAGTTTAATGACGCTAGTGGCTCAAATGTTACAAAATTGAAATGGCTAGAAATACCTGAAGGTTTAAGGCTACTGTTTTCCAGACAAAATGTGTAATAACAAAATGCACAGTGTACAATCCAAAAACTCTGAACTGGCAGACACGAGAGCATTTCTTCTAGGAATGTGTGTTGTTTTTATAATCTAAAATGAAAACTATTATATTATACAGATTTATATCATATGATATTATGTCATATATTATAAATGAAAATGAAATTAGTTTATGTTGAAGTATTAAAATTGACTACAATGAAAATTGAAATAAAAATCAACTTAATAAAAAAAAAACTAAAATTTAAATAAAAATTCTAAATATTGATAAATGCTACATAAATAATACCAAAGCAGCACACACACAACACTATTGTACAATCTCACAGCCACATATTAACATACATGTTAACGCTTGAAATCATTAGTTTGTGTAAGCAGTGCAACACCCACAAGGCTAACTGAATAAAAGACAGATGGAGACATTACATGATGAGAGACATTAATTTACCAATTAAGGCGTTTTTCAGACATGATGGAGAGCGAGACATTCCTACACTGATGTTCACAGACCACATCCTACTCATAATATTTGTACATAGACACCTTGCTTCCTCTGACAGCATTTTTCCATCGATTTTTTCACCAAGTGGGCAACTGCTTTCGCAAACTGGGAAACATTTTCAAGCATTGTAAATATTCAAAGAACAGGACAACCCAATTAAAATGCGACTGAGATATTTCATGCTACTTTTGCTATCACTGATAGAACATTGGAAAAGTTCTTGACATGCGAACAAACAGCAAAACATATTATGAACCCAATAAGCAAAAATAGAATCAATTTTATGGATTTCCATTGGCAGAAACATACTTTACCAAGTACACAAACACTTAACCTTCAGTCTAGGGGGGCGATAAAATTCAAGCCCATGTGTTTTTATTCAGGTAGCTAGAAATAAACAAGTCCACATGAACTAACTTGCGCAACAAGATACTTCTCAAGTACACAAACACTTTAACTTTATTAGATATAACTTGATTATTTACACAATGGCAAGAACTAAAGCATCAAAATTAGCCATTTCTTATTGAGGGATTGAGAGTTTGCAGAACTTGAAGTGCATTTTGAAACATTGTCATAAACTTAACAAACAGGATCGAATATTTTAGAGTCTAACAAACCAATTAAGAGCACAAAACATCCCAGCAAACCATCACTCATACTCACAGATGTTTGTGCTGGTGCTTTCCCTCCAAAATGTTGTCACTTCCTGGAGGATGATGTCATTAGGGAAGTGGCTGTTGTTAGTTAAAATAATTTAGATGTCCAGCTTTTTTGAAACTGTTTTATTTGGTTTCCTCGCTTATGGCACATCTGTTCATGAGGAATATTATTTAATTAATCTGTTACTTCTATCAACTAAATTAAGTATACATAAATATAAATAAAGGGGAAATAAACAGAAGTTCAAAAATAGTTTGAAAATAAAAATGTGTTAATATTTGTAAACCTTTTAATGTTTTTATTCAACTGTATTTGTTATATATATTTTTTTATTTATTTGTGATATTTAAATCATTAAATAAATGAGAATACAGTATTTTAAACATTTTTGATTAGAGAAAGAAAAACACTTTCTTAATAAATATCAATAAGATAAATATAAATATGAAATTAAATGATATAGTGAAATGATATAATTAGTTGTGACATTGTGATAACATCATAAAAATATAATTTATATCCAATATCTTTATCATATTATTTTATAATATTAAAATATTTCATAAAAGCATATAAATAATATTTAATATTATATAAATAACAATTTATAAAATACTTTTAAAGCACGGTGCACAAGAAAAATTAACTGCCTAACATTAATTAATATCAATAAACAATTTAAATTAAAAATATTAAAAATTTAAATCAAATCTCCACATGGTACTTTGGTTAGTAGTGTTCACACCAGTAATTCAGAACCGTTTATCTCCTCATTAGCGAGCGGATAACAGTTCCAGCTCCAATTCCAGTAACTTGCACTCTGCATCCATTAAGTTTGTTTTATATCCTGGGATAAATATGCTGTGAGTGAACTGGGGCAATTTGATAGCTTATACGACTGGAAAACAGTCCCAGTTCAGGTCCAGGATGGTAGATCATAGATGACTCATGAAGAAATTCAGCAACAAATATGAAAACAGGCATAATTCAATGAACAGTAAAACATATTTGCAAGCTTTCTGGACACCAGTGCCAGGAAGACAGGCGCTGTGGAGCTGTTAGTGTAAAGATGACATCAATCAGACAAGTCAGGCTTACTTTAATGAAATCTAAACATCACAAAGACATATATTAAGCAGTAGAGTTTTCAAAAAACATGCATACAGAGGAAACAGGGCCCTAAAATTCATGTATCAAAACAGCATGTCTGTCTCTGAGTGTGAGATGTGTACGGCAGCACTGTGTAAATCTCTTGTAATGAAACGTTCAGCGTCTGCGGGCCAGCATTCATTCCAAGGTGAGCCTCTTACCATTGCTAACAGCTCCTTCTAGTGGTCAAAATCTCAGAGGTGAGCTACAGCCAGCAGCAACACCCACACAGACACTCTGGCCTGTACAGCTGGGTAAAACAAGAGACAGCATGTATGAAAAGCACAGAACAATCAAAAGAAATGAAATAGCGTGTGCAGTTCTGCAGTTCACTTGCTATCACACATCTGACAAAGCAATTTCAAAGCAAAACAGAGCAACCCATTGATGAACTTTACATATGGGACATGTGCAGATGCCATTTTGGAGCACTCTATAAGGCAAATCAGGGACATGTAAACAGCAGAGGGCCACTTGGACACTGAGCGAACGGTATGATTAAACAATAGTGTCTGTTAAATCTCATCTAAATTGTGGTTTCAGCAGTTCAAAGTTCAGAACAGGTGGGTGTAGATTGCCTATTCTTAAACTACCACCAAGAACACTGTAATTAAAGCTCAAACGAGACTTGGAAAGCCTCTCTGCATGAGAGAAGAGAGATTTCAAGCATTTACCACAGTATTCACCACACACCTCAGCTGGTTTTAATTGTGTGCTGCAGTGATACAGACTTCACGGATGCCATCAGTAGCCTAGCTATTGCTGCATATGTCACTGAGACATTTATATAGGTGACACCATCAGTTTAACCATTTAGAAAGAAGTTACATCACTGATGATTGACGTAAGAAGAAGATAGAAATACAGGATCACATCTGGCTTTGTGATCATGTTAATGAAGCATACATGACAGAAGTGGCATTATCTGAATCATAATCATAAGTTGATATATGGCATTCATTTGTGGCACTTTCACAACTATTCATAACTATTGTTTTATGGTAGTTTTTTTTGCTGAAAATATGTCCCACATGTTCGCAGTTTTGAACTGAAATGCTTGAAAGCATAATCATTATTTTGAACCAGTCAATTTGATTATCTGTGCTTTCTATTAGTGCTACCGGTAGGTTGTATCAGCAGCACACTAATTTGGACGGTTTATGGATAAGTAGTAGATTTCAAAACTACTTTAATTTGCAGAAGACAAACATGAGGATATTATGTCAAAGTTTGAAACACGCAGAGCAAAACAAGACAGAGTTACAGACGTTAAAACAAAACACTCCCCATTCTCCCCTACTCATACATGTTTTCTGCGCGCACTAATATACGGGTGGTGCCTATCAGCAGAGCGATTGTAATCGTGCTCTTTTGTGTGCATGCTCTAGGTATATGTGAGCAAGCGCCTTTATCATGTCACATCCACGTTGCTTTTTGACGCGTTTCGTCTTGAATCTGCTGGAAAGCCGCTGAGCTTCGTGCACGAATCTGACGCTACAAAGTGCACGGAAGATCTCAGAGGAGCATATCTTCGATTTTGCATGGATTTGTGTTTTGCTCTGCGCTCTTGGCATCACTGCGTAAAAGACTAATCCTATTGCCGAGGGGGGGAAAAGGGCGCTGGCGCTGCGCCACGATCTGGCAAGTGCGCCTCCCTTCACCGCTGTTTGGCTTATTCATAGTTAGGGGTTTGGGTTTGGCTGTTTTTAAAAAGGCAAGCACTGCTGTGAAGTTGATCAGTCTGCTCAGAAAACTTCCAGAGGGGAAAGTGTTTTGGATTCGGAAAGTCCAGAATTTCAGTGCGCAACCAATTGCGCACAAACTGGACTATTGGAGAATACCCAAGTGAATCATTTTTATATATATATGTATATATATGTATATATTTATATAAAAATCCAGCGGATTCTTCTTCATCATCTGTTTTTCATCAAAGACTGATTTTATTTTCTCGTTTTTTAAGACACCCCAACCTGTGCTTTCACTTTGCATGCGGAGTTTTCACTCGAATCTGAGCCAAACGTTCATGCGCTCTCATATCTAGTTCTCGCTCTCTTTTTCTCATTTAAATCGGACCTCGTTCACTTTGAAACGAAGCATGGCTCTTTTTGTGCTGGGTACTTTTCTCACGGCGTTGTCCATCAGCGATGGCTCTTACGTGCCGTGCGAGCCGTGCGATCAGAAGGCGCTCTCCATGTGTCCTCCGGTCCCGGTGGGCTGTCAGCTGGTGAAGGAGCCCGGCTGCGGCTGCTGCTTGACTTGCGCTCTGGCGGAGGGGCAGGCGTGCGGGGTGTACACCGGTACATGCACACACGGACTGCGCTGCCTGCCGCGCAACGGCGAGGAGAAGCCGCTTCACGCCCTGCTGCACGGCAGGGGAGTGTGCACGAACGAGAAGGGATACAAACCACCGCACCCACCCATTGGTAAGTTGACTGGAAAGCAGTGTGCCTTTGTTGCACGGAAGCATTGTTGCGTTGAGATCGTGTGTCTGGTGGGAACTTTGTGGCTTGCGCTGATCCAGTTTTATGGCGTGCGCATGTTTCTGCATGAGCTTTTCTGTGTTGTGGCCGGGTTGCGCTGCTCAGTGCTGTTTTCCATCATATTCCAGCGCTGGAGATTTCTAGGATTAGTGAAGCCTGTTTATGTTTCATCCAAAGCCAATTATTAACAAAACGGTTTCCATCTTCACGCTGCAAAGGCACTTATACAAAAAGTACCGTGGTGGTACCGCGTTTTCTGGAAATGTACCATGGTATTTTTGGACCCAACTATGATGTTAATGCCATTCCAGTACTACTGTATCATCATCAGATCCGTTCAAATTTGAGCATTATAAAAAGAGAATAGAATAGTTGTATTATAGTCAAAAATCAATTTGCGTTTTTTTTTTTTATTGGCATGGTATAATTGGGACTACCATTGCATTTTGGACATATACCATGGTACTACCATGTTTTTTACCATTTACCATAGTAGTATCATAGTATTGTTTGAAAGTTCCCATTTAATGGCATCACTGTGCCAAGTCACAGCCACTGTACTTTTTTTAAGTGATATATCAATGTACCATGGTACTGCCATGTGATACCATCACTGTACCATTTTTATACTGAAGCTGCATATAAAGTATTATATAATGCATTTACATAGAAATTATGTGCAGTGAAATGTGCAGATTCTGCAGAACTGCATAATGAGTAAAGACGCCTCGAGATGCATAACTCCATACACACTTGCTTTGTGTTTAGTTATGGTTTGATTTGGCAATGGCATTTGTTTGGTGCTCTATTGACGTTGGGGACTCCTCCATTGTTATGATCACACCTCTCATCATTGTACGGTGTACCCACGCCTCATGATATTCTTGATTGAGATTCTAGGTTGCTCTGAATTTAGGTCCAAGTCTGTGGGTGGTGTTGAGGGTCGAATTACCGTTCAAAGATTAAATCCTAGGGGAGGAGGGTAGCCACAGTGTTTCTACAAGCCAACCTATTTGCAAAAATCACACGTTTGCGAAGTGTAATCGTGCACGGCATGCATAATTATTTACAATTACGCATTTGCCAGATGCTTTTATTCAGTGCACTCAATTCATGCTTTCATCAGGAGTCAAACCCCTAACCTTGGCGTTTTTAGTGCAGTGCTCTACCAGTTGAGCCACATGAAAAAAAATTGCATGCTGGGTTACAGAACTATGTCTTTTAGACTACAGCAATGCTTTATCCAACAACACAACACATATAAAACAGATGAGGTTGAATTCAGTCGTGGGCTTTCACTACGACCGTTTGTACACAAATACAACCCCCTCACACACAGGTGCACATCAGAAACCTGTTTGTCTCTATCTGAAGTCCTCTGATGAGTGCGGTTGCTGGTTTACCCCTTCTGTGATTGCAGTGGGCACAGTCGAGCCCTTGTGATTCAGCAGAATGTCTGTGGAGCCGATCTATCAAGAGCTGTTTGTCAAGCATGGGGATGAATTTAGAGGGACGCTTCTAGTCTCCCGTGGTATTCGGTTTCAGCCTGGTTTTACTAGCTGGGCAGGACAGACAGAGAAGGGGAGAGAGCGAAAGAGAGAGAGGGAGAGAGGTCAAACGTCCTTGCCCGCATTAGGATTCAGAGCCTTTTGGCCCTGTGTCTTCTCGATCCATTTTTATTCCCCCAGCACGCCTTAGTTTCACAGTTGTGCAAACATAAAATTGAAATACAAGTTGAAAATGGAATCATGTCTCACTCACGTGAATAGTGTCATACCTTCATGGTCTTGAATGCTGGCGCTCACGGTTTAAAGATTCAGTGTTCAGAGCCAAGTACAATAGGCGACACCAGATTGTCATTTAGCTCCAGGATTGATCACAAGGGAGACTTTCTGTTCGGACATGCCATGTGGAACTTGGATGCAGCTGCCAACAGATATGTCTACAGGCATCTTGCCCAAAAGAACTGCATGCTGCGTTGGGAACGACTGCAGGTCTGAATCTAAGAGTGTGCAAGTAAACCATCGTAAATAAATGGGCCGAAAGCAATTGGCTGTTGTATTCGGTTACTTCGTTACCGCTGATATATGCGCTTTGTTTACCCACTAGAGACGTAGCCATAACTAAACAACGATTACAAGGGAATGGAACGCAGTTGTTCTTCTATTGCCTGTCTGTCATCTCATTTTTATATTGTGCCACAGGCCAAACTCACAGAAACGTATACTTGCTTGCAACATCAGACTGAGACTGAAAGATATACGGCTCGCTTCACTGAATAACAGCTGAATAGATCTCTTGCACTTTTTGAAAGTGATGCCCAGCTTTTTGAAATCTACATTACAGAATACTTTCTCCTCTGTTTTAACCATAATCCCAATAGTACTCGTATATCAAGTGCCCAGTCATCCTTTCAGAGGTATGCAAGTAGGGAACCTATTTGGCACGCTTAAATGACTTTTTCCAGTAAAGTTTAACAGCAATCTGTCCAGCGTGTATTTGTCACTGGCACCTGGAAAGCTAGCGAGTGAGTAACAGCTGTGAAGAAAATCAGCTCACACAGTAGTCTCGTCTCTGTCAGAAACGTGATTCCTGGGCAGCGACATCCTCACGCTGGGCCCTGCTTAAATAGGAACACATGTCAGGCTGACCAAAACAGCGAATAGACAAAACCAATCTATTTAATCTATTGGTTTACTGCTCACGTTTAGAAAATGTAAGCAGACAGCAGGGTTGTAACCATGTGGTTGAGCAGAAGACACCAACCTGTTGAAACCTCCTGTCATGTGCTTCGGGGCGATGGAGGGGGAGCCGCAGTGTCACATTTCTTCAGGGAAGGACAACAAAAGGTGCCTAATTTCTTCGCCTGCAGCATAGGTTCAGATGTGGTTCCAAAGCGCTGCCTCAAATTTTGTGCCCTGCAGGATTCTCAGGAGGACAGCTAAGATACAGCACAAGACAAAATCGTTATTTCTGTTACAGTTATTACATTTAGTTGTTGAGGATCATGGGAAAGGCGGTGTGGTGACCGAATTTGGCCAGCTTAGGGTGGCTGATTCATTCGAAAATGACTGGTAAAGCTCATTCTCTGAGCCACACACACGCATAACAAGTCTACTTTCTATTGCACTAAAAGCAGGCGAAATGACCAAAATCTTATTTTATGAGTAACTTTATATCACACTAACACAGTATATACTGTAGTTATTTTTGCTGTAAATTCAATTAAATAAATGGTTTACATATTACAATCATGCCGTAACACATAATTTTGGATAACCTAGAGAATTAAGTGCAAATAAAAGTTACTATTGGTTTTCTCTTCTTTTTTTGTTAGACGCAAATAAAATGATTATTGTGTCATATCAAATAGCACTCAAAATATGTACTATTACTTATTAGACATACTAAACAAGTAGTTATGACTCCTTGTGCAAATCAAAAATATATATTTCTGATCTCATTTGACTCTTTGTCTTGGTTTAGTTTTTTTGTAACTTGATAGACGCAAACAAAATGAATATTCATAATAAATCATAAAAAGCACATTAAAATAACACTCAAAATCTTACTTGACATAAAAACAGCAGTTAAGATGCTAAATTCTCGCAACATAAACAATTTCTTCACATTACATTCCTTTATATAAAAAAGTCCTGATGTTGTTTAGGGACACATCTTGCTTCGTATTTTCACATTACTGCTTGTTTTTCTTCTTCTCATGTGTAAATAATGTAAAGCAGTCCTGCCCACTGATAGCCATGCAAATATATCTACCATGTTTTAACTCGTACAGTATAGCAAAATCACTGGTTGACACAGTTTTACCATCGTATCACCAAGGCGTAACTCCTATAGTTTAAAACTGTTTAAAATCTTCAATATATCCCATCCTTCATTTCGGAAATTCCTAATAATGTTTCAAATTAGGCTTTTATTCACTTTTTCTTCAGAAATAATTACATACCACCTACAAATGATTATATACAATCTTAACAGTAATTATAAAGATTGATGTGGTTTGGATGGCTAAAGTTTGCTTGGGAAAAAAAAAAGATATTGCCTAGTTTAGAAGTTCAGATTAGAAGTTTAGAGGAGGAAAGATTGTAGCTAGATACTCTTGGTGGAAAGATGCCTTGAGCTTACAGACAGTATCGCTCTCTTGCCATTGTCTGAGCTAATTGAAATCAGCAACTGGGAGTGATCCATGGATGTCCTGAAGAGCACCTCCTGAGTTCATGTTTCGGAGTGTTGATGACATGAGACACGGTCAGGCGATGAAGAGGTGCGCACATGTGCTTTCAGCCTGAAGGGCATCGATAGGTGTCATCACTTTGCATTGTCCTGAATTACAGGGAACTTGTTTGAAATAGTAAGTTGTATGATGGCTTTCTTGGTCGTAACCGATAGTGTATTGCAACATGGAAACTTTTATCCCAAATCAGCCAGGTCATGCTCTTAATGTTGCTTTGTAGTTTGCAATTACCCCGGTTTTAACTAGAATTAGTGCTCGGTCACATTCGTGGTGTTTTCTTAGTTTGTGCCATGCTTCTCTGCTACAGAGGCCCAAACATGTTGTGGACACGGTCCAGGCTTTAAATATTTAGCAGTGGATCCTTGCCAGGGATGCCATGGTCGGTCTGTGACAAATGATTGCAAGACAAAGCAGAACAGCCTGCTTCAAGAACGACTTTCAAAGGCGAGCTAGTCTGAATATTTAACAATAGCAAGACCTAATTCCAACCGTGCATGCTAATAAGACACTAAATCACGTGAGCTTTAAGAAGCATTTCTTGGCTTGTTTGGCAGCAGGTTCTTAAAAAGAAAAAAAAAAGAATCATACAAGGTGACAACGCAACTCAAAAGGAGATCTGCTTTCATCATTAGCCCCCAAGCTGTAAGAAAGCGTGGATATTCATGAAGTATAATTGCCCAGCGCATGTGTAAATTATTAAACAGAGCCCTATCAGATGCATCTCCTTTGGCCAAGCTCGGGTCCCTTTATCTTAATGAAAAGTTTTGCAAGACCAAGAGGAGAGACACCAATACCTCTTCTGCATTCTTTCCAAAGCTAATTTGAATAGACAGGCTGCACGTGATACGTCTGGTTTGGCCGGGCTCCAGGTTCTTGGCTGTGTGTCAGATGTTAAACACAGACCCGCTAAAACTTTACAAGCTGGGTACCACGAGCATGGAAAAAGTGATTTTGGTCCTCACTCCGAAAAGCCTACAACAGAAAAGATGAATTTAGTGGTTTGTAAAGTCTTTGCATTGTTGATTGCACAAACACGATGCATTTGTGCCACGCATGAGGAGGAAAAATCACAAAAACAGCCATAAGGAATTGTGCCAACCCAGTCATCCTGTGCCCTCCCATTTGAAGTGTACATTTCCAAGCCATGTAAATCTCCCTCTAGGCAAACATCCTTACGACATTGGGCTTCAGGAGCCCAAACCTGCAGGGAAATCTGTACAGAAATTTCAGTCTGCCAAGTCATGAGTTGCGGGATTGATTTCAAAGAGACAGCACCATGCTCTGATTGTAACTTCATAAGCCAGGAAACCAATTCCTGTAATGACCAGGCACCCGCCCCATGCGTCTCCAGGTCAGACAGACTCTTTCACCACCGGGCCGCTCCAGAACACCCTGCCCCAGTCCACAGCAATGTGAAGCACTGGAGCTCAGGGGGACTGTGAGGGCAGTTATCTCAATCATTTCTGCTGGCTGCCTCAGCTGTCTGATAATGCCCTCTTGGCTGTATGCACAAAAATACTTGGCAACCCAATAGCATCGATGTTCAGGCCTGACTCTGTATGTCCATTTCCATTCTGTCTGATTCTCGAATCTTGAAGACACTCTAAGATGCAATAGCAACAATAATATACACAATATATCTATTTAATATCAGTCTAAACACATTATTCTGTGCTGATCCCTTATCCAAATATTTATAAATTAAATATTTTCCAAATGCATGAACAATTTACCAAGTAATATTGCTTATTTGCATACTAAATGGCATAAACTGTGTTATGGCTCCAAGCAGTGCTATTTTAGTGTTATAAATTCCTTTTCATTTAAACTTTGAAGTTAAAAGTTTTATTAGATTTATTTTTTTCTTGTTTTGAGACATTTTTATGTTATGTTAGAACATCAAGTTAGCTAAGTGAAAACAAGAAAAGTTTCCTTGGCAACTAGCTTAAAATATGTTTACTTTTTTATTTTATTTTATTTCAAATAACAAAAGTGTTTATAGTTTTAGTTTTAGTTAACTATAATAATTCTGTTGCCATGCAAGCTGGTGCATTAATATAAAAAGTGCAAAAACAGGTGTGCATTTGTCAGCGTTTCACAATTATTTCACAATTATGTCCCAGTTTATAATAGGGATATACAGTAAATGGATTTAATGCATAATGCATTTCATGCCAGCATTAGATCTGAAAGGAAACAATATTATATTTAAGCTTTATTTTTTCATGCAATAAACCACAATCCTAAACAAATAAACAAAAGCAATAACTCCTATTAAAATGCCATTTTGTATTACAAATTTGATGAATAATAATTTATCAGATGATTTTTGTTGGTTTGAATGGCTAAATGTCAATGCAATTATATATCCTGACTTTGTATGCTCAGTGTTAATGACCTGTTAATCTCCTCTGGATGTACTATGTTTGGCTTCTCCCTGCATGGTTCAAGTGTTCAGTTTTATGAAGCTTTGGCTTTGTCCAACAGTATTTGACTTCATTGGAAAGACGGTTTATAAGTACAGGCATGTATCCTGTGGAGTTTTACCGTCAAACTATATGTACTTGAATTACTTGTTCTGTAATATCTTCACATTTTTCCCGGACACATGTCGACAGTTACTACCCACCTAGCATTAGATTCATGCAGAAGAACATTGTGGTTGTCATGGTGTTATGGTTATTGAGACTTCAAAGTTCTTCAGGTATGTCTCTGAGCTGTTAAGGATCCTTTGAAAAGCTGTTTCTGTTCTCACTCCCAAATCCCGTAGTCATGCCCATTCCCTACAATGAAATCAACAGAATTATTCAGCAGTATAAAACAGAAGTCCATTCAATGTTTAGGTTGTACACCTAAATGCATTTTTGGAAAAATCACACCAGAATGAGATATTAGATTTTTAACCCAATTGGATGTTTAGTCAGGCATAGCCAAGTGTTTCAACCTGGGATAGGTTGGGTTGGGGGTGGTCATCAGCTGTCGATCCTGCCACCACCCTCTGTAAACAAATGCATAGGAAACATTTGGTGGAAAAAACAGTTGCTTTCATGTTTACGCTCTCGAAACTCATTAGCAGCTAGAATGTGTAAATATCTTAAAGCCTTTGGGGAGGTTTTTATAAGAGATTTCTCAGGTTTTATTAGTCAAATTTAATTTTGAATTGTTGAAGTCAGATGTAGGACATTGAGATCATTCCTGGTGTTTGCAAAGGCAAAATAACTATTGCTTTATTGTGCTAATGCATTCAGTTTTGCCTGGCGTGCAACTGCAAACAACCTAAAATACACCATTTAACATCGTCTAACAATCGACTTCATTACGCGTCACTTTGTTTGTTGTTAGGACGACAAAAAGATTTAAAAGTTACATTTTTAGGCTGGTCTCCCTCGGCCAATCAAATTCATACATCGTTGGTATTGTATGAATGATACCTCAAATTGTGTGGCTTATTGAGGTGTGCTAATGCATTCAGTTTTGACCTAGTGGAGGGAAAAAAATAACTTTAAAGAACTTGATAAATCTAGAGACATGAATATAATAGAGAATAATAGAGATTCAAAACACCATATCAACACCCTGGCAACCACTTTAACATCATGCTGATGATTTTGCACTGGCACTCACATTTACATGCAGTAAAAATCTAGTTAATGCTTATCATTTGATTCTCTTTGTCTTAGATCGCGAATCAATAGAGCATGATGATACAGTGAAGCCAGACACGACTGAAGACCAGATTCCTAAAATTCCCCTTTACCCCAAACCAGACGTAATCAACAAGAAGCATGCTGCCGTGCGCAAGGACAAGAAGAAACAACAGGAGAAGCATCGGTCACTGGGGTCGATGGACTACTCCCCCCTTCCCATCGACAAGCATGAGCCTGAATTTGTAAGTTGTGTGACGCAGCAGCTGCAGTAAAATGATAGCTAGGCGTTAAATGCTGAGGTGATGATGTAACTCACCATGTGTTCGTCTGACACAGGGTCCCTGCAGAAGGAAGCTGGATGGAATCATTCAAAGTATGAAAGACACGTCCCGCGTCATGGCTCTTTCCCTCTACCTGCCTAACTGTGACAAGAAGGGCTTCTTCAAGCGCAAACAGGTAAGACTCTTGTTACTTTTATGGTGTAATATTAACATATGATGAACTTTTTTATTGTTGATTAACACTGTCAGTCGATGTTAACTCATGAAAATAGTTCCAGACAGAACCGTTGCGTAACACAATGGTTTTCCTTTGGTGAATGAATCTGCATTTATAATTGCTGAGTGATTCAGTAACTCACTCGCTTTTTGAACAAATCGGTTCAGTCAGTGATTCGAATGACTCACTTAAAAAGACCACCGCTGTCGCCACCTATTGGTGTATCGATGTAGTATACATATAGAGTCACATAAAGATCCCACCACTAATACATAGATTGTCAGCCTGTCTGGAACAAACACAGCCAAAAAAAAAAAAAAATGTATTGATTAAGGACAAGAACTAACTGAAAATATTATTAACCATGTCCAGAGAACTATACTAATCCAGAGAAGTCCAGAGAATACTTTACTAATCAAAGGTACATTTTACAACCTAACATTTATGTCATTATCTCTTATATCACATTTGATTTTTTTTTCTTTTTATTTGGGACTCCATGAACTGAATCCAAGTGATTATTGAACAAATTTGTAAAATATTATGAACGTGACCATAAATCATTTGAATTCTATATTGATGCACGGATTTCAACACAAGTTACAAGTAAAACTTAATCATTTTGTAGCCAAACATTTAATATTTAACAACTCAACTGTTTTATGACAGAAATGTTAAATGGCTAACAATAATATCCACTGATGCAAACTACTCTTTTTTGTCAAATGTCACCTTTTTTAATTTTGAAAATACATGATTCATGTCATTTATAACTAAATGTGATGAGATGAAACATGAACAGAGACATTTTCTGCATATTCTAGGTCTTTTCTTTTTTGCTGTTCTTTATTGCCTTAAATACCTGTACATCCTTTAATTCTTTGATTAATCAATAAATAAAAAAGACCATTGCTAACCCTATTGTAGTTTAGTTTGCTAACCCTATTTAGCAGTAATAATGTTTTATTAACTAGTCTAAATTTAAACAATTAGCTGACTAACTGAGTTTGAAGATAATACTAATCCTTAGTATTTACACTGTTCAAAACTGAACTAAATCAACAGAGTCCTCTACATAGGAATTGCTAAGTTTCTTTTTCAAATTACATCACAAAAAATATTGGTTAGACTTTATTTTAAGGTGTCATTGTTACGGAGCTATTATAATACATTTAAGTACTGAGTAATATTAATTAACTACATGTACTTACTATATGGTTAGGGTTTGGCTTAGGGTTACTTGCAAGTAATTATGTATAATTAATTGTTATTATAATAGTAAGTACATGTAACGTGTGTAACAAGGACACCTTAAAATTACCGAAATATTTTATGACAGCATACCATCCGGTCCTAGTTGAGGCATTTCTTTTGAGTTGAGCTTGCAGTTTTATGACCCTTTGTCCCTTATCCACCCTGCAGTGCAAGCCCTCCCGTGGCCGGAAACGAGGCATCTGCTGGTGCGTGGACAAATACGGCGTGCAGCTGCCCGGCACTGACTACAGCGGTGGTAACATCCAGTGCAAGGATTTAGAGAACAGCAACAACAACGAGTGAGAATCGACCCACCCTGATCACCAGACCTAGGGCCCACCTCCTTGTCCTGTCCCACCAGTCTACCCGCCAGTCACTTTGAGATTTTGATGCAAAACGACAAAGAAACACAACAGCTATTACAAATACGAACAATCAGACTAAAAAGAAAATGTTAAAGTGAGATAATCCACAGGAATCGTTTTGACTGAGCATTCATCTCTATCTCACTGGACTCAGCCAATCAGAGGAGCCCCCTGCTAGAGCTGAGTCCCGGCAACAACAATTAAAAAATTGCTAAAAAAATATATATACAAACAATTATATATTTTTATAGAAGCTGAGGTTTGAGCACCATACTGTTTTGTTTAAAGTTAACATAAAACTAAAAAAACTACAAAAAAAAAAATAATATATGGCATGTTGAATATTAACAGGGCTATCTTGGTGTTTTACATCTTTTGCTGTCAAGGTATCAAAGGAGATAGCAGGAACTTTTACTATTTGAAAAAAACGTGTTGTTTTCCAAAAGAAATGAAAGAAAGGAAAACACATGGTAGAGATCTTCTGATACAGTCATCTCTATCTGGCTTTTTTTGGTCCTGTCAGAGCACTTATTCATTGGGGAACCTGCTTGGAAATGTGTAACTTCACCAAGTTCAGTGTATGCATTGTGAGCAATGAAATACGGCGATAGCTTTCAAAAAGAGAATGGTTTTTTTTTTCTTTGTGGCATATCCCTCCCAGAACGTAGTGAAAACCAAGATCCCATTAGACAAATCTGTTTCAGTGGCTCTAGACTTTGTAGCTTACCTAACATGCCAACCGTGCCTATGTAAACAGACGCTGCCACGCAGAATTACACGGGGTCCCGAACAAAAAAAAAAAAACATCCACACAGAATCAATCAGTGCCCACGCCTAGAAAAGAAAAGGCCACTCTGGAATAGTTTCGTATCAGATATTGTGGCATCTGGGCAGAGTTAAAATCGAGACAGATGCTGTAACCCTTAAACGCTCCCAGCATTTGCGTTTGAACTTTGACGGACGTTCACCGTGCAGAGCGGTAGTTTCTTTCTGTCTGTAATATTTTGTTTTTCTTTTCTGAACAACTTTTGTTATATGCTGTCTCCTTTGACTTCATGGAGGTAATGACAGTCCACTTATGAGCCATGTTCCTTGACCATGCGGTTTCACTGAAATAGGTGCAACCTTGGTATATTACGTTTAACTCTAGATTATTGAATGTGTTTTCTTTTTTTTTTTTGTTATCCTTAACAAACAACCACAACCATCAGGTGCTCGGCAGAGGAGTGTTAGCATTATCAATTTGCATATTTCCATCTGACCTGTCACAATGACAACTTGCTCATTTGAATGCAGGTCGGACCACTTTCTAAGCTCCGCCCACTTTGACTGTTCACCAATAGGTAATAGCTCTTTTGGTCAGCACGATGACATGCTTCATTTGTATTCCTGTATTTCATCTGTGTTATTAACCGAGGTGGAAACAGAAGGTGTGTTTCACAACAGCGTCGTTCAATGTGAGTTTCTGTGTGCGAGTCTCAGTGCCTTCCTACATGCAAATACATTTGAATGGTGACGTGAATGTTACACAATAGCCAAGGGGAACGAAACAACCTTTTTATATTGACGAAGGACCTCAGTTGCGTTCAAATACAGCATCAGATTAGATATGAAATCCGTTACACTACATTGTATGTCAAGCAGCTATCAGAAATCGCTCCCTGCGCCGAGGCTAATATAGGGAGAGACTGTAGTCCAGCTAGCGCTAGCTCATTTACTGTTATTTCTCTTACGAATAAGCTGACGATTGATTTGACGGAGACTGCAAATGTGTGTAATTGCTGACGAGAGTATTTTCAATCAAGCTATACATCACACAGGGATACTCACCGGTCGGCTCTTGAAGAGTGAGTGAAGCCATTTCCCTGCCACAATGGATCCGTCCGGATCTTATTTCAGGGCCCGAATGATCATAGTTTCACTGCTGGGAGGGAGATGAAAAAATAGTGGCTAACACCGTACCCTGTAGGGCTGCACCTCTCCAGATCACGCAAGTACCCATCATAACCGGGCCCGGACGGAATCCATGCATCTGCGTTTTCCGTATTTTAGGCGTGGAGCTTTGAGAGGTTTTTTTTGAGAGGCATTCCGATTTGGCGAATTCCACGCACGAAAATTCCGTGTGGGCCTGGCTGTGATTTGAAATAACCACGGGTCCGCAGAATGTAACCGTTGCATGTCAAAAAAGAATTGCGAATGACAATTGGCTTTCGAATGGAAGGTGGCATGAAAACAGAAAGAGTGACTTCAGGGTGTGCGGGTTAACCAGACTTTTGCAGGTGTCTCGAGTACGTCGTGGAGGCCTAGTTGCCTCTGTTATTGCACAATTAGCCTCGTAGGTGTCAGTCACCACAGGGCAAAATCAGTAATCAGCGTTATCCAGGTCCTGATCCATGCCGAAAGCCCCCTCCTCCAAAAGCAGCTTGCACTTAATTCCTTACCTTGCCACGCATTTAATGCCGTCTCAAAGTGAATCTCAGTTCAGGTATAGGAGCAGGAGCAGGCCTCGGACAGATACCCTGCCTGAGTACCTTTGACAGGGGCTTTACAGCCCAAGCCTGAGACCCACATCATCATTCAGTGGGTTTACCAGTAACACAACTCTACCAATCAGTCTATTCTCAATCTACTCTTAATAGACTTTGCGTCTCAGTGATATCCGGGAAGAAGGAGAGCGGGTGAGAGCCTCAAGCGGTGATCTTGTGCTGGGCCTCCTTTCACAACACACAATACATACTGCAAAAATGGATTTCTTAATCAGTATTTGTGTCTCGTTTTCCAGTAAAGTAATCCGAACAACTTTAAGACTAGTTGAATTTACTTAAAAAGCAACATATCTTGAACAACATTTAGGGACATGTTTGCCCATAGGGTAAACAAAAATCAGCTTGGTGCAAAACTAAAATTCATGTAGCCTACTCATCTTTATGTTTCAAACCGGTTTGACTTGCTTTCTTCTGGAACACCAAAGGAGAAGGTTCATACAAGCTGCTCACTCCTATAGTGTCGGTCAAGCTCCAAAAGATGCACAGTAAAAGTCTGAAATTCTGAAATGCATTCAAATCTGTAGGAGAAGCTTTGTGTGACAAATGTAATTTGACTTAAGTTATTCATTCAAAACTTGGCTTGAAAATCTTGCTTGACAGCCATGGTCACAATTCGCTTTCATTGCATGGAAAAGTGCAGCTTGGATATCCTGCTCTGAATTTCTGTTCCATGGAAGAAAGAACATCAGTGAGTAAACAAATGCTAGAATTTTCCTATAATTCTTTGAAAACGAGTGTTGTCAAGTGATTTTGTTTTAAGAATGTCTAGAAATTTGTACTGAAAAACCAGACAAAAATACTAATTTTTGCAGTGCTTCACACTTCACAGTAGAATGTTTAGATGGACAGTCTCGGAATCTGATAAGCAGGCATGCATCGAGTCAAAAAAGTGTTTATCCGAAAACCATGAATGTTATAAGACGATGCACTATGGCTGAAAAACGTTTTACCTTGTTTCCCCAGGTCGTAGAATCCATCTGGGTGTCATTGTGAGAATGAGAAAGAAGTGTCATTAATGTGATTTTGATCCGTTCTGATTTGTAATTAGAGGTAACAGACTATCAATTGCCAGGACGCAGCATGTTGCTTTTGTGCTTATCTGCTTTCATCAGATTCCGAATCTCATACTTGGGTAGACAGCAGCGTTCATAACTCACACTGCAGTAGAAACGACAGGTTTTCTTTCTTTCTCTGAATGCATAACAGTTTTTTTTTTCATTTTTGCTTTTCTTTTTTTGTGGATGAGAAAAGACTTGATGATTGACCACCTAAATGTGGCTTAAACTGGCATGTGAAAAAGACCCATTAGTGGCTGGAGGACTCTAAAAATGTTCAGCATTTGGAACTCTTATTAAAAACCAATAGAAATGAAAATGAAAAAAAAAAAAACACCAAAAAAAAAAAAATTATTAAGAAAGTGAATATCACTGTGTAATATTTATTCAACTTGTAATTTATGTACTCTTTTAACCTTTGTCTTTTTTTTTTGTTATGACAAAGCATTTATTTAAATAAAGTTATGTATTCATTTAAGCTTGTGCAATAAATTTATTTGTACATGACATGAATTTGATCTTGTTTATGAGAACAATTTAAATAAAGATTTATCACTAGCCAAGGCAGTACCCACAGGACAGTTTCCCAGATGTCACATCATTATCACACACTGCATGCAAATATAGACAACAGATACTGTGGGATTCCAATGACCCAATAGACACACTATCTTGAAATGAGCATAACAGCATAACATAAGTATATACACTGCTTATTAATCCATCAGGTTGGCGGGAATGTTCCGGGTGCTATCGACAACAACAAATTTCAGCAATAACGACCTGATTTTGTAATAAAAAGCAACAGTAAAGCACTTCCGGTGGGCATACACACTTGAAAGCCACATTAATTAAAATGTGTTAGCATGAGACTAGTAATAGAATCACTTGATCTTATTTGTAAAGCTATTATCAATATTCTGTCATCAATGTCATGAAAATATTAAGCGTTAACTTTTGCATGATACACTTTCCAAATTTTATATTAAGTCGTTAAAACCACAAAGCAGCATAAATGGAAGTATAGGAATTATGTATTAACCGAAATTTCATCCTGGGATGCTTTTTAAACTATATTAAAAGGGTTCACAAACATGCTGTTCATATGATTTAATGCATAATCAGATCATCATTCACCTTCAAATGTAGTCATATCTCAAAAAGGACAATTTTGACATTTTTACAGCTCATACAATAAACATGCTTTTACTGCATAATGCATGCAGATGCTTTAACAAAAATACAATGTTCATGTTAAGTGCTTTACTGTAGAATGGTGTATGTATGTAATCATAAACATGATACACACACACACACACTATAGTCATATGGTCAGTCGAATGGGAATTTGTGACATGCACACATTGTTTGTCTGCTAATTCAATTGTCTTCATTGATAAATAAGGATTTTGGTGATTAACAGAGGAGCCCAGAGGAACTCTGCATTACAGGATACAGGTTTATTTTGGGTGAAGACTTACTGCATTTAAACTCTGCCCAGAGGCAAGGTACCTGGCTTTCCACAGAAGTCAAAGAGATTGCTCAGGAACAAGGAAGTAATTTACCAAGAGCCCCAACATCAAGGGGGGATCTCTGACCGGCAGAAAGGACCAACATCTCCATTCACAGTACATATAGATAATGTGGAGCGACGTTTTATCACAAAGCCCCAAGTTAGCACAACATTTCATTACTGCTTGGACTCGAGCATCAAGCCAAAAAGGCAAAAAGTGCCACTGATAAGAGCCTATATTGCAAAAGCTTCTGCCGATTCAATATGTGCATTTAATTTTAAAATGTGATGTGAAATAGGTCTTGGATATGGTTGGAGTGTGGCGAGACTTTAGTCGCCTCAAGATAATCACTAATGCAGACATACAGGTGAAGTTCTTCCTGGGATAACTCAGGTTTACAGACTCCAGATGTGACGGATCAGAGGTTTGTCCACAGTCAAGCAGCATTCATTTGTAAGAGCCTAGATCAAGTAAGGGGAAACGAAGCAGACCCGGAGAGGAACACGTGTCGGCGATTTGATTTAGGGCAGTGAACATGACGATTACTATAGCCTTCAAAGAAACTGACAACTGCATTTTAGACTTCAAAGCACTCACGTCTCTTTTATCACGCAATTAGCTGAACAACTAATGGCTCCATCTTATCACAACATGTGGCTCTCCACACCACGCTTTCGCCTCAGAACACAATGATTAGAGTTTAGCGTTTCATCCTCGGCCGGTCCCTGTGTGAGGTAGGCCACTCCTGTAATATTCTTGAGATTCGTTTACATTCTGCTTTCTGTTTTAAGGAAGGAATGCCAAAACAGATGTGATAAGCGCAGATCTACTTCTGTACATCATGGAAAGCTTAAGGTGAATCTCTTACTTAATCTCTTCTATAGATTGAATAAAATCAGAATCACGTGCACTGCCATGCACATGGCAGTGCACATGGTACAATAAGATGGCCCAATGTTTATACAGACAATATTAAGAAAAAAAATGTACAGAGCTGATGATTCTGATAATTTTAAAATTCCAAAATAATGATGATTACAAAATTTTTAAATTCCAAAATAACAAAAATTTCAGTAAGGGCTTATGATTCATGTGCATGGAAAACATTATCAAGACAACACAAAACTCAACAAAGAAATAATTTAAAAAAATGCATAAAGAAACCCAATCAATGAATCATGGCTCTGAAAGGTAATACATTTAATCATGCTGGATTTTATTACAAGATTTTAAAACCAATGTCTATTTTTGCATGCATTTATGGCTTTTTCCATTGCAGTTGTACAGAAAACTCAGTTCATGCACCATTCGCATGACAGTGGACACAAGGAGCATGCTTTGAGTAATGTATATTATTTAATACCACCGCATCTCATGACACACAGGATACGCAATGAATTACAGAAAAAAAAGGCATGTGAGATGCTGGCATGGCACAAGGCATTTGGATTTGCTCAAGAAATTCCCATTTGTCATTTGTGTGAGACTCTCCAAAAGCAGAGACCGGCTCTGACAGTTTTACACTGCACCAGATGGCAAGCAATCCTTCCCACCATCACACTGGCTCCAGGCATGGCACAGCATCGAAATATTCACACAAATACACAGAAACACACACACGCATACGTGAACACTTCCATCCCATTGGAACCGCTCTGGCAAATCAATATGCCCGAAAACCACAGGGATTGGTTTCACACTGTTTTCAAACTAGGACAAACTCGAGATACCGTAAAATTTACTGTGCCACTGGAGGGCAGGCAGCGATCTATTTTGAAAAATAAAAAACTAAACGGAAAACTCGTAGCCCGTGTCTCAGCAAATCTATCCGTGAGGCACCAAAATCACACGAGGCTGCACGATTCTGGAGAGCCAGTCTGTTGCGGTAGTTAGCACAATGCTAACTAGATAAAGTAAATACATATAAGCTACTACTAAGGGCGAGCGAGATGTGGTAATACTGTGAAAGATACTGACGGTTAATGTGGTAATATATCGAAGGCTAAGCTACAAAAGCAAACGCTGGGCTGAACACTGTCTAACACGTTAGGATCAATGTTAAAGCTTGATCGACTTCTATTTCTGGATTGAGCTGTTCAATTCAACGCTCACAGAGAAAGAGAGGACGGGAAAGAGAGAGACAGATGGGGAAGAGATATTAAGAGGTAGAGATATGGGTAGTGAATTAAAATATAACTTAATCACGGGATGATGCTGCCCTTTAACAACCCTTGATTGCTGTTCACACTGCCAATTTTCAGCGATATGACAATAAGGTCATATACAGCGGCATCCAAAAGGCTACACTGAAAATACAGGAATCAGAATTTTAAAAGTTGAAATTCATGAGCAGCAGCTGGATTCTTGTCCCATTTGTGATCAAATTGTCAGAAGCTTTGGCCATTCACACAGGCCACCAATGACGCCAGAACACAGAGTAGTAGGAACGCCCAGTGCAATCCAACAGTACATTAGCAGTACATTGACAGAGAAAGTTAACCCATTAAATCTCACTAGTCATATCTATTTAGACTCAGGGTGTGAACTACGGGGGAGCTCAGCTACCCTTAATAAGACATGGGCTCCCCTGAAAATGTGATTTGTGAAATTTTGGGGTCTCAAAAAATATTGACAATGTGTTATTTTGATGTGCAATTTCAGTTTTGTGTAATGTGATCATCGTGGATTATTATGTGTAAAATTGCAAAAATATCATTCATTCATGCATGACGGCGATTTAAACCTAATTCACTTCAATAAAGATAAATATACATGCTATTCTTGTCTTGAGCAACAAGGTGTGGGAGCGCTGCGGTGCAAATTCCACTCATGTTTAGTACGTGTTAACTCAAAGATTCGTAGAAAAAATATAAACTTTGGAGGCCGTTGATCTGCGCGCGAAGTCCTTGATATCCATTCTGCAATTAGCATCATATAGCCACCATGGCAAAAAGAACACAAGGCATTCTGTGTTAAGGTAAGGCATGCTATTCGCAATTATGTGTTGTGGCTGGGTTGTTATAGGTCTGCGTGACTCTCAATGTCTTAGGCCTAATTGAACGGAGAAATTATGGTATTCTTCTGTAACCTGACGAGTAACTTTAACCGTTGTTCATGTGAACTCAAAGACAGCCTGATGCTTTGTTTATAGACTATTTGTGGGTGGCTGTTTGTTGTTTCACCCATTAATTTGTGTCGATAAAGTATAAAAGGGTAACTCCTGTATAGTGATTTATCCTATATAGTGCTTGCATATAGTGCCTGTAAGTCCTCATTTGAGGCACGCGCAAGCGCACGAACCCCCCAGTGTTATAAAAAAAAACAAAAAAAAAACAAGTGGGCTCCCCCAAAGTCCACGGTATAGTTCGAACACTGTCTAGAATACTTCTATTTTGCATTGTTTTGGGGTCAGTAACTTTTTTTTTAAGAAACTTAAATTTATGCAGTAAATTTATCTAAAGTGACAAAAGATTTTTATTTGAGCTAAATTCTGTTCTATTCATGTAACTTTCTATTCATTAATGAATCTTGAAGGAAAAAAAAAAATACTGTTTCCAAAACAATATATGAATCTTACCAGCACCAAACTTGACAAATATACTTACTAATTGATGACCCAGACATTACATAATCAGATTTTTTTTTTCCTGTATAAAAATGTTCAGAATCCTAAACCTTTATTTTATTTCTAGGTTTAATGTATATTTTGAGTCCCAGGGTCAGATTTTGAATCCCACTGTATGTTACTTTGTTTGTCATTTTCTATTGGATCTTTATGACCTTAGCCAATTTTAACCCAGTAGTAACGTCAAACATTTTTATTTATTTATTTTAGAAAATTATTTTGCATTGGGCTGTTCAAGGAATAAAATACGTTTTCACTCAGTTGGGGGAAAAAATGGTAAAAGAATTGGTTAAACAAGCTCACTAAACCCATGCACCACTTCACATTCCTCCACAGGACTCTTCAACTAACCTCATTCAAGCGTTACACTGGGCAAAATCACCCTTGCCAAACCCCAACACATCCCTCTGCAGATGAGAGTGAAGCAAGGTAAGGCACAGCCCACTGGCACTGCAGGCAAACCTGTGTTTATTTATAGGCACTTAACCCACTTTATATCACATTTGTCAATGTCAGCCCTGTGTCCTAATCTAGCCCTCTGTCAGCACATCATTAGTAAATGCTGATCCCCACTCTACAAACACACACATACACCACCTGCATTCTACCACATGGTAGAGACGCAGAACGAGAACAGAGGTCTATCAGCTGCCAGGAACAGGGATAGCCAGATCTTGAGTACTGTTGGAAGCAACAGCAATTATTGACTGTAAAAACACACTTGAACTTCAGAACATATGATGCTGATTGAAGGTCAGTAATATGTGCCAAAAAGGGGCCTCACTTTCAATTTAGCGATTATTTGACATTTTGGGCCTTTTGTAACTTGCACTCCAATTGGTTATATGGGGCAGAAATTTGCAGCGACACCGTATAGGCAACCCATGTATGTGGCGAATTTCAGCATGAAGCAACTGAATGGAAACAAAAGCAGTGGTTTAGAGACACATTTTGAAAATGTTTTGGTCTTAAAAATGCAACACTCATGCAGAAAAAACGCCAGTTTGATGCATATCGACAAATATTGGGTACTCAAGCAGTCAAAATAGCCAAAAAGCACATCTCCAACCCCCCTCTTGCACAGATCCTCTCAAATCAGCCCAAAAAAGACCCCTCTGCTTTGTATTTTTGGTTTAAAAAATTTGGGATTCACTTTTAAATCAACGTCAAGCTGCTGCTTTTGTGCGTTTAGCAGTTGCTGTTTGTTTCTGGCAACCAATGGTGCAAAAAAACACGCCACCATTTTCATTGGGTCTCCAAAGACAAAAGGGAGAATTAAAGGGACACATCTTCGCACCGAACAGCTGCAAATGCTGTATAAGCGACTCTCTGCAACCAGACTCAGTCACAAGATTAAAAGGCACCAGACGAGCCTATAAATAGGCAGAAAAAAAACAATCACTCAAAGTTAAATTTGGAGTACAGTTATCTGGATTTGAGAAAGGGGAGGTTTAACTACCTGTCCTTGACTTGCTTGTCTTTGCTGGCATGTGACTTTCACATCTGACTCCTATCGACAATACAGATCATACTATTGCGAAAATATACATATACATACACGTACAGAATTACACACATGCACATCGCTCTTGCACTCGTTTTAACTCTCTTCGTTTTCGACCCGGGGCGTCTCCATTCAGGGCGAGGGTGCGTCTATTTCTGCTGGCTGGTGGGCGGTTCCAGCTCGGGACCATCGTAGTACTGGCTGCAGTTGGGGTCCCCCCTCACTTTGGGGGACGAGGGTATCTGGACACCAGTGTAGGGGTTGACACACCAACACTCGCCCCTCTGTCCGTGGCTGGACATGTTGCACTGGAACACAAGAGAGAGAAGATGATGAGAGACGGGCGGGACACGGTAGGTGTTGGGGGTTTAATGAAGCTCTCGGGCGAGTACGGGGTGGAGGCGCTACCCCAAAACAGCCCTCCCGCCTCATTTGGCCCAGCACATCTCATTGACCCCTACTGAGCACTCCCAAAATGAGGTCATAATTGAACTGGACATAGCTGACGCTGCGACCCAAAATAGGGAAAAAAACAGATTCTCAATTTTGTCCTCCAATGGCAAAGAACAAAAACTGACAGTTACAACAATTGCAAAAAGAACAGTATGATTGCAATACAATTAAGTGTGGTGAGGTACACTGTTTTGAGCCCTGGGAACAAGGTTTTCATGTCAAAACAACATACCCGTTTACTTCTCCGGGACACGTTTGTCCTGTTTAAGCTGCAACATGTCATGCCAGGACACAGAAATATTATATCATAATTGTGAACATAACTGTTAACTCATGAAGGTTTCAGTTAGCAAGCTCTGTCAGAAAGTGTCAGCAAAAAAAAAAAAAAGTATATACAGGTCCTTCTCAAAAAATTAGCATATTGTGATAAAGTTCATTATTTTCTGTAATGTACTGATAAACATTAGACTTTCATATATTTTAGATTCATTACAACACAACTGAAGTAGTTCAAGCCTTTTATTGTTTTAATATTGATGATTTTGGCATACAGCTCATGAAAACCCAAAATTCCTATCTCAAAAAATTTGCATATTTCATCAAAAGAAAAGTGTTTTTAATACAAAAAAAGTCAACCTTCAAATAATTATGTTCAGTTATGCACTCAATACTTGGTCGGGAATCCTTTTGCAGAAATGACTGCTTCAATGCGGCGTGGCATGGAGGCAATCAGCCTGTGGCACTGCTGAGGTGTTATGGAGGCCCAGGATGCTTCGATAGCGGCCTTAAGCTCATCCAGAGTGTTGGGTCTTGCGTCTCTCAACTTTCTCTTCACAATATCCCACAGATTCTCTATGGGGTTCAGGTCAGGAGAGTTGGCAGGCCAATTGAGCACAGTAATACCATGGTCAGTAAACCATTTACCAGTGGTTTTGGCACTGTGAGCAGGTGCCAGGTCGTGCTGAAAAATGAAATCTTCATCTCCATAAAGCTTTTCAGCAGATGGAAGCATGAAGTGCTCCAAAATCTCCTGATAGCTAGCTGCATTGACCCTGCCCTTGATAAAACACAGTGGACCAACACCAGCAGCACTGACTGTGGGTACTTGACACTGGACTTCAGGCATTTTGGCATTTCCCTCTCCCCAGTCTTCCTCCAGACTCTGGCACCTTGATTTCCGAATGACATGCAAAATTTGCGTTCATCCGAAAAAAGTACTTTGGACCACTGAGCAACAGTCCAGTGCTGCTTCTCTGTAGCCCAGGTCAGGCGCTTCTGCCGCCGTTTCTGGTTCAAAAGTGGCTTGACCTGGGGAATGCGGCACCTGTAGCCCATTTCCTGCACACGCCTGTACACGGTGGCTCTGGATGTTTCTACTCCAGACTCAGTCCACTGCTTCCGCAGGTCCCCCAAGGTCTGGAATCGGTCCTTCTCCACAATCTTCCTCAGGGTCCGGTCACCTCTTCTCGTTGTGCTGCGTTTTCTGCCACACTTTTTCCTTCCCACAGACTTCCCACTGAGGTGCCTTGATACAGCACTCTGGGAACAGCCTATTCGTTCAGAAATTTCTTTCTGTGTCTTACCCTCTTGCTTGAGGGTGTCAATGATGGCCTTCTGGACAGCAGTCAGGTCGGCAGTCTTACCCATGATTGCGGTTTTGAGTAATGAACCAGGCTGGGAGTTTTTAAAAGCCTCAGGAATCTTTTGCAGGTGTTTAGAGTTAATTAGTTGATTCAGATGATTAGGTTAATAGCTCGTTTAGAGAACCTTTTCATGATATGCTAATTTTTTGAGATAGGAATTTTGGGTTTTCATGAGCTGTATGCCAAAATCATCAATATTAAAACAATAAAAGGCTTGAACTACTTCAGTTGTGTTGTAATGAATCTAAAATATATGAAAGTCTAATGTTTATCAGTACATTACAGAAAATAATTAACTTTATCACAATATGCTAATTTTTTTAAAAGGACCAGTACATACATACAGCATATGTAAAACTTCACATATACAGTAAGATAATTATAAAATTAATGCAGATATGAATAATTTGTTCATTTAGTCATGAGAGTTTATATTGAGATCTCTTTATATTGACATCTACTTGCAGACGTTGGTATCTTTACAAATCTAAGCACAGTTTGAGGCATTGTTAAGACTTCTTATGAAACTCCTGAGTAGAAGTGTGACATCAGAACCTGAGATCCAAAAAAACTGTAAAAAATGTTTCCCATTTCATCTCATCAGCATGTAAAAGATGAGTAAGAAAGGCATTGAGATAAAAGAGTGTACCTTTCCTTTGATGTCTCTAAAAACCAAGGCAAGTCACCCAACAGACAGGTCAGTCGGTCAGCAAAATTTTCATTAGCTTGTAACTCTCAGCTCAGATACGGTTGCCTTGGCTTTGATAAAACAGCCTTCTGTAGAGAATGTGGGAAGGTTTTATACACAGTTTCTCTTTGGCTCCATCTTTGACTCTTTATTGAACCTTCCACATGAAATTGGATAATAAAACAGCAGGATGCTGCAGATTGAAAGGTTGTGCAATGTCTCATATTGCTATTTCCCTATAGTGAAATTAACACCCGCTGCCATCCAAATGTGAGTACTTTTTGTGCTAATCTCCCGGCCAATGCTGCAAGTGACATGGAAAATATCTCAAATTGAAAACGGACAAGAAGACTTCAAAAGAAAAACTATTTGAGCTACCAAAACTGCTAATTTCCGACCATGATGATGTCTTTGAAAGTTTGAGTTTAATATTGGTCTTTTCACCTGCTTAAGGTTGTACTGTCCTGTCTTGTCACAGTTGGGGAACTTCAGGTCATAAAGATTTTCCAAAGGTCCCTTGTTGTCATGGAACGTCATTCGGGAGATGTTCTCCAAAACTCTGTCCAGCTCTTGTTGACACTGGCTCTGTAAGACCAAACACACACACACACACACACACACACACAAGTTGGTTTTTGTGGTTTATGGGGACTCTCCATAGGCGTAATGGTTTTTATATTGAACAAACTGTGTGTGCTATTGCCCTACACCAACCCTACACCTAAACTTAGCCCTCACAGGAGACTTTGTGCATTTTTAGATTTTCAAAAAAACACCATTTAGTATGTTTTTTAAGCCTTTTGAATTACGGGGACATAGGCAGTGTCCTCATAAACCACCTTCATATTGTAATACCTCTGTCATACCCATGTCATTATACAAATTTGTGTCCTCATAAACCACATAAACATGCACACACACACATATTGGTTTTTATGGTTTATGAGGACTCTCCATAGTCATAATGGATTTAATACTGTACAAACTGTATTTTCTATCACCTTTTTAGATTTAAAAAAAAAAAAAAAAACACAATTTAGAATGCTTTTTAAGTCTTTTGAATTACAGGGACACAATAAGTGTCCTTATAAATCACCTTCACATTGTAATACCTCTGTCATCCCAGTGTCATTATACAAATTTGTGTCCTCATAAACCACAAAAACAAGCAGACACACACACACACACACACACACACAAACACGTATTTGAGTATCTCTTTAACTCTTAAAACATATTAAACCACATTTTTACATGCTCACTAGTTTATTTTGTCAATCTCCTTTATCGTAATACACACAATTCTATAATATTTTCAAAATGTTTCCATTAAATGCACAAGATTACAGACAGAAATGATGTGAAAAGAAAATTGCGCGTATGCTGTGCTAAGGCATCAGAAATCTTTCAGTTTAAAAATATGCTGTAGATTTACATTGCTAAACAAGTACAGTAAAAAAAAAAAAAAAAAAACTTTATCAGAGGAAAATTTGGGTTGTGAAATGCAATTTTTATTTTTATTTTTTTAAATAAACCCGCATTTGAAAAGTAGCAAAAATAAGTGATGATGGCATAGCAAAATGTGGTAAAAGATAGAGTTAATGTGACCTTCATATAATAAAAAGTTAGTTCTAATAAAACTCCTCAAATAAACAGTTATATAAGGAGAGCTAGATAAACAGCAGGCCGGCGGCCTCATGAAACATTTGTGTGGCTGATATAAATCTCGTACTCGAGCTAATTTGCTGGCTTAGTTCGGCCTCCCTACCTCTCTGCAAGGACAGGCATCGGCATCAAAGACCATTCCTGTCTCCTGTTCCTTCTCTTTTTCCCTATATCTCTCATGATGGCTGCTCCCTGCTTGGCCCAGGATAAGAGGGCACTGGGGGAAGAGGGCCTGCCAGGGATCTTATCCGTATCGTGTGGATGAAAAGTGCTCCATCACACAGCAGTGAGCAGTCCCCTGCTGTCATCGGACATGCCGTCACCCTGACATTCTCCTTGAATGTCTGCTTTTCATGGGATATGTGATGGTTACGCTACTGGTTTACAGAAAACTTGTTTATTCGGTTTGGCTTTTTATTACCCTACCTTTTTATTACCCTACCATTATCATTGGTTTGAATTTTTATTGCATTGGCTTCTTATTTTGTATTGCATCTACCTTTTTGATGGTACTTTCCAACATCCATTTGCTTTATCAACAAATCATTTAGCCGTAGTTACTATTGCTTTCAGGTTGGGCAAACCAGACCCAGTGTGCTTCATAGGACAGCTATTGTTGTCTCCGCTGCTGTTTGTTTATGGTCGCATCGATTGTCTTTTTCTTTAACTATTTCTTGCCTAATAGCAGCTATAGAATACGTTCAATGAGGAGGAAAATATGAGTCAATGTAGGACTGTTTTCCAGATCAATGCGCTTGGAGCATCCTTTAAATGGTGAGGATATGCTAATATGACAACGTAAAGCAAACAGGCTAGATCTTATAAAGATGTCATGCAAAACAAGCCCTACATCTGAGCTACTAAGAAAACTACCAGAACTGCCATTTACTTCAAGTTGTACTTAAAAAAAAAAAAAAGAAAGAAATTTGACTTGCCAACTGAAGTAAATTAGCAAGACAATTTGTCTATTGGCTCAAAACATTAGATGATGTATGATAGAGATGCTGATTGGGGTGTTGCAGTGGTCACTTGGCTAAGGATTTAAGAGTCCAGGTAAAACATGGTACAAGTCCAAGAATAGTTAATTAACTCGCTATGGATTTGCGTGATGGCCAAATTCGACAAGCACTGGCTCATTCCTTGTTTCAGCAGAGACGGCAGCCGTTTGTTCTGCCTTGGCAATCCCAATGCGAATGTATGCTATCACCGGGCAGTGTTTTAGACACCAGAAATCTCTGGCTAATTAGGTAACTAAGGAAATGATCATATGTTTTTGACTGAAAACATAGTGGAAATGGCACCAGAAACAGGCTTAATATGAAAAACACCCGAAAATCAGCTTACAGCAGTTTTTGCACAGCTCCAATCACGAAAATAACATACTGAGGCAATAAATTATACACTGACTAACAACCTCAAACCACAGAATTATAGCAACATCAAATATAGAGGGTTGTACAAAGGACATACCGTAAATCTGAACCCCAGAAGACTGTGTTAGGAAAATTAATGTTTAGCTGATACAGAAAAGAGAATATCTATGTCACAGTGAGTGTGTGTGTGTGTGTGTGTGTGTGTGTGTGTGTGTGTGTGTGTGTGTGTGTGTGAGAGTGAGTCTGTGGCGTTGTGTATGTGGTGTGTTGGTTTGATAACCAGAAGAGGGCACTGCCGTACTGAACACAATGACATTCAAGGTGAATACAGGTTTTTATATTTTTAGGTCTAATATTTGCTGTGTTGCCCTGTGATTCTTCACAACAGGACACTCACCTGTCTGGGGTGAGGTGTTTTGGGATCGTCCTGGGGGCTGTACATCCTGGTCCTCTTGTTGTTGAGATGCTGCTTCACAGCTATTTCCTTGATGTGCTGGTAGTTGTTTTCTTTGCCAGGCTTTTTCACTGGAGGGGACCGCGTGCCATTTAATTCTCCTAATGAAGGAAGAGTAGGTTAAAGGATTTGGGTAAACTTTTATCATTGGCTCTCTTTCAAATCATGAGCTGAAAAACAGGCATACAGGATGTTAAGGGGGGAATTTAATTAATTAAAATGATGAGTTCAGCATAACCACCCATACAGAAATGTAATATGTGTGCATATACGAAATACCCATATATGCAATACATGTTTTATATATGCCCTATTCATATACAGGGGTGGGCTGGGGCCAAAAAGTGGCCCTGGACTTTTTGGCACAGAGCGGCCCACCAAACCCGGTCCGTAACACCAACCATAAATGAGTGGCATATTCTTGACATTATAATTTGTCTTTTCTGGTGTATATGGCAAATAGTAAATCATTTTAAAGAATTTTTACAAGGGACAGTCACTAAAGTTAAATACCAATATTATCAGTCCATATGACACAATGATCTGGTATCGTCTAGACGACTTGAACAGTGCAGAATGCAGACTGTTTTTATGGGTCCTTTCTATTGGTCATATAGTTGTCCTTTTTCAGGAATTTGACATCTATCATTTTAAGGAATAGAGCTCCAATTGTGGAAAAGAGTATACAAATTATTTTGATGATGAAAAATACAGTAAAAAGTACCGTGAAATATATAATGTTACAATTTAAAACAGCTGTCTTATATGTGACTATGTAGTAAAATATAATTGATTGCTGTGATCAAAGCTGAATTTTCAGCATCATTACTCTTCAGTGTCACATGATCCTTCAGAAATCATTCGAATATGCTGATTTGCTGCTCAAGAAACATTTATGATTATTATGAATGTTGAAAACTGTTGTGCTGCTTCATATTTTTGTGGAAAATGTGATACCATTCAGTCTTGGGTAAGATTTAAAAAATATAAATTAATATTTTTCTTCAACAATGTTGCATTAAATCAAAGATTAAAGAATACAAAAAGGGACTTTGATTAAATTGATATTTACACTTATTACAAAGTACTTATATTTCAAATAAATGCTGTTCTTTAACTGAGAACCATTATACCAATAATAAAACCATTATTAGTAACTGATCACAAATAATAAGTGATAATTAAGAAGCAAATTAGGCAGTATTAGAATGATTTCTGAAGGGACACTGAAGACTGGAGTAATGATGCTGAAAATTCAGCTTTGATCACAGAAATAAATTACATTTTAAAACATCCTAAACCATTTTAAGTGTAATATTTCATAATATTAGGCAATTGTTTTACTGTATTTTTGATCAAATAAATTCAATCTGCTTTCAAATAAATAAATAAAAAGCCTTACTTATTTCAGACTTTTAACCACCAGTGTGTATATAAAATAGGCTAATGCATGTGAATTAATAAGCAAATTATATTTTTATTAGGCCTATAATATAAATCACTTTCAAAAGTCTTCAGATTTACATTGTTCTAGAGTAAGATTGAGAATGATTTTTATAGATTTTTAAACATTTTCTTAGACACGTGAAATCACGGAAAACAGCAGATTTACATTAACTCTTATCTCATGCTGCTGAAAACTGCATTATAGCCTATATTGTGACGATTCGAATAACGCATAAAAATTTGAGAAATTTGAAAAGGCTAGTAGTAGTTTGCATTCCTGAAAATTAATGTCTGTCGTTTAACTAAACGGTTGGCAAATACTGCTGAATTGTCTCGTCATGTTTAGCTGCTTACATCTTACCTCAGCTCGCATTCAAGTCACACAGCTCAGTGTCTGTGAACAGTAAATCCTGCCTTCTACACTTTGATTGGCTATTTCTAACATTTTGACACTGATGAGTGCTTTTGAGCCGGAGCACACTAAATTAATTAGAATTTTTGAATGGTGTGTGCCGCACGGCCTGGGCCACTCGTCTGGGCCGATGGAGGGATATATGTACATTTACTACAATCCATTTTTTATATATATTACGCAAAGGGCCGGCCCACATTGTACAGCGGCCCACCGGGAAAACTCCCGGTGCTCCAGATGGCCAATCCGCCACTGTTCATATATGAATCCTATTAGAAAATGGGACAATTTCATATATTGACATATAAATTTACCCCATACAAAAATATATGTTTATGCATGTATAATACATTTATATGGAATTTATATAATTATTAATATACAGTGCCCTCCATAAGTATTGGAACAGTAAAGACAAAATTGCTCTGTTGGCTGTGGAGTCAAGACATTTACAAATATGATTAAAAGATAAATATGAGACAAAACCACAGAATGTCACATTTTATTATTGGGTGATTCAACACATAGATGTTTTACCAGCTAAGAAGATCAGCACTTTTAGATTTCATCCCTCTATCAGTCTATCTGATGTGAGCATAAGTATTGGAACAGTTGCCTCACAGGTCTTTCTAAGTGATCAGCTGTGTCCTGTTGCATTAATTCTGAATGTGTTGTATCAGTTATATCTATTACTTCTGCATTCTGAATCTTGCATTCGATGATGACACACAAACCAGGATGAAGATGAGGGAGCTGACTTTGAGAGAAAAGCAAGCAATTTGGATGCTAAAAGAAAAGAGGAAGTCAATTAGAGCTCTAGCGAAAAATAAAAGTCATGGAGAAATCAAGAGTTTGGAAACCACCAGCAACCAACGACTACCTGATCAGCTGAGAAAACAACAGTAGTTGATGACAGACAAATCATAAAAGCTGTGAAAATGAACCCTAAAAGACGTGTCTGTAAAATCACCAACAACCTCCAGAAAGCTGGGGTGATGCTCTGACAATCTACTGTCCTCAGGAGACTTTGGCACAGAATTACAGATGCTACACAGCAAGATGCAAACCTCTGACCAGCACCAAAAATAGAAAGGCAAGATTAGAGTTTGCGAAAAAGCACAAAGGTGAGCCAGAAGAGTTTTGAAACTGTGTTTATGGACCGATGAGACAAAGATGAACCTTTATCTAAGTGATGGGAAAGCAAAAATGTGGAGAAAAAAAGGGAACTGCAAATGATCCCAAGCATACAGCCTCATCTGTAAAGCATGGTGGAGGTGGTGTCATGGCATGGGCATGCATGGCTGTCTCTGGAACAGACCCTCTCACCTTTACTGATGACTTAATGTATGATGACAGTAGCAGAATTAATTTGGAAGGGTACAAAACCATCTTGCCTACCAATATTCAAGAAAATGCCACCAGATTCACCCCCCCCCCCCCCAATAATAATTTATTATATGATTTACAATGAGCAGTATCTTTTAGGCATATATGGCTAATAAACTTGCATATATAAATTCAATATATGTTGTTAACAAATGGTCAAAACATATAGTACCATATACAATTTTGATATATATATTGTTAACATATATGGTAATATCATATAACACAATATACCATTTTAATATATTGTTAACATATATGGTCATAACGTGCAATGCCATATAAAAATTAACCATATACATCATTTAAATATATGTTTATAAACAAATTTTACTATGGGAATTTCATGTATGTTATAAACCTATACATACATATATCCAGAAGATGGATATACGTGATAATAATATATTGTCTTATGTGTCACATATATGACAACATCGCTACTAATATAGGGACATATACTGTAAACTACAGAGTCAACTATTTGTATAAATAAATGAATAAATATTACATACATATGCAAATAAATATATTTCACTTACAGCTGTTGTATAAATTTCTTTGAATTTTGAATTCTGCCAACTGAATTCAGTGTAATTCAAAATAAAATTCAGAAACTGAATTACTTCTTAAAAGCTATTGTCAATTAAAGTGTGAATGCTGCACAACCCTGTTAGGTTAGACGTTGCATAACAAATTGACATATTATTTATAGAAATTTGGATTATTGCTCACATGTCAAAGACCGCAAGCTATCTTTTTTGTCAATGAAAGCAAACCCAGGATCAGTGTTCTGGCAGCGCATCAAAGCAAGGCAGAGAGAAAGTTAAAGACTGGGATTAATGACAGCTCTTGATTCAGATAGTCATAGAGGCCTGTGAAGAGATATGCGCCTTTTAAGTTAAAACGTGCCTGGCAAATCACAAGTGAACTACTAACAACAAAAAGAGACTTTTATCCTTATTTTAAGGAATAGTTTATCAAAAATATTACATTCATTGTATGAAAAAAAAAAAAAAAAAATCTTATTTTGTGTTGCACTGAAGAAAGAAAATCTTACAGGTTTGAAACAGTGTGAGTGAGTGCCTAAACTATTTTGAATTAAATAATTTGACAATACAGCATATTCTTCTCTGACCCCTTAAATTTGGGGGCAGCATCAAAGCACAGAGACCGCTGAACAAACCTCTATGTATTTGATTCTAAATGTACTGTAACAGCAAATATGTACTTTTGGACTTTGTATGGGGCAAATTAGTTGTGTGTCCCTTAGCGTAACGTCACTTGCACAGAGCGGGTCACTTGGACTCCAGCTGGCCCTTTGAAACTCTTGCCTGCATTCAGATCTGCTCGGTGTCTGGCCCATCGACATTAAAAAGCAGAACCCTCAGGCCACGAGCCCAGAGCCGCTCGAATGAAGTCAGCGTAGGGTGAGTATGGGAGCCTAGAGATCTGAAGGGGGGTGATCGCTCTGAGCATTGTCCAGCACCAAATACTGTGGTCTAAAGTTTCAAGCCCAATTGTCAGGAACAGACCTAAGAATAGTGTCTGAAATAGCAGGCGACTCTGCCAGAGTTTGCCTCATTGAAGAAATTATTGGCGGGCATGCTTCAACAGACACCTGCCATTACGTATCCTCGGAAGCATCCCTGTTCCACACTCTCATCCCTGGGCCTACACCAGCAACACTTCCCACTCACAGTTCCTCTCTCTTTCCAAAGGCTTAGTGTGTGGGCTGTGCGGTTGGGGAGTGGACAGGAACTCTTTTCAGGGCCTAGGCCGGTTTTTCTCTCGCTTCTCCCAAGGAGGCATGACACGCTGTTGAAAAGTCAAGTGCCACTTGTGAAGTTACATACTGAGTCGGTTCCAAAACCTCAACATCACAGACATACCTCTGGCACAATACCTGTTCAAATAAGAATATCTGCATTAAGACAGCATTACATCTCTCATACATAAAAATTAAAAATACAATCCTATAATGAATTGCAACAAGCTCAGCAGGGAAGACTGGTTTATATTTACATTTCTGGACCGATATTGATTACCAACATTTTCAACTCTTTAAACTAGAACTAATGTTTTCAAAAAACACCCACTTGACTCAAAACCTAGAATGTGAATTTTGTAATGCATATAGGCAATCTGACTAACTCTTACCTACCTCTTAATTTTCTGACAAATGAGTTTCATTTGATTTTCTATGAAATGTGAACATCATCATGATAGGAATGAGCAAAAACATCAGAGATTGAATAACCTTTGCATATATCATTGGAAACGTCTAGTAGAGCACAACCAACATATGTTTCACTCACAAACTAGCAAGAATCTCTATATGATGTACATTTAGATGCTCTTCACATGATGCATTAAAAAAAAAACAGCAAAACAGAACAAAACAGGGTCTCCTGATAATTTTTTTTTAATTATTTTTAACATTAAAAAAACAGTATGTATAGTCCAACATGCAAAAATAAATAAAATCAAATAAAAATTGTTTAAAATTTTGAAGTAAAGCAGGGTATCCTGATTGATTTTTATAAATATTTTTAAAATTAACAGCATAAATGGTGTGCCGTGCAAAAACAAATAAAATTAAATAATAAGAATGTTTTTTTTTTTAATGTTTTACATTATAGCACTTTTAAATCACAGTAACTATTATCTGAAAACTGAAAAACGGTCAGTTCTGCTCTGGTTGCATACTACCACCCATAATCAAACACTTTAAATCTTCTCCATCACCGCTGATTTGGTTTAATCTATGCATACTTCTCTAATGAGCTGAAACTGCAGACTCTCTCCAGGATTTATCAAAATGCAGAGGTCTGACGGCAGGATTATAACCGGTCGTATTGGTTTACAGTACACAATCTACTGATATATACAAACATGCACTCAGGGACACGCAACATGAAGCTCTTGTAACCAGTAAGCTCTGGTCAATTTGTGGATGAACTGAGGCCCGCTGCATGCTGGGAAAACAACCCAAAAGACACTAACATTGATTGAAACCTGTCCACAGTTTACCCATCCGGTTAAACATTTACAGAAAATGCTTTTTCAACCCACACGGCTAGGAAGAGGGAGCTGAGTGGCCGTGTTGTTTTTCCAAACAGGCTGCAGAGAGCAGAATGTGTCAGTATGAAAATGTAATGCAAGAAAAACATAAGCAGCTGCGATGCCCGAAAAGCCGGCGTGCATCCGGCACTCTTTCGTCCTTACATAACCATGTGGCCTTTTGTGAAGGTTGTAACTTCAAGAACCCACTGTACCACGGCGGCATGAAATAACAGTGTAGAATGTAATTTAATTTCCTTTCTTTTGTGGAACTACACGACTCACAGGAAAGCCAATGTCCGGCAAAACAGGACCAGGTGTGGGAGGATTTTGCAAAAGCTAACTGTTGGTTTTGGTGGGTGCAGAATGGCTTCCCTTGGGCATGTACAAGAGGTTTTTGGAGCTCAAATTTGATACGGCTTTCACTTGGCCTGGCACATCATATGATACACTTACAATATAGTTTAGAAACCGAAATTGAAGTAAAGATATGCCAAAGCTGGTCCTAAAAATGACCACTGCTTGCATAAACAACTCTGATTCTCAAATGACTATGGAAATTAAGCTTTCAGATGAAATTGTATATATATATATATATATATATATATATATATATATATATATATATATATATATATATATAAACAAACATACTGTTCTTATCGATAACTATTAAGTAATATATTTGTTCAATTTAAAAAAAGCTGAAATAAAATGTAAGTTTTAGATTAAATATTTAAGCTAAAAAAAATTGTGTTCCTTTTATGTAGCTAATAAACTTACTAACTTAAAATTAAACAAAAATGATAAAAATAATTTCTTTTTTACTAAAAAATAAACTAAAATTCAACAGAAAATATGCAAATAAAGCTAGTTCAAAATCTTTATAAAAACTACAGTGCTATATATCAAAATACTAAAATAACACGAAGCGAATTCTGATTTAAACCAAAAAAAAAAAGAGCTAGTTGACATCTTTCCCCATTAACCACAAGTATAAAAGACAATTAAACCATTTCTACTATTCTGTCCTACAGGAACTTCCACTGGTGTCCTCTGTGTGTCCTCTACATCATTAAAACATCTGTTCAGTGTCTTAGTATTTCGTACTCTCTTAGATTCCACTTAAGAAAATTGTTCTGAGAAGTAATTTTTCACTATCCTCTGGGAGCAGTTCCCCATTTTTTTTCTCCCCCATTTGATGAAAAAGCATTTAAGATTTCATTCAACCTAAACTACCCGCCGTGAGCCTCTTCTCAATACACGCTGGATCATGCCAGCACTTTTCTCTGTCTTTCTCTTCTACTCTCCCTCTCTCTTTTTTATCTGTTCTGTAATTGCATATGCAAAGACTAAACAGCGAAGTTGTACAGTCATAAATCAGAGGCCTGCTGAGGGAGCCTCAATGATTCAGCAGCCACTGTGCACAAAGGAAATGTTCTCTGCAGACGAATGAGATTCAGTCCTCGAGTCTGTGCATGATTTTGTGTGCTTCTGCTGATAAGTTCTATATGCTAAACACGGATTTCAACAAAAAAGTATGAGATGTTGAGATGAGAAGTATGCTGGTTTTCAAAGATGCTTCTCAAATAATAATAAAAAAGTTAAATATGAATGCACATTAAATCAATAACTGGGTTACTTATTACAGCATGCAAATAAAGATCAAATTGAAAAGTGCTTTATAGATATCCACTTATATATTAACACTCATGTTCTAGAAACAGTGCAAACTAAAACAAAACTTTATCTTTCACTAATATATATATGTGAATATGAATGACCCTTAAAGTGACAGCTCACCCCTAAAAATGTCATCATGTACTGACCTTCTTGTCATTCTAAAGCTGTATGCATTTATTCTTCTGTTGAACAGGAAAGAAAATGTTTTGAAGAGCATTTTTGGGTGACCTGTACCTTTAAGGTTGTAGTATTCCTCAACAGCAAGCAATTTGATAATCAGTTAGAATTTGACAAATAATAGTGACCTAGTTTCAGTGTTAAGATTTGAGCCTTTGAGGAAACAGCTTGATGTCAACGTTTTCCTCAGGAAATGCCTTGGATTCATTTTGTGAAGTACTGTTGATCTCCATTTGGCAACAACAGCCTCCTGAGTGTCAAGGACTGCCTGAGCTTCAGCTTTTGACAAGCGGTTGAGCAACAAGCTTATAAAACTCAGTGATAACACACTTGGCACGGTGCTAAGTGTGGGTCTCAGGAAGACACTTTGCTAAGTACAGCTACCATTAGTTTACAGAAAGAATGTATTAAAGTCTCTGGAAATATTTGCTTTGACAGTGCAAAACAAGATACAAATCTTCAAGCTCTCTTAGATTAGCTCTGCCAAAGTTGAAAATGCAGTCCAAATTATGGACTTTTACACTGTGTCCTAACCAATATCCACGTGATGAGCAATTTTTTTCACAATGAATGAATTTTTTTTTTTTTTTAAGTTAGATACAGAATATTGTACATTTTAGTACCCACCTGCATTATCAGGAAAACTAGATAACACTATTGTTAACACTACACAGCACTGAGGATTTTTTAGGCTACTATTTAAATTATATCATTTTAACTTGCTTTAACAGGTCGGAGAAATATACTAAAATTAAACTAAATAATATAAATACCAGAAACTATTAAACACTGAAAATACTAAAACTAAGAGTAAAGAGAGTAAGAACTAACAAAAACTAAACTGAAAAGACAGCCTGAAAAAGATTTTTTCAGACTTTTCATTTATTTGCCCTTATAAATTCCTTGACTGAACTGGCAGGGTGTTTTGGGTCATTGTCCTGATGCAATATGAAGCACTTCCCAATGAATCTGGTGGCATTTTCGTGAATATTGGTAGGCAAGATGGTTTTGTACCCTACTCTTTTGTAAAGTTGAGAGGGCCTGTTCCAGAGGCAGCCATGCATACCCATGCCATGACACCACCTCCACCATGCTTGGGATCATTTGCAGTTCCCTTTTTTCTCCACACTTTTGCTTTCCCATCACTTAGATAAAGGTTCATCTTTGTCTCATCAGTCCATAAGCACAGTTCCAAAACTCTTCTGGCTCACCTTTGTACTTTTTTGCAAACTCTAATCTTGCCTTTCTATTTTTGGTGCTGGTCAGAGGTTTGTATCTTGCTGTGTAGCATCTGTAATTCTGTGTCAAAGTCTCCTGAGGACAGTAGATTGTCAGAGCATCACCCCAGCTTTCTGGAAGTTGTTGGTGATTTAACAGACACGTCTTTTAGGGTTCATTTTCACAGCTTTTTTGATTTGTCTGTCATCAACTACTGTTTTGGTAGCGACCACATCACACTACAGAATTTTAACCCACATACTAAAACACTGCTAAAACACAAAAATATTACACAACTGTAGTCAAATTTTGTTTATGTCACCCAAATAAAGGATTATGCTTTCCCTTTTGTCACTACTGAAACAATGATGACATGTTTTGGTTGTGACTGTAGCGACAATTTTATGATAATGTTTCGGTCATGACTGTTTCGGTAATGACAATTTTAGATACTTTTGAACCTAGCTCAAAGATGCTAATCAGCACATGGTTAGCCAGCACGGTTCTGAACAGTTGTACACATAAAAACTAAATGTTATGGAATAATTTCCAAAAAAATGTGTTTAATTATAGAAAAGCTGTGTTCGGTTGTGACGTTCTTTAAAGTTACACACAGATTTTTCATACTTTTGAGCACATTTACCTCAAAATAATGGGGCCTATCTACACATGTAGCTATGGGAAAGAGTGACACATAAATATAATATAAATATAAATCACATTCACCTCAAAACATTAGATTCATCCGTGCCAGAGTACAGACCACGCACGGAAGATAATTCCGTAAGTAACTGCAATTCCAGGTTTTCAAACAGATGGCGACAAAGAGGCAAAACTTACGGACTGCAGCTTTAAATGCTTTTTAAATGTGTTTTTTTGGTTGTGAAACAGGACAGCAGTTTGCATAAATTCTGTAGCATGGCCTATATAAATGTTTCTTAATTATAAAATCCAAAGACTATTATAACTGAGCTGATATCAGCATGACAGCTAAGATGACAGCATATAAGTAACAAATCGTAATTCTTGTCAGTCATAATAAAATAGGCCCGCTGACAGGAATGTAGCTGTGTGCCGAGAGATATTAACACAGCCTTGCTGCTACTAGACAATTTCATAGTGAATATACCTGTTGCAGTCAATATTGACATTTTCATGTGTATCAGTCGGGCAGGCAGGCAGCCAGCATTATAGCGCACAGTGAAAGATGGCTGGATGTGTCAGACAGTGTATTTTGCTGACGCTCCTTCATCGTCTCTCCAGTCTGTGGGGGGTTGTCTAGGATAGCCTTGGGGAGAAAGGACCGAGTGTTTTCTTTTCTGTTATTTCAATTGCTTGTTTGACACCATGACACTCCAGATGCCCCGGAGCAAAAGTAAAGTCACGGCGCCTACAAGGAGCCTCTCTGGTGTCACAGGTCTCGACAAGCAGCTGCCACCCAAGGCATCCCCACAGCAGACACTGGAAAGGTGTTGAAGAGAGCGTGTCTCAGCACATCAGACCCCGAAGGGATCCAAGGGCAATCACAGTACACACGATTCAAGGAGAAAGAGGAATAGGCTGAAAAACAAACATGAGATACAAACCACTAGCTTGAATAAACATGAGATACATTTGGTTGTAAGGAGGCTGGATTTTCTGGAGTGAAGCGGTGCAAAAGTTCACAGGTGCATCTTTTTACCTGACTTTAGCTAATGATCCATGACTGTATTCGTAATTTTAGTGTGCATTTTATTTTAAAAATATTGATTGGTATAAATTTGGATTCATCAGATTCGTTATTTTGATTCCTGGTTTTGTCACTTTATCAGAAGCAACTTAAAATACATTGACAGATGCTCACTTTGAGCGGCGTTGATACTGTTAACTAGAATGATTAAAAATCTTATTCAATAACTGACATAAAAAAAAAAATATATATATTAGCTGAAAAACAAAAATGAAAACAAGAAATGTTTCAAACGGTTTAAGCTAAATAAAAATATTTTGAATATATTATTCTGAAATATTTTGGTATTATTTTGGAATTCGATACCACAATCAATTATTAGAGAATGTACATCATTTAACTCATTTAAGCATCATTTTAAGAAATGACTTCTTCGTAACCAACAATGTGAACATTAATGTTGTTTATATATCTTAATAAGCTGCTTTCTATTTTTTTTTTTATACATATTTCTTTATTTTTTATTGTCAGTTTGTATATTTTTGGTTGAATTTCGTTGTTATTGTTTTTTCTATTTTGTTTCCTTTTTTCCTCTAGTTTTTTGGCTTAATAACATCTGGCAAAGGGACTACCAATGAAAACTAGCCTTTGGGCTAATTTGGGTACATTTACATTCATGAAAGTTGATTAATGTACACTGTCCCTTTTTGTGAAATAAATAAAATATTTTTTTAAATAATAATAAAGATGACAAACTTTTAGTCAACCTCATGTTGTACCAAACCTTTTTCATTCTTGCATGAAGCCTAAAAATGACATTAAGCCAACTTCTGAGGCTGGTTTTTATTCCATACAAATTGACAAGCCCCAAAAAGCACAAAGCGTATTATAAAAGTAGTCTAAACAACTCATGCAAGTCTTCTGAAGTCATATGATGACTTTTCTATGAAGAACAGACCAAAATTTAAGACGTTCACTATTCTAACCAAAGTTTACAAATATAGTTTGGGCTATATTCCAAGTCATCTGAAGTAATATTAATAATAATCTCCCCCTCTGCTATAGCTTTGAAATCTCATATGCAGTTAAATAACCTATTGTAATAGAACACATGCCATGCAAGAAACAGTGGCATTTGATATAATATGATTTAGCACTTTATTGTCAGACGGGTCTGAAATTTTTCTTGCATGATAGTATCTGTGTCTACAACAATCAACATCCTTTAAACAACAACATACACTTCATCCATACAGGAACAAAACACAGGAACATCAAAATTGCCATGAAATCTGGTGTGACATCTAAATACGGCATTTTTCTAATTGAACTCAAGTTGGAATAAGATCTGTGAACTCTTTAGATTAGCGACTAATGTCTTAGATTTCAGTCTGTTCTTCACAATAAACTAACATGAGGCTTGAAGTTGTATGCATACACTGCCATCATTTGGAAATAAAGCAGCTCTTTTTATTGGAACTACATGAAGGTGAATAAATGATGGCATTTTCCATTTTTGCATGAACTTATCCTTTAAGTGCCATGCTAAAGGTCATAATGATGACAGAGTTCCTCAGATGTGTGTTCACACATGCTGCAAAATAGTTCTTCTCAAAACCCTGGATATGGACAAAATATTCTAGACTTCTTGAAACTGATGCAAAGTTAAAGCCAAGGGAACATTATGTAAGCCAGCATCTGCGCACTGGTTAAGTGTCATTACTAAAGATGTTCCACTTGTCAGGTCCTAATGCATGCTCTATCATGTTTGAGGCAGCCGCCTGACATATGAACAATGCTAACTACAGGTGGTGCACTATGCTCATAGTTAAGACCATGCACAGTGAGGTTTCAGATAATTAAGAGATGCTCAGTGTGATGAAACTTCTGAATGTTATTCACCAGCCGCTGTGCGGAATGATCCTTCATTTGAGATGCAATGCCTGGGTGCCAAATCACAACATTTAGTTAAAGCTATACCGAGGAGTGGCCACACAGTAAAAGACAAAAGCGTGCAGCGAACACAAAGAAGAGGATCAGAGGTCCTGGATGTAGCATCTTCTAGTCAGTTTCATAATTACAACATTCATTCATAGTTCACTGCATTAATGAGCCTTAATAGACAACATACTCTGCATTCATTAGATCAGCCATAATTTGTGTTTTCTGTTAAGCAGAAACAGAAGTTCTGGACCAGGACGTGGACACTGGTCTTGGCTAACATGATTTCCACAAGACTTTCAGTGATCGTACTCACAGGACTAACTGGTTTGATGCAGATTTTGAATTCTTCTCACAGAAAACAGTGAGAAAAGAAAGTTAAATGTGTATGTTACTGACCACACACCTCACTGCCAAGTAATCTGCCAAATGGAGTTTTGATTAAACTGTTAGTTAAATGATATTGTCATCATTTACTCACTCTCGCGTTTCCCCAAGTCCAACTACTATATTATTTCTTCCAGAAAACATTAAAGAGAACGAATGCAGAATATCTGAGCTTCTGTTTTCCATGCAATCACAGCAGACGGTGATTTATACTGCTAAGCTGCAAAAAGCAAAATAAAAGTATCATTTGAAAAGTCCATGTGACTTAAAGGGGTAATTTGCCATTGGTAAATTAAAAGCTGGCTGTCAATGCAGTAAAAATCTAGAGAAAAGAGGCTGTGGAGACTTGGTGCAGGTTACACAGAGAAAAAGTACACATTGTTCATTTACATACACTTCCAACTACGTCACAATGCGAAGTTGGTTGAAAATCGGAAAACTTACCCTTTATCTGCCATATTCAATGTCTTTGAGAGCCTTACAATTGTTGTTTGTGACAAATAGATAATACAACTGATATATCCACTGAAAAATCTCCTCTAAAATCATTTGCAGTCATGTTTGTATGGAATGCAGAAGCTTTGACATTAAGCCTAAAAATGTTGGCTTAACATATTTCAGGTGCATGGCAAAAGGTTAGAACTGCTTATCCTGGCCTTTAGAGCAAAAAAGATGGCCTCTGGTGACACACACATGGGATTATACAAATGATATTATCAAGGCAACAGGCAGCACTGTGCATGATACACTTATTTCCCTATTCAGAAAGAACTAACACCTGAGAAAGTTTCAAAGACGTATACATCCGTTATTCGGGGACCACCAAGACAAATAAAATAAATGCAAACATTACTGTGTCAATAGTTTAACAGGTGATAAGCTTGTTTGCTTACTGAGGGGGATCAATGGTTCCATGGTCTAAACTAAATTTCAACACTGATCATCCTCCTGCACCCACAAGTGTTGGTTTCATTGCCACATATGTTATAGGCTGTCACAATGTTATAGATCTCCAATTGCTTCTAAAGGAGGCACAAAAGAAGCTGACCTCAAATGTCTAATGCTGCTGCTCATGTGATCTAATCTGATTGTATCAAAACCCAAGTACCATAATAATAAAAGCATGGTTTATATGGTACTTTATCCACCTAATTCAAGTAAGTACAACAGGGTTTCCACAGAATTTGACAATGAGTTTCCATGGTTTTCCCAGTGTTTTCGAGTGTTTGTGACCAGACCAGATAAGCGTAACATAACTTGATAAATTTGGACCAGCGATGACTATAGAAATTTCCATGATTTTTCCAGTCATTTTTTAAATGGATAAAGCCCCGTTCCCATCGGCAGCGACCTGCATTGATGAAACGACCTGAACTCAGTGACCGCTGAGGACAGGATGTGGGTGTGTCCAGCAACTCAAAGTTGAGAAAAGTTTAACTTTTGCAAAAATTGAGCACCTTATGTAGATATTTTTGTTTTCCATGAATTAGATATTGCTCTATAAAAATTTAATAAAATACATATAAAATGTTTTTTTTTTTTAAACCTGTCATGAGTGTTGTGCAAGTATAACATAGGGCTATGTTGATTTAAATTGTTTTTTTATTGTATTTTTATGTTTATATATAAATGTATTACTTCCACTTTATTATTATACACTTTTTTTATAATTACTTATAAAACTATTATTTTGTAGAGCATTTCTAGCTGATTAAATATCTGAAACATATTTTAATATTTCAATAAATAATACACAAAAATAAACAATAATTAACCATAAATATTAACTCTATGACCATGACTTTTTAATACTATATTAATTCCCATGACCTTCCCAAATAAATCCCAATTTTAACACTGACTGACATTCCCAGGGTTTTTTTGTTTGTTTTTTCCAATGACTGAGAATCCTGATATGAACAAAATCAAGCACTTATAAGCAGATGCACCAGAAGCAGTTCAGACAGAAGTTGGTGATCTAACAAAGGGGCTGTATAAACAATCAAACAAGATGGTGGAGAAAAGGGTGTCAGGACAAAGACCCTGCACTGATATTTAACTCAGTGCTGATTTCCCAAATCAAGGAGAAATCAACATTGAGGAGATATCAAAGTGCAACATCACCCGTACGATATGCATAGATTTGGGCAGCGGCTGTGCATCAGTTCATGTTCACGAAGTCTTGAGACTCACCACTGTGTCCTGACTCCTGGTTGGGCATGGTGGGCTCCAGGTCCACTTTGTTCTCGCATCGTCCGTGTCCCTGTATCAGCTGGTCCAGCGGTAACTCTGAATTCGCGCTCGGGTAACACCTCAAACCGCTCCCGCATCTTGGCGTGTAGACGCCGCACAGCTCGCCCTTCTGCCGGGAGCAAACCGGACAGCATCCGCATCCCGGTTCTCTGACAATCTCGCAAGAGGTGGTGAGCTTGGGACACGCCGCCTGGCGCTCCGCGGTGCAGCTCGGGCAGCGGAACACGATCTCTCCGAGCGAGCCGTGCAGGAGCAACAAACTGCAGAGCAATGCAGGAAACATGCCGTTATCTTTAAGTCTGACAGATGTCGGGATTCTGCAGGCGACTTCAGGTGGAAAAGTAAAAGTGCGTTTGGGGACAGGTGAGGTTCGCCGGAGAGCTCTGCTGGGTCCTATTTGCTGTCATGTTACTCCGAAATGACATCACGTCAAAAGCCAGTCAAAGTCAAATATAGATAAACAAGTCGATGTCGTGCAACTGTTGGCTAATTCAACTGCGCGAGATGCACTGCTTGTTTTGGGACCATGTTTCTTATGGCTGCAACAATTGTTATGTTTCCAAAGTTCTAAATTGGAATTACTATAGTAACATTTCCAGCCAAAAAAAAAATAAAAAAATCATGTCTCCTACATTTACTTTTATAAAAACAAAGTCAGTTTGCGAATTACAGTAGGCTATCTATTGACTTGAGTGGGAGTGATTTTCTATCAGTTTTCGGTGCGAACAATCAAAATCGTATTTTAGGGCTTCTAACACTGTCTGCTAATGCCCCCCTTAAGGATTGTGTCATTTCAGTGAAACAAAAGTTAAATGTGTTCAGAAAAGTTATCATAGTTTTAGTGACAATTACATAAATTATAAACCAAGTATTAAAAATGTCCATGTTATTAGATTTTTAACAAAAATTAAATTTGTGCCAAGGGGGTGTTTTACCCCACCTAAAGGGCAAAATACCCCACCCTCCACCCCCCACCCCAGTCTGACAAAGCAATTTGCTTAAAACCTTTACAGCAAAATCATAGTACAGGCCGTTTTAGCTTACATTTTAAATATATATAAATTTAATCAGTAATTATGAATTACAAAATTATAATAGTCTATTTGAAAAAAAAAAAAGTTAGCTACCTGATGCTATCTTGAGGTAGTGTTTAAATATAAAGTCCAAATAGTTTTATTCAACCAACCAGTTATAATTCATTTGATGGAAAAACAAAGGGTTTGATGTTCAGAACAGAATAATTACAGTAATTGCTCATTGCCCCCTGGGGGCGTTTTACCCCACCTGGCCTTGGGGGCGTTTGGGGGGGAGGGGGTCACCCCAGTTAACATAGTTACCCCACACACTTGTGTGGGGGGGTAACTGTGTTAACACATGTTTGAGAAAAAATGTTATGTCCAAACACATGTTTGAGAAAAAAATATGTCATTCTGAAAATATAATTATATTTTTATTAAATAACACGTACTCTATATCTACAGGACCTACTGTTCTCATATCATATATAACTGTGATGTTCTACAAAACGACAAGCTTTAAAATACTTTTTTTCTTACTGCTGAAAATTAGATCATTACTGTGAAATCCATTTTTTCTCCGGTATATCACCAGTGTAAGCTTCATGGTGAAAATTTCTACATCGCTCGTCAACATAGTCCATAGTTACAATAAAAATTTATCTTAACTTTATCTTGTGGTTATTTTGGGAAAAACAGTAGGGGGCATTTTCCCCCACTCTATCCTATGTTTAAACAAAACAGCTAGTGATATTTTGTGATTTATTTTTGATATCTGAGTCTGTAATAAATTGATAATTTTTAATTAATGCAAACCACTACTGTCCTACTGTTGGTTACCTCATAAGGCGATCACGTGCATTTATTTAGCCCATTCTGACGATTTTTTAGTTACCCAGACTTTTTGAAAAACTCTTGAAACTTTACTTAGATGTAAAAGCGGTATCTTTTTAGAACGTTTTATTTTGACTTAAAACACATTAAGGAATGACAGAAAGATTATGTTTACATTCTTTCCTATCTTAATTCATGATGATTTTACAGTAATAACAATAACAGTAATTTTGGCATGTTGGGTAAATCTAAATGTAGTGGTAGTCCACCTGTTTGTTCTCTCTAGAAATATAGATACATGGGTTTTAATGTTTTCTGAAGAGAATATGAGTGGCGGTTGCTTGTCAAATTGGCCAACCATAATACTAGATTGTTGTGGGCGATTGTCATAACATTGCTATGCAGTTGCTGGGTTGTTTTGAGTCTTTTTAGCATGTTATGTAATTGCTATGGTGCTCTGGGTGGTTGGTAGGCCATTTATCAATCCAAAGGATTCAACAATCCAAAGGATTTGAGATATAGGCTATCATTCATGTCAGTAGCACAAACACCAGGTGTTTTCATGTGCCAAATTTCTTAAGATGTGTAAGTGTTTTGTAAGATGTTAAACGTGTATGTAAATATGCGTGTCACGGCACTGCACGTGTGCACAACGTATTTTTGAATCTATTTGAGATGATTTTCGAGTTCAGGCATTTACATGATTATTTTTTTTCCTTTCAATTGAATTTTTCTAGGTCTACACTACCGCTTTCAATCTGATTGAAGTTTTATTTGGTTATATCCCAGTCGGATGGATTGAAATGTTCACATGAAGACTTTTCAGTCAGTTAGAGCCATTAATAAACGTATTATTTGAATGCATTTAAACGTAGCTACTGTTAGACAATGCACCGAAGTTTAATACATATAGTTTGTTCAAAACTTGTTCAAACCTAACCCTGGGCAATAGTAGTACCAATGCTTGCATTAGCATGCACCACTAATTAATTCTTAATAATATTTAAGCTCTTTTGCTGATGTGTGCACTTGTTAATTTGTTTTGGCTGCCACTGCTGTTATTTTTCTGGACTTGGCAGAAAAGCCTGCGCTTGACAATAACAGCTGTTGCTAATTTATTATTTAATTTATTTATTTCTGTTCCCAAATCACGTATCTCTCTGTATATGGATCAAGAGCTGTGCTGTTAAACAGGCTTTCTGTTACCCCATGTGTCTGCCTCTCATGGTTGCTGTAGAGACTGAATGTTGTTGATCACTGTTGATTTATGAGCACAGAAACAGCCGCTGACTGAGTAACTCTAGCCTGTAGTAACAAGCTGTCAGGCATAAGGATTCTTTGTTTAATGGATTGTCTATGATTCTATGGCTTCTTCATGCCTGTGCGGCCTGTGGCTTATGAAAGAGACTGGAGGCTTTAGGATGAATTCTCGATTAGCCCTGAATATACAAATCACTGTATATCATCAGCAAAAGAACACATGCAGTCAAATTTGCTTAACAAACCATTTGTCAGATGTAACGTTGCATTTTTACTTTGCTTTCTGATGGAAAAGAATAGCTGATTGATTTTGCCAATTATTTTGGACTAGTTGTACTTCAGTTCATGAAACTTTTTTTTTTATTTTTTATTTTTTATATTTATTTATTCTTCCTTAATCATCATTTTCTCCCACTTGTGTCATTCCAAACCTGTAGTGTGATGCACCATCAGTGGATAACTAAAAGTCAGCATGAAATGGAAATTCACCCTATTTTCTTCTAGAACTTACTGTAAACAATTATTTGTGCATGTTTTATTTAAAAAAATGTTTCAGTCTCATAAATTTCATGTCATAACTAGACCTTCCTGTCTCCAATTTTGAGTGCAATGCCCACATCTCAACATCCAGTCAACAACTGATCAACTTTTCCGATGATCCATTACACTCAGTAGTGATCCATCGCTACTTCAGGTCCCTCGTGACTTTAAATTTTGGTCTGTTTCTTATACAAATCTACTGTATAACTTCAGAACACTAAGAATACAGTGCACTAGTTGTATGGACTACAATTTGTTTTCGTTCCTTTTTAAGTTTGTATGGAAAAGATGTATTCAAAAACTTTCCTTGGACTTTCCTTGGGTCTCTTATTTTGGAAAAACAAATAAATGGCATGAACCTGAGCTGCTGCCGTATTACACAATGTCTTTCCAAGGTCACCATCCGGAATATCATATAATTCCCGCTGCACAGCCAACGAGCCTGGTCTATGTATAAACATCCTCAGAGTTGGTGTTCTTGTGCCACACTAAATACAACATTTGCTGTCACTAAAAATAAATCTGTGTGTGTGGGAAACAGTCTCTTTTTCGTCTTAAGTGAAGTTTTCCGTAATTAGAAATTTCCTCATCCAAAGATTAGGCAAAGAGATTCTGGAAGACAGCTAAGGGTTGAGCAAGCTGGCATTCAGGTGAAGGGACACCTGTAGCATGCTACCAATACACGAGGCGAGAGAGCATCAGGAAAAAAATTATTTTACACTTTTCCACTGTTAACAAGCTTCCTGCATTTGGCCCATGAGTAAATTCTGGGATTTCCAGGCGGAGGTTGTAGAATTTAGCAAAGGATTAAGTTTGACCCACCTTAGATTGGTCTGTGAGGTAACGTCTGACAAGTTGGTCCCTCAACACCATCTCTGAACTAAATTTCTCTTAACACACCAGAATCTGGCAGGGCTTTTTCCACAAGAAAGTGTATACACAGAATCTATGGTGAATAAGCATTACGGTTTTTATTTCTCACCACCGTTCGCGCCAGCTCTTCATGTCGTGTTTTACTGCAGCTCGGGTTAGTTATTATTAGGCCCAGACGACTTTTATTCAGATTTTCAGTGTTGATTTTGAGGGAACATCAACGTAATTCCCAAAAATGCTGAAATGTGTTAAACGGGTCCTAAAGTAGCACTCGCTTGTTGAATTTCTTTGGGTGTACTGTATCTTAAGTAGTCATCCGGTTATATACAGCATATTTCATGAGTGAAACAATAAATAATATTGTCTGTCTCCTCATTTTTATTCTATTTTGGGAGATCTCTACAACCAACTTGCAGATTTAATTTTACACTTCATTTGTCCACTGAAACTTTCCTCCCAGATCATGATATGCGGACATCATTCTCTCTCTGCATTCTCCATGTTTCATTAATTATCCGGCCCCCAGCACACAGTAATTTGTTTGGCACTGGTGAACTTCGGCCAGTCAACTGAAAGGGTTGAACCCTCGGCTTTGCCAAGATGCACAGTCTCCTCTTTGTGTCCAGATATAAATAATTGCATTGAGGGTGGAGAACTGCCTGGACATCTTCCCTTTGGGTTTCTAGGAAGAGTGGCAGCAAAAATCAAAGAGATGTATCAGGCTCACTGAAGGACTGGAGTCTGAGTGCCACCTGGAGGATTAAGGAAGGTCTGATCCGGGTCTAGAAGGTTTTGGGTTTAAGGTCATCTCATGTAGCCTGACTTTTGGCTTTAAGTATAAAGTCTGATCCACATTGCAGCTTATTCTGACCAAGGACTGCCCATTTCGACAGATACAGATCACAACTTTAAAAAAAAAAAATTAGTTGTGGAGTGATGTGGAGTCACTAACCTGACAAAATTTGGCAACTTGTTCCTCAGAGGCACTCATTATATCAACCAAGATTTATTTAAAATAGAAATCCTCCATATAAATGTCTTTACTGTCACTTTTAATCAATTCAATGTGTCCTTGCTGAATAAAATTAATTTATTTAAAAATCTTCCTGACGACAAACTTTTGAACAGTAGTGTTGTGTTCAGAAGCTCTAAAAGTCCTCTTGCTTCTGACAGCTACGGTATAATGTGTAATAAATCTCCAAAAATTTCTGGGTTAAAAGTCTGGAATAGCTGTAGCTTCCTCTTTTTCCTTACTCTGCTGACTCAGAGAATACTTTTCCACGCATTAGATGCACAATTTGATCAGATTTGGGCCTATTCACATTAAACCATGAAAATGTCAACTGCTGTTTTCTTATCTTTGTAATTTGCACGCATGACTATACAGTGCATTTGTTTTAGTTGAGTGGCAGTTGGTTCATTTTGAGTAGAAGTCAATAGGATGCATTCCCATAATCCTTGTCTCTGGAGGCTGTTCATGTCAAACCGTCATTAAAACTCAGGCAACTGGTTCTTGTTTTTGCTTGAGTCAGCTGGTCTATGGCTCCTATTATGTTTGAGTATTTCCTCTCTTAAGGTTTCCTGTACAGTAGATGTGTTTTCAATAGGAGACATATGGCGGTTAATGATCTGGGATGGGTTCAAAATCTGGAAGGGAGGAATGACTCTTGAACTGGGCAGCTTTTTCAGTTCCTTATCAACACTGTACATTTGAGTAAGGAAACAGTCTGTCAGTCTAGTAGTCAAAAACTGAAGACAGCCAGTCGGCATCTTGTTTCTGTCAAACATAACATTCAGGCACTATCTGTTGTTTTCTGCCGTCCTTATTTCTGTGCTGATAAACTTTTGCTTTATTGGTTTAGTTATTGATTTGAGAACCTTGGTCTACCATATGATTCAGATGTGACTTCTGTGCAGCTTTTGTTCATAATAAATGCTTTATTTTTTTATGTACACTTCAAGTTATTGCAAATGATAAACCATTTTTATTTTGGGATTTTTGTATGATACACTACCGTGAAGAAGTTTTGGGATTGATAAGATTTTTAGATGTTTTTGAAGGAAGTCTCTTATGCTCACAAAGGCTGCACATATTGGTGAAAATAAACAGAATTATTGTGAAATATTATAATTTATAATAATGGTTTTCTATTGTAATATATACATTTAAATGTAATTTATTCCTGTGGTGTCAAAGCTGAAATTTTAGCATCATTATTCCAGTCTTCAGAGTCACATGATACTTCAGAAATCATTCTAATATGCTGATTTGCTTTGATAAATAGAAAGTTCAAAAGCACATTTATTTGAAATAGATATTATGGAGTGAAATTGCTGATTTAAAAAAAAATCATTAAAAGTTGTTTTTGTTCTTTTATTGCTAGTATGTCTTCTTAAGAAGTTGTCATAAAAATATTGTCTTAAAGAGATCTTGAAATAGCATCACCTTTAATTGTGTTCATCAATTTTTCATGGTTTTTCATCATTTGTTTCTGATGCCCACATTGACCAGGACTCTGTGGTAGATTATTGTAGAGATATTGTTGGACCTCCCTGGTTAAAATAATTAATTCAAAGCAGTCAGATGAAGTGTAATGCACTTAACACTAAGTTATAACTTGATTGTACTTAAAACTTTTAAGGCAGCAATTAAACCTGAAGAGGGTTGACATGTTTTACAATGTGTGTAATAGAAATTATACTTTGCTTCTGACTCTTGGTAGCAAAATGTTTAATTTTTGCCTTAGGGCCAGTGAAAATGTTGGCAGGGCATGGAAACTACTGGACCAACTGAGCCAGCAAAAAAATAAATGAAAAAATCCTTATTGTTGAGACCTGCAACGGTCCTAATACGGATCCAGTCTGTGTGTTTGTTCAGAGGCTAACGGGATTAAGCTTGCATCTCTCTAAAATGGAAATGTTTTCACATAACCACTCCTGGAAATTTTTCCCATCGCAAATGGCTTGTGATTGAAACGTGTATGTTGCCTAGCAACTCCAGATGAATGTGCATTAGGTAAATCATTTTACGTTGTGTGAAAATCCAGAATGGTGCTGAAAGGTATTTTCACAGCATTTATAGGTGTCCATCTTTCAAGCGGTTGTCTCATCGAAGCGAATTTAACTGTGGAGCTGGAGAATGTTTCCATTGCTCACGCTGAACTGTAATTGAAAGGAATAGAGACAATGATCATCTGGACTTGCTAACACCCAGGACGAGAACTTGGATTGATGAAATGAAAGAGGTGAGCAATGTTTTCCAGTTCCACTTTAATTGCGGTTTAAAATTAAAAGAAACAATAAGGCCCCACTCTGTTCTGCGCTCCAAGGAAAGCACCGAACGTGGGGTAAACGTGGTCACCCTGGACCAGAAATGGACCCGCTTCCACCACAGCACAGTTGGTTGCACATCACAACAGCAGTTTGGCAGAAATGACAAGACTGGTGTCACTCTTCAACCCTGGAGAATCCAGAATATGTTCCAGTGCCTCAACAACTCAAGTGAGTCGATTCTGGATTAAGCAAAGATGATTGTTTACGATGTTTATACCGAGTTGTCAAGCTACCAGAATATAGCCTTTCAGTGAGATCATTACTTCTTCGAAAACCTTTAACTTCGCGGAGGGATAATTATACAAACTAATAAGAAAATGGCTTAAAGTTTTACGCATCACTCCCTAAAAATGTCCTTAATCATTATGAGCCTTTCATGTTGAGGTCTCATTAGTTTGTCTCTGAAATCTGTTACGTCTCGGTCTCAGACGACATGCTCACTTTACTGACCGCCTGATGTGCGCTGCAAATGAAAACTGGAAAGCTAGAAAATTATGAGCTCCAGTTAGATTCCTCGACAGCAACACAACTTTTGGGAGTTTGTTTCCACACGGACACAAAAAGGCATCAGGCTGATGCTTGTGAAGTGAAATAATCACTAGATTTGAAGTTTTGCATGAAATAATGAATACTTTTACTTTGGGGTGCACAGATATTCCGATCACATATTGAGTCCTGCAGTGATAACTTATTATCGTATGCCAACCCATAACAAAAAACCAATAGGATTTTTCCTTCGGCTTTTGGATTAGTGCAGAAGAGAAACCCTGTGACTAAAGGTTTATGATTCTTACACATTTTGTTTATTATGATAATCTTCACAAATGAACAGCTTTTATGACTTCTGAAGCCTAAATACAATCACAAGAATCAAAAAGCTCAACATAGGCTATAAATGAATTACACCACGGTCACATGACTTTGTCACCACCATTAAGCTTCCGACAGCTCCTCAAACTTTCAGGGAAATTATTTTTAGATAAAGACTGAGTTAGAAAAGTTAAAATAAACTCAAGCATAAACACAACAAGGTTGAAAAAGTCAACTAGCGAATAGATGAGTTTTGCTGTTTAATGTCCCAACAACCCCTGTAGTCTCATGTAGTTACTTGTTAGTAACCATTTTTCAAGACAAGTAAAAGCTTTAAAAAATCATGATGGGTATAATTGATGTATTTAATGTTGTAGAATAAAACATGAAAATATCTTTAGCTTGTGTTAACCACTGACTTTATATAAGTCATTTAACCAAAAACCCATTTAAAAAAAACACTGACTTCAGGATCTCGGGACCAGAAGTGCTTTAATCCCAACTCTTTTCCAGGATTTGGCCTACAAAAATGCATCAGCCCTGCAGCACTTCATTCTATACACATTTGCAGTCATTTGTTCTCTTTATTAATATATGCAGAGATTTCTGAGCCTGTGATAATGCCCGCCCCTAAGCGACATGTAAAAACAAAACCAACCGCGGTTGGTCGCGTCACATGTCAGAAAAGCAGGCATTTCGTGATCAGAATAATCTGCAAAGTCGACCAGACTTGCCACAAGTCAAAAATCTGAAAGTGATGTGCCATTTCAAATATGAAATAAAGTCATATCCTGACATATTTCAGAATCCAGCAGTCTTAATGTTTCAATAGTGCATGTAAATCATGGATATGGCACTTACATTTATTCTGCACAATGGGAGGCCTTGTATAGTTTCCAGTGTTGACATAGCAGTATGTGGGAAATCTGCTGATGGTGTTAACATTGATCTAGGGTTCCTGAGGGCCACGCATTTATATACAGTGTGGTCCAGAAGTCTGAGACCAACACTGAAATGCTTCAGTTTTGCATTTAAATCATTTCTCATTGCAAATTATGGTATGAGCATAACAAGTCAAGTGAAAAGTTTGAGTGAAAATTCTTAGGTTTGTGCTGAAACTGACATGAACAAAACCATGTTCACCAGCATCTGAGATGATCCAAAAAGCATCTTTAATGGAAACAACAACATCTGTACAAAGACTCACATGATCAATGTCACTTTTTTATTTTATTTTATTTTTATTCCCATGCAATGCTTTAACAATAGGTGCCTAAGTATATTTTGCCAAGAAAAAAATGCCATTTTATATCGGCTTAAAAGTAATTTATCCATACAGTTTTACAGTTTGATAGGTCATTTGTATAACTTCATAACTTCTTAGTTTAAAATTGTTCAAATCCAAAAACGTTCAACTTGTCTTTGGACCCCCTGTATTTCTGGTAAACACAATGGTGTGAAACTCTTGTCGTTGGCCAAGACAAATATATGCATCAAAATATTTTATTGAATATGAAATGTCTGTTTTAGCCAACACGCATTGTAGTTCTTAACGGAACAATGAAAGATAAGTTTTTATAGCCTAGCATGTAAAATGAGCTCTTCAAATGATTAAATTCGACTCTTTGAAAATATGTGCAATTTTGTTTATTAAATGCGACGGAGTGCCAAACTCCACTCTCGTTCTGTTGTACAAACTCAAACCTCGACTTTGGAGAAGCATTAAAACTCAAACAAAACACAGGAGTTATTAATGCTTTTTGGCTGGGCTTCAGACAGCCGTCATGTTTTATGGTTAGAATTCGGGGAAATGATTTAATGGAAAAGGTTCAAGGCACTAGCCCGGCTGATTCAGCTTTCCTTTTTCCTCTGCAGTTTCACTTGCATACCTAATTCATGTTTACAAATGTTTCCCCTCCACAAGCGCACACACAAATAGATCCCCACTTTCCTTTTAGAGGTCATGGAAAGGTCTGCCCTGCAGGAACTGATTTATGAAATGCTAATGTGGTATGAAATGGCATGGATGGGAAATGTGCTGTTATGATCTCTTTTTTGTGCCTGGCACCATTTTATCTTCATCTCTAGGATTATGAAGACTAACATGCACCAGGCAGCACTCATAAATTTGAGTTTGCATGATTGCACGATTATTCATAAAGATCTTACATCATGACATTTGCATGTGGCCAGTTTGAACAACAGGCACATGCTATTAAAGATAAAAGATAAAATCAAGTCCCATACTATAAATATCCTGTTTTACTTGGGATAACATCACATAGTGGAAGTAAAATGGGTTGCAAACATGTTTTAAATTAAATTTTAATTTTTTAAAGTGGTTTATCCATTAAAAAATCATTCAGTATCCTAATCTATACAGTATGGCACTATTATTATTATTATTTATTTTTTTGCTTTCATATTTATTACTATTGTAGATTTAGATGATGATGATGATTATTATTATTATTATTATTATTATTATGCATAGCTTAACCAGTATGCTCATGCTTTCAAAAATGCTTTCATACTGACGTGGTGTATCCATAATTTACAGTTGCATTTTTTTTTTTAAATACCAAAAATATTTAGATTTAATTTAATTAATTTATAAAAAAAATTTTTAAAATGTAATACAATAAGTAGTAATTTAATATTTAATAAAAAGTAGTGTTTCAGTAATTATACTTATGTCATGCCAAAAATGCTGTTTGACATTGACTTTAAAGTGGCTCTTCCATATAGTTTATTATTATTATTATTAATAATAATCATTTATGTATTTATTTTTAACGCAAACAATATTTTAATGCATTGTATATTGTTTATTTATTTGTATGTATGTTTATTTTATATATATATATATATATATATATATATATATATATATATATATATATATATATATATACACATACATATATACACATACATATATACACAGTATATATATATATATATATATATATATATCCATGCAATACATATCTACATGTCAAATTGCTGTTTCATATTATTGTAAATGTTTATTTTGATCAGGCAGTGAGTTTGTCCTTATCTCCTGGGACACATTGGAACATGGATCACATGCCTGAGAACGACAGGGAAGTACACACAGCAGCCTGGGAAAGGAAACAGACGTCCAAAAGGCTCAGTGGCTGTCACTGCGAAAGCAAATTCCCACTGTAATTAACATCAAGAGTTTCGGTGACTGCGTGTGTCTCTCTCACAGCACAGGCTCTCAAGACACTTCAACTGATCTTCCAGCATAAGAAGGTGATGTAATCTGAGGGACCGCCCCAAAGGCAAGGTAAAAACAGATTATAATCTAGATCATAAAGTAGGTTTTTATTGGAAAAAATATGTATTAACGCCAATGGGTGGTGCTAAGGGTCATAATACATGTTTGTTAGTGAAGAGGGAACTGTTATCCATGATGTACAGATGAGTGTATAAAACATCTCAACATTAGCAATGAGATTTCACAGAAAGCAGATGTTCTCCTGTTTCTCCTAAGAAAAATCAAATGTCTCCCACAGAGTCTCACATTTGCCAAAGGTTGCCAAATTCTCATTCAGATACCAAATGATTTGAATTGCACTATGCCCTATTTTATAGCTTTTTACTATTAGTCTCTCAACGAATTTGTACTTTTTGTAGGAGAACCATTTGAGACAAAATTGATACTTTAATGAAATTTAACTGAGAGCTCTGTTAACTTTCCATTTTCCAAATTTCCTCATCTTAAGTCTCATGAGTTATGAAGGAGAAATCTCTGAGCAATATTTTCCTTTGGGTCGAGACTGACTTTCCAAAAGCTTGAATTTGATAAATTAATGTGTAATCTGAACCCTTGTTTTTGTAAATAAAAGGTATTTCGCACATGTTTCATAATGAAGGATGGTGGGTGTAAAAAAAAAAAAATGTACAAAAGCTTACAAGTGCTAGCGGGAATAATGAGCCTTTTTGGAATATTTTGACACTGTTTGAGCCCAGCTGAGACACATGCTGGTGGAAAGATTGTTCCATTAAATCAGAGCCAAGAGAAAATATGCATCTTGCCCATGTCAGTAAAAGTCAAGCATACTTAGAAGATATAAATCGCCAAATGTGGGAGACTCATCAGAGGGGAACTCTAAACAAGAGCTCTGGAAACATGATAAAGTGAGCAAATGGACCACAGCCATAACCATGTCAGCCGAACAAAGAGACCACTTAAATATTGTGCTTTATGAGACCACCTCCTCAGTCCGCCATGGCTTATATTTCTCATCAAGATAAAGAATATCCCTCGGGCTGCTTTTTGTGAATCTGTTTGAAAGGCATCGCGCTATTAATGCAGGCATTGTTTGGACTATTTAACCTAAACTCGCAGGTTCTCTGCTTTTCTCAGAATTCTGCAGGGATGGAGAGAAGCAATGCCTTTGTGATTTCTGCCTGTTTCATCACGTGTTTAGCGTTCGCAGGTAATCGCAACCTCACTGTATGTCTGTGTAAGAGATGCAACAGACCCTCCATCTTCTGTGTGAATGCAATTAGTTCAGAGGAAATGGCCATTTACAGATGTGAAATCATCCGTTATACATCTTTTAGTGGCTGTTGAAATGGCTAATGCCCCTTTTCTAATGCATCTTCTGTTACTTCGTCCCAGGCTTGGTGGGAGCACAGAAGACTTGGTTGCCGCCAGCAAAGTGTAGGACACTGCCATGTAACAAAGTCACTTTTGATGACGCCGTTTATAAATATTGTGTTGAGCCATTCACTCAGACCATGGTGAACACTAACTACCAACTTAGATGTCCCTGGCCAAGCACTAGAAGGTGAGACACTGCATTGTGATATTGGCTTGACAAATCTATCTGTCTATCTGTCTTGAGCTCTTGTTCAGGTTTATTGAGTGACAGCAGAGGATGGGACAAAAAGAACACTATTCCCCCAGTCCAGATTTGAATGGCTGCTCCTCACAGAGGGTCTGCAGTCTGTAGTCATGGGAAAGTCAAGTCGTTCTGCTTCCCCAGGGTCTTTGTAACATCAGATTTTTATGAACAGTCACGCCAAACCCAGAGCATGACTCTACAGTCTTCAATCTTCAAGACAGCTCGTCCGTGTGGGTCGTCTTAAACCAAAATATTTAGTCCAAGTAATTGCGTATCCCGATGAGCCAACAAATTACAGCCTACCTTCAACTTCACTTGTCTGTAGTGCCAGGACCATCGCTACAATTCAGGGGGCCCAGAACAACATTTTTTTGGTTTGGCCCCTACTTTCTAATGAGTAGGTTACATGAGTGGTTCTCAACTTGTGTGTTGTGACCCAAATATGGGTCACAATTCTATATTGTGAAAACGGGAGGAAACAATGCTAAAAGTAAGCGATAAATGCAACTAGTTATATAATGATGTATAGATTGTCCTATCTATACACGGTCATATGGTTAGTTGTATTTTAATAATAAACAGGCTTATCAGTTTGAAAAAGGGTGGAGAATACATTTCCCATATCGGTTGCTGTTGAATTGAAATTAATTAAAAAATTTTAGTCCATGCATTTCATGGAACTATTAATAAATTTGTCAGATAAACATTGTTGTTTTGGGGCCATTTCTTATGTTTAAAAATTTTAAAAAAATAATGTTTAAAGGAATAGTTCACCCAAAAATGAACATTTGCTTAATATGTACTCACTCTCAGGCCATTCAAGATGCGGATAAAATTTATTTCTTCATGTAAACAGATTGGAGGAATTCAGCATTACATCACTTGCTCACCAGTGGATCCTATGCAGTGAATGGGTGCCGTCAGAATGAGAGTCCAAACAGCTGATAAAAACATCACAATAATCCACAAGTGATCCACACAACTCCAGTCCATCAATTAACATCTTGAGAAGTGAAACGCTGTGTGTTTGTAAGAAACAAATCCATAATTAATGTGTTTTAACTTTAAACCATTGCTTCTGGCCAAAATACCAATGCATAATAACTCTTCCACCAGTGAAAAAGTCCATCCCCTGTTGTCATCAAAATCCAACAACATAATTTGTTTAAAATTAATTTGGACTCTATTTGATTTTAAACTGTCCTTAATGTGCATAATTATCTCCCGATTCAGACTAAACAACGTTTTCACTGGAGAAAGCAATAGTATAGAGGACTTCTGGTTTAGAAGCAACAGTTTGAAGTTAAAATTATTTACTACAACATGCAGCTTTTCACTTCAAAGATGTTAACTGATGGACTGGAGTCGTGTGGATTATTGTGATGCTTTTATCAGCTGTTTGGACTCTCGTTCTGACGGCACCCATTCACTGCAGAGGATCCATTGGTGAGCAAGTGCTGTGATGCCAAATTTCTTTAAATCTTCTGATGAAGAAACAAACTCATTTACATTTGGGATTTTTTAAGGGTGAATAAATTGCAAGCTAATTTTCATTTTCTATTTCCTGAAAATAAGAAATTTACCTGCTATTTTCTCTGGTCTCTCAGACACTACGTCAGCCTGACACTGTGCCTGGAGAAGCAGGCTAACTTAACATGCTGTACAGACGCCTCCTACAGACACTACATGCTGCTGGACATCCATAAGGTTTATTTCACCATGTGCTCATATATGCAGGACCCAGGTATTCCCATCCTGCTGCTGCTCATCGTGCCCTGTATCATCATCCCACTCATTATACCATTCCTCTGCCAGTACTTCAGACTGCACGAGTATAGACTGCCAAACAACGACTGATGATTGGACAGTGTTGCATTTCAGAATGGACAATGTGCATGAATCAAAGTACCCACGGAAGTTTTGATAGGCCTCACAATGTATCTGCAATGATTTTATTTTTTAAAGTATCCTAAAGACCACATTATTAGATTACATTTATGTATTCGGGAGACACTTTATCCCAAGCAACATTAAATTGCATTCAAGGTACAACATATTGTGTAACGTACTCGGTTACTATCGTAACCTCGGTTCCCTGAGATACGGAACGAGTACTGCGTCTTGCTAAAGACGCTATGGGAAAAAGCCTTTTTTCTCCTTTACTGAAGCCTTATTCAATCACGCAGTGAAACTGCACGATCATTGGTTCGTGCAGTGTGTTAAAAACGAACCAATGTGTCGGCAGCGGAGCTGCATGAGCCTATGGCGACGGAGCCCGCCAGATCCCGCCAGAATGGGCGGGGTTATCTGGCTATATAATCGGCCGTCTGGCCATAGGATCCTCAGGTTTACTTCGACTGAAGCGACGACTGAGTCGTGCAGCTACCTGGCACGGCAAAGTACGCAGTACTCGTTCCGTATCTCAGGGAACCGAGGTTACGATAGTAACCGAGTACGTTCCCTATCGATACTCCACTCGTACTGCGTCTTGCTAAAGACGCTATGGGAACACAATTCAATCACGCCGTGCTATGGTAGAGGAACGACTGTGTAAAATACCTCCATAAGCATTCCATGCTCAGAGGGAAGTATAATAGTATACTCGGGCTAAAGCGAGCTGAGCTCGTAGGGGTCACGCTCGGCCCGGGTCATTCCATGCATTCCTCGCATACTCAGCACTTTCAGGGCTGAGATATGCAAGGAACCCATCAGAGAGCTTGAGTGCCCGTGCAGTCAAGAGTTCTCCGTTAGGGTTATTCCCACAACGTAAGTCATACTCATCTAAGCAGATAGGACCCTGGCCTGCAAGGCCGGTACGTCCAGCTTATAAAACCTTGCAAATGTGGACGGCGAGGCCCAGCCGGCCGCCGCACAAATGTCTGTAATAGACACACTGCTAGACCAGGCCCGTGACGAGGCAATGCCTCTAGTCAAATGGGCTCGTACTCCAATGGGGCATTGAAGGCCCAAGGAAGAGTAAGCCAGCGTAACGGCATCCACTATCCACTTAGAGAGTCTCTGCTTCGTGACCGGAAGCCCTTTGGCGCGGTTACCGAAGCTAACAAAGAGCTGTTCCGTGCGCCTGAAGGAGGTGGAACGCTCAAAGTAGATCCGTAGGGCTCTAACATGGCATCACAAAATTAACTCCCGGTCCTCCTCGGAGGGAGGAAGCGCGGAGAGTTTGATGACCTGAGCTCTGAACGGAGTGGAAAGTACCTTAGGTACGTATCCATGCCTTGGTTTTAGGACGACCTTGGAGTCGTTTGGCCCAAATTCCAGGCAGGCGGGGCTCACAGAGAGCGCCTGCAGGTCTCCTACTCGCTTGACTGACGCTAGTGCTAGTAGCAGAGCAGTCTTCAGCGACAGTGACCAAAGGTTCGTGGACTGGAGCGGCTCAAAAAGGAGGGCCCCTCAGGGCCCTCAGCACAGTGGGTAAGTCCCATGTAGGGACAGTAAGGGGCCGAGGCGGATTCAGCCTCTTGGCACCCCTTAGAAAACGGACGATAGCATTGTCCCTGCCCACTGATTGGCCCGCAATAGGGGCGTGGAAGGCCACTATTGCCGATACGAACACCCCGAGTGTGGAGGGAGAGCGTCCTTTATCCGGCAGTTCCTGCAGGAAGGACAGAATCACCGCCAACTCAGATGTAGGGGGGTCCTCACCGCGGTTTAGACACCATTTGGAGAAAACCGCCCATTTAAGGGCATAGAGGCGTCTCGTAGACGGGGCTCTAGCCTCAGAAATGGTATTTAGCACTCGCTCTGGGAGGCTGGTAGGCTCCCGTTGAGCGGCCAGAGGTGAAGCGCCCACAGTTTGGGAAGAGGGTGCCACAAACCATTCACCTGAGAGAGGAGATCTCGTCTCAGGGGCACGGACCAGGGGGCTGCGGTTAGCAGCTGGGTCAGCTCTGACATCCAAGGCTGGTTCTCCCACAGGGGGGCCACCAACAAGACCTTGTGTCGTTGTTCCCTGATTCGCCTGATGACCTGAGGAATCAGAGCGATCGGAGGGTATGCATAAAGGAGGAGGTTGGGCCAGTCGTGGGCCAACGCGTCCTTGGCCTTCGAATAATAGGCTGGGCAGTGAGAGTTGTCTTTGGAGGCGAAAAGGTCTACTTCGGCCTTGCCAAAGATTCTCCAGATCATTCGAACCGTCTGCGGATGGAGCATCCACTCTTCTGAGGGGACGTTGCTCCGTGATAGCATATCCGCTCCTCGGTTCAATCTGCCCGGCAAATTTGCTGCTCTCAGCGAGCGCAAGTTGAGCTGAGCCCACTCCAGAAGTCGCTCTACCATAAGGAAGAGGCGCTTCGAGGAGAGACCTCCCTGGTGATTTACATAGGACACCACTGACATGTTGTCTGAGCGGATCAGCAAATGTCGTCCCTTTAGCTCTGGCAGGAAAAACTGGCAGGCTCGACACACTGCTAGCATTTCTAAGCAGTTGATGTGGAGGTTCTGCTCCGCCTTCGACCAAAGGTCGGTTTGCCTTCGCACAGCGCCCCCAACCCATGTTGGAGGCGTCTGTTGTGACAACTTTCCTGCTTCAGACCATCCCTATGGTCACACCCTTTCTGAACCATCGTGGGTTCTTCCAGGGGACCAGGGCTGTTACACAGGCCTGGCTCACCCTGATATGTAGGCGATCATGTCGCCATGCGTGGGGTGGAACCCGTGGTTTCAACCAGCGCTGAAGGGGCCGCATGCGAAGCAGGCCCAACTGTAGCACCGGCGATGCTGTGGCCATGAGGCCCAGCATCCTCTGAAACGCTTTGACGGGGCGAGCGGTGCCGCTCTGGAAGGAGGCTGCGAGCTTTTAAATGGCCAGAGCGCGTTCCAGCGCTAGCACAGCTCTCATCTGAGCTGAGTCCAAAACTGTTCCCAGAAACGACATCCGTCGGCTGGGAAACAGCGCGCTCTTGGCAAAATTGACCCTGAGCCCCAGGCATTCTAGGTGGCTGAGGAGGAGGGCTCTGTGTGAGAGTAGTTGTACCTCTGACTGGGCCAGAATGAGCCAGTCGTCGAGGTAATTGAGAATGCGGATTCCCATCTGCCTGAGAGGGGAAAGAGCCGCGCCCATGCACTTCGTAAAAGTGCGTGGGGCCAGGGACAGTCCAAAGGAAAGGACCGTGTACTGATAAGCCACTCCCTCAAAGGCGAATCTCAAGAATCGTCTGTGATGGGGGGGCTATCTGGACGTGAAAGTATGCGTCTTTCAGGTCCAGGGAACAGAACCAGTCCTCTGAGCGAATTTGCGAGAGGATCTGCTTCAGTGTGATCATCCTGAACGACCTCCTCACGAGGGCGCGATTCAGGCGTCTGAGATCGAGGATGGGCCGGAGGCCGCCATCCTTCTTGGGAACGAGGAAGTAATGGCTGTAAAGCCTGATTCGCTCTGAGCTGGAGGAACCATTTCTATGGCTCCTTTTTTCAACAGCATCATCATTTCTGAACGTAGAACGTGAGCGTTCTAGCCGTCTACAGAAGAGGAGACCACGCCGCTGAAGCGCGGGGGTCTGCGAGCGAATTGGAGTGAGTAACCTCGTTCTATTATCCGTATAACCCATTCTGACACTCCGGGGATGGCCCTCCAGGCCTTGGCCCGCGTGGCAAGGGGCAGGATAAACTCGAGTGGCAGGCCGCCAAGCGGGGACCTGAAGCTCGTGATAAGAGGGAGAGGAATGTACTCCCTTTTGAAAATGTTTGTGTTTTATTTCCTTGCTATAACAGCGATCAGTTGTGTGGGCGCTTTTTGAAAGGGCCCAGTGTTCACAACAGTATTTACCACAAACTCATTGCCATCGGCACCCGGAGCTAAACGGGGTGTTTGGAGGCATGACAGAGGCCATTTGGGCCGTGGGCACAGCCCAGAAGCGTCAGGAGTCTGAAGCTGTCAGTTATAATCATAGTGACAACTTGCTTTCGATCTGCCTAAAAGGATCAACCACTCTTAGAAGAGGGGTATTAATTACCATTGTGTAAACACACCAGCAGATCAAAAGTGCCGCGCGCATCCTCTCAGATCCGCTCGTAGCGGACGAGGGGAGGGGCCATCTTCACTGAAGCAGGCGAGCCAAGATCAAAGAGTGAAACGCGGGGCTGCCCTGGCGTAAATTCACTCAAGCTTGATCGCGCGAACCCTGGAGCTTGCAGTTTCTTCCCCGAGATAACTGGGAGAGTAGAAACACTAGAGCAGGGGAGGCGTGGCCACCTTCATTGAAGAAAGGGACCGTGAGCGCGGCAGGGACAGACTGAAGCTTTCATAATGAAAGTAGCGCTGGCAGATCAAAGAGCTGCAAGAGGCGCTAATACTTAGTGTAAACACACTGGCAGATCAAAGACTGTATGCAGAGTGAAAAACGCGGGGCTATGCCGGCGCGAAAAATCACTCAAGCCTTTTTTTTTTTTTTTTTTTTATCCGTCTCCTTCTCCGAGCTGACTGGGAGAAGAGAAACGCGAGAGTCGGGGCCGCCCAGTGCAGCATGTTACAATGTGCACAGAAGGATTGAGCCACTCAATGTAATGAGGCGCGCTAATCCACACGCGCTGGCAGATCAAAGCGCTGTATGCAGAGTGAAACACACGGGGCTATGCCGGCGCGAAAAATCACTCAAGCCTGAACGCCCAGCCATGCGATTTTACCGTCTTTTTCTCCGAGGTGACTGGGAGAAAATAAACGTGAGTGGGTGGCCGCCCAGCGCAGCATTTTACAATGCGCGCAGAAGGATTGAGCCACTCAATGTAATGAGGCGCGCTAATCCACACGCGCTGGCAGATCAAAGCGCTGTATGCAGAGTGAAACACACGGGGCTAAGCCGGCGCGAAAAATCACTCAACCTGATTGCTCAGCCTCACTCGCTGTTCCTGTCTCCGAGTTGACTGGGAGAAGAGAAGGGGGGAGGCGGGGCCTGCTACATAGAGGACCGCGAGCAAATCAGAGTAAAGCCCGGCTTTCGGTGAAAGCAGGCTGCCTGTGTGAGCGCAGTCTCAGTGACGCACACACATAACTTTCCACTCCGGTCCGCCAAAGAGAATAGAGCCGCCCAATGAAGGAGGAGCTCTGATTCTCACGTGTGAACACCGGCGGATCCGAGCGCTGCAGGAAGCTCCGTGGCTCTGATGTTTCATTCTCCGAGCTTTGCTGAGAGAGAGGAAACGGGAGAGCGGAGCTGCCTCCACAGAGACGGACAGCGAGCGGGAAGAGCGAGACTCATACTCGAACGAGCTGTCTCAGTAAGCGCGCAGTCAGTGCGTGGGCGAGACCCAGACAGGCGGCACGCGCTCACTGCTCTTTGCATCGTGCAGGATCCCCTGCACGAGCCACACTCGCTGTTGCGGCATTTGCAACAACGCCGATAAATATGCATTTTTATAGCACTCACCGGATGGCGGCAGCGAACAGACCGGGGCTTCTGCGGGGCTGGAGCGCGGTGAAAGCGGCGTCTCAGCTGGCAGGAGGTCTCTGGCTCAGCTGCGAGGCGTGTCAACGGCGAGGCGGCTTCTTGGGATCAGCGAAGGCGAGATGTCGTCGCTGAAGGAGAAGAAATCTGAGGATCCTATGGCCAGACGGCCGATTATATAGCCAGATAACCCCGCCCATTCTGGCGGGATCTGGCGGGCTCCGTCGCCATAGGCTCATGCAGCTCCGCTGCCGACACATTGGTTCGTTTTTAACACACTGCACGAACCAATGATCGTGCAGTTTCACTGCGTGATTGAATAAGGCTTCAGTAAAGGAGAAAAAAGGCTTTTTCCCATAGCGTCTTTAGCAAGACGCAGTACGAGTGGAGTATCGATAGGGAACTGTTCTTATTTTGTGTACATTTCAATCATCCTAATATGCTGATTTGGTGCTCTTGAAACATTTCTTATGATAATGTTAAAAACCGTTGTGCTGCTTAATATTTTTGTGCAAAACCTAAATTTTTAGGACGACCAAACCCCCCCAAGATTATGATGAATAGAAAGTCCTATTCATCTTTAATTTCATTTATTATACTGTACATTGTCCTTAGTGTAACTTTGATCAATTTACTGTTTCCTTGCTAAATAAAAGAATCAAAACTTAAATTAACAATCAAAAGAACTTACTGAACCCAAACTTTTAAGCAACAGCCAAAAAAAAAAAAAAAAAAAAAAAAAAATTATATATATATATATATATATATGTGTGTGTGTGTGTGTGTGTGTGTGTGTGTGTGTATGTGTGTGTGTGTGTGCGCATGCGTGTGTGTGTTTTTGTGGCAAATGAGGACACAAATTTGTGGAGAAGGTGACTTATGAGGACATTTTTCTAAAGGATTATAAATCATATATAATAATTTTTTTAGAGAAAATAAAAATGCATAAAGTTTCTTGTAAGGGGTCGGTTTAGGTGTAGGGTTGGTGTAGGGCGATAGAAAATATGGTTTGTACAGTATAAAAACCATTACGCCTATGGAATGTCCCCACAATTCACAAAAACAAACGTGTGTGTGTGATATATGTAATATATAGTATTTATATAACCCATTTTGTTACTGCTCCTCAGGCTTATATTTTCACTGATTCATAGTGGTCACTAGACATAATAATTTACACAGCCAATGCAAAGGCATTTGAAACACATAATAAATATTTATTTTGAGACAAAAAAATAACAATTTGTTGTACAGTGCTCTGAAAACAGTTTTTTCTTCTTTTTACAGAATAGCAATCGGTTCTGCTATTAAATATCCACATAACATCATAGTATTTTCAGTATTGCTAATGCTAAAGTAATACATCATTTTCACCATATGAATTCAAAATGTTTGTCTTATTTTCTGACAGACAAACTACACGTCTTTATGACCAGGCAACACTTTTTGAGATCTACTAGAGGTCTTTCTGACAGTCTAAAATGATGCAAACTCAAAAACACTACATGAAATAAAGAATATTTTCTGTTTTGTTTTGTTTGTTTTTTTAAGGTGTTATCTAAGGGTCATTTTATGTGCATCTACAATACAAAGTAAATTAGTATTGTTTGTAATAGCGTGTAACAGCGGTAAGTGTTTTCCTTTGTACAATGAGTCTCAGTAGTCTTAACTGATGCACAACTGAGTAAAATGCTTTGTTAGAACCAAAACACTGGCTTTAGTGTTCTGTGTGTCTGAGTGCACTGCTGAATGCAAACTATGTTGGGTGTGAATGAGATTAATATAATCTGACTGCAAATATTTCTGATTGTCATCCATTTCATCACAATGGGAAGAAGAATGGCGTACATTTAATATTCACAACATGAAAGCAAGTGACAGTTCAGACATGAAGTTAAACACTAACACATCCTTCACAGCATCGGGTGGGTGGTCTGGACGATCAGGGTGGCACCATCCACCAAAACCCGACTCATTCAGATGCTCATTTTGCTGTTGCACCATTCATACTACTTCCTTTTCATCCTAAAAGTCTGGAAGTGCTGTTTATTCTCTCACATAACCAAGTGCAACAAGTGTTTTCTTTTTCAACTTCTCATACGACCCTAAAATAAGAGAGGTATCGACGTCTTTGAGCTCCTCACAACTATGTCTTTCAACTACAGAGAGCTTCTGGTCTTCCACACCAGGCGAAAGTCTACCAGATAGTTGGTTATTTGGGCGAGTAACCCGTCTATAACCATGAAAATTGCATGTGGTTGCAGAAACAATAATGGACAAGGTCACACTTTATATTAAGTGGCCTTAACTACTATGTACACTGAAAAAAATTATACTACATTTATTTTTTTAAGGTAAGTGGTCGCAAACAATTTATCTTAGCTACATTTAATAAAAAAATTGTGTTGAAAGTTAGTCAACTAAATTTGTTTATTTAAATGTAGCTCAAATAAATTGAATGCAACCACTTACTTTAAAAAAAATAGTAAATTCAATGAATCATTTTTTATACAATGTACTTATTGTGGTCATATTGTATTGCAAAAAACATTTGCTGCTATTGAGCTGGGATATGGGTAAGGTTAGGGACAGGTTTGGTAGTATGGGTAGGTTTAAGGGTGGGCTAAGGTGTAAAAGATGGGTCAACAGTGTAATTATAAATGTAATTACAGAAATCAATTACAGATGTAATTACATATAGGTATTTTTAAAAATATAAGTACAATGTAAAAGCATGTACGTACACAATAAGTGCATTGTACCAAATGATTAATTTAAATGTAAGTACACAGTAGTGAAGGCCACCTAATATAAAGTGGGACCATGGACAAGGAATCTACGTCACTCCATGTACATCCACAGTGTCAATCTGTGGCTCATGGATTCAGCATTAAAACACATTTTTTGTGCTTAAAGGACAACCTCTCCTAACCTGCAGGGAAATTGCATGCCAAACATATTGGTTGCTAATAAATAAGAGCAGACAAAGTTGGTTAAAATAAAAGTAATATAAAATACAGCTGAAAGCAGTAATTATGAGGTGAACGCTGAGGAATTTGATTTATATTTGACAAACTGGGCTGTAACCACCTTCCGATCACTAGACTAGATCTTCAGCTTCTTAACCACTGAACTGATAGTCGCAGAAAAAAATATTTTGAATACAAACCCTCCATTGAATAGCTTTTCTCCAGCATGCTCTGAAAATAAACATAGAGAGAACTGGAATAAACTTGTAAGAACAGCAGCAAACTTGGTGATCACTACTAGGTTTTGGCCCAAAACTGCTCGGGTAGCTTCGAGACATGCTATTAGTGATCTTTACCATAGTTTCGTTTTTCTGTGTTTTTATTTTATTTTATTTTATTTTTTTTGAGCTTATGGCAACAAGTTTTGTTTTGGTACCCCAAAGTGTTGTAAAGTTTACAAGAAAATTAAGAATGGTAGAATGGCTGACTCAAGGAATGACAAGGCCAAATGGTTTAACTTCAAGCCAAACTGTTCAAAAGTTATAAGCAAATACGTTTGATCAGTAGCTTGTACTGTCACCAAATCATTCAGTCAGGTTTCCTTGAATGCAATGTGTAGTTCACCCAAAAATGAAAAAATAAAAATCATGTACTCACCCTCACATAGTTCCAAATCTGTATTACTTTTCCTTTTTCAGTGGATCACAAAAGATATTTTGAGGCCGTTGACTTCCTTTGTGTCTCAAAATGTCCCACAAAATAAAGTCAAACAGGTTTGGAGGACATGAGGGTGAGTAAACGATCACAACATAAATTTTTGGGTGAACTATCCCAAGTATTTTGACCTGAAGATCATCTAAGAAATGACTGAATGAAATTTGTAAGAGGAGCAGCACAATTTATTAAAAATCCAAGATGGCGACCAATCAACTAGGTGCTAAATAGTCTGACGAGCACAAAATTGGTTTAAGGCTTCCATAGACAGAAAAAAAATTGTACGAAAACCAACAAATACAATAAGGTGCATCCAAAACTTCACTGCTTGTGCTCTCAAATGTGACACCGCTACAAAGTTGGGTCTGTATGTTCACAATCCATGGATCAAACCAATTATGTAAATAGTGCAATAGACAGATCTGTGCAACTTAGCGTTTAGTGCTAATTCACAGTGGAAGATGACGATCGACAAATTCAAAATCCAAAACCCTGAAAACAAGTCTCTCTGTTTCGTTCATGCTCCTTTCTGTTGCTTGGATTGTATTTACTCAGAAAAACCAAAGCAAGTCTGCAGAGATCGAGTGACGGCAGTGTCAGCAGCAATGGCAGTGCAATAAACTTCAGACCGTCCGTAAAGTAACAAATATCTTCAAGATATATAAGAAACTAATAACCCCAAGCAGACAACAGCTCTAAAAGTGCCAGAGGAGCTTCATTTCAACCCAACAGGGAAGAAAAGTCACAGAGAATATCTCTTGAAAAAATGGAGGAAATGCTCCAAAATTGTTCCACATTTTCCATCAGTTCTTTTCAAGAACAGATTCAAAATTAATCCTACTTACTTCATTACTGAACAATCATGGCTTCGGTTTTCTTCATAAAATGGGTAAGAACTCACTCTGCCTTTGAAATGGCTTTTTTTTTTTGCTGACATCATTAAGCGCTCTTATACTTTAGCCACGCCCCTTCATCACCTGTCACCATTTTGGCCTTTAACACTCACTTTTCACAATCCAATTAAATGTTGAATAAATTCAAGTCCAACCCTTCATGTTGTCTAATTAAACATCCTGTTTCATCTGAAATAAGTCAAACCCAAATGTCATTTTTCCATATACCTTACACAAAACCTCACTGAGAGCTCCAACAAATCTCCTGAGCTACGAAAACAGCCACTTCTAAGCAATAACCTTTGCCTTTGGGAAGCTAACATTTGTTGTTGAAGCTAAGATCTGTTGCTTACCATGCGATGAGCCTGCCAAAAGCTTCATACACTGGGAATCTGATTCTAAAGCATTACAGCCAGCTTGTCCTCATCCAATTTCATCTCTCATCTACATCCCAATTGATAAATGCTGAGGGGAAAAAATTAAAAACCAATGTTCTACCCTTTTGGCGTTCGCACAGAGCTATCTGATGGCTCAACTAAGGTTACATGGTAAAACACGTCTGATGTGTGGCTTCACATAAAGTACTTCAAAGACCTGCCATTCACAACCACAGATCTCCACTTACCGCTCTCAGGCTCGAGAGCAGCACTTAGGCTTGTGCTTTCCAAGAAACTAAACATCTTTTCAGAGTAGCACAGCACTCCATGACAGATATTTCTTTATTGCACAATTTCCTCTTGTTTTCACACTAAAAACAAGGGAAACGAGGAGCAAAAAGAAACACGTGTGGAATATGTGTTTGTGATGAAATGAGCTAGTCTAGCGTGACTAGGCCAAGGAGTCTGTATTACGCACAAACAAATTCAATACACGCATGGACGGCACGATATTTACAGTCCAAAGGGCAGCTTTCTCTAAAGGCAATTGTCCGAACTCAAAACATGAGTGTAATGGAACAATTCGTACTGTTTTCAGGCCTGTATGAGGCTGTTTTGTTTGCAAAGGGATCGAGATGAAGATGTTAAAGGTGAAGTGTGTATTTTTATTTTTTTTCTTGAAATGGAATTGCAAACAGGTTACCTGAAAGTTCCTCTACATCTCCCATTGGTCAGTCAAACTGCTAGTCCCGCCCCAAACTCAAATCATTGGCTGATCGTGTCGGATTTGCTCAAACAAATAGAGCAATGTTTTGAATGTTGTTGCATATGAAATTGGGTTTGGAATAAAGATTTTTTTATATAGAAAATACACACATCACCTTTAAGAGCTTTAAAGGCAAGGGAAATATGGATTTGTTGGCTTAGCGAAGATTTTAAAAGGTCATGTGCTTCCTTTTAAATTAGCTAAGGTTTGTCGCTACCCTCCATGAACCTGACTAACAATTTGGCAGCATGTTTCATCGAAGCCAAAGTCTCTCGCTCGATGGCAGTTTGACAGCCTTTGGAAATAGCATTGTTAACATTTATGCAATCAACCAAATCCAAGTTTCTATGGCTTTAACCTATTTCAGTTGAACTGTTCCCGAATTCACTGCATTATAACAGCATAAGGAATGGAATTAGATCTTTGAAAAGTTAATATTGAAAACGCACACAAATGCACTAATATTTATAACAGAAAAATATTTGGGCAATAAATCCTATATACTGTAAATTCTAAATGCTAAATTTATGTATAGCAAGAAAAGCTGAGCTGCTCAAAAAAAAATGAGATGATAATTAATAAAAAAATAAATAATTTAAATAAAATATACCTTGTATGCAAATTTGTTTGGAATGAAATGGAAATAAAAGAAACAAAAAATAAATCAAATAAAATACACTTTTAGTAGTGAATCTGTTTGGAAGGGAAATCATGAGCTAAATAATGTTTTGTTTTGTTTGTTTTTTTCCCTATTAAAGGTGCTATAAGCAATGTTAGCCGTTTTGCAAACCCCCACAAGTCAAAGAATTCAAAATGACTGACAGTCTGAGAGTGATATCTGTCAGGAAGCAGGGGCATTTTCTGCATGCTATTCCACTAAAAAAAAAAAAAATCACTTATAGCACCTTTAAATGTATTGTAACTACTGCATACATCGATCAAAGTAATATCACTACTGCATAAAGTACATCTAAAGGGACTGCACTACTGTTTTCAAGCACAGCAGAGGGACTGACCACTCCAAGGGCACTGAGAGGTCGTGCTACTGTAATATTCAGACCCTGTAGCCAATGCCTACAGTACAGTACAAGGCAACTAAGATCTACAGGCAGTAGGTCTGGTCTGCATGGGTGCAATGCATTGGGATGGGGTGAATAGGGGTGCAAGAACCAACTTATTTGGATTAGTCTCACCATCATTGAACTTTGGGAGGTCTAAGGTGCACAGGTTGTATCTAATCTTATATTCAAAGGTCACTGGGCTGCAGCAGACAAACATGTAGGCCAGATTTTGGAGAAAAAGGAAAAATAATAGTATCCAAAACATGATCTGTGAATCTTTTTAGAACGGAGGTTTAGAAAATTTCAAAGTACACGTGAAATAATTCTGAAAGAGGGCAGTGCATCAGAGTTCTTCCCATTCCGTACATCTTTCCCAATATCCAGAGACCTGTATTCGATTAGTCAGTGAAGAAGAGGTGAGCCGTGTAACTACACAAGCATATGGATCTCGTTGTACTCATCCCGTCCATCTTCATCAAAATTGGGCGAATCCTCATCAGCATCCAACTTCAAGAACAAAAACGGCATTTTAAAATGAAATCAACACCAGGTGGATTTTCTCAGCTGACTGCTTGTGTTCAGACAAACATGAATACAACATGAACTCACCGCTGCGAGCTCTCTCTCCTCAAAGATCCTGGTCAGGATGAGTCTACGCAGAGGTACGGTCATGATTAGGATGAAGGGAAAGGCCAGAGAGGCTACGGTGGACTTCACCACCCACAGCAGGGCGATACACAACAACTGAATGATGGTGAACATGTTCATCCGCCATGTCTTCACCTGTATGTGAAACAAATCGTGCCTAGAATTATGACAAGTTTTAGTGAAAAGCTTCTATTTTGCCTTTTTTAAATGTAATATGTATTATTTTTGTATGTTATCTGGCACAACTTTGCTTATTTCATAAGTCTCCTAGAAATGGTGCAAACAGTTCTTATTTGTTTGATTTCTTTGTTTTAAAGGTTTTCAATACTTTGTGGATTTCAAAATTTAAAATAGATTTTCAAATCTAGATTTCCAATGTAGTCTCAGACTTTTGAACAATACACAGTGTTCAAATTTGTCAAATATGGTTTGTAGTTTAAGTTTTTAGGGTTGTGTTAAAAAGTGCGAAATGAAATGGTGATTTGTGCGCCACCTTGTGGGTGCTTCGAAAGCTTTCAAACAGAATCCAGATGTCAATTTAGTACAAACTTGTTGCATCTACCGTGTGGAAATCAAACACAAACACATATAATAAGCTGTCAGCACTGGGTTTGTAAATAACATCACTACTACCTCAACGTCTCAGGAAAAAGTGCTTACCTTGGTAACAAAGATGTGGTCAGGGTGATGTTTAGCAGGTGTGACCATGAGTGTGATTCGCTCATAAAGCTGGATACCAGTAAGAGACGTGATGCCCATGTACAGAAATATGCCAAACAGCACAGCCAGAGGAATATGACGCAGCACATCTGTCATCACTATAGACAATCCTGCACAGAGGTGATGGGATTGACAGAATCAGGAAAGTTTTTCTACATAATTTAATTGAATAGTATTGAATAGTAGCCTGAAAAAATGTAATGTCAACTAGGAAACTTGAGTGGTCTAAAATATATAACAGATGTTGCTAATACAGCAATAAGCCACTTGAAACCATGCATTACAGTAAGTTTACCATGGTTTTACTATCATGTTCTTATTATCAACATGAGGCCGAGTATGCAAAACCCCCTCTTAAAGAGACAGAAGAATTATATTCCACTGACTTCCAAAGTATGAAAATAAAAAATAAAAAAAATACTATGGAAGTCAATGGGGACCAGAAACTGTTTGCTTACCCACATTGGTAAAATTATCTTATTTTGTGTTAAGAGAAACTCAAACAGGCTTGGAACAACTTGAGGGTGAGTAAATGATGACAGAATATTCATTTTTAGGTGAACTATGCATAATGAAATCATGCTATGCCAACATTATTATGATAAAGCACATCAATAATCAATAAATATTTAACTTTAATATACTGATAAACAGATTCAATTTTCTTCCACCTATGTTAAGTACTTTTTTTAAAATGTAGGATGTTCACGATTATCAAGCAATGCAAGAAATTTCTGGTGTGTTCATTGTAATTGCAGGTTTTGGAGTAGTAAAAACTTCAGTCAAATTCATAATTGCAACTTTTTGTATTAATTCCCTTTTAGCTGTTTTGACGTCATATAAAAAAAATAAAAAATCAAATGGCAGCAGCCGTAACAGCTAAAGGTAGTTAATTACTTCTAAACTCATTGCCATTTGATGTTATTTTATGTACCATATTTGATGTTATTTTAAGTGAATACACACTGATTTGAAAAAATTTTTTTTAAGAAATTAATATTTTTATTCAGCAAGGATTAAACTGATTAAAAAGGACAGTAAAGAGTTTAAAATATAATATATATATATATAATTTTTTTTTTTTTTTTTTTTTTTTTTTTTTTAAAGCAGAAAATCAGCATATTACAATGATTTTTTGAAGGATCATAAAACACTGAAGACTGGAGCAATGATGCTGAAAATTCAGCTTTGCATCACAGGAATAAATAACATTTTAAAATATAGTAAAATGGTTAACACTTATTTTAAACTGTAATAACATTTCACAAGATTTTTACTGTAGTTTTGCATATGAGGCTTCTTTCAAAACCATTTAAAAAATCTTACCGACTCCAAACTTTTGAACAGAAGTGTATATAGAATGTGCAGTCACAGGTGAATTAACACGGTTCACCCAGCGCTGCCAATATCTGTTTTACACAATTGTGTTTTAGTGTTTCTTACCCACTAGGATAGACACACACATCCCTGTCACCCTCTGCTCTTTAACTTCTTGGATCATGGGCTTCTCTCCGGGGGCAGTGGCTTTGCTCATGACTGTCAGTGCATTCACGTGAGTCACCGAGCGCACAGTGGCGGCAGTCAGCCAGGGCAGACCTAAGAGCGGGCAGATAGCTCCTAAAGTCACTATCAGAAGCAGGTCCAGATGAAAGCCAGAACCCTTGACCAAACGCCGTTCCTTCTTGCTCACTATCAAGCTGTAGATAGGACGAAATTGACGCAATGGGCCACAAAAGCATTTGAATCGTATTGCATTTCCATCTGAGCTTAGACAGAACGTCTCTTGAACGATCTGTCAGCTTACTCACGTGGTGATTTGAGTCTCCATGAATATGAGGATAAAAACCAGCAGGGCCGGAATCACGGAGGCCCCCATCATCCAAACAGGGAAAGGCTCTTTATCTCCAAAGGGGCTGATAAACCAGCTCCGCTTGTCTGGAGATGTGACCGAGAAACCAGAGGGGACGTTCAGCTTCTGCAACCACAAAAAACAGGAGCGCTCGTAACACAAGGATTCATTGGTTACAGCGCTCTGCCAAACCAACCACGCTGTAATACAGACTCGGAAGAAAGCTGGCTCCAATTACAGGCCAGAGCTTAATAAGAAGAGTACTCTGGGAGAGGAGTTTCTTTGTGGTAGTATACATACTGCACATGAGAGTTTACCAGTGCGGTTACCTGTGTGTATGTCTCAGGGATGGTGCAGTCCACCAGCACGGAGATGAGTATAGAGATGGGAATCCCGAAATCACCAATGATTCGTCTGGCCTTTGATGAGAGCAGATGATACACACACAATCTTTTTAATCAGCTCAAAATGTTTGCTCACAAGGAATCCTAACAACAACAAAAAATCATGTTTGCAATCAGTAATTTTGTTGATTTCCAGTAAAAACATCATTAAAATGAAATGAATTTATTTAAGAAACAAAACTGATTCTCCAAAAAAAACACATAAAAGATAGATTAAATCACAATTAATCGCAACTAACATTAGATTTTGTAATCATAAATATATTTTCACATATAAAACTGCTGTACCAACAATATGAAGATGGTATATATATATATTTAAGGATTACAGTACATTTTACTGGAAAACAAGACCAAAATGCTGATTAAGCAAAGGATTTTTTATCACTGTGCTGACAAAATAATACCTACAAACCTTTCCACCAAGGAATCTGCTGTTACGAAATTTTCGCAGAAAGAAGGCCACAAAGAATGTTCCTATCATGAGCACTAAGGAGAGCAGGGCTGTGTTGGGCTGGTTGAGGATGGGTTCCCCAATCACACTATGCCCTTGAGGGTCTATGGGTTTGAAGGCAGGCAGTACAGGAGCTGAAGGGTAGATCTTCATCAGAGGGTGCTCTTGAAACACCTGAGGAAAAAAAATACTTTAATAAGCATAAAACTACACAATTATTGGGTAAATTAATTACATTTTAATTACGCAAACATTTTTAATAACATTCAATTAGCTATAATAACAGTTAAAATATAATTACCTTCTTTTTAAATGTTGAGTCAAATAGTCCATTTTAATTAGATTCATGTTTTGAAATTCAAATAAAATACTCAGAACAGCCTAAAAAAATTACCTTGTTTATAATAAACAGCACACAAATGCTGTGTAAAAAGTCCATTTGAATTAGATTTATATATTTAAATCTAATCAAAATGGACTATTTTATTTATATTTGTGTGCTGTGTACTATTTTTTAACTATTAATTATTTTTCTCAAAATACCTACATATATTAATCGACACTTTTTGATAATTAATGCATTCTCTCATTCACCTTAGTTTTCTTGTAGTGCATTATGGGATTGCATACTCAGCACATACAATGCTGCCTTTAAATTTGGCAAAAAGAAAATACCTTCATCTTACCTTACCTTTGATACCTTAAAATGCTGTCTGGCTAGGCAGCTCACTAGATTTCAGAGCAGAACTTGCAGCTGCTGGTATTGGTGACGTACCTTAATTAGCTTAGAGAAGGTTTCATAGATGAAGATGAGAGAGATGAGAAATGCAAAGATCTCCTGGGTGAATGGAGAGATGTATCGCACGAGGAAGCTTCCCTCAGCTGCCACGATCACTAGGACAATGAAGATGAGCCAGAACCCGATCCACACTCGGCCTGTGAGATATTCGAAGCCCTGCGCCTGGCAAAACTGATAATGAGGAAGAACAAAGAAGGGGCGACAGGGAAGATAGCAGATGGAAAAGAGAGGAAAAAGAAGATAGAAAGGCAGAAAAAATGTTAATGTTATAAAATTACCTCCTGTTCTTCGTAATGGCTGAAACATAAAGACAAAATACATAAAAAATACCTTATAAAAAGCCTCCTCAAAGACCAAAAGTGGTCCAGAGAAGCCAATTATGAGCAAAGGCTGTCCTGCTAGCAGGGAGAACAGCATTCCCACTGTCGCCGTGGAGATGATGAGCTCAGAGACTCCCATCATGCCTTGTGTCTTCTCACCTAAATAAATGGGAATATAAAGTATGAAAATATACTATGGAAGCCCATTTCCATCACCTACGAAAAAGAAATCATGCTTTGGTAAACCATAATTAGGACATAAATAATGTAAATAGTCATAATTCTAAGAACTAAAATCATACAATGTATAATTATGACATTTTATGTCATGAAAATAAGAGAAATTATTAAAAAACTAAATGATGAGATCAACATTGTCAATTATAGCAAGTCAAAATTATGACAAAAAAATCGTTATGAGATTAGTCAATAATAACAAAGTCAGAGTTACAATTTAAAAGGGACAAAATATTATGAGACGTCAAAATTATGAAAAAAGTAAAGCTCATCATGACATTTTATATTCTTATGACATAAAATGTCAAATCCTTTAGCATTTCAAAATTATAACAAAAAATCCTAAGTACGGGATAAAAAGTAACAACTGACATATTTATGATATAAGTCAAAATTTTGACATACTATGTTATAATTATGAATCTTTATCTCATAATGACTTTGAATGAATTTTATAAATGTCTTCATTTCAACTTTTTATGTCATAATTCTGTCTTTTTATTATTATGATTTACCAAAGCATGATTTTTTTCTAATGTGATGGAATGGGCTTGTATATTAAACAGACTCCACTATCAAAGATAATTGTCTCACTGTCTCACTTACCTAATAAACCTCCAAAGGTGATAGTGGGCGAAAGAGCAGCAAAATAAATGAAAATGACAGCAGCAATACATTGTGTGTCCATGGCATCCTTCAGGTCACTTATGTAGCGTGGATAACGCCGGCGAATATCGTGGATCAGACCTCCAAAGGGAATACCAGAGCGCTTGAGAGGATCAACATCAAACTGATCCTCCTCCTCCTGTTCATCCGTACTTACATCTACAACACAAACAGAAAAGGTCAACATTAAACGAACAGACAAACTTGAACATGTGGTCACAAATGCAGTAGGTATTCCACCTTTGGTCTCCTGCTCAGCTCCTGTCACAATACTGCCGCATTTCTTGAGCTCCCTCTCCTTGCGCTTACGTAGCATCTGTTTCTGGAAGGAGGCCACGGTCTTCAGCAGGTCTTTTCCCTCAACGTCTGATGGTGGAATTACAATACTGCAGTCTAAGAACTCGTTGATGCCATTAAGCAGGTCTTGTCGATCATCAGCAAAGTATGCTACCTCATGGAAGTTCTGTGGAAGGTCAGGAAAAACAGTGAACCTGAGTGGTTTAAGTCACAAGTCAATCTATCATTTTAACAACTTTTGACCAGTAGGCTGCAGTCCTGAAACTTCTCATCATATCAATATTCAACAGCTAAGTCAAGACAAAGTCTTACTTCCTGTTTTTTGGCGTGGTTATCAAATGTGTAGAATGGAGTTGAAAATAATTTTGGTTTAAAGGTCACCTGAACTCATTATGTCCAATCTTCTCAAAAATATAAAGAAAAAAGTAAATTAAATTAAATTAAATATTAAATTAAATTAAATTAAATTAAATTAAATTAAATTAAATTAAATTAAATTAAATTAAATTAAATTAAATTAAATTAAATTAAATTAAATATGGCAGACAGGTCATAAGCTGACACTTCAGAACTTAGAATGGAAGAATATAAGCAAACCAGAATCATAAATTTGAGCCAAGTGAACTCACAATTACATTTTTTATATCATAAAACTGATTAAAAGCACTTTTAGGATATAATGCCACTGATACCCACAAAGTTTAGCTTCAGTTTGCCAAAGAATTGGAGAAATACATGTACATTTTACTTTGTGGCTTTGCCATAAAATTCATTACAGATTTATTGGAGAATGGGAAACAAAATCAAAAATCCATTCAGTGACCTTTGTGTGGTTTGGTCTGCAGATTACCTGACCCAACTTTGAAGACTGGGCCAACTTTGCAGAAGTAACAATGAAAAAAACCTGTTTTCAATCAAATTCAAAATGGTGGACTGGTAATAAGGTAAAACATGACTCAAAGACTGACTTAAGGAATCTGAGTAAACCAGAAGTGTAATTTCAGGCCAAGGCATTTGGATTTCATTTTTATGCCATGAAACATGAACTAAGCACACTTAGGACATGAAGGCACTGACAATGTAGTTTCCCCCCAGTTTTCCTAAACCCAGGGTGCTCATTTCTGTTCCTGGAGAACTTAATTAACTGGTTTAGGTGTGTTTGATGAACTTTGCAGGAAGGTAGAGCTGCAGGAACAGGACTGAGCACCTCTGGCCTAAGCACTGCAGATATATATCCTTCATTCCTATTGGCCAGTCCCTCCACAATTCATTACAGGTTTATAGAACAACAAGAAAAAAATCCATTCTGAGATTGTGTGGCTTGGTCTCATGATCATCTGACACTATTCTGGACAAGACTGCATAAAATTTATAGGTGGTAGTGTAAAAAAGGATTTGTTAAAATCCAAAATGGCAAAAGATCTAGTCTGAACTGAACATATGACCCAGTCAATCATAAGAAAAAGCAAAAACAAAAATACAACTTTGAGACATTTTTGGCACTGTAACCAATGAGCCAAGATATTTTTCTCAGGACAAATCAACAACTAAAAATCAAGATATTTCTTATTTGCATTCACCACCTCAACAACTTGTATATTTTAGTATATTTTATGAATATACTTTTTTATACCTATGCCAAGTTACTTTAATAAGAAATCATTTATTAGGTAGAAACCCTTATCAAGTAAATAACTAACGGTAGCACTAGTATAGGGACCAAATCTCACTATTAGCTAGTTGTTTATTAGCATGCCTATTAATAACATATTGGCTGTTTATTAGTACTTATAAAGCACATGACCTTATTCTACATCCCAAATCCTAATCAATACCTAAACTTAACAACTACCTCACTAATTATTAATAAGCTGCAAATTAGGAGTTTACTGAGGCAAAAGTCGTAGTTAATGGTTTGGTAATAGCGAGAATTGGACCTTAAAATAAAGTGTAACCTAAGGAACAAATGGAAAAGTCATGGGGCCTCGAATACTGTTGTGGACAATGGCCAGCCTTGGACTCAAAAAAGGATAAGAACCACTGTGTTATAAGATTTCAGATACACTGACCCCAAAATTTTCAGAAAAAGACTAAACAGCAGAAAACAATCAGATACAATATGTTTCTTCACATCTTTGGTGCTTGGCTCTAGTAATCTGCAAACCGTGTTATATATTGCATGTAAGATGAACCTTATCGGACATGAGGGTGGAGAAGGAGCGTCCAATCTCATGATAGTCCATGTTGGTCTGCGTGGGGCCCAGCAGCACAAAGATGAACCGGACGGGGACGGGGACTTCCAGAACGGACTCCAGCAGCACAGCCTCATTGAGCCGGACAAAGGCCATCGCAGGCTTCTCTAAGAACTCCACACACCCTATAAACACATTTATTGCGGTAAAAAATCAAACCACACAAACAGGGATCCAGTGACAGAAATCAAACACAACCGAAAGCATTAATCTTTGCTGAGGCATTATTGGAAAACTCTGGTGCGATGACTCAACACCATCTCTGGACCTGAAAACAACAAACACTGGAACGAAACGCTGCTTTGCTTACCCACTAAGACCACAGTGGCCTCGGCATCCTTGGGAATCTTTGCCAGGAGTTTCATAGATCTGGCGGCAGCATGTCCCTCAGCTGGGACAGGGTGGAGGTTTTTCTTTTGTTGACAGAAGAACATAGTTAGTGCCATTTGAACGTCACACATCAGCCTCAAGCTGTGGCAGAAAAGCTTTGGCAGATAGTGCATGCATAGCTGCCCTCGCTCCGATTGTTTATTGTTCCACACGACTGTTTTGCTCATGTGTTCGGGGTGCGAGTACGTTTTGTGAATTTTAATGAACCATTGTGCCTGTTTTGTATCACAGAGCGCAAATCTAAGCCTACAGATCCAGGTGACAAAGTGGAAACGTGAATGGTAAATCACTTTAAATCAATTTAACACAATACGTCTTCACTTTTTATATGGGCTGTTTCGATTGTGCCAACATTTTTAGCCATGGGGAACATTCATAGTTTCACAGCTAATGTATCAAAAGTTTAACTGGAAGCACCTGTAAACTCACTATTACTCTTAATCCTGCACATGTGGCAGAGCAGCTTACATGATCCAAGCATTAGCGGTGCTGCTAACCAGGCCCAGACCGAATGTGCAGATGTGTCTTCACTGCAAAAAAATATTTTCTTGCGTAGTATTTTGTCTTGTTTTCTGGTGCAAATATCTAAATCAAGATGCTGTACATCTAAGCAAAATGATTGTTTCTTACTCAACTGGCCGATTGTTTCTTGTTGTAAGCAAAAACTCTAAACTTAGTATCTTATGCCATTTTGCTTCTCAAATAAATGTATTTTAAATATTTGAAGTGGAAAAGACAAAATAAAAAAGAAAATAATAATCTTCCCACCCCTATCCGGAACGCCGGATCCCTGGCAACCTTCAAGCAACAACTGAAAACTCATCTCTTTCGGCAGTACTTGACTTCATCCTAAACTCAAAAAAAAAAACTTTCCCTCTATCTTTCTCTCCACCTACTAGCTTGTACTTATTTGAACAATGACTGAGACTTGGTGTTACGAGCACTTCCTCTGTCTGATTGCCTCTTCAAGATTAATCGCTTTTTGTATTCCCCAATTGTAAGTCGCTTTGGATAAAAGCGTCTGCCAAATGACTAAATGTAAATGTAATGTAAATGTAAAATAGTTTTTTCAGTTTCGTTGATTATACCTGAAAACATGTGGGATTCTGTAGAATGTATTTAAATAGGGTAAAATGTGTTAAATACAACGCTACACTCTTATTGGTAGTTAAGAGTATAAAGAAATTAGCCAAGATATTTCATTTAAAAACAATGCAATGACGATCGTTCCAGTTCTGATTCCGTGTGGGCCTGAAAGTGGTGAAATCTTAGGTTGGTTAAAACTGGTTAAGCTGGTTTTCCAAGCAGATGTTCAGTTTTGTTGTTCAGCCCAGCTGACAAGTATCCAAACCCCGTTCAAATGATCAAAACAAACCAGATTTCTGGTCAACTAAGTCCAGCAAACCACTGTAGGCTAGTCTAAGCTATATCGTTCCTCAGTAGGGTTGGTTGTAACCAAACATTTACATCTCTTGGGTGCTGGCCTCCAGAGCAATGCTCCCTGAAGGGACCAAGGGCTCCAACAAAAGTCAAAGTTGGTGTCCTCCAGGTGACTACCTCTGGCCCAGTAACCTTGGCAGCAATTATCTAGAAGCTTGAGTCCTTTCTACAACATGCATACAAGCAAGCGACTCACAAGTAATGTCACAAACACCTCTTTGTCATGTTCCGCCGCTTTGCTGTCGTGCATCTCCTCGTGGTCCTGGGACACCAGGGGCAGGCTGGTGTCGTGAACGTGGTTGTGATTGTGACGGAAGCCGCCCAGACTGGTGACAGAGTGGTTCCGATGGAAAAGGCCTTCTTTCTCATCATTGGGGTGACTGGACAAGAGACATTATTGAGAAATCTAGTGAGAAATTTTCCATGTAAGAATGTTAAATGCACAAAAAGTCTGCAAATAAGATGAAAGGTAAAAGCACAAGCACATATTCTGTATATATATATATATATATATATATATATACACATACTGTACACACACACACACAATAATAAAAAAGTAATTGAATTAGTGGTTTCTATATTTATTTACTGTATGAGCAAAACATCCAACAAAAAAAGAGTGGTTTATACAAGAAATAAGAAAAAAGAAAAAGTTTGCTAATGTAATGGGTTAAGAAAATTCAATATATATTCTATGAAAACAAATCTTATTACCTCACAAATTTTTCTTCTTAAGTAAATTTAGCTTGTTTTATGGATGTTAACGTATTTTTGGATGAAAAGATGAAAATACTGATGAAGTAAATACTTTTCTTTCTTTTCTTTTTTTTTTTGCAACACAACTCTCTATTATATAAACATGACGCATTAAAGGGATAGTTCAGCCAAATATAGTTCAAGATAGTTCAAATCAAATTGTCATTATTTATTCATCCTCATACTTTTATGGTGTTTTGTTTGTCACAATGTTGTCATTCACCTTCATTAAACTAAAAAATAGCAGCCAGGGCATTCTTTAAAAACATTTACTTTTTGTTTTCAACAGAAGAATGTAAGTTAATATGGGTCATATGACAAGAGGGTGAATAAATGACAGTATTTTCATTTTGTTTTTGGGTGAACTATGCCTTTAATAGTGAAAATGTTATGACTTCTTTAATCTGTCAAGCTATTCGAGTCCGTTTGTTCTCCTCTGTGTGACAAATACCCCTGCTCTCGTGTTTATTTAGCTCCACGGGTACAGCAATTTCCTTGCTTATCAATGTCCAAAAAGGCAATTTTCCATCTTCGCTTGCAATATTTGCAAAGCAAACACAAAACCCAACATGTCAGGATAGCAGAATCCAAACTACAAAACCAAACCACATTCCCTGTTCTCTCGAAGAAACACGTGCCAAAGCAATCAGTATAAAATGCTAAAGACAACAGAAAAGCAACATGTGGCTAGATAAAACCAGGGAATATTTAAACAGAATACAGCTCTAAAAATCGACTGCAGAGGCAGTCCAATGAATTAATAAATGCCTTTATTGTTTTTCACAAAAGACTAATTTTGGTTTGCTTTGGGTGCTTCTATGCGTCCTGAAAAAAGTGAAGCATAAAGAGTGGCTGCCCAGCTTTGTTAAACACGTCACCGCAACCGTATCCAGCGCTTGACATCGGCACACTCATTAAGCCTCATTTGCAATCTAGTTATGCTCCAGCCATGCTCCAGCCAAACTAAACACACAAAGAAAACAAAGAGACAAGGTGTGACATTGAATTGTGTTTGAAAACATTTCCAAACACTTGAGTAACTAATGACCTAACTTAGAGCACCTTGATGTATTTTTTTCCACATTACAAAGACATATTTGTGACTAATTTGACAGGTTTTCCCATTAAAAACGACATCTGAGATGATGGGAAACGCTGTAGAGAGGCTTAATCTGGTTTTTGAATTCATCACGTTTAACTGTGCGTATGTTTCATAGCCTGGCAAAGTGAATCCCTCTAGCTGACCACAAATACGCATCTCTGAGCAGTTCCAACGTCCCTTCAATTATATAAAAGCACAACTGGTTTTTAAACTTTGTTGCACTCACTGAAGAATAGAGATGCCTAAATGTGTTGTCCTTAATATTTAGAGGAAAGGTGTTTGTTAGTTTTAGCCTAGGAACAAGAATAAACAATTAATCACAAACACATATTAATTTTAATCAAACATATACAGCGGTCCCATGAATTACTAGAACATTCAAGCCACACCTAAAAAAAAATATTATTTGCAAATACGTTATATAATACTGTTCAAAAATTTAGAGCAGTCATTTTTTTAGCAGCCATTGCTTCAGTTTTCAGTATCACATTATTCTTCAGAAATCATTCTAACACGCTGATTTTCTGCTCAAGAAACATTTGCTGAAAACGGATGTGCTGCTTAATATTTTTATGGAAAGTGTGGAGCATTTTTTAGGGTTCTTTGATGAATACAAAGTTCAAAAGAATAGTATTTGTATAAAAAAAGAAATTTTTGTAATATTATATATGTCTTTACCATCTTTACCATTAATACAAATGTGGTTAGAAAAGGTACTGATTCAAACTATTAATGCAGCCTGGATTTCTGCAGCGGAGGCCATGCGATATACATTTTTTTAGTACTCAGGTAGAGTACGGTTCTGACCTCAGAGCGAGATCCAGAGGCTGAGCTGAGCTTAACAAAGAAAACACATGGCACTTCAAAATCCTTCAAGAAAGGAGGCTGTCGTGAAATCGAAAACTCACCATCATGTTATTCTGACCCTGCATTAGGCCTATATGTTTTTACGTGAAGAAACTAAATTAATGTCATATGCATGGTGATTTATATGGCCAATCTCCAAAAAAGCACCTTCAAAGCACCACAAAAATAGGCCATGTTACTTGTGCACTATCCTCCAAGTCTTCTGAAATCATAACTCGGACCATAATAAGATTGTTTATTTGGAGGAAACAAATAACTTGCATGATAAAAGAGCAGCTCAGACACTTTGCTTAACATCTCCTTTTGTGTTTAATGGGAATGAGTAAACAATGCTGTGGTGAACTATTCCTTTAAACACCCTTCGATGTAACAGTATCTGATGTCTCTGCAGCTGCAATAGCAACATGTCATTAAAACCTCAAGTGGCATGAGCTTGGTGCGCTGTCATATGAAGTCTATTTGTTATGTAATTGCACCACTTCATTTAGCAGGAAACCAATACGGGCAGCTGTGACAAATGACATTGACATCAAGGCCCACAGCAAAGAAGATCAATATGAGCTTTGTTTGGAGTAATGATTTCTGACCTCCACTAACCTGTGTTTGAGCAGCAGGGCTCGCAGCACGTTGGCTCGGTCTTCGGCTCTGATTTGGTCTGAGATTATCATGGTTTCCACCAGCAAGTGGGCGATGCCAGGGAGTGTGGTTTGATCCAGATCTAGCATTATGGCACCTGGGTAACAGAATCCAATGTTTATGATATTGTTTATATATATTGGCATATATGCGTTAAATGGTAACACTGCACCCCTGTCAGCTTATATAACAGAATAATGCAAAAGAAGCCAAATTATGGGATCATTCTAAAGAAATATTCTTTATATATATGTACTGTATGTGTACTGTACACACACATACATACATACAGTGTTGGGAAAAGTTACTTTTAAAAGTAATGCATTCCAATATTGCATTACTCCCTAAAAAAGTAACTAATTACATTACTTGTTACTTTTCATGGAAAGTAATGTGATATGTTACTTTTGCATTACTTTTCAAATCTGGGCAGGGCTTGCTTGTTTGTTTTTAATATAAAAAGTTATATTTTTGGCAAATGTAAAAGTCCTTTCACATCAAAAGCATGAGGCCGTAGAAAAAGTAAATTCACGTCGTAGAACACAGAAGAAGAAAGTTCAACACTCTTCATCGATATAAAAAAAGAAGAACAAATGTTAGTTTATCTTGAGTAATTTTGACTTAGTATGGCTGAATTGGATCATCGAAGGTCAGCAGCAAAGACACTGGTTAATAAAACGGGATTAAGTACACAAAGGATATTTGTATTATTTAATTATTCCAGGTTTGCATCATATTCTGAGTTGCATTTCACTGTTTTTATTCATTTTGAGGAATACTGAATCTGTGTTTTTGTGAGTAAGATTAATTAATGCATGTTCACATTTATTCTAGAACTAAAATAACATCTTACTCCCGATTTCTCTCAACATGGGGACAGGGCAGCTTTCAATCAATACATGGAAAAGAAAGTAACTGGTGTTACTTATTTGAAAAAGTAATTTAGATATTTTCTTGTAAATTAAAAGGTATTGCCTCACTTTACTAGTTACTTGAAAAAAGACATCTGATTACTTAACTCATGTTACTTGTAATGTGTTACCCCCAACACTGTACATATGTGTGTGCATGTGCGTGTGTGTATGTTTTCATTTTAAAATTATAGTATATATTGTAGTTTATATTTTACATTTACAAACTATCAGGGTATAGCACAATGGAAATACTGTATTTTTTATTTGGACATGTACCATTGTAATATCAAGGTTATGGTATGCCATAGTATTATGATGGTATGACAGTAAATATGGTTTCTGCTATATTATTTAATTTAGAGCCAGAACTACCGGTTTTATAATATTAGCTTCACTGTTATGATTCTTTTTTTTTTTTTTTTTTTTTACTCAAGTGTTACATATTTTGAAGCTGTTTTTGCACTAATGCCAGACTTACTCATTTATTTGTTATGAATAATCTTCTGCATAAACGTTTGGTTTTTCAAGTTGCAAATAAAAGAAGAAAATAATCAAAGTAGCTTGCATTTGTAAAGTATTTAATTCAACAGATTATTTGGTAAGCATTGCACCATTTTCAAACAAATGCTCAACAAAAACAACTATATTATGACATATACTGTTGCCATGATATCAAGTTACTCATATTCTGATCTTACCGCCTACTTCTACATGACCACAGTACTTTTTTTTTCTTGTTTTGGCAAAACCTCATGTCAGTCTATCACTGTCGTCCATGAAAGATGCCTTTTGTCAGGGTTGTCATTTTGGTTCCACAACCACAGGAACTGAAACTTACCAAAAACCTTCTCACTAATGTGTTTTGACTGAATTTTTTTGTCATGCTTTTTTGAAACTAATGCACTGTTTACCTTGTTATCCTCGGATTGAAAATCATCCGTTTTTCATGGTCAAAAAGTGGATATGCCCAAGAGGGTTTAATCCATTTATCTAATTTAAGTGTCCAGTTGAATTCTGTCAGTCATACGGCACTGGTTTGTCAAGCGTGTGGATGTTAGGATTGGAACAGGATCACAGGCTCTGAGTGGGCTGGCAGAGCGGCTGACTCTTACCATGTGTGATGGTCCTGCGGAGCTCCAACAGGCTACGGAAGGATAGCGAGGCCACGTGCGGTTTACCCCAGCGATCCGTCTCCTCCTCCACGTCTTCCTCAAACTTGATCCAACGTGCCGTCTCTTTCCAGCGCATCTCCTGGTTCTTGTCCACTATCAGCTCATTGAGCTCCACAAACACCTACGGAGAACACGGTGTCAAACGCACATCATAAAGCATTTTTAATGAATCGTAACCAAAGTTACTTCAAGGCAATTCAGTTCACTTGGCGGCCATCTTGGAAATGCTCCCCGGGACCTAATTTAAGAGTTCGTGGGAAGTGCATGTCAGACTGGAAGAGAGCAAAATTAGAAACAGGAGTTACACAGAGGAAGAAATAGTTGATAAAACTGTTAAAGAGAGGACATTTCCAGCTTTATATCAACTTGTGAGTGTGTGGTGATTACAGCTGTGTGATTTTATTGAGTGGATGGTTTAATTTGCCGATACAAGCATTGTGTTCCTGCACGTGAGAGGTCTTTTATACTGTGTTAGTAAAGTAAAAGTAAGTAAAGTCGTGACGTATTGTCAAGTATGGTGACCCATACTCGAAATTGGTGCTCTGCGTTTAACCCATCCAAGTGCACACACACAGCAGTGAGTAGTGAACAAATGCACACACACACACACCGTGAACACACAGCCATGCTGCAGCGCCCGGGGAGCAATTGGGGGTTCGGTGCCTTGCTCAAGTGGATGCTGCACACTGGTGGTGGTTGAGGAGAGACCCCCCCCCACATGATTGTAAAGTGCTTTGGGTGTACAGCAATACACAATAAAGCGCTATATAAATGCATCATTCATTCATTCATTCATTCTCAGTGGAGAGGGTGGAGAGAGCGCTGGACATTCACTCCCCCCACCTACAATCCCTGCCGGCCGGGGACTCGAACCCGCAACCTTTCGATTACGAGTCCGACTCTCTAACCATTAGGCCACGACTTCCCCCAAACTTAGAGGGGAGAGAAACAATACGTGAGATCACACAAGTGCCAATTACCACGTGAGCTTTTTCTGTGTGCTTCAGAGGCTTAATAAGAGTGAGTTTTGTTCATTTTATTCTCCCAAAGTGTGTTTCCGTATATTGCATGAAAAGGATTGAACCCTGTGTAAAGTGTGTACTGTTACCTTTAGTCTATTTACTGATTAATATGCTCAAAACAAGATAAAAATATGAACTGTGTATAAAGTGGGTGATGCATTCATGAGTGAGTGAAGTGACATTCAGCCAAGCATGATGACCCATACTCAGAATTCGTGCTCTGCATTTAACCCATCCAACGTGCACACACACAGCAGTGAACACACTGCTGCAGCGCCCGGGGAGCAGTTGGGGGTTCGGTGCCTTGCTCAAGGGCACCTCAGTTGTGGTATTGAGGGTGGAGAGAGTGCTGGACATTCACTCCCCCCACCTACAATTCCTGCCGGCCGGGGACTCGAACCCGCAACCTTTGGATTACAAGTCCGACTCTCTAACCATTAGGCCACGACTTCCCCATGTGGTGAAATGTGCTGATTGCTCATATTCTGTGTTCTATTTGTTTTATTAGGCACAAACAAGCCACTGCCTGTTGTTTTCTACACCCTTTATAAGTTTTGTAACCTGGTTTACGTTGAATGGGGCTTGTTATTTGGAGTTTTTGATTTGAGATTGTGTGAAGAACCCTTTTTCATATTATTGCTTACTATTTTACTTCCTGTACCCATTGAAGAAAAGTGGGTGTTTGTCTTTGTTTTTGTTACTCTGTTTTGTACAATTTTTCTCATTGATGCATGGATCTATCAAAATGACTAAAAACCTTTCAAGACAGACCTACCGTGAGCTCCGAGGTTGTTATGTGATGATTTACGCTTCAGTGAGTAAGTGAGATTTCAGTTAGTTTCATTTTCAGGGTTTCATTACCGAATTCTCAGTGCTGAGAGCTTTGCTACCCACAAAATGATGACAACCAATCAGAGAAGTTGTTGTTACAATAGAAGCCAGCATGAATCTTTCACTCATGAAGGATTGCAAATGATGTCTACCTTCACTCTCCAACTAAGGAAAGGAGGCAAGGAAAAGGAAAGGAAAGGACGTGACGTGTGGCCAAGCCAAGGTGACTCATACTCAGAATTTGTGCTCTGCATTTAACCCATCCAAGTGCAGACACACAGCAGTGAGTAGTGAACGAACACACACACACACACACGTTTGTTTTTGTGAAAAGTGGGGACATCCAATAGGCGTAATGGTTTTTATACTGTACAAACTGTATGTGCTATTGCCCTACACCTAAACTTAGCCCTCACAGGAGACTGTGCATTTCTACTTTCCCCCAAAAAACCTCACTCTGTATGATTTATAAGCGTTTTGAAAAGTGGGGACATGGGTCAATGTCCTGAAAAGTCACCTTTACCTTGTAATACCTGTGTCATACCTGTGTCATTATACAAATTTATGTCCTCATTTGTCACAAAAACGCGCGCACACACACACACCCAGAGCTTAGGTCAGCAGATGAATAGCAGAGACTCTGGTGCTGACTGACTAAGAGCCTTATGTAATTAATCCAGCTGATTTAGAGACACTGCTTTCACCCGTTTATTGAAGCCCACTGGATGAAACGGATCAATGATATCAGAAAAAGAAAAGATCACAGAGTTTGGGGTCCCTTCTGCTCCTCCACATTGATTATCTCTATTAACACTACCTCATTATAAGTATCAATGTCAGTCTGGGGAAAACAAAGGCTTTACTTTGAGCTTGCTCTTGAGGAGCAAGACAGAATCTCAAAATCAATACACATTTTCGGCTAGTTTTTCAGTGTTTACTTTATAATTGTGAGAGTCTGCCATGCTATTTTTTGAATAATTTTTCCACACTGTTCTGTTATTGATACATCATCTCATAAATGCCATATTAAAACAAAATAAACTGTGTCTGGTCAGTTTACTTTAGTCTAAATTAACAATAATAAGTTATAATGTGGAGCAAACTGTACATCTGGCTGTGTGAAAGTAGGTCTCATTTTTCTTTTCTCTGTGCAGTTAGGAAGCTCAGCACTCACCTCATGAGTTTTCTTGTCCGTCCTCTTCCTCCTCTTCAGGCTGGACAGAGGAGGTGAGCTATTGCTGGTTCGTGGTATTTGACAGCGTGATGATTTCTTGACGAGGTGACGTCTAACCCCAGGATTGTCCTCAAAACGGTGACCTTAAAGTGAAAGTAAAAATAAAGGGTTAGGAAAATACAGTAAATAGAACTGCCAGGTTTGTAAAGGCAGCTAAAGATGTGGGGTGGGAAAAATAAGTGAACCCTTCAATTTACCATGGTTTTGTGCATAAACTGTTTAAAAAACACAGTTTCCTTAAAACAAAAAAATGCGCAAACATACGTTTTTGTGTTTTTCTTGAACAGACTGTGTAAACATTCATAGCAGGGCTATTAGCATTAACTAGAACGATTATAAACTCTAAAACTATTATTAAAACATTTTTGTTTAGCTGAAATTAAATAAAAACAAACTAAATGAAAATTGGTAATGTTGCCTTGAAATAAAATGCTAATTAGAAGTAAATAAAAACTAAAACTGAACTAAAAATGGATTAAACCTAAATAGTAATGGAAAAAATAGCAGAAGCACATAACAAAATAACTATAAATTAGACTAAAATAAAAAATTAAACCTGAAATAATAGCTATTTCAAAATATTAATAATAATTTAAAAAAACGATTCACACCTTCAACATACTATTTGAGGCTAAACCTATCCCATCATTCAGATATTATGCATAAAAAGTGTTGCACATTCTATGGATGCAGAGATTTGAATGTTTATTCTGTAAAAGGATTATAACTACTTTTTAATCATTTGATTGTGCTGTCGGTTTAAAACGTACTTCTGAACAGACATTTAGAAGTTTAGGAATAGTTCACAAAAAAAAAAAAAAACCATACTGTGGAAGTCAATGGCTACCATCAACTGTTTGGGTACCAACATTCTTCAAAATACCTAGTAGTAAATGATGACAAAATTAAATTTTTGGGGTGAACTATCCCTTTCAGTGCTGCTCTGTAAGAACTTTACTTGCATCGACTTGCATTACAATGCTATGTTGTAAGTGTGTCCCATCAGGTAACCAAAACGTTCTACTGTACACACACTTGAACACTTGGGCCAAATACAGGAAATGCATCATGCAAGTAGACTTGGTGCAAAACCAGCAAGTGTGAGACTTGACAGGGACACAATGACCAGATTGGAGTTGTTGGTCAGAGCTGTACCGCAATACAAAAAAAACTCACAAATTTGGATATGATTCTATTCGCAGAAAGCTTTGCCTGATCCATGCCTGGAAAAAGAGATTTCAGAAGACATAACATTAAGAATTGTTAAAGATTACAGAACATTAAGAACTTGCATAAAGATGAAGAGAATTAAAAAACGCCCACATGCCTTGATATTCATCCGTCGTCGACGAAACAAATGGCCATATGACCAATTTATACAGAAGTACATGGTAAATCCAAGGGTGCACATAGCTTTTACTCAACTGTAGCAATGAAATTGCATACATTTGTGTGATTGCGAATAAAAGAGTGCCTAGAAAAACAAGAGAATCAGAGGCCTTCTCAGCTGAGCACAACTAAGAGGCGTATTTTGGATGCTAGGCCTTTCCAAAAAAAATGCTGTGATTTAATATTGTATCATTTTAGCCCACAAACTGAGGTTTTTATTGAATTTGGGATAATTGAAGGGGTGTATTATGAGAAAACCTCTCTCTCCAGCTGTTCAGAGTGCCAAGTAAAAGGCCGGGGCTCTCCAAGGGTTGAGGCTTGCCAGGACGCCAAAGGCCTCAGCTGTAGCCCGGGGATGTTCGGTAAACAAACTTAAATTTTTTATTCTTTCTCTCCTAGAGTCGCTCCTGCCTCTAAACACCCCCTCATAAAAAACAAGGCTCTGCATAATTTTGAAGTGCACACACTGGTGTTGGGCCATTTCCCAGGGGTACAGCGCTAACAATATGGCGGCCGTGCCTTTTGGCTGTACTCTGGTTGTGCTTTTCATGGCAAGAAAGCAAAAATCCTAGAGGAGACCAAAACAGCCAAGTTTTCATCAAAACACCACAGGACGAAGCCAACTCAGGCCACTAACCGGTGTTTGACGCACAAAAGTGCTGATTTTAAATCTCAATTCAAGCATTCGATCTGTCCTCCCTTATTTTGTTAGCTTTACCTATTGGACATTGGGACACCTCCAAACATACTGTCAAAATGCTTAAATGAGGAATACACTGGATACAATAATAAAAAAAGTGTTAAAATATTAATATTTGAAAAATTCTGTCCACCAAATAAAACACATTATATGAAAAACATTATATAGAATTTTTTAAATAAATTATATCATGTCTCATGCATTTTAAACCTTTTTTTTTTTCGCCTTTGCTATTGACCTAAATACAAACAAATTCCAGTTCAAATTAAAGTTTTATGTGTGTGTGTGTGTGTGTGTGTGTGTGTAGCTGAAAAGAAAGAGCGAGACTGAGAGATAAGATAGAAATTGATCTCTGCTAGACTGTCTGTCTGCTCTTCACACAGACCTTTCCCAGAGGGACCGCAGAGAGAATCACAGACAGACAAAGACCTCGAGGGAAACTCACCAGTCTACACAAAGACAAAAGCATCAGGCCTGAGGATTTTACTGTTTATCAAAATATAAGTATGCTTCTTAGTCCAAAGCAGTGTTTAAACTGGAATGGTTCAGGCCCATCGTGTTTTATATAAGGAACAGTTTCTCCAAAAAATGAACATCTGGTGGTTATTTACTCATGTTGAAAACCTGTATGACTTTCTTTCTTCAGTAGAACACAAAAAGAGAACGGATAATGTACTGGTTGCTTTTTTCAGGCAATTACAATGAATGGTACGCATTCAAGCTTGAAAACCAAACAAACCATAATCTTAATTTGGATTCTTTTAAAAGTTTTTCAACTACTTATATTGTGTCTAAAATATGGAAGTTAGTCAATATTAACTTCTTGATGATTGATTCAGTCTATGGCTGATGCAAGAAAGATGACTAATCATATGCAAATATTACAATGACATTATCTTCCGTCGACAGCACATCAGATCCGATGCAATGTAATGACAAGATTATTCAGTATGTAAATATATGAAATATGCAAATATTGCAATCATACCACAGTTGACTATCAACGTAAACTCAAATGCACATTCACAAGTATGCAGCCAGTGAGATTTTTTTAATGTTGTTGAAAGAAGTCTCTTCTGCTCACCAACTTTGAATTGAATTATTTCAATGCATTTTAAAATGCTATTTATTCCTGTGATGACAAAGTTGAATTTTCAGCATCATCACTCCAGTCTTTAGAGTTACATGATCTTTCACAAATCATTCTAATAAGCTGATTTGGTGCTCAAGAAACATGATTATTATTACCAATGTTGAAAACAATAGTTTTTAACAACGTAAAAGTCCTTTCTGACACTTTTGATCTTTAAATGCATCCTTGCTGAATAAAAGTATTACTTTTTAAATCTGCTTTAAGACCAGAGTGCAAGTCAAAGAAAGTTTTAGTAAAATAAAAAAAATAACACAAAAAACGCTTCGCCACAAGTGCTTCAGGCCCAATTAATTGCAGAAGTGCAAACCTCTAACCACAATACATGAGAAATATCAATAAAAATCACAGCACTTTATGTCTGAATCAAGTTATTGTGTATTATGACTGGCCTGAGATGCGTGTGGAGGTTTGACACCACATGTATGTGTCAACAGGAGGGGATGAGGAACTTCATAATCCATTTTCTCAAACATGCCACATCACTGGAGGCCATGATGTGTTTCATATCAGCAGTCTGTTTGCAAGGACTCAGCTTGACATTAATTAGCTTGTATTTCCCAACAGGATCAATAAAACAAATTCCCAGCAATCAATTTCCAATGCGAGCAAGCTCTATAGAGGGTGGAGTGCATTTTTACAATGTCACAACCGCAGTCATGTGAATGGAAAATCCTATTGGGTTTCAGCAAAAGTCGCCTGTTAGACATTCTTTGAGGCTTTTTGCCATTTATGAACCTAAACTTGTCAAAGACAGACAATGGCAAAATTCAGTCGAAAAATGATGCAAGTGTGAAGCAAAGTGGAGGTCGCTGTGACATTTGCAAAAACGAAGGTGGCTGGAAAATATTACCCTTCACCAAGCTGCCAACTTTTAACAGTAAGCACACTTACGGATCGGTTCGACTGGGGAGCCAAGGTGCGAATGGATGGACTCCAGAAGGTCATAATCATCAAAATCCAGCACAAACTCCTCAAAGCCGTCCACGGCGAAGCTCTCCAGAGGGTTTTCTTGATCCCCATAATGCCCCTTCCCAGCGTCCGCATCGGAGCCGCCTCTCGTGTCCTTCTCCTTCCCCACGTCTGTCATCTCCACACCTGGTACCTCCGGATCATCCAGGATGCAACCCTCTTTCGCGCCGCTATTTTGTACCTTCTCCTGTCAATAATGTAGAACTCAAAAAACTGATGCAAAACTGCTCTTTACTGCATCCCAGTCCAATCTTCAGGGTTTTAGGAATGGATCCTGGAAGTAAGAACTATGGAATGGCCATGAATCGTGCAATTAATCTTGTTTCAAATCAAATTTTGTCCAAGAAGAAAGAAGGAAAAAGGTAATCTCTCAGCTGGGCCCTCAATCCGCAGAGAGCTTGTAATATCCACCTGGACGCCTGACGAGAAAATAGTTTCTGTCCTCAGGGTTTCCAAAACAGATGAGCAGTGGTTCTGTGAGACGTGTCCGCTTGTATGCAAGCAAACAGCAGGGAACACTGAAATTGGCTGACGATCCAGAGGAAATGTTGATACAACTGAACTACTTTTGAGGTCTCGCACTAATCTATTGGCTGCCTCTGTGATTTCCATGACGTTGTCGATTGATCCCACAGCTGCATGAGGGACAGAGATGCCATAGTCCGTCCGGTTTTCCCTCATCAGGTCTGAAGCTGGTTACACCACCCTATCAGAAAAGCACATGTGAAATCCTACATCCGAAACAACAGCGGTGCCGATGAAGTGCATCACACATCACGCAGCACAGTCTCCACATGACTGCTCTCCATGGAAACCACGGCTGTTTCTAGATCTCGACGCTGTCTTGTTTTCAAGCGGTTACCTGCCCAGAGATGAGCCAATAACCATCCAGATGCGTCCAAAAGCCTACATAGTCAGACATTTACAAGGTTTATTTACATATTATACAAATCAGAAGAACACCGTATTGCTCTTTTATAGCAACATAAAGATAACTCAGTAATGTTTAATTTAGATAAGAACTTGTCTTAGATGTTTAGAATAAAATTCTAAATTCTTGTCTTAGAATAAAATTCATTAGGAAAAACAAATATGGACTGAAATGAGCCTATTATGTAGATAAGATAAAGAGCTCAGATAATTTCATTTTGAGAGATTTCAATAAGAAATGTGACCATGGACCACAAAACCAGTCATAAGGTCATTTTTTTAAATTGAGATTTATATCATAGTAATGCATTTTATTAATAAAAAAAAAAATGTTTTAATATTTACGTTAGGAAATTTACTAAATATCTTCATGGAATATGATCTTAATATCCAAAATGATTTTTGGCATAAAATAAAAATTGATAATTTTGAACCATATAATGTATTTTTGAAATCTTTTACTTTTGAAAAAAAAGACGAGGGGCCTGACACTGAAAGAGACCTCATTTGTAGTTACTCAACAATTAACAAACTAATAAATTATTTAATAAATGCAAAAAAAAAAAAAAGTTTTATGTTCAAGAAATATCAAATATGTTCAAGAAATATCAAAATTTTGATATTATATTATTTTATTTTATTTTTTAATGCATTTTTTCTGCCCTGTAATGCCACTGTAATCACATTGCTATATAAGAGAATTATGGGACAATCAGTAAAATGATTCATTTTAAAATTAGAGGAATTTATTGAATACATATTTCATAAACATTAAAATAAAATAAAATAAAATAAAATAAGCCTGTTATCGTATTGTAATCATCACATTACTGTCTAGGAGAAACAATTGAGATATGAAAAAAAACACACTTGTGGATATTCAACAATTGATGAACAAACACATTCTTAAAATAAGATGCAAACAAAAGGGTCATTCAAAAAATAAGTGAGAAAATCAATTCAGTGGATTACACAAGTGAGTATTCTGATATATATATATCTAAATGCCCTATAAAGGTGTCACACATATGAAATCACTGGCATTGTGCGGGACAGACTCGGATATGAGAGGTTTATAGCAAGCTAGTGTGATGCAGGGCTTAAATTCAATGGCCTGTTCCACTGTGGCGGCCTCATTTGTAATTTGCTGCGGTACAGCAGTCAATGCTTCCTCTTTTCTAAAAGCAGGAAGGGCTGAAGGCGGGTCTTTGGGAAGGATAATCAATTGCAACAGTGAAGTTAATTATAGCCAGAGGGATCGCATCCACAGAGCCGCTGCAGCCCTCATCTAAAAGCACTCTGCTAGACTCTGCTAGAGTCTGCTAGCCTTGGCCAGAGTATGGACTATTTAGCCATATTACATGCACCTTACATCACATAGAGTAAACAGCAGGATCATTCATGAAATGAGCCTGCATCGGTGCACTAGATGGAAATATCTATGCTGCTTTCAAAATCCAACCAGATGCAGGAATGTAATTATAAAGATTAAATAATTTAACAATGATTATACACAAAATACAGAATAATTTAATTATGATAACTTAAAATTATATATAGTATACATTTTAGAATACTGTAGTAACATTAAAGATCAAAAGGTCACAAGAACATTTCATTCATCATGTAGCATAAAACAAACATATAAGCAAACCTAATGATTTTGAATGTTTTAAATGGCACCTGATAGTTAAAAGGAACAATGCACTAAACTCTGTGAGGATCATCTGGTTCAATAAAGGAGAGTGTGTCCAGCCATTCCCATGACTTGAAAAAATCATCACATGACACACAGAGGAACAGCTGTTTCACAATTTGATCAGTTACTACTTTTTCTACTATTTTAGACACTACTGATAGAATTGAAATCGGCCTATAATTTACAACATTTGTTGGATCACCTGTCTTAAAAACTGGGGTAACTAACCCCGTTTTCCAACAACTTGGGAATGTAGTTTGTGTAATTGATAAATTCACGAAATGAGTAATTGGTGCTAAAAAGATATCATTATTATTTAAAAAAAAAAAAAATACAGTCTAAACCATCAATATCTTTGGCATTAGAATTTAAAAAAACATTTAATTATATTAATATATAAATATAAATATAAATTATTCTAAATTATACTCTCTGTAACTGTTGTCAAATGAAATGCAGATTTTTCTAAATTCACTGATTTAATTTATTTATGTCTTATTCCAAATTTATCACTCAAAGTTTGAACTGAGTCAACAAAGTAATTATTAAATGCATCAGCAATTTTGTCAGATTTATCAATTATACTTCCTTTAAAATCCTATTCTAAATATTTATTACATGATTTAATGTCTTTCTTTATCAATTTATTAATAGTTTGCCATACCCTTTTACTATGAGGCCTTTAGCCTCATTTAGAATATTAACAAAAAATTGTGCCTTAGCCTGCCGTAATGTCTTAACTACCTTATTTCTTAAACTATTAAAAAGAAGTCGATCTTGTTGCAAACCAGATTTTATAGCTTTTTTTAAACCAAACCCTTCATGTCCGGAAGAACTTTACAACCCCTGCTTCTAGGAAAACATACGTAGCACATCTTCAGGAATCTGCCTTTCCATGAATAGGGTGTAAAATAGTGTCTTTATCTTGTTTTTTAAAATAATAATTTTTAAAAATGTCATTTGTTTTTTAGCAAGAGTCTGACATGAAGTGACTAACTTTTAAAAAATGATTCATTGTCCAGTTCAATATGTCAAACTAAATAGTACATGAGCAGTTTTATTATATATACAGTATATATGTATGTATATATGTGTGTGTGTGTGTGTGTGTGTGTGTGTGTGTGTGTGTGTGTGTGTGTGTGTGTGTGTGTGTGTGTGAAGAATTCAAGAGTTCATTTGCAAAAACAGATGGCTTTTTTTACAATTCTCAAAAATCATGTTTTTTCATTGTGCATTCCAATTATTCTCAATCAAACTGCAGCTGGGTTATTTTGACTAGGTTAAAAAAAATAACTTTAAAAAACAGCTAACACAATAAAAACATGATAACAATAAAACATTTTTTTGAAAATTAAGAAAAAAATTGAGTTATCTGTTTTTTGGCAAATAAACTCTTCATGTATGTATATATATATATATATATATATATATTTTTTTTTTTTTTTTTTTTTTTTTCAACTATGATACCTCAACTGTGTTTATCTCAACATCTCAGATTTGTTGATTAATACATATTCATTAAACATCAAAATCAAATCAAATTCAATTCAATTTTAGTTAAAGTTTTAGTAATTCTGCTGTGTATTTTTTGACATTTTTATTATTATTATGTCTATACAGTGTTTATCATAACTAAATGAAATGAAATTGTTTTCGTTTTAGGTCACATTTGCACTGCATTTCAAGATGCCCAATTACATCTTGTGGACTATATCCGATTTTTTTTTTCTGATAACTTACATCTTCTTTTAAAAGTCACCCATAACCGACATCTGCATCCAATATCATGACAACTCTTGGAAAACTTTAGCATGGTAATGGACATGACGATGTTAATGTATTTGGTCATTGCGAGATCTGTTAGATCTGTTACGCTGCTGCTGCTGAATTTCTGCTGCTGTTGGTTATTGCTGTTGTTGTAGATTATCGTTGCTGCTGCTGCAAAGCAAGTATAGGAACTTGCTACTGCCTATACATATGTCAAAACAGTGCTGTGAGTATTTAAGACATACTGCTGCTGCACAAATAACATATACAGTATAATAACCTGTAGCAGATCTATACAGGTGGAGCTGGGGAAGGTGGAGGGTTTCAGGGAAACTCTGAAAGCGCACTGCAAAATTCTGTAGTGAAAATTCAAATGTAAAGCAGCATGCTTATTGGCTGCATATGCAACATGAACCAATCAGCTTGTGCCAAGTAGTTTAACACTGTTAATATAATCAGTTTGCGTTAAGGATCCATCAGCCTGTGCCATCTAGAGTTTCATGACAGAACTTCGCATTTTACACTATACACTTGGTAAAACAACCCAGGGTAGACAAACTGACTGGTTGCCAGGTCTGTGAAACAAAACCAGGAAAATGGTTATTCAAAACTAGCCCATTCACATTTTATGCATTTCCCCCCTCTAGTAGGAGCCCCCCTCCATTGAAATAGCAGGGGGGAGAGAGGTCACTTTGGCAATCTGTCCCAATCTGTCCACTTACATGGTAGACGCAAATGGACATATCCAATTCATATCAGATTTATTTCCACACATGAATGAGGTCTGAAACTGATCTGAGAATATCCAAATCCATGCGCTTTCTTCCTGCTTACACGTTCTATCTGTGCCACATAGGAGGAAAAATTGAAATGGGGTCACTTGAACCACATAATGTAAATGCAACCTTAGTTATCTGTAACAGGGGTGTCCAATCTTGTTTCTGGAGGGCCAACGTCTTTAGCTCCAACCAGTTGCCTGGAAGATTCTAGTGAGTCTTAAAGACCTTGATTAGCTGGTTCAGATGTGTTTATTTAAGGTTGGAGCTAAACTCTGCAAGTCAGTGACCCTCAATGAACAGGTTTGGACAAACCTGATCTATAATAACCCTGATTTGTCATTAAGTAATTAATGAATGAACATTATTTTTTTTCCCCCTCACAACATTGGTAAATGGGTTGAAAAGTTAAGCTTAACAATTGCGGTCACCACTGCTATGGACAGACATCTGATATTACCTACCTATTATTCATGTTATGTTGATTTTATCACAAATAACAGTTTATCTAACATTTCTCCCAACCCAAAAAAATATGAGATGTGCATTTATAATACTTAAAAACAAAGTAATGGGACACCGGAGTGTACTCTATTCGTGGAAAGTGCCAATTATACTCCTGCAAGGGTTTTTAATGGAGCAGTAGTATTCTTAGGCTGTCATACCCTGTAATCAGTTGAGCTTACTTTATTAAGGATAATCATTAATGTAAAAACAACGGGAAGCGTTTTGGTGCATGGCGCAGATCCAGTGATCCTGACCACATCTGAACATCTTGAAGGCTTGTTTACAACCGCGGGAAAGGGAGGAGAGTGCAGGACGAGTGCTGACCACGGCCAGCCAATGATCCTGCTGCTCTGCTTTCCACCAAAACACATTTATGAGTATGGACACGAATACCCCAGCGCCCCCAAACTTACTAGAGAGCTTGCCAATGCAGACCTCTAAGTCCACTAAACAAACTCTCCCTGTCATCACTCCCCTCCTCTGGGGTGACTGTTTAATGAGCATTTGGAGGGACCACGAGCTTTGGCTTGTCAAGATCAAGTTAAACCATCGGCCTGAGACTCGTTCACTGGTGTGGCTCCAATGACACATGAAATCAAACACACCTATCTAATTTTGTTTGAGTTACAGCACTGATTTCGATTAAGATCCAATGGCCGCAACAGCATGCAAGTTGTCTGCTTTAATCCTTCTTCTAATCATCATGACTACACACACTGAAAACTCAAATGAGTAAGTGCACTGATTTTTAGACATAGGACAAAAGGCTACAGGGCTGAAAAAAATAAATAAATAAAGTTGACCAGAATCCAGGGGGAAATAATACATAAATAAAAATGATGTACTTTCTTAATTAAGTACTGTCTTGAAGATGCATGATTATCATTAAAGGAAAAAAAAACAGATCAGGACCCTGAAATAAAGCTTTCTTAGTTTAATCAGCCATCTGTGAAAGGTTTATGCTCACCACACATATATATATATATATTTTTATGTATATATATTGTTTTCCAGTTAAATTGTCTAAAAATTCTTGAAACTAAATAATTTTACTTGAGAAACATAAATTTGCAAGGTATTAAGACCGTCAGATCTATTATGTCATTTGTCATTTTGTAATGTTTTTTTTTTCTATTTGTTTTTAACTTCTTTATACTTAAAAAAGTGCATTAGATAAAGATCCATTATATATATGCATACCTACATACATACATATACACACACATTTATATATGTGTGTGTGTGTGTATACATTATATAGTATTATATATTACTTTACAAAAATATTAAAAATATCTCCCAATGCAGCAGTGAGAAAAATTACTCTTTAATACTCTTTAATAACAAGTCTTAAATCGCATGCAGTGTTGCTACTCAAGTAAATGTATCGCATTTTAGGAATTTTTAGATATTTATTAGTAATGCCTAATTCAATCTGAGTCCTTAGCCATCTTCAAGAATTGGCTAAAAACGCATCTCTTCCATCTTTATTTGACCCTCTAACTCTAGCACTCTATATTCTATTTCTATTCTTTAAAAATTATTTTCACATCCCTTCCAGAATTGACTTATTTTTTGCTTACTTTTCATATCATCCAGATCAGCACTGGCTAGCATCTGAGCCTCTGCCTCGTCTGTAGGTACTTTCTGGTACACCGCAGTCTCTATGGCTGTCATGCTGCCTATACAGATGCGTTCCCGTAGGTCGTAGCTGGTCCGCTGGGCTCCTGCCAGCCGGTGGACGGGCTTCCTGCGAAACCAGCCTCGCGTTGTCATACTGGCAGGTTCTGGAGATGGGCTAAACCTGTAAAAAGAAACCTACAATTAAGTATTGCCTTAAAAACTATGCGTTTAACCAATTTTATGTTCGCTGTTATTAGTCTGATGCATTGCTAATAGAGTGAAAGATGAGCATGATTCTAGGTGGCTGGGTTAACCATTTCTCAGAAATGCTGAAAAGGACAAAAAAAAATTTAAATGGAAATGTTGTGTTATATTTGTCATTTCTTAAAACTAACTTTAACTGACTTAATGGACAAATTAATGGTTCATTACACGATGCTCCAGCAAAACCAACAGCATCGTGAAGGACTCCACCCATCCCTCCCACAGTCTCTTCCAGCTCCTACCATCAGGAAGACGGTACCGGAGCATCAGAGCCCGCTCCGCCAGACTGCTCAACAGCTTTTTCCCCCAGGCTGTGAGAGCCCTGAAGTCAAACCACCCCGTCCCCCTCTGAAACCCCATGCAAACCCCTACCTCCTGAAACATGGACCACCCCCCACCCCAAACCTTACCACACCAAAGAAAAACTGTATGGAACTTTAATTTTTTTTTATTTATTTTATTTTTATTTTTTGTGCAATTCAAAGTGTGCTACACACAGGTGAGTGGGCCTGTACAAACCACCTGTAGTAACACACTCTCCTCTATGTGCACTATGGACACTTTACACTATGGACACTTTACCCTTTACACTATGTGCACTATGGACACTTTACACTATGGACACTTACACTTTACACTATGCTACAAATACAAGTCTATTATGGTTTATTTGTACATTTACCTTAACCAAATATGCATACAATTATGTACATTACAAGAAGCCAGTTAGCCAGCAGAGGGCAATCAAATACAACTTTTCGGGTTGACTATTTATTTATTTATTTTTTTTCAATGTCATGGATGGATATTTACTGAGGAATGCACATTTGGGAGAGGGAGGTCAAACTGGCAGTTTTCACCTGGGATCTGGAACCAAGTTACAAGATGGGATAGGATCGGTAGGTCTATTGGTCAAATTAATTGACTTTAGCTATTCATGTTGCATTATGCCAATGGTGACAGTTTACAATTTTTTTTTTATATATATATTATTATTATATCTGATCCATACTGAAGATTGCAAGTAAAATATATTTTCAATATCTTCACAAAATGTTGTTTGGAACGAAATGATGGTGAGAAAATGATGATGGAATTATAATTTATTCTTCAATCAACCCATTTAACATGCATAAGTGTTTTTAGCTCTTTAAGGTTTAGATCCATCCTCGCTTATTAGTCAAATACCTGTTGGAAACCTCTTCCTCCTGTCCTCCATCCAGTCGTTCTTGTGTTTCCTCCTGCTCTTCCATTCCAGCGGGGCTGGGTAGGGTCTCCTCACTCGGTGGTCTCTCGCTCTCCATATGGAAGCTGGTGAGAGGGAGATCGGCTGCCAGATCCTCCTCACTTCCCAAACTGAGCTGTGAGATCACAACACCTGTCAGCATCTCTCCATTACCCCATCTCTCACACAGTTATCCCAAAGAAACTGTACTGTACACATCATACTATAAATAGCATGTGAATTCAAATGCAATGAGAAACATTTCAAGCAATGGTATTCTACACTATTGTCACATGACTTTATTGTATGTTTAATTTGGTGAGTGCTGTCCAGGTGGTTATTTTTGCATTCTATTGCACCTACGTAGTACAATAATTCTGACTAAATATTCATCTAAACATTTTCATCTAACATATTTCTTGTTAGACATTATGTAAGTTCACATTTCTAGATACAAGTAATAACAAGTAATTGTATTTTTTAATGAGAGCAGTAAGAGTAAAGGCACTAATGTAATGGCTTTTGTTTTTCTTTATCCTTTTTAATTTAATTATTTTAACTTGAACTACTTTCAAATGGTAAGCAATCAAATGTGAACCCTTTTTCGCATTATGTTGAAACTCTACAAATCCTCTATAAATTCACTATATTTGTTTTCATTGCTTTTAAATTGCAATGTTTTGGAGGACAACACTGGGCAGGATTTTGTAAATAAAAGATTACAATTATTTTAATAATTTAAAAAAAATGAATCCGGAAATAATCGCATTAATTGATTATCAAAATTGTTAGTTGCATCCCTACAATAATGTCTTAACTTGATAGTCCAATCACAAGAGTCAAGAACGAGACTTACAATTAAAAACTGCATTCATATTATTTCCATTTTCTTATTTCACACTTGAAATGGAGGGTATAGTCATGTGCATTGCATCATGGGATACAATATACCATGCAGCAGTAAGTCATTCAGGTATATCAGTACTTAAAAAATCACATATACATAAAGCATTCTGCAAAATTAGTAATATGGTAAACACTTCAGTTACCTGTGGCAGCTCTTCAGATGGCTCAGTAGGCGTGGCTGCTTGGCACTGTCCTTCAGTCTCAGACTCCGCCTCCTCCTCATCCACCTCATGAATAGTGGGTGTGACATCTGACGGGGGCATGGACGTCTTCTTTTTCTTCCTCTTTTTCTTTCGCCGGCGGTCCATACTGAGCACCCTCTTGCGGAAACGCTGCGGGGGGAGGTGGGTGGACAGAGGGTGGTGGGTGTGGTGGAACGTATGCCGGTGATCTATGAGTAAAGACAGAGACATAGAGGTTAAAATCCTGTTCACTTAACCAACTACAACAATAGCTATAATTTAAAGTTTTAATAATCAATCATTAGAATAGGGAAGTCCTCTTTTTACAACTAGCCTACATCATTGGAATCACTCCCAGAACATTTGTTTCCGGCTGATGAACGATAAAAACATTGGCAGCCAATCAGAATCCACTTGAATTTAACGGCGTTATATTCTAAAGGATGACTGCAGACTAATTTGAGACTAACGGCTATGTAGGAAATCGTATAGCTGGGACGATGGTAATTTATACAATTCAGCACAATATACAAACATATCTGACCACAGAATGGGAACCATTGATCAGACCATCAATAAGAATCCAGTATTCCAGAGAGCTGTGTAATAAGCAACGATAAAGTCTTTTAAAAGGTCACAGATAATAAGGCTGCCACGGAAACATCCCCTCCAGTGCTAGCATTAGTTAGTCCCTCTCACTCAAACATCTCTGTTGCCAGATATCTCCTATTTCACATACTTAAATCTTGCATGTTATTTTTAAAATGTCCATAAAATAAACAAGCACTACATTGATGAATAAATAGAATTACTTTTCAATATTACAATTAGTTCTGTCAAACGATTAATCGCATCCAAAATAAAAGTTTTTATTTACATAGTATACAGTATCTGTGTGTACGGTGTATTTTTATTATGTATATATAAACACACGCATACAGTATATATACAGTATATGTTTATATTCACATAATTTTTATTATACATTAATATATTAAATATATAAACGTAACATATTTTTCTTAAATGTATACATGCATGGGTGTGTATTTATATATACATAATAAATATACACAGTACACAATCATATACTATGTAAACAAAAACTTATTTTGGATGAGATTAATCGCAAATATTTTATACACTACCGTTTAACAGTTTGAGTAAGTAATAAAAAAATAAATTAATTATTTTATTCATTAAGGATGCATGAAATTGATCAGAAGTAACAGTAAAGACTATTATTATGTTGACAGTAAAGTGACAGTAAAAAAATATATTTAAAATAAATACAATTACTATTTATCAAAGAATCCTGAAAAAACGTTTCCACAAATATTTAAGCAGTACAACAGTTTTCAACATTAAAAATAATAAGAAATGTTCCGTGAGTACTAAATCAGCATATTAGAATGATTTCTGAAGGATCATGTGACACTGAAGACTGGAGTAATGATGCTGAAAATTCATAGTTTGTATCACAGAAATTTTTAAATATATTAAAATAGAAAATATTTATTTTAAATTGTAATAATATTTCACAATATTACCTTTTTTACTGCATTTTTGATCAAATTAATGCAGCCTGGGTGAACATAAAAGACTTGTTTAAAAACCATAAAAAAGGTTGTGTAGAAGTACATATGTTTGTAGACCAAGACTGTGCAAATGTCCTAAAAATTAATTCCATTTGGTGCCATTCTTACCACAAAAGTAATAATAATAAAAAATGAATAAGAGAACTGATTGGAATTCGAAAACGGGGAATTTACACACAAAACTGGAATTCAGATGGGTGGAGGGAGGAGGTTGAAAAGTATGACTGATTTGCAAAAATATCACAAAGACAACCTGATGAACTGTGCACAAAAAGATGGGGAATGTGAAGTAAAGCAAATATAATCTAGTTTGTCTAAGTCTGTGAAATTCATGCTGACTGTATGAGTAGTTTTAGCAACAGAGACGTTAATGTGTGATCTGTCCTGGAGCAGCTCTGTGTTCAGGGTGCCTCTCGGCTCCGCTGTGAATGAATCACAGGCTAGTTTACACCTCCCACTACTGTCGCCACATGTAGATGGAAATATGGGCCTTGATTTAATAGGGGTTCGGAAAGCGACCGGCACAGACGCCGCCCCACAGGAGGCCAGGGAATGTGAGAGAGCCATTAAAAGTATTGTCTGTACTTCTGAGGCACCTTCTATAGAATTACACATCTAAACAAGGAATTTTCTAGCAACCTGATGCTTTGAAAAAATAAAAAAATTAATAGCTTTTAACGAAGTATGTTTTGAAATGACTGTATCTTTGACCAAATTTACACATTTATTAACATTCGTCTCTGGGAATCTGGTCACAAGCGATCAGAACTAAATACAGCTCTACACACTGATGTGCAAAAATGTTAAATGCATTTTGACGAAACTGATCGGGACTTAGAGTGCGATCTGCCATGTGACGAACAGGTTTGCCTCAACTATGCTCAGATTCAAAGACAATAGAGCGTGAAAAGTGATATCAGATCAATACAAATTCAATCAAAATACTTTGAAACCATTTTTTACCTCAGTTACAGCGTTACTGCATGTTTTTATGGCAGAACTGATCCGATCACTCAAACCAGATTTGAAGGAAGTCAGAAATGCACTGATTGCATTTAAAGTATGAATGCTAATGTGTCCTATACCACCTACTGTACTGTCAATAATCAATTATTCTAAAACAAGTTCTAAACTTTGCCAAATTCATGGGTGAAAAACAACCATCTCATAGGAAAATGACCAGCAAAATACTTGAAATGTTAGTGGTAAAGTGTTATTTTTCTATTATATATTATAATACTAAAATAACAATAACTATAACTAAAATAACTAAAACACTATAAATAACTAAAATCACATTTTTATTTACCTTAAATTTTTATACCAGTTTTCATTTAATTAATTTAGTACTTTTACCTAAACATATCTATTTGTTACTTGCCTTTTCTGACCATTATTATTATTATTATTATTATTAAAAAATAATAAAACATGCTTAATAATAATAATAATCTACATTATTATTATTATTATTAATGCCAATTTAAACAAACAATTTACAAACTAAAACCAATAATAATAAATATTATTATTATTAATGTCAATTTTAAACATAAATAGTAAAACTAAAACAACAATAATAATAAACTATTATTATTATTATTATTATTAATTATCATTGCTGCTACTAATGCCAATAATGTTGATATTAAGAAAATAACATTAATATTAATAGCAATTAGAATTACCAAATTACATTATTTTATTGATGATAATAATAATAATAATAATAAATATTATTATTATTAATTATTATTATTATTATTATTATTATTAAATATAAATATTATTATTATTATCCAATAAAACTCTTGAATCTTGAAATATTAATACAATACTAATATCAATATAACTAACAATAACAATAATTATTATTAATCAAAATCTCTAAATGGATGCCAAACCTTTTCTAAACCAACATGACATTAAGATTATCCACTCCAAAATTATTGAAAAATGAGTGCACATGTAATTGCGGTGAGTTACGCATCAGGCAGTACTTACACTCAAAGTCTTTCTCATTGTAGCTGCGGCCCATTTTGTCTGCTCCATTGATGGCAGACTCAGTGATGATGTCCCCAAACCTCTCCACAGACAAGGCCTTCTCCCATTCGTCATCTTCTTGTCCTGCTGTGGAGCCCTTCTCTTCTTCCGACAAAACCTGCAGATGAGATCATTTGAAACCACACAGTAAGTGCCAGACGGATGTTCCACATGCTATAACCCATTTGAGGAAGTAAGGGAAATAAACTTGAGGCCAAATGATTCCTTCTGGCATGCTCTGGAGAGTTTGAACAGTTACGGCCAGATGTTTCATGTTCTTTCAGCTTGAACCACAACCACACGTCCATTACCCAATGCGCCGCAGTTCTGGATGGGTTATCAACCATGTGTCAGTATTTGGAGCCCACTGAAGAACAGGGCATTATGGTGACTGAGAAGCATCATGGAGATTCTAGGTGTTTTTTATCTATTACATGTCATACTAATTTGGCCCCTTCCTACAACTGTTGAACCTTGTCATATTTGGTGACCCTATTGTTTGCCCAAAACTGTTCCCATCAGAGCAATATGCTTTCTAGAATATAAACTAAAAAAGTTCAGACACCACCAGAGAGAATTTAGGTCAAATAAAAGCCATTCTGTGTTAAAAAGTGAGAGTATTAAAAAGTATTTTTTAATACCCCTGTCATTTTTTAACCCTGCTTTTCACACCAGACCAAATTGCTTTCTAAAATATAGAAGACGTTTAGACATCAAACAGACAAATAGACCGAGAAACAATAAATGCATTAAACTATACATTACAACTATAGCAAATGAATAAATCATATAAATTAAAATCTTCAAATAATGAATAAAACACAAATATAACAAATACATTAAATTATAAATTAAAATGCCCCATCGGGACAAGACCACGGGAATCAGATAAGCTGTTTGCACAATCTGACATGGAATTGAACTGCGGGTTTCGTCTGGCCAGAGGAGAACTGGCCCCCTGACTGAGTCTGGTTTTTCCCAAGGTTTTTTTCTCCATTCTGTCACAGAGGGAGTTTTGGTTCCTTGCCGCTGTCGCCTCTGGCTTGCTCAGTTGGGGACACTTGATTTCTTGCGATTATAGTCGATTTGATTGCACAGATACTAAACTAAACTGAGCTAGACAATGACATCTCTGAATTCAATAATGAAATGCCTTTAACTGAAAATTGAGTGTTTAATCTTATCATTATACATTACTGACACTCTATCCTCCAATTTGATACTGTTAAGTGCTTTTACTCAATCTGTATTGTTAAAAGCGCTATATAAATAAAGGTGACTTGACTTGACATCACCAGAGTTCATTTAAAGTGCATTACACAGACACTCACTTGAAATTATTATTATATAATATAATTATTATATTATTACTACTAATAATAACAATAATGTTGATATTAATAAGAATCAATATGCATATTAGTAATCATTTACATTACTAATTGTATTATTACTATGAATATTATTATTAATAATTTAATTTAAAAGTAATAAAATGCTACTACCAATATAAAAAATAAAAATTGTAGTCATAATAAATAGTATTTCTTAATTGTATTAACATTATTATTATGTATTTATTTATTAACATGTCTAATAGTTTAAATATCAGATTGGTTTACAAATGCATATTTATTAAATATAAAACTAATTGTCAATAAAAATCAAATAAATAATATTAGTCAAAATAAAATAATAATAATAATAATAAATGAATACTAACTATTATTTATAATATTTAATAAAATAGTGTTTTTTTTTTATAAAATAAAACTACTATAATATTTAATAAAATATTATTAATACTAAGCGTTTACTGCTTTTACTTTTACTGCTGCTGCTACTACTAATAATGGGAGGCATCCAACATTTGGCTGGTGAGCAGCAGGCTTTGAAGAGCGAGGGTGGGATAAAGCATGCTGACGGGCTACAAGGCTCACAGATCAGTCAGACTAAATGTCAGTATGTCAGCAGGATGCCGACAGCAGCCCTGCAGCGCCCCCATTAACAACCACGACTGCATTCAACAGCACCTCTGTTATGTCTGAACGAGCAACAAGATGCAGAACGGCCAACTGAACACAGCAAGTATAAAAGCCAGCAAATCATTTACCCTGAGGCATTAAAACAAACATGATTTTTTTGAAATAGCCACATTTGCTTTGATTCTTCAGCAAAATAATCTAATGGTGCATGGGCAATCATCAGATGTCTGCATAATTAACCAGAGAACATGGGGCAAATGCGGCAAAACTGAAAAGAGATGAACGAATGAGGCACTAATTAAAACAAAGAAAGTATTTTTTTTGTTGATTATGTCCCTCGGCTTTTCGTAAATTAACGAGGACAACATTTAATTAAGTTCTCAGTGTTTCCACGCTGTGTGCCGCTCTTTTATCACCACTGAAGTGCTGACTTTAATGAAGGCACTGACCTGTGAAGTCAAATGATAAACGGCTTGCTCTCACAATAACGGGAGACTTGGAAAGGGAAACAGACAGAGAGGATTCTGGGAAAGGCCACTCAGCTGTATCACACCATTTCTGCTCTTTCATGTCCACTTTTCCAACCTCTCAAACGTCTCTCGAGCAGAGCTTGGTTGAGAATCTCTTTCTGCCTGTGTGTGTTTCACAAAACCTGTCAAAACATCTACAAATGTATTCATGGTAGGCCTAATGTTTCACACCAAAATCAATTGGAAGAAATACAAAATTATCTTTTGTTGTAATTGTAGGACCATTACATTTTTTAGAAGGCAAATGCAAAAAATAAAACATTATTTATACATCATCACAGTACTTTTGCTGCCTTTACTATATGCTGTAAAAAAAAAAAAAAAAGGAATTACAGTATTTTTACTGTCATGCTGTAAAATAAAAACTATACTAGGTGCCGCTCACACACGTCTTTGTGTCTAAAACATGAGACATGGCGCTCAGGAATGGTTTTTTAAAAAAACACACTTTGCCAAGTTGTCATTACAACTCGCTACTGTAAACACAAAGCTTGCAACACTTGCCCCGCCTCCGGTGTCTTCTGATTGGTCCACTGTTTTAGAAATGACATTGATGAGCGTTTCTGCGTGTAAAAGTTTAAATTCTTATAACTTCTTAAAAAAGCAGCGCTCATGTGTGAGATGCTGCAAAAGACATGAGATGTGAGTGCAACGGTCATACATGTCCATCTACCGTGTTTAGATAAAAAAAATAATAATGGAAAAGTAGCACAATGGAATGGGAAAACACGTTCTGTGTACATGGCCCCTTGAAGTAACACAAGTCTCCTTTGAGAATAACAGCACTGACAAAAAATATATATATTATTCAATGACTTTTTACATGAATTTCTGTCAACCGTCAACTGGTTGAAAGTCAGCTCATTGTATTTGTTTTGACTCCCATTTCCGGGCGTTACCCCAAACCTCACATAACTCACACCCTTATCGTATTACAGTAATGTATTGTTTTATTACGTTAATCTAATAACTTTTTACTTGAAGAAAAACATATTCTTTACATAAACTCAAAGACATCTGGATGCATTACAGTAATGAGAATTTGGAAGGGGAAATGTGTCATAAAATTAATCTCCCAATGAAAAATTGTAATATTGTTTTCGTAAGAGCGGGGGACGTGGCCATTTGTAAATTTGATGTGCGAGGCTTCTGGTCTCATCTGCTTCCAGATAATTTTAGCTATACAAAGCAGCTCGTTTTGCTGCTTGATACTGCAAACTAGTGTGTCTTACCCTATTATTTAAATTATTTTAATTATGAACACAGTGGTTTGTAGTTTACGGTTTACCGCACTGTTATTCTTCTTGCTATTTGCCTGCAGCGGCTAATGAACCGGAAGTCTTGCGCATTCACAGAAAACTACCACATTGAAAAATATGTTGTATAATATATATATATATATATATATAGATATATATATATATATAAACTTGAATGTTTTTATGAGCAGCAGTGTAACATTATCCCTTTTCTCTACCTCTCTGTTTGGTCACTCATTCGTTGTTTCTCTCATACAATTGCCCCTTCTTAATTACCATAATGTAACAAAAGAACAAAACAAACAAACATTGAGGGGCTTTTTAGAATATTACATTTTGAACAGCATTTCCCACCATTTCTGTGCACATTGAAATCGAGGGGCCCAAACAGCATTTGCTCTTGCAGTTCTCTAATTGTGCAAATGTTAATGGCTTGAGTGAGACTGAGTGCAATCGCTCCCAATAAAGGTTACGGATTGCAGCTCTCTTTATTTCAACTGAGAGGTGAACAGAATGACAATGGGAAGTGAGGGCTGACAAATGTGTTTGCCTGCTGCTGGCAAAGCACTCTGGGTAAACCGTAGATAGAGTTACATACGTCACAGGTGGCTGCCTGCTCCGGCGAGAAGGGCGTCACGATGCCAACATTTCAGTAGTCGATTCAAATACAGTGAAATTTAATGATTCTTTATATATATATATCTCATTATATATAAATATTTATAAAGTAAACACATTCTATGTGTTTCCTGCCTCGGTTTTCAAAAGCCGCGATCTTGAAAGCCATATATTACACAGTCGATAATTTGAGTTTGCAGTCTGTATTGAATGTAATACAACTAAAATGGATTCTTCTAACCATATTCATCATGGTTTCTTTTTTTGTCATTTTCACATTTATTATGATAGGACAGATCAGAGCTGACAGGAAGAGAAGTGGGAAAGAGATGGGGGCAGAATCAGGAAACGTCCTCAAGTTGGGATTCGAACTCGAGACGCCCATGTCGGCATGCTACCCAGGCGCCGACTCTTCATAGTTTCTGAGACTGAAGACAATACATGACCAACACATCCATAATCAGGTTTCATTTTATTTCACAATTTGCATTCATGAGTGATTTTACAAGTGTCAAAATGTTTGTGATTGTTTATCCTATTGGGTCAGAAAATATTTATATAGTTGTGAGAAAAAAAGTGACAAAATATTGTAGAAATACCTCTTAGGCCACACAATCGTGAACTTCACAAATCTGTATAATTACATTTATATCTATATGCTACATTTACTTATTTATTTTATTTCTGAAAAACTGGGTACCCGTTTAGGCTGAATTCCTTGTAGATGAATTTTCTTCATGATTGAGTCCCCTACAATAGACAAGTCCCACAAAACATTTAATATAGTTATGTCATCATTTGATACCCCTTATGCAAATACTAGTAATTCTAGCTTTAACCCTTGTATGGTGTTCCGGTCTGTTGGACTCATTTTCATTTTTTATCAAAAGAAAAATGACATGATTAATTATTTTTTCAAACTCAGACGTAATGGCCTTGGCTCATTTTCTGTGAAGAACATATATCAGAACAAATTTTCAATGACCACACACTGTAGTACACCCCCCTACACATTTACATTACATAAAGGATGTTCGGGTCCACTGAACCCCATGACTAATAAAAGTGTGGAAATTTGTGTACCTTCACTCTGTCCACCAATTGTCTGGGTCTGCTGTTAGTATGTGTGTGTGTGTGTGTGTGTGTGTGTGTGTGTGTGTGTGTGTGTGTGTGTGTGTGTGTGTGAGTGAGAGAGAGAAAGTCTGTGAGAGTACGAGTGTAAGTGTTCTGCCCCTGCCATACCCACACAAGGTAGCACTTTAATTCATAAATGTGATCTAACAAAGGTAAAGGGAAAATATTAACCATATATGCTGTTTATATTGCTTGTAATTGGGATGAAGTAAATATCTGTTGAGTATTTTAACATAAATTTTGAAATTGTGTTGAATTAAAAACCCCAAAATGCAGCGGGTCCAACAGACCCACGAACACTGGCTGGATAACAAAAATATGAACATCACACAACAGTTAATTACTGACTAATTACTACGTTAATTCAGTCATCACATTCTGTTTGACATGATTGCAATTACTCCCTGTTCTGCATTTATGAATATATTTTAAAAAAATTACTAATATCCAAGCTACTAAAAAATGCATACTCACGGTGTGATTTAGCTTGGGGCTTCTCTTTTTGTGGTTGTGTATCCTATTGCATCAGAAAAAAAAAACGTATATACAGATTTATTATAAAAATGTGAAAAAATGGGACAAAATATTGCACAGTTACCTCTTAATAGGCAACATAACCTCTTGTATGACATTTGTTTTGCCAAATGTCGATTTTAACGATAGTTTAACGATTCATTTTTCCAAACCCCTCCTTTGCATGACGCTAATCTGCGGTGATTGGTCTCATTTTCATTTCATCATGACTGTAATGCCTAATAAAGCAGTGTTTGTGAGCGCAGTGCTGTGTACAGCATTACAGGAGAAACAGCTATTTTACTCCTCCAAAAGCGGCACCTAGTGGCACAGAATCAGTTTGCATTTTCATTCAGACCAACGGGAAAAGACCAACAAGCAGGTGGGTAATATGCTAAAGTTTCATGTTGACGTCAACGTCATGGGATTTCATGTTGACGAAACGGCTTCTGTACTTACTCGTTTCAATGATTCAGAGTCGACTCTTTCTTTTAAGAGACAATAACTTTATACACTTTGCAGGATGATTTCATTCACTTAGAGCTGTGTTACACAATGCATGAAAGGTGCTGTATGTAAGTTTTTGACTCTACTAAAGCATAAAAATACCATAACGTGTTTGCAGATATTTAAGAAACATGCTAAGTTAACACTTGTTTATCTGAAAAACAATGCTACAGTCATTTACTCTCCTTTGAAAATGTGCGTTCTGGGCCGGAATGTCTGTCTCTGTTTTGGTTTTTGAAACCCACCCACTGCCAGTTTACCCAATTGTATTACGGCACTCCGGGTTGCCAGATGCCGAAAAACACGAGTTATGATTTACCGATCAGTCTTCCAACGAACTAAATTCATCAGAATGATTATTTGAATCAACATCGACTGAACTGGAAGTTATCATTATTTTCAGTCATATCCGTATCAAAGTGAGTATAATATATGTAGTCTAGTTAAAGACACAGATTTACTATGTGTTTTACAGTAAATTAAAGATATATAAAGTGAAAAAAGGACGATTCTCCCACAGTGATGGGGGAGCGATGCTTTTCAAAACTTCAAATCAACTGATCTAACTGCTTCGCAAAAAAAGGTTCACTGTTTCGAAGCGCTCAGAACTCCATTCGCTTAGAACATCTGCTGTTTGAAGTCAAGTAAATGCAACAAGGCCACAAAATATGTTGAATTACATATGTTTCACAAAACTGCAAGTGTCGTCTTTAAGTATAATTTACAAAGTGTTATCAATAATATCCGTAATTATCAGCAGCAGATCTTTTGTATAACGTAGTGGTTTTGGTGAAATCATGTGACTTGGTCAAGATTCGTGAATGTTTTGAAGCTTTGTGAATGCGTCAGCATTTACATTTACATTTATTCATTTAGCTGACGCTTTTATCCAAAGCGACTTACAATTGCTATATATGTCAGAGGTCGCACGCCTCTGGAGCAACTAGGGGTTAAGTGTCTTGCTCAGGGACACATTGGTGTCTCACAGTGGATTCGAACCCGGGTCTCTCACACCAAAGGCATGTGTCTTATCCACTGCGCCATCACCACCCCAGCAGAAGGTTAAACAGAATACTGTAGGAAACAGTGGCACGTAGCCTCAAATAACATTGTTCTTCAAGTAATCATTCAAGTAAACATTCAGTAATAAAGATCACAGCGGGTAGGTTTCTATTTTTCCTAAAGGCCCAATCGCTCTTCACAGAGCAAGCATGCAAATATGTATGTGGGTGTTGGAAAGCAGTAGCTTTTCAGTCAGACAGCTCTCAGGTATCGCATCCAGTCTGTATTTTGTACTGCTGATACTGCAGAAAACTTCTTTTATTACATATGTATTATGCTAATATCAACTTGAACTCAAAGTACCAGTACTATTGACATTCCATTGAGGGTCTCATCCATGAAACCTGTGCCTCAAATGTGAGAGAGTTAAGAGCATCTGCTTGTAATCTTTGTCTGGACAAAGAGTGTTCAAGAGTCTATTCTGGTGAGGGAAGTGCAGCCTGAAAGTGCAGGTATGCCTGCAAAGACTGGCCTGCATATCAAGTGACTGTGGAGGCCCACCTGAGCTCTTTGTGTAAGTACAGAATACTCATTCATTCTCACAGTTACTATTAAGTACTGACCTTTCCAGTCAGCCAAGGACAGAGAGTCAATCCCTGTCTGACACTTACACCAAGGCTGCAAATTTAAGTAGCAAACAGTTTTTTGTTTTTTTTATGGAAAGACATAGAATTAAAATGGAATGAAATTCATTGAAATTTAACTTCTGTGTTTTGAAACCCATATAATGCATTTAATGTTTTAGTAAGAATTACTAATTTGATCATTTGTTATGGTATTTAATGCACACAAACACACAAACGTTTATATTTTATTATTTAAAAATTATATTTAAAAAAATTATATAGGATATTTTATATAATATATATATATATATTATTAGTATTTCTGTTTTTGGGCTGTAGGATATATATATATATCCTACAGCCCAAAAACAGAAATACTAATAATTGAAATGTTTAATTTGAATTTTATTAATTACTAAATTAAGAGAGATCATGTTTTTTTATTATTTTTAAATCTTTATAAAAAGGATATTATATATATATATATATATAAATACCAGAAAAACTCACAAATTAGCAGTCATAGTAATATTGTTAACAATAATAAAAATTAACTAAAACTATAACACTACAAACTATTAAAAATAATTTCCGATAATTAAAATACAGCTGAAATAAAATATAAATGTATATAAATTTAAATAAAAATATAGATAAAAATTGTAAACTTAAAATTTTGACTAAAACTGACATAAGCTTAAGTTGATGTACTAAAATACATTTTTTAAAGAAATAATGAAATTGGATTTAATGACAAATTGGAAATTGTGATAGAATAAATAGGTTCTAGACAACTGAAAACAAGACAGTGCTAAAGTAAAAAAACAATAAAATAAATTCAAGCTAAATATAAATATGTAAAAATATCAAAATCATGACAAATTACTAACATTTAAATAAAATGAAAAAAGACGATTTAAAAATAAAAGCTAATTGAAAATATTAATAAATACTATAGTGGTACATAATATAAAAACAACACCGCAAATTGGTCTCAAACTCATATAATTTAAAGCTAATTCAAAACAAAATTAGCTAATTAAAAACAACAATGCAAATTAGTGTCATCTAATTAAACTCATCTAATTTTACATGTACTCAAGGTTCATGAGACTCAAATTCATAAAAATGAACTATACATTTATACATAAATATGTTACAAAAAATAAACAACTTATAATGAAAAAAAAAAAATACTATATCCTTAAAATCAATTATTACTACAAGAATCATTAAGGAACCAGAATTGTTAAGCTGTTTTGCAAAAGCAAAAAGCAAAAAGCATGGACATCTTCTCAGTGACTCCCATCTCTAACTGACCAGGAGATGATTATCAAGAATTATATAAGATAATTTAATTATCAAGAATTGTATAAGAATCGAATCTTAGTTAATTTCCCAGTATGCATCAGTCCATTCGAGCATGCAAGTCTGTTTACAAGTCATCTAACTGTGCTACAAATTACAAGCAGTGAATCATAAAAACATGGTCTGTCGCCATGACAACATGAGCTCAGACCACTGAGAATATAGAGATCCTCGACCCTGTACAGTGTAAACACTGATAACACAGTGTCTAGCGGGGACCTCAGGGGACCGATTAGGACCAGACATCTATTCCAGGGACAGTCCATGCTATGCTAGGATCACATCTCTTATTTCGCTCATAAACAGGCTAAGGCTTGGGAAAATGTGCATGTATGCACAGAAGGCATAAACTGATAACATCATCATTGATCTGCTATGACAAAGACTTTGATTTCCCATTGGTTAAAGACTTTTTCATTGCATTTTTCACTGCTGTATGACTCATTATGCTGCTACAATGTTCACGGCGCTGCTGCTGCTGCAAAAAATAGTATTTTGTTGTGAGTTTGCCTTCTGGATTGAATGCGAATAGATAGAAAAATTAAGTAAATAACAAAACGACAACACTTGGCGAATGTATTCTGATTCATGAACAAATGACTCTTATGATTCTTATGAGCGAATCAGTAGGATTAAATCACACACAATCTAACAAATAACTAAATGAACCCGACTCACTTTTTGACAACATGTAGCTGAAATATGATAGAAAAAACATCATGTGCATATGTTTTAGGGCCAATGTAGAAACACTGCACAGCAATAATACTCTATTTATAAAATGTTCTGTCCTTTTTCAAGTGAGTTCAACAGTTTGGTGTAAGGAACTCTCTGGCTCTCACTCCTCCATTCACAGCAGAGCTTCACACATCCGTCTGTATACTGGGAAAGAGCGCTTCTGAGTCACACTTCTGGACTGCAATGCAGACACGTAAATTCAGCCTGACTGGTTTTAAACAGCTTTATTCCACATTGCATTTCCTGCATTCCTTGTGCATTTGGGAGTCTGTGTTGAAAGTGAGAGAAGAGCATTGTTGTATAAATCTACCTCTGTCTAATGCATAATATATGTAGGATATAGTGCTTTGATGTCAACATAAAATGCAACCAATTTCAATTCTAATTTCAGATTACATTTTTTTTTTTGTAATATAGAGCAGGGACAAGCACTGAAAATAGGATTCATTTTGATTTCATGTTGACTTAAGTATTTCAGTTTTATTATGAATAAAAAAATCCCACAAAAAAGTGATTAATTGAGACTATATGATATATATATAATATATGAAATATAATAACAATTTTACAAAAATATACATATATACTGTATGCATGTATGGATATATATATATAAATTAATATATAAATTATTAATATAATAATAAAAAATAGTATTTACTTTATTTTGTAAAACTGTACTTATATTTCATAACATTACTGTTTTACTATAGATCTTGCCGTCTGGTTAACTTAAGAGATTTTTTTTCCAAATTTTAGATCTGTAGTGCATATGTTGTGTAACCAAGCCAATGATTTTATGGTTGTAATTTTAAAATTACATATAATTCTTTATATGTTGGATGAATACTATTTCATATATTAAATATTAATATAAATACATTTTCTCTTTAGAAATAAATATTTCTCTACTTTTTGTTCATTTATTGTCTTGTGTGTGGGTTTTTTAGGCTTTGGCGCTAGGTTTTATTAACTCAAAGAAAAAAAATGGATTGAACAAAAGAGAAGAAAAAATGTAAGAAATACTGGGGGACAAATATGTCCTTATAAAATAAATGATGTATAATGAAATATTAAATTAATTGAATGGAAAGACATAAGAAAAACACATTACTTTTGACTGTTCACACTGAAGTCACACGGAAAAAAATGAAGGCACATAATTTATTTTTACTTCTGAAAATGGAATTGCTGTGGAACGTCATTTCAGGAAAAAAAAAACAGTTCAGAAAGCACATTGAGCTGCAGTATGTCCTGCTGCTACTGAATTTTATGGGAAGTATAAATACCATTTGGTCAAATATTTGCGTGTGGAAAATCAGTGTGCATTTCTGGGCTGGACTGAAACATCAGTGCATCAATCACTGAGCACTTTCTGTTTAATCCGTCTGGCCAAATCCTCTCACTTACTGCTATTGATTTCTTCATTCCGTGTTGATTTTTGCCAATTCAAAGAGGAGGCACAGCTTGTGGGGAGTCTGCATCTACATATGGAATGCTGATTATTGCTTTAGAAAACAATAAAGTCACAAATGTCCAACATTAACATGTTGATTTTGTCTTGGTTGTAATACTATGACTCCTGCACACTATTTTATCACTAAACATTCAATTCTCTCTGCTGAAACATGATATGACGATCTCTACACAACATGCCAAATGGCCATCCGCACGCAGGTCGACGCCAGGCAATTAATCTGCTATCTGATGCCATGGTGAGCAGATTGCTGCCTGAAACGATCCAACCACACTTACTCTCAATATGTCAGCTGAGTTCATGAAAACAGGCCCTAAATGCTCCATGTGTGTGCACTAATAAGGGTATGTTCCTTTATACCAACTTACTATGATGTATTTAAAAAGACCATTAGGAATCAAATGCTCCCTAATCTTATGAGAGTACATTGCAGTATGAAAACATAATGTAACTAAAAGCATCCAACCCAGCTGAAAAAAAAAAAAATTAAGAAAGATGAATACCTTCAAATACAGCAACATTTATTGAGAAAACTTGGCATGTCTGGTAGAAGTTTGTTTCCACAATATAATGCAAATATAAAAAAGCTAATTGAAACTTAAAAACTTAAATTCAGACTTTTGTCCTCAGAATTGAGTTTTTATGATGCAATTACAAATTATGAATGAAACTCAGACTTTTTTTACAGAATTGTGAGATGTAAACTCAAACTTATGAGAAAAAATATCAGAATTGTGAGATGTAAACTAAGAATTCTGAAGAAAATCAGAATTGCGAGATGTAAATTCAGAATTCTGAGGGAAAAAACTGAATTTATACTCAGAATTCTGAGAATTGCGAGATGTAAATTCAGAATTCTGAGGGAAAAAACTGAATTGTGAGATTTAAACTGAGAATTCTGAGAAAAAAAAAGTCAGAATTGTGAGATGTAAACTTAGAATTCCTATAGGGAAAAAAAATCAGAATTGCAAGATTTAAAATCAGAATTCTGAGGAAAAAAAAAATCTGAATTGTGAGATGTAAATACAGAATTCTGAAAACAGAATTTTGAGATGTAAGCTCAGAATTCTGACAGAAAAAAATGCCTGAACTGTGAGGTATAAACTTCTAAATTATTGTGAGATGAAAGTCACAATTGTGTTTAATATATTCTTATTCCATGGCAGAAATAAGATTCCATGAAAATAATAAATAATCATTTAATGTGTGAATAAGCCGTTTACATAAATACCTAAAAGAACAGCATCAAATAATGACCCATTTAATTTTAAAGCTTAAAGATCTTAAAGTGTGGAAAATGGCCATGAAAAACTAAAATAACAATTTTTTTCATTTCATTTATTTAAAACACTAATTTAATTCATATTTAATCAACAATAAACTAAAGAATTATAGGTTGTTCTCTAATATCGGAGAGCTTTATGTCAAACTTTGTCGCATGCCTCCCCCTCTGAAAGCCAAGCTGCCCTTTAAAAGCCTGACATCAATAAGAGAGGATCCACCGGCACCACAGGACGACGCTGAACATCAACCAATTAGCACATCTCAAAACGAGGCAGATCTTTTAAAACACTGGCCCTGATTGTTTATGCTTACATCTGAGGACATGTAAACTATCAGTAATGGCTCTAGTTGTACTGCAGGTGGTCTCAAGCTCCAAAAAGGTTGTATTTGCTCATCTGTTTATATGTGGATATGAATGTCATCACTTGGATTAAAGGGAGGAGAATCAAAAAAATGTATGTAATGTCGCTGTATAAACCACACGGGTCTGTTTGTTAGATTAAGTCGGGAAGCATTCAGAAAACTTGTAAAAAAAAAAAAATTCTGTTATTAATGCAAATAATAAATAAATATATATTACTTAAAAAGTAAATGTTTAATTAAAAAAACTTATTACAATATTGAAACAATACTGGCAAAATAAGATGAAGATAGGGTAAGGAGAAATTGAATTCTCATTATGGAGCCCTGACAATGATACAAATATGATCAAACAGTTTATTTAGATTAAATCTGACTGCACAATTTTATATAAAAAATATTAAAATATATATGCTTGAAATGAGGAATAAAGGAGAGTTTTTACATTGCTAACTCTCCAATTCGAGAGTCAATTTTAATTAGGTTTTGCCAGTCTGAAAAAACAAATTCTCTGTCACACATGCAATGGAGGCATCCACAAAAAGGGTCTTACAGATCTACACACACTGGCTGAGATCCGTGCATCCTAAGTGTCAAACAAAACGGAGGTCAGACTGATGTGATGACCCAGCCATCACATGCAACCCAACACCTGCGCCTCCCTGCCTGCCACTGCACCACCAGACCCCAACCTGCCGTCGCTCAGCAACCTTTTCCAATTTAACATATATTTTCCACCAAAATGTTAAGCAACACACAAGCTTTTCAGCATTGATAATAATAAGAAAAGTTTCTTGAGCAGCAAATCAGCATATTAGGATGATTTCTGAAGGATCATGTGACACTGAAGACTGGAGTAATGATACAGAAAATTTACATCACAGGAAAAAAATACATTTTAAAATATATTCAATAGGAAAAGTTACTTTTAAATTATGTAATCATATGTAGTTATATGTAATTATAATAGTAATAATATGTACTGTATGTCCATATATATGGATAGAGAGAGAGAATAACAGATAGATCAAAAGATCTCTCTCTCAAAAAAAAAGATTTCTGGATCATCACATTGAGTTTTCATGGAAGCTTGTTTCTACCACGAAGAAAAGTAAAAAGTAAAAATTTTAAATTTAAAATATTAATATATTATAAAATTGTATATATATTAAATAATATTAAATATTATTTATAATTATATTATAATATTACAAATATTATTTTAAAATACTTTTTTTTCATTTATATGTTTATTATTGAAATGTTGTTATATGCATGTGTCAATTTTATTTAATTTCTTTATTTTCTTAAATATGTGGGTATATAGTATTTATAGAGTTGTAACTTTTTAGTTTTAGTTACTTTTTCTTATTTGTAAGTCGCTTTGGACAAAAGCGTCTGCTAAATGACTAAAGTAAGTAAGTAAGTAAAGTAAAAAGTAATTGCATCTTTTTATCTCATGATTATGGCTTATTTCCTTAAATTGTTTTAAGTTCATATCTTGCAATTCTGAAAAAACAAACAAAAAAAAAAAGCCAGAATAATATTTTTTACATATAAGTTTTATATATAAACTAGAGAAAAAGTCAGAGAAAAAAATGCCAGAAAAAAGTCAGAATTCTTTTTTTTCACAGCAAAAAACTAAAAACTAAAAAAGAAACACAATTGGAAGATGTAAACTAAGAATTCTAAGAAAAAAGTCAGAATTTTGATAGAAATTTTAAATTGCAAGAAGAAAAAGTATTATGAATTATGAATTGAAAGTATTAAGAATTATGAGATGAAAAGTCACACTAAGTTAATTAGATGAGTTCATCAAGACATAAACTCTCAATTTTGAGACAAACTAAAAACTGCGAGAGAAAATGTCAGAATTTTGAATTGAATTGCAATTATTTATTTTTTTTACTCTGGCGTAAAATAAGCTTCCACGTTATTTCCTTTAATAATCACTATAAATAAAAAATGTTATCATGAAATTAGCAATTGAGAACTATTACAGACTTCAGCATCATGAAATCTAGTTTAAAGACTGGAAATGGAAATGATTCTAAACAGAACCCAAACTCTAGTTATATATAGTTTGAATCATCTGGATTAATTCACGTTTACTGAATTGTAAGAGTAGAACTGTCCTGTGTGTGAAACAATACAACATGAGGTCTAGCGACTTTTTTTCTTTTTAAAGTCAGTGAGTAGTTCACTCATTTATTCTATATTGTCCTGTTAAACCACATATTGTGAAATGTTGTAGATGAATAATGATTTACAGTGCATTTTCACCCATTTTGCAATGCAAAAATAGACTCAGCGCTGAAACTCCACCTGCAGCTGCGCTTCTGCTACACAGCATCACAAAACCAACACGGCTGCAGGTGTGAGGTTTGCGTAACAGGCATGAAGCAGTATGACTAAAAGTCACAGAGCCTGAAAACAGCAGGGAGGTTCTTGACATCTCTCACCTGATGCAGGTTGATCAACACATCTGTCTCGGGGGCATGGCCTCCTGTCGCCATGGGGACAGGGAGGGGCGCAGCTGCGGGAACACGGAGGGGGTGGGGGTGGGGGCAGGGTCCGGGATCAGCCCTTCTCTTTCACGGCTGGATTTCCAGTTGGCCTGTGGGGTGGCATAACCTGTAAGAGCGAGACCACATTGGGCCATAAGATATCTTATCACTGAGACCCCAAAACATGCACAGGAGCAAGGGAACATGAATGTTGAAGAACATATTCGGTTTTAAGGGCACACAAACTTGTTTCCAGGTCTTGTGTTACAACTCAGGGGCTCATCAATAACCACTGCTCTCAGCAAGTGACATTATATTGATCGTTTTAAGTTGTTAATCGATGAAACAAGCATGTTGATAATGAGAAATGTCTGTCTGCACCCGGTTGGCAGGTTCAGATCATTTCCATTAATCAGTTTAAAATGTCTGTTTTGAATTGAATAGATTCAACAAAAATGTTCACAGCTGCATTTTTATATATGTTTTATTATAAATATATGAATGTAATTATTGCTGTTTATTACTTTCCATTGTTATATTAGGGCATTAAAATTAAAATGATCATTCTTTTTGTTTTTGAATGTCTCTTATATTTACCAAGGCTGCAAAAAACAGTAATATTGACAAATATTATTACAATTTAAAATAACAGTTTTTTGTTTTAATATATTTTAAAATGTAATTTCTTCCTGTGACGCAAAGCTGAATTTCAGCTTTTCAGGTAACAATGTTAAAGTCTTTATTGCAACTTTTGATCAACTTAATGTATCCTCGCTGCATAAAAATAATTAATTTCTTTAAAAAAATAAATAAATCGTACTGACCCCAGTTTTATTAAATGGTAGAGTATAAATAAAAAGACATCAGTTTATTATATATTAACCCATGAAATCATGGGTAACCCAGGGTGTGCATATATAAATATATATATATATACATACATACATACACACCCGCCCTTATTATGACAGAAAAGACACCCAGATGGGATACTCATGAAAAGGTCAAGCCCTGACAAAAAACAAAGTCTGTTGAGCATCTGCTCTTATGTGTGTGATCTCCAACCCAGAACCCTTGTGCTCTGGCAGTAATCACACATACTGATATACAGTATAATTCAGGCTGCTTAATTGGACAATTTTGAGTTTATCACCATTGACCAAAACTTATGACCATGCAACAGAAGTGTCCAGAACCTGCCAACAGCTCTGACAATAGATAATAGACAGTCACTGAGCAGTCAAATAATTTTTATAATGACCACTAAACTGTATTTATCATATCACTCTGAAATCACTCTCTTATCATATCACTGCAAGTTAACTGGTGCCATTTTTCGACTAAGGATCATTATTGACTACAGAAAAAATGCCCTTTGATAAGATGGCGAGAAGCTCACACGTCTCCAGTTGCAACAAGAAAAATAAAACATCGCTTGAAAGAACAACAAACCAGTAAGAGACGCAAAGCTGATGGAAAACAATTAAAAACTAATGAAATCATAAAAATGAAATGAAATCATTTTAAAACAAAACAATCAATATGAAACAAATATATATTATTACAATATTTTATTAGTTTGCATTCATGTCATTTGGCCATTAACTGTCATCAAAGAACTGCAAACATGCAAATGTGTTGTTAAATTATTGAAATATTAACTGTAATCTCAGCGGGTATACTTCAAGTAAATATTTTAGGATTCGGCTGATTAAAAACATTTGGGAATCCCTGAAATAGAGGAAGAGATATCACATTGTAGCTTTAATATGTTGAAAATATAACATGGATCACAGACTAATAACAATTTAAAATAATATTTTTGAAGTGCTTGTTTTGTTGCTATGCCAGTTCTAAATTTGTATTAGGCTAACTTTAGGCTACAGGTAAGGTAATGCAGTTATTTCAATTCAAATCTTTATTTGATGTCTATTTATTTATTTATTAAAAATGAAAATGTGTTGAAAAAGTATTCACCCTCAGGGTATCCAAGGTGTAGATTAGTTTGTTTCTTCATCAAAACAGATCTGGAGAAATTTAGCAACTTGCTCACCAATGGATCCTCTAAAACAGCTTTTCGCTTCACAAGATGTTAACTAATGAACTGGAGTCATGTGGATTACTTGTGGACTCCTGTGATGTTTTTATGAACTCTCATTCTGACGGCACTCATTCACTGCTGAGGATCCATCTGTGAGCAGGATACAATGCTGAATGACTCCAAATCTGTTCTGATGAAGAAACAAACTCATCTACATCATGTATATATCCTGAGAGTGAGTACATTTTTAGCTGTTTTTCATTACTGGTTGAGCTATTCCTAAAATGAAAACTTATGCTCACACTAAAACAACAGTGAAGTAAAACAGTGTTCTCCTAGCATGTTTTTTTCTTTCAAATTCATTGTCATAAAAAGCTCATGGATGCCATCAGTACCGAACCATAAAACATTTGTGAGTCTGCTGTGTGGTTGTGCAATCGTGACAGTGTGCGCTCTGCATCTGGAAGTCCAGTGTCTGCTGTATGATAAACAGCTCTTATGGGAAGCCGGTGCTGATGACTCATTGAGTTTGCGTCACTGCAGGCAGCCCTAGCATATGTCTCATTTATGCCAAACCGCACCCTGCTGGATATCATTTCAGCATCAACCTGCTGGAATGCAGCTTCAGGATGGACTGCTAAACATCAGCGGCATCGCCATGTGCCAGCATCACTCATCAAAACACCTCATCTCTGGCCCGAAACGTCACACTTCTGCTGCCTTGGAAACATTATCACTGAATCCGCACAAAACTGTGATGCCAATCAGACTGAAATGAAAAGAACTGGTTAATTTTTTCATCACTGAGCTGGTACCATCTCCCATGGGAATATTTTACTGCTCAGACATTGCTCTTTAAGTTGTCACTCTGCAATAAATAAATACATTTCACGTGCTTTCATGTTAAGCATAAACATTTACATTTATATTTAGTCATTTACTGGATTTGACCATAACAATTATGTTAGAATTATGATTAAAATGAGAAAAATGTGTCCCTCGACCACAAAACCAGTGGTAAAACCTTAATCTGCTGGGGCATATTTATAGCAATAGCCAAAAATACATTGTATGGGTCAAAATGATCGATTTTTCTTTTATGCCTGAAATCATTAGGATATTAAGTAAAGATCATGTTCCATGAAGATATTTTGTAAATTTCAAAAACTTCAAATATTTCAAAACTTAATTTTTGATAAGTAACATGCATTGCAAAGAACTTCATTTGGACAACTTTAAAGGCGATTTTCTCAGTATTTAGATTTTTTTGCCCCATCAAATTCCAGATATTCAAATAGTTGCATCTCAGCCAAATATTGTCCTGTCCTAACAAACCATACATCAATTGAAAGCTTATTTATTCAGCTTTCAGATGATGCATAAATCTCAATTTAAAAAAAATGACCCTTGAGACTGGTTTTGTGGTCCAGGGTCACAAATATTCCATGAGGCATTTATGTTTCCATGAAGAACCTTTAACATCCATAGACCCTTTCCACTGCACAAAAGTTCTCTATAGCGGAAAAAGGTTCTTAAAATGTTCTAAAATGTTTCTTTCAAGAACTCACTCTTATTGGCATCAATGGTTCCACAAAGAATCTTCACCATCCATGGAATCTTTTCATTCCACAAAAGGTTCTTTACAGTGAAAAAAGATTCTTTAGATTATTAAAATGTTCCTCAAACTAAGAAAAAAATGGTTCTTTTAAGAACTGTTCACTGAAATATTCTTTGGGGAACCAAAACTGGTTCTTCTCTGGCATCACTTTTGGGAACCTTTATTTTTTGAGAGTGTAAGTATTTTCTAAAAGCCTTATCTTTTACATTTTTAATTCTCATTTCTCTTTTAAGGTTTTTCCTGGAAAATAACGACAAATATACTTTATCTCATATATATTCTATAAGTTTCTCCTAACTGGGAAAAATAAAAACAGAAACAAATGACACAATTGTTGACATGCACTAATAAATGTGGACAGCATGCCTTCAGATCATGTGGACATCATCGATTGCAGACTGTGATGATTTGGCAAATCCGAGCACTATTTGGAATAAGTCTCTCTTCTCCAACACAAAAGAAACTAGCCCCCGGTTTCACAGACAAGGCTTAAGCCTAGTCCTAGACTAAAATGTCAATCTGAGCTGTTTCAACTGAAAGAAACTTGCACTGGCTGATCTTAAAACCAGTACCTTTGTTTTGTCGTAAGATGCACACCAGTAAAAATTACTTAAATGTACTAATTGAATTATGGCCTAATCCTGGTTTATGAAACCGATCTTAGGAGTGTCAATAATGGAGATGATATAAAAAAAACAAAAACAATCAGATCAAAGCATCATTAGAGTATACATAGGCAAAGAATAGCCTAAGACACGACAAGACAAGATAAAAAAATTAAATAAAATAATAATAAAATATGGTGCCCTAACAGGTGTAATGGGCCTTCAAGACAAAAGTTGCCCACAATGAGAATTACTATACCACACTTGTCTTTTTTGATGTTGTATTTAAAAGAATAAACCCCTGGGCGTATACGTTACAATTTTTTGGTTTATGCTCAGTGGAAAAAAATAAATAAATAAAATGCAGGACCACATTAATGGGCCGTAATTTAAGCTGGACAGTGTGAGAACACATTCACTGTAAACAGGGAACAAATGTACCTACTCAAAGTAAAATTGAGAAGGAGTGGGTGGGTGTGGAATGAAACTCACAGTAGTAGGATGGAAAAATCAGTTCACGCAGAACTCTGCACTGCAACATAAAAGTGTACGAGTGAGAGCTCAGAGCTGCACAAATATGATGTTGTAGGCCTAAATCTTAAGTTGTTTTAGTATTTTAAATACAATTATTTTAATAGCTTATTTCAAAGAATTCATTTTGTGGCCTTGTTGGACCCTCTAGTACAGGGATAGGCAACGACGGTACTGGAGTGTCCTGCAGAGTTTAGCTCCAACCCTTATCAAGCACACCTAAACATGCTAATCAAGGTCTTCAGGATCACTAAGGCTACAGGCAGGTGAAGTTTTTTTTTTAGGTTGGAGCTAAACTCTACATGACATCGATGTTCCTGAACCGACGTTGCCTATCCCTACTCTAGTCCCATGACTGAGAACTAGAGATGTGAGATTTCTGAGGTTTTTTTTCAAGAGAAAAATCTGAGAAGCATGAGACCTCAACAAGAATCTTAATTTGCTCTCCACTTAAGCCATGAGTGCTGTCTAGGAGAAACAACTAAGATACTAAAAAGATGTTTGTGAAGTTTGTGATTTTATACACTAGGATTATTATAGTTCAGTCATAACAACTCTCAGAATAGACTGTAAAACCTTTATTAATGTAAAAATAATATGCATATAGGTTTGGTCTTGGTGGACTAGATCTGCTACACTGCTGCTGCTGCTGCTGCTGTTGCAGAGCAAGTAGACTTGCTTCTGTTTAATGCTTTAGATAATAGAATTAAAAAAGAAACATGCTGCTGCTTCTAGAGAAAGGAAGGTTTCCGAAGCAGATCTAGACAGGTGGTGCTGGGGAGGAGGTAGGCTAAGATGAGGACACACATAGTACGCAGACATAGCATTCATTGAATACGACCTGGTTATATAGGTAAACTGTAATGAGTAAGTGAATATGATTGGCTGAGAACGTTGAATTGAATGATAAAATATCTAAACCTTCTTTAATGAAAACACATTTCATCAAGAAGAAAAATGCCATAAAATAAGAAATGTTGTATCCTGAAAAACTGTATCAAAATTATGTATTTTTCCTTAAAGAGAGAAAAATATATGTCAGCGGGGTCAGATAAATAATCTTGATCTCCCTTTAAATCCCATTGGCGGATATTATTCTTGTTACATTTTTCCAGAAACAAGATTTATTATCTTATGTAATTTTTCTACTGAAGTAAATGTATCTTCATTTAAGAAAGTTTAGATAGTTGCACTGGAAAGTAAAACAATTTTTTTTTGTGGTGTAAATACATCAAGATCCAGTTGATTGATGGAAATCATTCAAATTAATGTTTCAAAACAACGTATTTCTTGTTTATAGGATGCCTTATTTAATCTTTTCTGGCTACAACTCTAAATAAAAGGCATAATAATGTTTCGAGGTCTTCACCCCTCTCTCTCTCTGCCATCAACATACACACAGCAGGAAATGGCCTATCTGACATATTTATAGAGCAGCAGTAGACTATTTCATCAAATGGTTCACTTGCCGTCTGCAAATAATATTTCCCAAGTGGAAAACTGCTATTAATAAAGAAAAGCACGCATTATGGGAAAAATTACTAGTCCCACATGTCACCAGAATAGATGATTCGTGCTCACCTGGGAAAGCAGCAGGTTCCCCTCATGCTTGTAAACACTTCTAGAATTCCTGATCCAAAATAAGCCCGGGCATCTTCCTGACCTGAGGGTAACTTCCCTTTCTGTCCCACTGTCACTCTGAGTCCAGCAAGCTCAAGTCACATTAACGCTCAAGCTCATGTGAAGATGAAACTAACAGACACATGCATCATTTTGATAAGTGACCCTGTCTGCTTCCTGTGTGTCTGACCAGCACTCATCACGCACTTCCTCTTCACCGAGCCATCAAAGGACCACAAATGATTTATGAGCTGTACTGGCACACAGAGTTGCCTTTGTAAACAGAGATCGGCAAAAGAAATGGTCACTTGATGTTCCCTGCAGCTAGGACTGTATATTATAAAAGTGCATAATGATAAGTAGTAGTAGAAGAAAATAATAATTAAAATCAATATTGTGTTACTGTAATATTCACTGCACTATAAAGGGTGGGGGGGGGGGGGTTGTACTGGTAATTTTCTGCCAGGAGTCAGGACATTACCCCCTAATTTTACTGACATTTCTGTTAACCCTAAAACACAATGCAATGAAGTACAAAATTCAAAACACAGGTTAAGCACCTGAAAAATAAAAAATAAAAATCAGAATGGAAAATTCCTTTATATTAATACAGTACATTATGCCCTACTTTTACATATTTTTTAATATCTTGGATAACTTAATAAAAAACAAAACAAAATAACAATCTTTTTAAACAGTGATAAAGTAGACTTAAATATTTTAATGGCTTCAATAATTATAATATTATATTCCTGTCATTCTACCCTGTGCACATTTTCAAAAACTATTTCATTCTTGTTTCAGTAAGTTTAGTGTGAATAAATGAAATTTTTTTTATGAGGTGAATGTATGTACTAACCTTACATATTATAAGTAGTGCTGTCAAATGATTAAATGTGACTAATCGCATCCAAAATAAAAGTTTTTGTTTACATAATATATGTATGTGTACTGTGTATTTTTATTATGTATATAAATACACACACATACAGGATATATTTTGAAAATATTTACATGTATATACATTTATATGTTTCTATTCTTATATTTTATATTATATATAAATATATTTAATATATAAACATAACATTTTTCTTAAATATGTACATGCATGTGTTTGTATTTATATACATAAATATACACAGCACACACACATATATTATGTAATAAAAAACCTTTATTTTGGATGCGATTAATCGTTTGACAGCACTAATTATAAGCTATTATTCCATATAGTATTTTCTCTCTAATTTAAAACTGCTAGTAAATTTTACAAATAAATTTATTTTATTCAACTTGACCTTTTGAAGCACAAAGAGTATTTTCTTGGAAAACAATCTTTGTTTTGTTTTTTTGTTTTTTCTGCAGTGTGTGTGTGTGTGTGTGTGAGAGAGTGTATACATACATACATACACACACACACACACACACACACACACACACACATACTCAATTTTAATTTTAATTTTTCTTTTTAAATTAAGTAATTGAATAATAAAATTAAATCATTAATCAAATCTCACTGTCAGCCAAACCAGCTCTACACTGTAAAAACGTATTTTTTAAAGTTGTACATAAAGATTATTGGAGTACGTTTTTCAGTCTTTTTACTTCAAAATTTCATGTTTAATTCAATGTGTTACTTGCCATTTCTTTGTATTTATTTGCGTAGAATTGTTTCAAATTAAATCCTACACTATTTTTTTTCACTGTACCTACAGCACAATCTTTAAAAATCATAATATAATCAAATACGTTTTATGCTTCAGCCATCATTTGGTTTTCAACACTCGGTCTAAGACGTCATGAGCCTTTACTCCGAACAGATGCCACGAGATGTTCAAGTCGGGTTGAAGTCAGTTTGCACTAGTGCTCAAATCTGGATTCTCGTCTTTAAGGGCCCATCAAAGTTGACACACACACCCATTAATGGATTCACAAACATCCACATGCTTCTTCTACACCAGAGGATGTGTGGGTCACATTAAGGTCTGCACAAATGTTTGTTTCTGACGGAGCTCTAGGTGAATTATTAACGCTAATAGCCTCTTATCGTGAACAATTAAGGACGCAAAGCACAAAAGATTTAGCTAATAGCCCCTGGGGCCTTGGACTCTATAGAAACGAACAGCTTCCAGCTTTGTAACCACGAATGCCTCCACCTTTAGGTGCCCTTAAGCTCCAGTCTGAATTTGGACACGGAGCAGTCGGCTTACATGCTGAGCAGGGGCTTAGTTACAGCTGCACACATTCAGCTCAATGTAGAAAAGTGTGGAGAGTTCAAACACACTCAATGCAAAGGCGATCCCGCTTGTTAGCTTGTCTTCCAGCTGTCGCCGGGTCCTGGATTTTACTACAGCGTGGTTCCCCAGAGAGCTTTGGCTGTCTAAATAGAGCTCATCCAAAGGCTAATCACAGGCATGCCTGATCCCCCAGCCTCAGCATGCTCTAAATAAAGAAATCCCCAATACACACGACTCATAGACTCTTTGGAGCCCTACCTTGACTATTCTGGAAGTTAAAAACCAGCAGATATAGTAACTATCCACTAATACTTCTTGCTCATTGGACTTCTGTCTGCTTTTAAGATGCACTGGGGAATGAATCTGAATAAGCTCTTTAAAACATTAATCTACGCTTCTCATCAGGATATATCTCCATTTATAATGCTCTTATCCATCATTTTAACATAATTTGATGATGCTGCCATGATCAATAGAAAGTGCACACAAACAGCGATATTAAACAAAACAAATGAAATTACATTTACATCTGCTTTGCATGGGAAGTAACAGAGCAGCATTAACTGTTTCAAACAATCAGTTTGATGAATAAAACAAAATCTACAAATCTACATAATACTAATCTATAAATCTATACTTGATAAATGTGCTTTTAAAATGTATGCATTTTGCAGATGCTTTAATCCAAAGTGAGTTATTTTGCATAATGAGTCTAATTCGTCTCAGCAGAAGACTAGTGACATGTCATTTAGAAACAAATCAGTGGTTTCGAAATAATCAAGTCAGCAGTTCACATAATTGAGAAAAATTGTCTGATTGTCATTTATATATATATATATATATATATATATATATATATACATACACACACACACACACATATGATTCTGAAACACTCTACTGAAGTCTTTCAGTATATTTATAGTATAATTATATAAATTTTAATAAAGCATAATAAGAAACATTTTGGTCTTACTAATTAAATTGACTGGCTAAATCAATATTCCCACCCCTAAAACAATGCATCACAGAAGCATTAGTCACTAACAGTAAAATAAAATAAAATAAAGTGAAATAAAATAAAATAAACAGTGGACTTTAAATATTATATTATTTGAAAATTATAAGTATTTCACATTTATAATATTATATTACTGTCATTAAACCATGTGCAATGTTTACAAAAACTTTAAATTATTATTTTTGTTTCTGTAATTTCCGTGTATAATGTAAATTTGTAAATTATTGTTTTATAAGGTGCATGTGTATTAAAATTAGATTGTAACTGACTAAATAATCATGTATAAATCAAACATAAAAAAGAAAAATATATTACAATTACATTATTAAAACTAAGCAAAAAAAAGTTTTTTTGAATATTGTTTTTTAAATAAATAAAATTTAAATCATTAATCAGTACAAACTGTAATTATATTACTGTTGTATCAACTATTTCTGATAGCCCCCCTACCCCTAAGGAACACAATAAAGATATTGACTGTTTGTTTGCTTTACAGATATGTTAAAGTCTTGTCCTGTATATATGGGTTGTACTTGGCAAGAATAAGCAGCAAAGTGGATCGACTTTTGTTCAGGGTAAAATGTCTCTATGAGAGAATATATTTGATAACTCACAGCCAGTGAATATTATTACTAATTTTGCAAGGAGGTCGCAACATAACCAACATGATTCTGCCATCTTTTTAAATTTAAATGTCTTCAGACTACAAATGTAGTTCACACCCCAGCTCCCACTCATCACAGATTCCTGCAGCCCGTCTCCACCTGTGAGCCATCACATTAACAACACATCTTCACTGAACCCAGCTGAGACAGAGGGATCAGAAGTAAAGATGGGCAGAGGCTCTCCAATCTGTGAAAGAGTGCATAAAAAGATTGCAGAATACTTTAAAAACAACGTTCCTCAATGTCAAATTACAAAGGCTTTGCAAATCTCATCATCTACAGTGCATAACATCATCAAAAGATTCAGAGAAACTGGAGAAATCTCTGTGTGTAAGGGACAAGGCCGAAGACCTTTGCTGGATGCCAGTGGTCTTAGGGCCCACTGCATCACTCATCGGCATGATTCTGTCATTGACATTACTAAATGGGCCCAGGAATACTTCCAGAAACCACTGTCGGTAAACACAATCCGCAGTGCTATCTGCAGATGCCAACTAAAGCTCTATCATGCAAAAAGGAAACCATATGTGAATATGGTCCAGAAGTGCCATCATGTCCTGTGGGCCAAGGCTCATTTAAAATGGACTATTTCAATGTGGAAAAGTGTTCTATGGTCAGACAAGTCCAAATTTGACATTCTTGTTGGAAATCACGGACGCCGGAGACCTTCCCGCGTGTTATCAGCGTTCAGTTCAAAAGCCAGCAACTTTGATGGTATGGGGGTGCATAAGTGCATACGGTATGGGCAACTTGCATGTTTTGGAAGGCACTAAGAATGCTGAAAGGTATATAAAACTTTTAGAGCAACATATGCTCCCCTCCAGATAATGTGTATTTCAGGGAAGACCTAGCCCTAAGCCTAACAATGCAAAACCACCTACTGCAGCTATTACAAGGGCATGGCTTCGTAGTAGAAGAGTCCGGGTGCTGAATTGGCCTGCCTGCAGTTCAGATCTTTCACCTACAGAGAACATTTGACGCATCATTAAATGAAAAATACGTCAAAGATGACCACAAACTCTTCAGCAGCTGGAAATCTATATCAGGCAAGAATGGGACAAAATTCCAACACCAAAACAAAAAAATACCTTGATAATACTGATAACCGTGATAATTTTGGTCACTATAATCGTGATGAGAAATTTTCATACCGTTACATCCCTAGTTCTATTGTGAATAAAATATTGGCTCATGTGATTTGAAATTATTTTAGTTCTCATTTTATTCAAATAATAAAAAAAAACGTCCCAACATTTCCAGAATTTGGGTTGTAAACTCAGAATTGCAAGAAAAAAAATCTGAATTTTGAGAGATATACTCAGAAAAGCAAAAGGTGTTTGAACAACATGATACATAAATAATGGCAGAATTTAAAATTTTGGGTGAACTTTGGGTGAACTATTCCTTTAAGTCTCAAGCCTGCAGTCCTGGCCTTTGCTGAATAACAATACAAACAATTATTCTAGTACAATTATTCTATTTTGTGTTTGCTTGATTTTTGTTTGTTTGACATGATTTAGGGGGTAATTAAATGTTAAGAAATTGCATTGACACTGTTAATTGAAAACCTATTGCATGTTGATTCGAAACGAGCTCTCCAGCAGACATACCTCAGTTTGTTGTTTCAGTATAACAATTAACTTATTAAGCATCAGGATGAACAAACAAATAAGAAGCTGAGGGAACACTGTTTACATCCCCGTCTTTACAGATGTAAACACACTGTTGACAGCTGAAGAAAGAAAAACAGTAGGCCGAACAACAGCTCAAAACTCAAAGAATGCCTTCGAATTTCTTTGTTACTTTCACATGTAAATAATATGAATCATTCATGTAAATCAGTCCTGCTGAATGTTAGCTTCGCAAACATATTTACTGCAGTATATGTATAGCAAAATCAACGCACAGCTAATACATATCTATCATCACACAGTTCAGTGTATACGTCAGCCCAACTGATTGTCACAGAAGTTTCCTGTATCATATTTAAGCTTTTTAAACCTTTACTTCTTCTTATAATTCCTTATTACTGCATTGTGCTTGTATGAAAGCAAATACATCTGCAGGTATTCCTGGCCTACTTCAATGCGTGGAACATTTTTCTGTGTAACAGATGAGACCTAATTAAAATGAAGCTTTGATCATTCAAAGGAGTCCAGCAGAAGATGCTGAAGATATTTCAGTGCAATCCGGACAGTATAAATTTATAGTCGAAAAGTCGACTTTTCAGATCTTACAGATTTGAAAGACAAAGCATTCGCAGTTTTTTCTTTATGATTACTGTCTGACTAAACCACTAACTGATAAATGTGACTATTAAATCTATCAGTTATAAGGTTCAAATGGCTACAGCAGTGGTTCTCAACTGGTTTTGCTTCAGGACCCAGATTTTTTACATTCAACATCAAGTAGTGTCCCAACACAACAGTTTATCATACTAAAGTAAATCAATATGAACTTAAAAAACATTAATATTGTCATGAACTGTACTATATTAACATGACATATGTCCTCAAATACTGTCCTCAACAACAACGTATAATGGTTTTCTCTTCTCATTTACAAGTTGATAAACCTATTTATTAGCTTATCTATCAAACTTTTGGCCTTGTTTTTTTCCACTCCTGTTGAAGGAATATGCACCCAAAAATAAAAAATTTGCTGAATATGCACTCACTCTCACTCCATCCAAGATGTAGATAAGTTTGGAACAGATTTAAAGAAATTTAGCATTACATCAATTGCTCACCAATGAAAGTGAATGGGTGCCACCAGAAAGTGTCCAAACAGCTGATAAAAACAACCCACAGTAATAAATGTCACACTTTATTTTAAGGTCCAATTAGCCATTAACCATGACTTTTCCCTCAAAAACTCCTAATTTGCTGCTTATAATTAACTGTTAAGTTTAGGTATTGGGTAGGATTAGGGATGTAGAATATGGTCATGCAGAATATCTGCTTTATAAGCACTAATAAACAGCCAATATGTTAATAATTGGCATGCAAATAAGCAACTAGTTAATAAGAAGAATTGGTCCCTATACTAAAGTGTTACCATAATGTTTGGACTCTCATTCTGACGGCACCCATTCACTGCAGAGGATCCATTTGTGAGCAAGCGATGTAATGCTACATTTCTCCAAAACTCATAATTTTGAATGGCCTGAGGTTGAGTAAATTTTCAGCAAACTTCGGGTGAACTATTTCTTTAACCACCATATCAGAAAAGATCTGTGACCCATTTTTGTGTCGCAACCCACCACTTGAGAATCTCTGGTGTACATAATGCAGCTTATGAATGTATAATGCCAGAGCAGCACAGATGTAGACATTTACAAAGCCTCTGCCAGGCTCCACCTCTTCTGGAAGTATCTATAATTTTCAGCCTACTTAGCATGATCCACTAAGTCCTATCTGTTGATGTATGGATCTATATTTGGATATATGCGTGGGCATAAGAAACAATACAGAGGGCACATCTGCAAAGATCTAATACTTGCATGAAGACTGGAAAAAACACTTGAAGTCACCAACATGCTTCAGCTACACTGCCTTAGCTCTGTTTGAGGGAATTATAGTCCAAAACATGCAGAAGATGAGGACAGGTGTATTTGGTTAACTCAAATTTAATAAATTTATTCAAAATAATAAAAATGCATTTTCAAGCCACTTCTAGCCCTGCTACAAACCAACTACACAATGCCATTTTTTTTTTCTAATCAGCATCAGAAAATCACATTTGATCATCATAAAGTTCAAAAAGTGAATGTAGATCTTAATATGAAGGGGAGGAGACCAGGGCTATCTCATATCTCTAACCTGAATCAAACTGCACAAATGCTTGTTTTGTATAACAATGGTTTTGACACACCTAGTTGAAGGTACAATCACATTTACATTAGCACACACTTTTATCCAAAGCAATTTAGAAACAATACAGGGGCATAAGCAATCTCCAGTAATGAGGATTAGGAGAAATGCAAAGATAAGAGTTTTTATGTTTTGTTTGCAAGTGCACTGGTTTAATGATAGGTTATCATTGTGACAACATGCACTGTTATCAGTGAAGACATGAATGAACTGTATCTTTCTACATGTGTCAATGCAAATATTCATTAGAAAAAAATGTATGAACTACACAAATAAACAACTAAATAGGTAACTGACATCCTAAACCTTACTACAAGACTTAAATAATAACTTAAGGAAACTATTTCATAATTATAATTGCACAAAATCCAAGACAAAAATGAATATATGTTTTGTTGATATATGGGTCAATGGCAAAAAGGTATGATAAAAAAATTAATAAAAACAAAATTGTTTTAAAATAACAATTATATGTGAAAATTGTCACAAATTGTCTAAATATGCCACACAAGTTTTAACAAATAAATTATTAATATTTTAAAGCCATTTTATTTAATTAATTATGTGACTTTTTAGTAAATAACAATAACAATAATAATAACAGGGCAAACTACTTTGTTTTAAAATTCAATAATCTGATATTTGATCACCTTAAAACAAGTGCATTCAATTCATTGCATTTTCAAAATATTTTAGACTACCTTAATAGACCTTCTGGTGTCAATTGACCCATATATCTTCATTTCAGCAGTTTCTATCATAAAGCTTTCATTCTATTTATAAACCCCAAAAGGGACTAAGGATGAAAATTAGCAAGTGTTGGCTAAATCTGGTGCATTTTTCATATTGTATGTGTTATTAATGTGCATTGTCCCTGATTAAATAAATGAAAAATAAAAAATAAAAAAACAATAACAGGGTTGGGTTAATAACCTCATGCATGTTCAGGATGACTAGCTCAAATAACCTACTTCAGCATCTTTCACGCATTAACCCTTTCAGGACAGGTGCGCACCAAAAGCACTGCCCTTTGTTACAGGTTTCTCGGTACTCTGAATCGGAATGTCGTTTCACCATTATGTTTTGCATAAATGACAATCTCAAGAACATTTCTGCAAACACGGCGGCTCAACATCCCCTTAGATGCATTGTATCCAACCCGTAAAATGGTTCTGCAAACGCTTCACCTTCCTTTACGACTCCACGCGAATCTGCCCTGACTGACCCGTCCACACATTTTACGCATTCTAATTGAGTGTTTTGTCGGTTTTGTTGTTTTAGCACACACCCCTGCCCTGCCTTCCTCATATCCACGGGGAGACTGCTATAGGCTCTGGAGGAAGGAGCGCCTCCACGCACTAGTATCCCTGCAAGCCAAGAAGATTTGCGCTGTTCCTCGTTGTGCCACCATGAACATGTGTGATGCTGCTAGAGTTCTGCACCCGGAGAGTGTCGCGCTCGCCTACCTGTGTGTTTGGAGAGTTGTCCAAGCAAAATGAGAGAGAAGACGATCGGTCAGAGAGCGCAGCGGCCGTGCCGGTCCATAGTGAAGCGCTCCAGCTGCTCTAGCTCTCCCTTTCTGTTTCACTCTCTCATCCGAGAGTGATGCTCGCATCAGCCACTAGATGCTGCTGAGGGTGCGCGCGCCATGGCTGCTGTATAGCAGGGCTTTTCGATGCCACAGACCCTCAAATATAAAAATACATTAATATAATGCATATGTTTAAATATTATTAGGAAAATATTTCGTTTCTGTTATTTACATTAGCTAGGCCTACATTAATTTTTTTTTCTCCATAGACTGTTTGTTTATTTTTTTTTATTTAATTATTTTAATGTGTATAGACCTACGTATTTATTTAATGTATTACTCATTTTTTATTTTAACCTAGCTTTAGATTTTTATGCAATAGGTATTATCAAATTAAGATACTCAAACTTCAGTTTATACTAATTTCATTTACGAGTAGGTCGGTATCCAAGAAAATATAACACTCATTTGCCATTCAGCAGCTAAATTAAACCAGCATACTTCATAGGGTCTGAAATGAATGCAGTGTTGGACTGATAAATTCATGACTGTTTCCAAACACACAAATTGCTTATTTTCTTATCCCTAATCACTTGTTTTGTTGTCATTGATTTCTCTCCTGTCACTGAGAGATGAGCTCAAAGGCAGAATGCTCTTCTCTTGCTCTAGTCTACAACAGCTGGCTTATGAAATAATTGAGAAGAGCTAAATTAAACACATGGAAATGGAGGGTTTTCCTTTGGATAAACCTGATGCAGTGGTTTTGCCGATAAGGAACAGTCTTGTTTTTAGAGCGAAGGCGATTATTTATTAAAGTTTTATTCAATAATGTATAAGTCACGAGAGGTTACTCATGTTTCTTGTGAAAATATTTTAGATAGAGATGCTGACCCTGAATTATTTTAGGAAGCTGATTCTGTTCTAGGCCCGCTGTTGTTTTTAGTGATGGCTAATTTCACTAAACTAACGAGCCTTTCACACTTTTAACCCTAGGTTAAGGTAACCCTTTTTCTTGATGTCCAAATACAAACTTAAAAAATGATTGAGTTGTGTAAATTACAATAAAATAATAATTACCAAGTTAGTATGTGAAATCTGCACAGGTACAGAAATATCTTCAGTACAATAAGATTTAGTACACTTTCAGATTTTACTGCCTCCTTGTGGCTAAAATGGGGTAAATTTGATATCTGAAATATTGTTGTCTGAAATTATGTGGCTGCAGTACGTGAAAGACTTTATACCATGTTTTCACAATGTGATGACAGGCAATGATAAATTCAGAGTAGGAATAAGTATGACTATAACTATTGCTTATACTTTGGGTTAGAAAGTTGAATAAACTCCTAAAACCAACCAGTGACTAATTTATGCAACTTCCAGGCAATATGCAAGCACAACACTTTGTCTGAAGACACAAATGATAGGAGAGGAGTTCTGAGCATCTCTAAGAGATCTTGTAAGCACTCACTTTTTCTTTGGAAAATGAATAAACCTTTGATATTCCCTCTCTGAAGATAAACGTCCTGTGTCAGCAAAATCTCTAAAATATTCATGAGCTTTTAAAGGAAGAGCAAATTTTGTTAGATGGGGGACAGTAATTTTCTTTCCCATCAGTGCAGGAAATAGATCTCAGCTGTAAGGCCCTGCCTGATACAACTGATACAGTATATCAACATCAACAATATAGTATATATATATTATAAGGTACAGCTCAGATTTTAAAACATTTCCTGGTATAAATGAATCACAACTGTATGGTGAAAATGAGCAAACAACAAAATATTCAATTTTATTTAAAGTATTAAACCAAAAGATAGAATTAGTGTGTGCTATTTTTTTTTTTTTATGGAAGACCATTTCTGTCTCAGAGTGTAAAAAAAGTTAATTGTGATATTATATTTAACATTTGTGACTAATTGTTTGCATCTTTATATCTAACAACTGCAGCTTTATAACTCATAATTGTGACCCCCCCCCCCACCCCCCCACCCCCCCACCCCACAATCAATACTAAAATCTTATTCAACACGTTTACAATTACTTTTTTTTTTTTTTTTTTCTCTGAGGTGGAAACAGGCTTTACACCACCATTCAAAAGTTGAATATTCAGTCTTCAGTGTCACATGATCCTTCAGAAATCATTCTATTATGCGGATTTGCTGCTCGAGAAATATTTATTATTATAAATTTTGAAAACAGTGCCGCTTAATATTCTTGCGGAAACTGTGATGCATTTTCGCAGGATTATGTGATAAACAGGAAGTTCAAAACAGCCAAAAAAAAAACAGCATTCATTTATTTTACTGTCAGATTTGACCAATTTAATGTGCCCTTGCAGAGTAAAAGCATTCATTTCTTAAAAACTGGCATTTGCATCCAGTCTCCCCTTAAATCTTGTACAATTATATTAGAGTGAAAGCGCTGCAGTATCCAGACCCATTACTCTAAAGCTCTTCCTCAAATTGCTTTTCTTATCAGCTCTCATTTTTTCGCTTCCTTTAATTTTAAAAGCCATCTGTCTCAAATCTGGCTCTTGTTAGTGACACAGCACTGTTCTCAGAGCTCATTGCCCAGACTGGCCACTTGCCTGTCAGTGGTGGTGGGCCGGCTGCTTTTAAAGTGATCTCCTCCTCCCCCGACGTCAATCCCAGAAAGACACGGATCCAACATTCCATCAGAACGCATGCGTCAGCACAGACCTGGAGGAGTACAGACATTATTAGCAGCACCTGTCATTACTCAGCCACAATAAGGAAGACAGTGGCCGTTTCTCAAACAGAAGGCTGCATCCTCTGGAGGTCGCATACGTCATAAAGAAGATCTTATTTTAGAATATTAACAGTCATAAATTTGACCATTATTCTTAGTTAAGTGTAAATTGTTGCAAATGTTATACTCAGTTAACTGAAATAAACCAGGCTTGATGACGTGTGCAGCCTACAGATGCGACCTCCGGAGGATGCAGCCTTCCGGTTGAGAAACGGCCACTCACTGTGTCAGTGTGCATGAGATACAGACTGTGGGTTGGTATTGTTGCATCGTTCTGCCTAACGAAGATCCCAGCCCTGAAATAGGAGAATACATTCTGTCTATCAAAGCGATGCATGTGTCAGTCAGCATGATATTCTGCATGCTGCTGGTGCGGTTTACATTGGACTGCAAACCGTGCCGATGCAATGCAGGTTTCAAACTTTAGCATACATGATCCATGTGTTTTTGACTATGTGTTTGAGTTGAAGAGATTCGCCAGGCCTTCTACCGTGATTCACTGAAGCTCACAGTCAATAAGAGGTTTGCATGCAAAAAGAGGTGATATTGCTAAGGAAACATGAACAGAGAGCGAGGGCAAACATCTAGGTGATGAAATGTCTTGATCTCTGCGTCTTGTTTTTATGGTAGGTGTTTCCAAACCACAGTCGCTCCAGGTATTTGTGGCCTGTAGCAACTGTGTTCGAGCTTTCTTTAGCAGGAGCTTCAACAGATGTTGTTGACACCATTCAGGGTTATTATTATTAACTAAATCTAACAATAAAACCATTTAAAAAAAAACTGAAAAACTATAACTGAGATTAAACACAACATATTAAAAAAATTAAATAAAATAATTTCAGCTATAGGTGCCAAAGCATCATTTTTCATTTTCTTTTAGTTCAATTTTAAGTATTAATATAAAACATATATATATATAATAGTAATACAACTGAAAAAAAGATACAAAAAACACTACTAAAACCCTAAGTAAAAATTAAAATAAAAACTGAAAATATAATAACTAAAATATATATATATATATATAAATACTTTTTTTCAATGATACTAAAACAGCAAAATTACTGTATGTTTTTTTATACAGTAATAAGTTAATTAAATATTCTGTCCTGCAGTAGATGTGGGTAGTCAAACTCGAGTGTAGACTGGTTTTATTATTATGCACTAAAAAAATCAGTTCAATAGTTGAAAATATTTTCATTTGAGGATGAGAAAACTAATAAAAATGTTTCATATGAAGTACCATACCAAGTAATCTTTCAAGGGAGTGAGAGAATTTACTTTAGATTTACTTTAGATTCCTAATGATGCTGATAGCAAGCAACGTTTAAAGAAACCACGTAGACCAATATAACTATGGTTTCTTTAAAACAAATTACTGTACTGTACCAGAGGTTGACTTCTGATGCGTTTCTCTACTTTTTATCCACCAGAGGGCAGAATTAGTCTCGGATTAGAATAAGCCTTTTTTTCTTTTCTTTTTTTTTTAGCTAGTGTAGCCATTGTGAGTTCTCTTTGTGTGTATGTAAGACAAAAATGACTCTCAATGGTATCATCCGTGAAAAAAAAATTGAATTAAATCATGATAGATCATGAAGATCAGCGCTTTGTTTTTTGGTTTCTAAAAACAAAACTGCCAGACACACTGAGTAATTTATTTAATTTTTTTACACGTCATTTATTTTCTCTTGTTTTCCAGGAGTCTGAACTTGCCAAAAGATTATTTATCAACTTAATTTGTAATTTTGGGCAAGCTTGGTATTTAGATAGAAAATTTTGAAAAGGTAACCATTATATTTAAACTAAGATTTTCTTTGAAAAACTGATTAGTGTCATTTGTTAAACATTTTTCTCCATTAAAAACTGTTATGTATTTATGTACCCTGTCTGGGTACATCCCTATGACGTTATCTTGTAAAGGTACAATAGCAAACATCTGATCTGAACCTGAGCTGCTGGTTTTGGAAAGGAAAAAAAAAAAAAAAGATGTTGTAACCTGTTCAAACATGAACACATGTGACTACAAAATACCTCCTTTCTTCAGTCAATTTAAGCTTAGCATTTCCAGAAAAGAAGGCTGGCCATGGGACACACGGGGGTTGAAGTTTTGGTGCCCACTGACTCTTGTCTGAAACAACGATAGGAATAACATTAATCCTAAAAGACGCCGTTTATTTGATAGAAAATGTCTCACAATACAGTTGGTGCATATCATATTAGTGTAACTTCTTTAGTTTAATTCAATCTGCTAAAAAACAAAAAATATCTTAAACTGGTTAGGTGGTATTAGCTGTCTATAAGCTGGTTTATGAAGGAAGCTAGCTAGTCTCCCAGTCCAACAAGGTGTGCAGAACCAGTTTAAAACCAGGCAACATACTAGTTTGACTAGGCTGAGAGACTAGCAAACAAGTTTAGGCTGGTTTGAAATGTTGAAATGTATTATTACAGTGTAATTATACATTTAAGTATAAATTACATGTTCTTACTGTATAAGGTTAGGATTAGGGTTTGGCTTCGGGTTACTTGCATGTAAGTGAAGTGAAGTGACATACAGCCAAGTATGGTGACCCATACTCAGAATTCATGCTCTGCATTTAACCCATCCAACGTGCACACACACAGCAGTGAACACACACACACTGTGAACACACACCCGGAGCAGTGGGCAGCCATTTATGCTGCGGCGCCCGGGGAGCAGTTGTGGGTTCGGTGCCTTGCTCAAGGGCACCTCAGTCGTGGTATTGAGGGTGGAGAGAGCGCTGGACATTCACTCCCCCCACCTACAATCCCTGCCGGCCCGAGGATTACGAGTCCGAATCTCTAACCATTAGGCCACGACTTCCCAAGTGGAATCATGGAAGTGTAATCATACATAATTAATTGTTATTATAATAGCAAGTGCATGTAACGTGTAACAAGAACACCTTGAAATAAACTGTTACCAAGAAGTTTTATTCAGCAGTTTCAACCATTTTCCCTTGTTTTATTTGGTTCTCACAAATTTAAAACATGATCAAAGGGAAACAAATGAGTTAAGTTACAAAAGTATTGTTTCTACTTAAGCTTTGCATGTGAATGTACGCTAAATTAAAAATACAAGACTTTTCATCTCATTTCATTTAGCAAAAAAAAATACAGCACTGAAATGTAAAACTACAAATGTACTCCCAAACAACATTAAAAAAAAATACAAAAAAAAAAATAGATTGCATTTAGGTGTCCTAATATGACCTGCAATTTTCAGAACGTTAACATTTATAGTGACAGCAAAACCTCAAATGAAATTTCCCATGTTGTGTGAAGAAAGATTCTTTCAGCTCATCTTTGAAAACACATTTTTGTTTAGGCATTTCTCCAACTTAGCAAGCTAGCTTGCTCACTTGAGACAATATTTGCACTGAGTCGATGTCAGGGAGCAGCAGCAAGCGTGTGAGGTTTTTTGGTATGGTAACCAGATACATTACAAACTAATATGATGAAAGACTAGAATGAAAGTATGGGAACATCAGCTTGGCAAGCTTTCCTTCACTGCAACGTCCTGTTGAGAACCACAAAACATACCAGAGATGGGAGCTTGAACAACATTGAGGATACTTAAAGGAACATATTTACATTTGATATGAATGAACTGTCAGAACACTCCTATTGAAACTGTCCCAGGACATCTAGTAACTCTATATCTGCCTCCTTCTCTCTCTAAATCCACACTCTGGAAAATGTTCAAGGTGAGGATCAAAGAGCAACAACAGGAAATTAACTGCTTCACAGGGTTCCTTTTGTTTGCAGAGGCCTTTTTTTGCTTCTGAACTGAACCCCTGTCCATTACATGTACTTACTATTATAATTACAATTAATTATGCACTATTACATGCAAGTAACCCTAAGCCACTATATAGTAAGTACATGTAGTTAATTAATATTACTCAATGCTTAAATGCATAACTACACTGTAACAAGGGCATCTTAAAATAATGTGTAACCCCTTTATTTCTAAGAGTGTATGGGAAGAAAAGGAATATGAACTGGGGTGGATATTGGTGCTCTGTTAGAACTGGACTGAAAATTTGCTCTGCTAATTCCAGGTTTCATCATAGTGTGGAGGAGGCATTTGGCATGAATGAACCCTTCTGATTCAGACTTATTCTAACACACACCCTGGCTTAACTGTGACAACAATCCTGCAACATGCCTGAACCACTACTGCAGAGCAAGCTGATGGGTCATACTTGAAGATATGTGCATGTGAGAGAGTAGTTCAAGTCCAAATTAACATAACTGCATCAAGCCATCTAATGCTACAAAAAGATGAGTAAACTCAAAAATCTCCTACAAAAACAAGTTGAGAAGACTCAAAAATCTCCTGAAGCTGGTTGCCCTAAATGTTTAAGTTTTCTCAACTTTTAATTTTTTTACAATGAAGAATTAAGCATGTATTCCTAATTATAAATTAATGCAAACAACATAATAAAAATGTATTAAATGCACTGTACTGTGAACACTGTTGTGAAACCCACTTCTTATCAGACTATTGAGAGAGATTATCAATCTCCACCTTTAAACCCCTTAATAAATTCAGCTTGAACTTACTTGCACACTTTATACTGTAAGATATCAATTTAAGATACAGTAAGCAATTAGTCATTTGAACTTGAAAACTTAAACAATTTAATAGAATGTAATGACGACTGTCAAATTTCTCAAGACATCAGATCAGTAACATACTACCATACTATACAGATTCACCCATTACCTGTATGCTCACTGGGGCGTATATGAACCAGCCAAACCAGTCAGCTGTATTTACCATGTGCGTTGTCTCTAATTACTAGGTACATTAGCAACTGCGCTTCCATCCACTTATGCGCATTTTGGAAAAATCACATAAAAAAAAAAATGCTGGATGGAAATGCCAAGATGCACAGAAATTTTAAAAATGTGCATAAAAAAAAAAAAACTTATGCGCACATTTGAGTACTTTACTTTTAGTCATTTAGCGACTTACAAATAAGAAAAAGTAACTAAAACTATAACTTAAACTCCATAAATACTATATATACACACATTTAAGAAAATAAAGAAATCAATTAAAAATGACAAATGCATACAACAACATTTCAAAGCTAAACATTTAAATGAAAACAAAAAATAAAGCTAAAAACAATTCAAAAATATTAAAACAACAAAAGGTATGAGTATAATAATGATTTTAACATAACACCAAGCCAAACACCAATTGATATATTATTTCATTTCCATGTTGAAGTACTAAAATCAAATCTATACACACATAAATCTATACACATAAATCTATACACACATAATCCAAATCAAACTACGTTGGTTTATCAGTAATCCTAAATGCGGTTATTTTTTGTTTAAAAAGTATTTTTTGTTTGATGCGACAAGTTTTGCTCATCAACATTTTGCAATTATCTGCCATTTGTCTCCTCACCTCTCAAGCTCTTTCAGGTTGGATGGGGGCAGATGCACATTTTCAGGTTTCTCCAGAAATATTTGATTGGGTTCAAGCCCAGGCTGTGGCTGGGCCACTCAAGGACATTCACAGCGTTGTGTATAAGCCACTCTGGCTGTGTGCTTAGGGTCACTGTCCTGTTGGAAGGTGAACCTTCTGCCCGTCTGAGGTTCTGAAGGCTCTAGACTGGGTTTTCATTAAGGCTATCTCAATATTTTGGTGCATTGAGCTTTTCTTCTATTCTGATGAGTCCCTCAGTCCCTGCTGCTGAAAAACAGCCCCATAGCATGAGGCTGCTACCAGCACACTTTACTTTTGGGATGGTACTCTGCAGGTGATGAGCAGAGATGGTTCCCTTCAAACATGATGCTTAGAATTGAGGTTCATCAGACCAGAGAATCTTGTTTCTCAGAGTCTGAGGGTCCTTCAGGTGCTTTTTAAGTGTGTTTTCTTTTGTCTTCACTGAGGAGAGGATTGAGTTTGGCCACACCACCATAAAGCCCAGATCGGTGGAGTGTTGCAGTGATGTTTGTCCTTCTGTAGATTTCTCCTATCTCCACATATGATCATGGAGATCAACTAGAGTTAGTTCTTCGTCATCACTCTAACCAAAGCCCTTCTCCATCAATTGCTCAGTTTGGCCATGAGGCCAGCTCTAAAAGAATCCTGGTTGTTTGAAACTTCTTTCATTAAGGGTAACAGACATGCTTCTGTGACCCTTCAATGAAGCAGAATTTTTTTCTGAACTCTTCCCCAGATGTGTGGCTTGACACAAACCTGTTCAAACCTGTTTTGAGCTCTACAGACAGTTATTTTGACCCCAGGGCTTGGTTTTTGCTCTGATATGCATTATCAGCTGTTGGACCTTTTATTAAGACATCTAGTGTAGAGTTTAGATTGATGTGGAAAAAAAGTCATTTAAAGCAGTTTAACATAAGGCAGCAACATAAAGAGTGAAAAAAAAAATGAAGGGGTATGAATACTTTCGCAAGTCACTGTAATTGCTAATGATAGTTCTCAGTTGTTTAACTGATTGCTTTGTCTCTAATGAATGATATAATGAATTTAAGATGCTAGAAAGTGGGTAAAAATCAATAAGGCCTGAGAGACAGTCTCTCTGTCTTCATGCATTAGCATCTTGTTATTTTAAAAGTCTGTTAACACCTCATGTTTTAACTTGTAATGCTGCTGTATACTTTTATGTTTCATTTCTCCTTTTTCACTGAATCAAAGTGGACACATCTGATCTTATAACATGAATAGATTCTTACTCAACTGCACAACGAGAAGACAAGATATGCAACAGTGCTTACGTAAAAGTCCAACAAAACCTGCACGACCATGCTCTTCTAAAAAGGAGACTGAGGTTGTTAGCAGCCAGATATAACTCTTGAATGCACTGTTTTTCTTTCTAAAAGAAATGTAGACCCAAAAATAGGGGTGGTGCTGTATTCAAGTTTCGACAGGATGAAAAGGAGTCTGTGGAGGAAAAAAGTGCAGAGTTTGATGTATTGTTTTTTAACAACTTACCATTTGTTCAGCTGATGAAACGCCGCTCCGGAAAATGTGAGCTGGCAAAAATTACAGGATCTCGGCCCTTACTTGTGTGTGCCATTGTAAAGAGTAAGTCCGTCCGTTAACAGCCTCGTTTTCATCCGCGTTAAAATATTGCATCTAACCTGACTAAAGTTATCGCCAATGATTCCCAGTTAACCCATGAAAGTGATCAAATGAATACCTTGAATGCACTATAACTAGTTGTCAGTTGGCATGGAGGTGAGCAGACATTTTCATTTCATGCTCAATGGGCGCTGACTTGACAGGCTTGTGCAGTAGACTGTGAGATTAACAGGAGAGCAAGTGGTAAGAGTCCTAAAAACTTGAGAAATTCATACTTTAAGACAACATTAAAACAGAAAAGCCAGGTGCACCAAAAAAAATAAAAAGTCCAGTGCAAAAATTTTAATTTTAGTTGCTGCCTTAAATTTTAAGTATAGTCAAATTGACCGTACAAGTCTTAATTTGTACTTAACTGATTTTTAAAAATCGAGTTGAATCTCATATAACTTAGAAATTAAGTTATATCAATTAATTTGATTATGTAAAGTAATGGAAAAACATGTTGCCATGACTTTATTGATTTTTATTATTGTGGCTGCCAAACGCTAAAAGTAAAAATCTTGGATTGGCCACACACCACAGGAAACTGAACTGGAATGACAGGAAGTGGAATTGATTAAATTGCAATTCAAAGAACTTCAAAACTGCATTCTGGGAAATTAAGTGCTTCGCCACAAAAGTCCATAATAAACTATGATGAAATATATAAAGTAGTTTCAAATTTCTATTAGCAGTATTTCAAACATATCTATGACCGTCGCTGTTCTAGTTTAAAATAGAGTATGAATTATTCATTTCAATTAACTGAACTCTTCTTCCTTACAACAAAAATCCCTTCCACTTTTCTACCTCAATTAAATTCCAAATGGCACATGACCCTGCCAGCACGCATTCACACTGTAGTGTGACCATTATGCCCAAAACAATTTAGCAAGCATTCATGAATGGCATTTTCAGAATGCTAGTGGTGTTAAAGTGCAGCTGTTAGAATATTTACCTGTTAGGACAGTGACAAAACTGTTTGTCCTCTGGATGTCTGCTTTGTGTGATCCTTTGCAGATGTTGTCTGACTGGTGCAAAAGTTTCAAGGCCAAAGGGAAGTGTTACTTCATTTTTTTTGGTCTGAATTCAGGAAAATGCTGATAAAGAACTATGAAGGACTATTTAGCTGTGGTGCAGGGCATGGTGGATTAGCACATAAGCAGAGTTTCATGTTTTTAAGCAGAGACAGGCCTATTCAGCTATTCCTCCCATAGCTTTTAGTGTCAGTCAAACAGCTGTAGACAAATGGGATAAATCCAAAGATGATGGTGTTGGATGTCTCCACTGCCAACAACCAAAAAAGGTCCAACTCCCTTTAGTGAGTCAAAAGTCTAAGTGGTTTTGTTTGCAGAGGATTTCTACAAGCCAAAATAAAAATCTACTTGTCACTGTTTTATTATGAATATTATTACTCAATGTAATACAATGGTATCAAATTGAGGCCATAACTTAGTCTGTTGTTTTTCCCTGAAGAGTGAGGAATCTCTTTCTTTAGTATACTCCCCGCAGTTTATTATGATAAAAGTATGCTATTTGGCTGAACACAGTGTTTCTGTTAAGTTTAAAGTCATCACAAACTCAAAATAGACCCATTTGCTTCCTTAATGCACGTTTGGGTTTATTTTGGATGATTCGTTTTGCACATTACAGCTTCATAGATTTTTATCAAAATGTAGTAACTTTCTCTTCCTCTGAAATAACTTTCTGCTGACATCACTTAAAGGTCACATGGATTATTGGATGATGTTAAGCAACAGCTACGTAGGCATAGTTTTAGCAACTCTGTATGACTAGCAATTTTGGTTTGTAATGCCCACTTTTCACATTCCAAGCAATTCTCAATGGATAATGGAAAAATACATCACATTAAGTAAAATTCAGTTGCAAAAGAAAATGTTTAAACTAGTACTACTTGACAGATGAGAATACATTCCTATACTTGTGTTTTGGCCTTCGGTTAAGTTTCTCCATTCACCTTTTGAACAAGAGTTGCTACACACCCTAAACATGATATTGGTTGATGTTGGCTGACAAATAATATCTTGGAGAATAAAAAATATTGCCTTGATGGTAAAGTTGATAGAGTGGTTGAATCTGCACATTCTGTTGTTGCATTTTGCAATAAGCACCAAAAGGCAGAGAACTCTAAAAGAGGTCAATCCTTTCTGTTTCTCTGAAATTCACAAATGGAACTGGATTTGATGAGAACCGTTTTTGGGGAAAGGTGTTTTAAAGATCTGGGCTTACCATCTGGCACCAGTGAGCTGAAAATGGTTAGAAATAGAAATAGGATCAACTATGCTTGGCTAGATACTTACCTCTTACCCCCACGCTTGGCTACTTTCCTCTTGTCCAGCTCAGTTTCCTCCTGAGAAAGTAGACCCGGATGTAATCATACCTGGTTAGAATAATATCACCCACGAATCACTCATCCTGAGCAGCTCTTTAGGCAATCACTTTTTATTACTTTACTCCCAGTCCTGGTCTCTAGGACATATCGGTTTTCATCAAGAAAGAATAGATTTAGCTAGGGTTGACTCCAATCTTTTTATCTGTTAAGTCTCCTGTGTCTTCAGCCAGCAGAGAAAACCCTTTTGAATAGCATGCTCATCTACAAAAAAAAAAAGGAAAGACAAAGTTTATATAAAAGTTATATGTACAAGCCTTGGGGGCAGAGGATCTTGTTCTCATTGCTTATTTCATTGCCTTTTACCTCGACAGAATCTAAAAGGGATAGTTTGATCATTTATTCACCCTCACGTCTTTTCAAACTCATGTGCTGCTATATTTTCTGTGCAACGCAAAAGGACAAACTTAGAAATAATGTTGCATGGGTCTCTATGGACTACTTTATGATGCTTTTATGTGTTGTTGCATCCTTATTGAAGCCTGACAGCCCCAATTCTCAGTCATTTTTCATAAAATAAAAAGTGTCATTAAATAATCACCTTTTATGAAACATGGAACAAAGAAAGTCACATGGGTTTGAAGTGACATGAAGGTGAGTATATTATGTCAGAATTTTTATTTCTGGGCAGATTATTTCTTGAAGATTCTTTTGCACCAGTCTTCGTGTCAGTTTCAGTCACCTGGAACACAGTAATGAAGAAGAAAGAACAGGGTGGGTATTCTGTCAACAGCATTTTTATGTTTTGGTAATGTTTCACTGGCACAAGGTCGGTGGATGTGGATTTTACATCTTTATTTAGCAGTCCTTAGATGAAGCGCTTTAGGAAATTTTAGCTCACCTATGTCACTAAAGCCCCTACATAACAAAACCCTTAGAGAGCTGTGTTGTCACTCATGGTAACTTCAGATCCATGGCAAGTGAATATGAGCCCCTTGCATTAAACACCATTTATTCCTCACCAGCCCTTGAAACCAATAAAGCAAGCTTTTTTTCCCCCAGAGTCGGTTTTCTAGCCTTTGCATCATCTTGCATCATCAGCATGTGGTTTTATGTCTTTTATGTTACTTTGTCTAAACATCCCTGCTATGGTACTATTTTACCCTGCTTGTTGAATGACAAACACATTCTCATTAAACTTTAGTGATGTGCAACTAATTTTTCAGGGTTGTTCATGAAGTGTTGCACATGAATGATTCAGGTCAACAGCAACCATAAATATACAGACTCCTCACTAATTTGGCCTCATTACTGATTACACTGTCAGCAAAGAGAGAGACATTCAGAAACTCACTGTACTGTTGAGCTCTAAATGGTGGTCTGGCAAAGTGGTTCATTCTTTTGGGCAGACCTGATTGTGTGAGCTTAAACAAATGTGAAACAGCAAAGCATGGCTCTAGGCTGTGCACATATATGACAGCTCTGAAGTCAATTTGATTTGTGCTGATTTGTTCTTTAGCATCTTAATTTGCACTGATAGGCTAAAGGCCCTGATATAGACCCCTGGTCTATAATATTCTGACCATTGGTACCTGTCTCACACCTAGATACACCATCATTGTTTTGTTTAGGGCATACGCGCGAGCATATGGACACGTTTACAATTAATCTACACCCTGCCTCCAGCAGCACGGGGGTGTTGGAATGTTCGAAAACAGTATACCGTTGCTCAGCCTTTCTTTGCTGTTTCCTTAATTTAAAGGAAACAGCAAAAAAAAGAAAAACTGTACATCCTTTGAAATAAAGTCATAAGATGGAACATGTAAAGTTTAAAATGGACTGTAAGCAATAAATAGCATTTATTATAATACCTGACAAGTCTATGAAGGGAAGGGATCAGGTAATTGGCTAAAATTAAAAGCAAGCCTTTAATAAGATATTAAAAATATGCAAAGAAAACAAAAAGTACATTCAAAAAAATAATGCACTGGCAATATTTTGGAAAAAGAAATCTAGAAACAATATTGTTTAAAATATTTCAGTCATCGTCAATAATTTCAGGGTTTGACCCAAATTAGTTGTGCGAGATGAAGCTAAAAGTGAATGAACACTGGTACACTGAAGCACTTTTCCAGCAGGTTAATATACTCAACCCAAACACATCCTATACATCTGAAATTACACACACACATACATACAGGTGCATCTCAAAAAATTGGAATATCGTGAAAAACTGATTTTTTTTTTTTAACATTTCAAAAAGTGAAACTTTCATATATATTTTAGATTCATTAAATGTAAAGTACGACATTTCAAAAGTTTTTTTTTTTTTTTGATGATTAGAGCTTATAGCTCATGAAAGTCAAAATCCAGTATCTCAAAATATTAGAATATTTCCTAAGATCAATCAAAAAAAGGATTTGCAAAGCAGAAAAGTTCAAGTTATTTAAAGTATGTTCATTTATGCACTCAATACTTTGTCGGGGCTCCTTTAGCACAAACTCCAGCATCAGTGAGGAATGGCATGGAAGCGATCAGCCTGTGGCTCTACTGAGGCACTATTGAGCCTTCAGCTTGTCTGTATTGTTGGATCGACTGTTTCTCATCTTTCTCTTGAAAATATACCATAGATTCCATATGGGGTTCAGGTCAAGCATGTTTGGCACTGTGGGCAGGTGCTAAAGTCCTGCTGGAAAAGCAAATCAGCATCTCCATAAAGCTTGTCAGCAGATGGAAGCATAACGTGCTCCCAAATCTCCTGGTAGACGGCTGCATTGACTCTGGACTTGATAAAACACAATGGACCAACACCGGCAAATGTCACGGCACCCCAAATCATCACTGACTTCAAACTTCAAACTGGACTTCAAGCAGCTTGGGTTCTGTGACTCTCCAGTCTTCCTCCAGAGTCCAGACATTGATTTCTAAATGAAATGCAAAATTTAAATTCATCTGAAAAGAGGACTTTGGACCACTGAGCAACAGTCCAGTTCTTTTTCTCCTTAAGCCAGGTAAGATGCTTCTGACGTTGTTTCTGTTTCAGAAGTGGCTTGGTAGCCCTTTTCCTGAAGACATCTGAGCTTGGTGACTCTTGATGCACTGACTCCAGTTTCAATCCACTCGTTGTGAAGCTCTCCCAAGTGTTTGAATCAGCTTTACTTGACAGTATTCTCAAGCTTGCGGTCATCACTGTTGCTTGTGCACCTTTTCCTACCAAATTTCTTCCTTCCAGTCAACTTTGCATTTAATATGCTTTGATACAGCACTCTGTGAACAGCCACACCTTTCAGTAATGACCTTCTGTGACTTACCCTCTTTGTGAAGGCCGTCAATGATTGTCTTCTTGACCATTGCCAAGTCAGCAGTCTTCCCCATTATTGTGGTTTCAGAGAACAAGAGATACCCTGAATTTATACTGTAGAGATGGTCATTTAATGAAACGCAAATATAAATATTCTAATACAGTGGTGTGAAAATGTGTTGGCCCCCTTCCTGATTTTTTATTTTATTGCATGTTTGTCACACTTTAATGTTTCAGATCATCAAACAAATTTAAATATTAATCAAAGATAACAAGTATGCAACATGCAGTTTTAAAATGAAGGGTTTTTTTATAAAGGGAAAACAAAATCCAAACCCACATGGCCCTGTGTGAAAAAGTGTTGTATAAAGCCATTTCTAAAGCTTTGGGACTCCAGCGAACCACAATGAGAGCCATTATCCACAAATGGCGAAAACATGGAACAGTGGTGAACCTTCTCAGGAGTGGCCGGCCAACCAAAATTACCCCAAGAGTGCAGCGACGGCTCATCCAAGAGGTCACAAAAGACCTCACAACAACATCTAAAGAACTGCAGGCCTCACTTGCCTCAGTTAAGGTCAGTGTTCATGACTCCACCATAAGAAAGAGACTGGGCAAAAATGGCCTGCATGGTAGAGTTCCAAGACGAAAACCGCTGCTGAGCAAAAAGAACATAAAGGCTCGTCTCAGTTTAGCCAGAAAACATCTTGATCATCCCCAAGACTTTTGGGAAAATACTCTGTGGACTGACGAGACAAAAGTTGACATTTTGGAAGGTGTGTGTCTCATTACATTTGGCGTAAAAGTAACACAGCATTTCAGAAAAAGAACATCATACCAGCAGTAAAATATGGTGGTGGTAGTGTGATGGTCTGGGGCTGTTTTGCTGCTTCAGGACCTGGAAGACTTGCTGTGATAAATGGAACCATGAATTCAGCTGTCTACCAAAAAATCCTGAAGGACAATGTCCGTTCTGGTGCTAAAGTCTAAAGTCGTGACGTATTGTCAAGTATGGTGACCCATACTCGAAATTGGTGCTCTGCGTTTAACCCATCCAAGTGCACACACAGCAGTGAGTAGTGAACAAATGCACACACACACACACACACACACACACACACCGTGAACACACACCCGGAGCAGTGGGCAGCCATGCTGCGGCGCCCGGGGAGCAATTGGGGGTTCGGTGCCTTGCTCAAGGGCACCTCAGTCGTGGTATTGAGGGTGGAGAGAGCGCTGGACATTCACTCCCCCCCACCTACAATCCCTGCCGGCCGGGGACTCGAACCCGCAACCTTTCGATTACGAGTCCGACTCTCTAACCATTAGGCCACGACTTCCCCCGAGGTAAAAACTCTGAGGTATTTCTTTTCACAGTGCAAATTAAAAAGTTATGCAGCCAAATGCACTTTTAACACTCTGGTGGACGGATGGGGGTAGAAGTCTCAACCCACAATGACCTCTTCAACTGAACAGGCGTCCTTAACATTTGTCAGGATTCTTTGCGTTGTTAAAACGTCTGCCCTTCCTCCTCCATATTCAATTCACTGAAAAACAGGTCATGACACTGAATGCTGCGCTAGCATTGTCTTTTTATGAGTTCAAGTTTGCAAAGTGTGGCATCTGCACCACTTGGCCTTCTGTTATGCGTATGTGTTTGCACAGCCTTTCAACTGTGAAAGCATTAAACGGGACCCTCGTCTGCCAAAGCAGGTGTCAACACTTTAACCAGTTACGTGCTTCCCTCTATTATGGTTGCTTAGTTGGACAACATGACTGCTTTGAACATTTCTCTGACATGTTCGATCTCCTTCAGCATTTGTGACATTAATGAACATTAGGGTTGGTTCCATAATACACTGAAGAGGTCATCTTCCTATCACTTTGGCATGAAAACAAATAATCTTTCATAGTTTTAGACATGATCACCACCAAAAAAGTGTTGCAAAAAACTCATCTGTATATATCTTCTTGGCCAATGCAAATATCTTGTAATCATATATATATTTTCTGCAGTTTAAATTAGGGATGCACAATATTGGATTTTTGCCGATATCCAATATTTTTCAAATCATTTTGGCCAATACCAATGCCGATATATTTCCTTTTTGTTTAGAAATAACACCAATGCTGCGTCCCAATGTGCCTATTTATACTATGCCCTTAAAGTGTGTACTGTTTTGATGACGAAAAAGTGCACACTTTTGAGTGTGTAGTAGAAGAGTAGGCAAGCTTTGGGACATACTAGCACGTCACACAACTGCGTCTTTAACGGACCGCTCGGTCGCATCTGTTACACGACCCTGTCACTGTAAACTGGCCTGTCAATCATTTTGTCACTGTTAACATCATCCACATTTAATTTCATACCGTATTGGAGAGAAAAAAGTAGCTCGTTGATCTGCCAGTCGCGGGCCTTTCATGGCGAGAACTCTCATATTTTCTGTATAATGATGCATTTAAAAGACAACCAAATGGATGTTTATAAAAGTTCACATTGCTGTTGCAGATTAAAAATAACACGGATAACAATAAATAAATATTTTTTACCAGGTTAAATGTTGATTGTTAGTAACTTAAACTCCTTTTTGTAAACCTCGCTACCTAACGGTCGATCGCGCAAATCCGCCACGGTTGTAGTTTTTCTAACGTGTTTTATTTGTGCTCGTAGGCCAAAGCGCAATGGATTGTGGGCAATTTTAGCCATTAGAGTGTGCACGGATCCACACTTCAAAAATCGACCTGAAATAGTAGACCATCCGGGGACAATTGGCATACTCTTTTCAACATACTATGCTTTGGGACACATTTATTGTAATCTCACATACCATTTAGGATGGATAGTATGGACATTTGGACGCAGGGCAAGTCTCTTCTGTGCAGAAATAAGCAAAATATTTTTAATTTTGGTTAGTTGAATTTATTTGTTAGAATTAAACCATAATGAAGGTTTTTTTGACAGCACATTGACACTTTGAAAATAACTATAAATAAACTATATATCAATCGCTGCATCCCCCCCCCCCCCAGAAAGATGCAGTGTTACCCCTAACATTTTATTTTATTTATAAGATTTAACATTTGTAGATGGTCTAAAGCAAAAGATTTGTAAAAATTCTGAAAATCTTTTAGAGCTTATGATTTAAAAAAAAAAAAAAACATATTACACATTAATGAATAAATCAGTATATATAAAATTATTTAATTTACAAGTGTCATGTTTGTTTTTTTCCATGCAAGCTATAACTTCTGACCTTTAAAACCAAAACATACTCATTATTTTATGACATCAATTACTGCTTTATTTAATCAGAAACACTGTCTAAATGTTACTCGTGTAGTAGTCTCGCGTAGTCAGACCTTCGGACTGATGGCAGAAGGTCTGGAATATATGTCCGCTTACATTGGCCAAGGCCCGCCCATGAGGCCATTTGACTGACATGTCAAACAACCAAAACGTTTCGGAGCGTGGAAATGTCGCCACAATAACAAACCTCGTCGTCACAAACCACACCTGCTTGGAAGTTTCTAGTAATCCTGAAGACCTTGATTAGCTGGTTCAGGTGTGTTTGATTAGTGTTGGATCTAAACTGTGCAGAGCTGTGGCCCTCCAGGAATTGAGTTTGAGACCAGTGATTTAAAGCCATTATCAGCCGATTCCGATATCAGTCAGATAATATCATGCATCCCTAATTTAAATAAAAAAGTTATGAAAAAAAGAAACAAAGATAAACTTTAGGGTCTGTCTCTCACATCTTTAAGAAAACTACTCCTATCAAAAATGGATGACATTCAATTTCAAGCAACATGACAAAACATCGCATCAACCCCAAAACACACACCCACCCTCTTAGCACATTGTGTACCAGATGGAAGTCATCAACTTTTCCATTCGTGCATGCAGTCACTTTCTCCATCCAAGTATTTTAGAGATGCATCATTCAAACAAAATGCTCTGCTACACTGTTGTCTTGTCCATAAGATGCAACCCCTTCTCTATAAACTCCAAATACCTTAGTAAATTGAGACTTCTGTTTTTCCTAAAACAGAGGTGCTTTGTGTGCGTGACAGAGCTGACCTATAAACCACGGTGTAAATAAAGGCTTCTGTGAGGCCCCTCGCTGCCCACTCACTGACAGAAGCCTGAACCTGACATCATCACGCAAGCATGACTTGGATAGTGTAGTTCTTTTGATACCAAAATACCTATTTATATTTATACTTGGTTTACATTAAACAACACTTAAAGGGATAAAATTCAGAGGAAGAAGATATTTAAAAGAATGTTGGCGTTCAAACAACATTGGACCCAATGAATTTCACTGTATGGACAAAAAAAAAAAAACGATACATTTCTCAAAAATCTTGTTTTGAGTTTCACAGAAGAATAAAAGTCATACAGGTTTGGAATGACATGAGGGTGAGTAAATGATGAGAAAATCTGAATTATTTGGTGAACCATCCCATTTAATTCATTGCACGTCATGATGTGAATTATTCTTAACTTAAACAAAATCCACAATCTAAGCAAACTCCCACAAACAAATTCAATTAATTTTACTACGTTTTTGGTCTGCTCTAGCTTACTCCTGAAATTTGTGTTATTGAGAATATTGATGTTCCTCATTTGTTTTGAACAAGTTGCTTTGAACAAAAACGTCTACTACATGAACAGCAAATTCATTACACACTTCTACTCTTGATCTCTGCATATCTTATAGCAATTGTGCTACTCTTCCAATGAAATGTGAACAGCTAAACTATGAAGCATTATCCTCATCATTGCAAGCCACTTAATCACACTGGGCCGGGACACTATGAAGAACGCCTAAAAGTTTCAGGACTTTATGACTGTGCTCACATAATTTATTTACGGATGAGACAAAACTGTTTGACAGATTATACCACAATACACCCATGATGTGTGCAATTTGGGCAGGGTTAAGCATGAGATAATTATTGCGAATACTGCTGTGTTCTGAAAGAAGAAATAAAATACCACATCCAGGTAAAAAAAAAACAGCAAAGATGACCGCCCATGCACTTTTAGGTGTTTTTAGGTTAATATGGGTTAACTAAATTGGGCAAATCATGCAAATGCATTGTTAAATTATTGTATAGAAAATGTTCTGGTTTTCAAGTGTCCTGTGTGATGTATTCTTTCTGGTTTGTTCCTCCCTGTTTACAGGTAACCGTCAATAACGGAAGAGCTGTACAGGAAGGAAACTTTTAATGGTGATCTTTGAGAAAATGCTGGTTTAACCCACCCCCGAACGGCTCTACCGCCAACCATCTGTTACAATGTCGGGGGAGTTTGAGGCATAGACCTGTCTGTTTCTATAGCAACACCCTGCCCTTTTACTTAAAGGGGGGGTGTCAAGTCCTGTATTTTTTTTACCTTGTAGTCGTCAAGTCGTCACTATCCTCCTTTACCTTTTTTGAAACAGGAGATTCACCACCACCCCCATCCGTCATCTAACACAAGGGTGAAACAGCACAAAGTGCCCAACCCCCATCCACCGGTTTGTACCCCAACCCCCAAATGGCTAAGCACTCACATTGAAAATCCCCGCCAGACAGAAGCATACTTGCCTAGCCAACCTTCTTGTCTGTTTTAGAGCTTAATGAGTATGTTGACACTCTTTTGATCTTAAAGGAACAGTTTATTCAAAAAATAAAATTAACTCACCTCCATTCCAAAATTGCTATTTTTCCATGAAACACACAAGGCAGGACAGTCACAGTTTTAAAAAGGACAAAACCACGCCATAAAGCACAATGAAAGTCCATACTACTACTGCACATTTAAAGTATTCTGAAGTAATACCACAGAAATTTAAGTTTTAATTTGACTGAAAACTTCACCTCTTTCAACACTGTGATCCAAAACAATGCAATCAATGTTGCCAATCCTAATGCATCAATCATTTTTTAAACCTGAACTTATGCACAAATAAGATTATGGCAAAAAGGAATATTATTAATGAATGAAAACATAAATTTTGGTTGGTTCCTCACACAAAAGTTTCTTCAAAATGTATCCATGTTTTCCACTGAAAAATGAACGCATGGGCTTGTTTACCTCAATGGTGTTGTTGGCAATTTAAAACCACATTTGTGAAAGGCAACAGCACTATGAAAACACAATATAAAAAAAACCTTATTAATTCAGTGGATTATTTAAATTCATTATCACGATTTCCTAAATCAGATAAATTACATGTGTGAAGTCTGAGGGACCTGTAAAAGTATTTAATGTAACAGTAATGTAAGTGTAGTAAGTAAAGAACAAATTAGGCTTAACGACACAGGTGGTAAACTGTTGGCACCTGATTCCACTTCCCTGCAGAACTATAAATTAAGTTCTAACAACTACGTGTATGTTTATTACATTAGTTAATTACTAGCATCGAATAGCACCGTGGCTGCAACTGAAGGTGTTTAGGCCATTTGTGTTTATTCAACAATAACCAACCTCTGGAAAAACTGCAGTGGAGGTTCACTTTAGGATGCAAGTGATTAGAACCACACATGTTTTGAATATGGAAGTCTGTTTTCTTGTCAAAAGAGTTGTGGGTAGCAATAAAAATACCATGAAACAAACCACATTAGACAGCTGCATTTATCTGACTGGCAGGCTATCAGATTCTTCTATTAACCGGCATTATAAGAGATTTATTTGAAATAGATTTCTAAATTACTAAGGTCCCTGTGCCAAAGAATCTTCTGTGAAATTACTGCTGGTCTATAGTTAACAGAAACGGATGCATAGCATAGAGAATATTATGACAGAGGCTCAATAAAAGGCTTGACATTTTGTTTAGGGTTGATTATATCTTGAATGTTGTAGTTTGTAATGAAAAATTAGCTCAGCCTCAGTTATGCTGTGGTTATGGCAATGGGATATAAAGTATGAAGTCTGCGTTTTCTCTGTTTTGAGTAGATTTCAGTAGTATATCTAATCTTTGATCAATTTTTCCCAAGAAAACCGGTAAGCATGACCTCGTGAATGGGCCATGCTTTCTGTTTTTTCTGACAACAAAGCACTTGAACAAACACAAAATTACAACTTCTGAGGAAGTTTCCAATATAACACATGATGTTTGTGTTTACCACACAACAATGATTGGCAGAATTACTGAATCACAGAAATGCAATTTAAATATGCCTGTCATGAATTCTGTCAAGACTTATCATTGCCACACTGCTGACTAATGCAAAAACTAGACATGGCAAAAGCATGCTGCAAACTGCTTGTAGTCAAGCATTTCCACATCTTTTCACTACTGCTGGCAACAGTGCTCACCCCTTGCATAAACATGCCTGACTTGACAAATCAATGCACTACTAGCTATCCTGCATCTTGAGAGCTGTACAGAAATGGTTGAATATAGAATGACAAGATACTTAAAAACATTCATGTCTGTAGCACAAACAATGCAGGATGTGTCAAATTTAACACAATACAACATTGAAAACAAAATCTGACTCTGAACTCTAAAAATATAAGCAATAGTAATACGGGTGTTTGCCCAGTTAAACACCAATAATACTTACCCCAGACATAGGGTTTCACAGACATGGCTTAAGCCTAGTCCCAGACTAAAATGTAATTCTGAGCTGTTTCAACTGAAAGAAACTTTCACTGACTGATCTTAAAATATATCAGTGCCTTTGTTTTGTCTCAAGATGCACACCAGTAATGTTTTTTTTCTAAGGCATGTTAATAAAAATTACTTAAATGTCCAAATCCTGGCTTAGTCTAAGCCCTGTCTGTGGAACCAGGCCTTAGAATTTTATTGATAATGCATCATTCTGGAAAAGATCACATTCCAGAAGATACAAAGTGCTAATTCTAGCTAACAAATAAGCTTCACCTGGATTGCATTTCAAAAGACAAAATGTGATAACATCTCTATGGAAGAATTAAATGCCAAATCCTTCAGGCGGTGCAAACTTGTGAACATCTCTCACATTGTCTTACAAATGTAAATTCAGTCTTTGAAAACCACTAAAGTTGGATGTGCTGACTTTGCATTAAGTTTTAATTGAAGATTACAGGCAAATATCTTTCTATTAAATCACACTTGGTAGTGTTAATATGTGTCGCTCTGCTAAAAACATACCCAGAAAGGGAAGCCCCCCTTAAAGCCTCATCCTGTAGAAAATGCAATGGAGGAAAGATCTTCAATAACAACAACTTCCGAACACCATCCTCGACAGGAAAAGGGAAAGCTGTTGGTTACATACAATTACACGTTATGTTCAAAAAGTGTTTAAATGGATATTTCTTTTCCTTCTTGCTTTTTTTCTGAACAGGTGATCACTGACAGTGGAATATTTGATATAATATATTAAATATATACACATACTTTTTAAATCAACCAAGAGGTGTTTAAAATAGCCCTTAGAATTGGAATATAGTTCCTTTTCCAATCCAATCGTTTGTGTGCTTGACAAGAAATTTCTTGCTTGTACAAAAAAATGCATTCAGAAAATGAATAGTGGCATGACTGAGTTGCCCTAAAATAATTGTCATCACATGACAAACTGATGTTGCATTTAAACGCGAGTGATTTATTGTATAGTTTGGATTTTTTCCTTAGTCTATTGTCTGGGCCTAAGTGAAGGAGGAAGGAAAAAAAAATAAAAAATCCATCAATGGTGTAAAAAACCCCACATTAACAATGACTTGTTGAAATAAATGTGGTAACAGAAAACTGGTTAAACAAGCTGGTTTTCAATTACTTATTTTTTAAAGTTGGTGACTGTAAAATATACAGTCAGTCACCAAAGTGCAATCCTGTACAACTTTTACATTCACCCTTGTAATGTGATAAAGAAACAAGTTAAGTATTGCATTTGGAGTAGTTCACCCAAAAATGAAAAGCCTGTCATCATTTACTCACCCTCATGTCATTCCAAACCAATATGACTTTCTTCTATGGAGCACAAAGGAAGATATTTGCATAAAGATCTCAATCAAAGTAGATCCTTATTTTGATTTCTGGCAATAATCTGAATACTCAGCACATTTTCATGGCAATCTGAAACTATTTTACATTTTAGCAAATTGGTGGATAATTCATACAATCTTGATTTTGCCAATGTTAAGATTTAGGTGTGCGGTTAGGACCTTCATGTTTAGTTTACATACATTTCCGATCTAATCACATCATACAAATTTACATGAAATCGCCACCTCATAAAACAGTTTTCTTATAAGATTGGGTATGTGTTTTTACTTAGATGCAGACATACAGCTATCGTTTCTATCCTACACAACTATTTGCTGGAAAATAAATATTTTTTGCACTTTAAAGTTTTATGAGGAGCATAATTTTTCATGCTAAATAATAACATTGTTAAAACATTAATTCAGTCTTCTGAATGCGACATGCATACTTTAATATTGATCCATCCATCACAATGAATGATTTTACAGCTACAAATAAAAGCCGCCATTAACCAGACATCTAAAATCAATAACATTGGGTACATGCTGCCACTTAAACAAGTTAATACATGTAATGTGCTATTGTAAAATTAGACATTTTTATTTTATTTATCGATTTATTTTTGCATTTCTTCAAAATATGTGATGGAATGCAAATCAAGAATGTGACAGCAGAGTATGAGCTAAAAAAAAATATCAAACTATAGAGACTATATCAAATTTCATCCTCAGGCCTGGAAGGGGGTGGGGTACGCAGGCGGGAGGAGCGCCAGTAGCCTCTTTGTTTCTGACGCTATATGAACCCCAGCGGCGTGTGATGGGCACACATGCTGCAATACTCCGAATGGGTTAACAAGAGTGTGTTTTCCTCGTCAAAGATAGCTGAGGGATGTGGTGATATTTCAAGCGTTCGTATAAAGTGTTACGAAGGACTGGGGAAAAGTGTGGAAACTGATTTAACGAGGTATGTTTCCCGCTCCTTAACTGACTGAGATCCCAAAGGATTTGTTTGGTGACATCTCACGCATACACAACAAAATATAGCTTCTTTTTCTGCGTTATCTGTTGTTTGGTGAGAAGTTTATGCTCGTATTTGTTCACTAACAGCACCATTAGAGTTGAATTAGTGAGTTGTTTTATGTCGCGTCAGTCGGAGAACAATAGTGAACTTACAACTGGATGAGCATTTTTCTGGAAGGATCACGAACAAAACGTCGTAGCTGCTCGACGAAACGTCTTTCTGTGGTCGATATTTAAGAGTTATCATGTTCTTCTGTAAGTGGCGTTCAGCTCATCCACGCTGCTGTTTGGGATGTTGGCTTTTTCCATGCTTCTCGAGGAGCAAGAAAAGATTCACCTCAGGTAAAAGCGCGCCACCGTTCGCGCGTCCACGTCGACAGTTAAATAATTATCGAAATATTATTTTTATTACTCTTTTTGGCTGAATATTCAAAAATGGTATGCTCCATATTTAATATTTTGTTTATTTGTTTAAACAAATCGACCGATAATTTACAGATATGTGCCTGTGTTGTATCTCTTCTCATGACGATATACCAATATAATTTGAATCCAGTTGTGTCTTACAATTGCATAAATTAACTTCGATTTGTAAAAACTATCACTTATTTTTTTATGCAAATATTCGTTCTATGTGGTCACATTAATTGGTACTTTCCCTACAGTGAAGTTTTTTTTTTTTTTTTTTTAGTTTTTTTTTGGTACTTTTAGTTTAATTTTAAGTTAGTGTATTGTTGGGTGCTATTCTCAATTTCCTCGATGTTAGATTCAATAACTTTTTTTTTTTTTTTTAGTGCTCTTAGGTTAACACCGGCCTGCAAGAGATTTTTTTCTGCTTAGGAGGTCAGGGTCAGGTTTGAGGTATTGCTGAGGGACTCCCAGTCTGTTCCAAACCTGTATGAACTTGTTTATTCTGAACACAAGATTTTTTTTATTTATTTAAGCATGTTGGTAACGGTAACCAAACAGTTTTTAGTTGTTTAGAATCTAATATATATATTTTTTTCGTTCTTTATCTCTTTCCATCCTGATTACGCCTTTATCTGCACTTTAATTACTTTAAATATGATTCAGAGTCTTTGTCTATTGCTACGTCAATGACTATTTGTCATTCATCTACCAAACAGTGTGAACGCCCCATTGTCAGATCACACCTTTATAAGATCATCAAGCTAGGGGTGTTGTAAGCTTAGAGACTGTTTGGGGCCCTGCTGATGTGAAATTTGAGGGCCAACTGGGCACCAGCTGTGGAATGTTGCAAACGACACAATTGTACTGCTGCAGGCAATCGGATATGGCCCTTTGTACGGAGTACAAATTACAGTGATTTGAAGCCTTTAAATGGCACTCATAGTCTGACTCCTCTACCACAACAGCGTGTCCCTCACTTCATGCAACTGTCTTTAATAAACACTTGGACCGAAGTTGTGGCCATTGGCAGCACATCACCACCAGTTCCCATGGATTTTATTTGAATTTGGGCTTGGACTGGAGTGGGAGTCAAGGTTAGAATGTACTTGCTGGTCTTATTGGAGACATTTGTTGTACTTCAATACTATACTAATCAAGTAAAATGTGTCTCTATTAAATCTATCATCTATTTCTCCAGCGCTGCTTTGAAAATACTCGGTTTGATTAGACCGGAAAATGACCCCATCCTCTCTCTACTCTTAAAGTAGCTGGACTCCAGATTGTGACCAAACTATTTTCAGTTGGTTGCCTGTTTTGATTTTGCTTTGTTAGGGCTGCCAATTCTATAGTGACTTCTGGGGCCTTTAGTTGTCCGAAATGGGAAAATTTCTTTCTTTCTGTGTCTCAAGTCTACATGAGACCCATGCTCTATTTGCTTAACACTAGAGTAACTGAATGTTTTAATAAGTAGGTGTTACACACTAGAGGTCAGATAACACTAAGGTGGTAAATGCCTCATGCAAATTATTATTATTTTTTTTTTTAATTCATTGAAAGACTATGCAAAGTGAGGTGAACTTGAAGTAAATGCATATTTTAGGACATTCAGTCTCATGTTTCTTCCTCTAAGGGCAAAATAACCCCTTTTTTTATTATTCATTTAATTGAAATATAGTTAAAATGGTTCTTATTTAAAATTTTTTTCCCTCACCCTTTTTCTTAGCTGACTTGTTTCTGTGAAAGAGCTTGATAGAAAAGTGACTGTTCAGCACCATCTAGTGGATATTTCTGGTCAATCAAGCCTTTTATAAAAGACTCTTAGAAGCCTTTTTTTCTGATAAAGTAAAGCACCTCATACAGCTTGTTTCTTGGCATTTTGCTAAGATGCATTGAAAGCTGTACATCTCTTGTTCATAATTTGGAGTTTGTAACATTGAATCAGCACCTCATCTCCTCCGAATAGTCAACTTTTGTCAGTTGTAGGCAGGTAGGCCATGTTCATATCATATTTATTATTGGATGTAATGTACTAATGTCGCAAATTCTCTTTTTGATGCCATTTTCAATCACTAATAGTTAATGTCTTGTTCTCGTGCAGGACTGAGACGGCGGTTCTTCTCAAAGCACCATGAGCTGGAGCTTTCTAACGCGGCTGTTGGATGAAATCTCCAACCACTCCACCTTTGTGGGCAAGATCTGGCTGACATTATTTATCATCTTCCGCATTGTGTTGACTGTTGTGGGGGGAGAATCGATATACTACGATGAACAGAGCAAATTTGTGTGTAACACCAAGCAACCTGGTTGCGAAAATGTCTGCTATGATGCATTTGCACCACTCTCGCATGTAAGGTTTTGGATTTTTCAGATAATTTTGATCACGACCCCCACTATTATGTACCTGGGGTTTGCTATTCACAAGATCGCTCGCATGAATGATGATGAGTACAAGCCGAATAACAGGAAACCCATGCCCATGATTAAACGCGGAGCCAACCATGATTATGAGGAGGCTGAGGACAACGGTGAGGAAGATCCCATGATGATGGAGGAGATCCTGCCCGAGAAAGAGAAAGCTCCTGAGAAGCCCGGCCCTAAACACGACGGCCGGCGGAGGATAAAGCGGAACGGGCTCATGAAGGTGTACATCCTTCAGCTTCTATCTCGGGTTGTTTTCGAGGTGGGCTTTCTCTTCGGCCAGTATATCCTGTATGGTTTTGAAGTCGCCCCCTCGTACGTGTGCACTCGCAGCCCCTGCCCACACACGGTGGACTGTTTTGTGTCACGTCCCACGGAGAAAACGATCTTCCTGCTGATTATGTATGCCGTGAGCTGTCTCTGCTTGTCTCTCACGGTGCTGGAGATTCTTCATTTGGGCCTCAGTGGAATCCGTGATGCTTTTCGACGCCGTGCGCATCATCACAGCGTCGCACGTCCCCGTGGCACCATATCCAGACAGGTACCCACAGCCCCGCCAGGGTACCACACTGCACTGAAAAAAGACAAGCTGTCCATAGGATTGAAACCGGAGTATAACTTGGACTCTGGTCGGGAGTCTTTTGGTGACGAGTCATCATCGCGAGATATTGACCGCCTGCGTAGACACCTAAAACTGGCCCAGCAGAATCTGGATATGATTTATCAGAATGCGGAGAGCAGTCCTTCACGCAGCAGCAGCCCAGAGTCCAACGGCACTGCTGTCGAGCAGAACAGACTGAACTTCGCTCAGGAGAAGCAGGGAAGCACATGTGAAAAAGGTAAGACACAATCTATTTTCACAATTTTTGGAAAATAATCATGGAAATTGAAAATGTATATCACTTCTAAAAATATGTATATTTATTTATATAAAGTAGTTTCATAGATACAAGTGTTATATATATATATATATATATATATATATATATATATATATATATATATATATATATATATATATATATATATTAGTAGAGACGGTTACTTTCTCAGAATGAAGATATGTGCGTTTTATTGATTTTTCTTTTTCCTCTCTCTCATAGGGATCAGTGCTTGATTGAGACTAATAGACTATGATCTGCTTTCCTGTGCAACAAAGCGCCCCACCTGTGGTTGGCATTGCTCATCTTGAAAAGCAGAAAGTGTCTGGATGTGTGTGTTGTGTATTTTATGTTTGGCTGCTGAACATTGTGTGAACCAAGTGGAGCATGTGTGTCCTTGTGCACACTGGTGAATCTGTGAGAATGTGTCGTGCAGTATTATGGCAAGTGATTGCCAAATTAAAATCTCAGAACGCAGCATCTCACCAGCCAGTTATACTTGACATCAGCCAGTCTGCCTGATACTCCAAAGTGCCCAAAAGCTAGTTAGGAAGATGGTTGTTATAATCAGTCACTAGGCAACTGTGCAGTGTCTCTCATTTCTTGTCATCTCTCTTATTTTTGTTTTTCATAGGAAAAATAAATTGTGGCTCTTCCATTTGTTTACCACACTTCTTAAGAAGTGCCAAGGGTTGCATCTCAAAAATGCCTTAAACTGGAGTTTACATATCTTTGCATTCCAAAATGAGATGGACGAGCCAGTGTAAAACCACATCAGAAATGTAGTTTAGAACAGTTCTGTGTTTTGAGTAGTGGACCACAATTAGGCCCTGTTTACACTAGTGTGTTTTCACAACCCCAGAGATTTCAAACTAAAACAGGGTCTGCAGCATTTTCAAAAGTCTCCTTTTTCAACCTCGAATACGCCAGAGTAGTGTAAAAGATGGGTGTAACCGTAGCGAAAGTTATAACGCACTAGTGTAAACGGGGCCTTGGTGTATGTTTGTAATAAATTAAATGGAAAACCTGGAAAATGCTTGAATACTTGTGAATCAATTATTGATCTACAAAGAAGCTTTTGATATTCTATTTGCATATTGTGTACTTTACCTGTATATGAGAAGTATTGGTTCCTATCCCTCTTATTTTGAAGAAACTTCTCTGTAGGCTACAATGTTAGTCTTCTTTGTTTACTTCTATGTTTTCTGAGGTTTTAAACAAGTTTGACTGATCACACAATTGAAAGCACTAATAAAAAAAATAGTTTTCCTTTTCTTTTTTTTTTTTTTTTTAAATAGTTTCTTTTCAGGTTGGTGTATCATTTTGCGTCCTTTATGCAAAAGCAAATCATAAGTTGGTCCAAACGCAGTTTACACTGAATAGCAATAAGGTCTCAAGAGTTGGAAGCCATAGAGCCTAATGTTTTATACATGGTACCAATGCAATCTGTCGTCTGTTAAAAGCCAGGTTTTCCATCTTTTGACACATTTCTCCAGGATCATCTCAATTTTTTATATTTTCTAATGCGTTTTGTAATCTAAAAATAAACCTTTGGTTTAAAAAATGCAGCCATGCCTCACTGTTCATTTTTCTGTGCTTCTAAGAATGATTAATTGGTCTTGAATAAGGACAGACTGAGATATCATTTAGGCTGGTCAATGGGCCAGTATTTGGCTTATTTGAGGTGTTGAACAATTGCCTGATAAAAGGTCCTTTTGTGTGATAAATATGTCACAAATATTTACAGTGAGTTAAGTAAATGCCTTTAAAAAATATCAATATCTCTGTATGTTAATGTATTTTCTTTGTCTTTCAGTGAACTAATATTTGTTCACTCCCTGTTTTTAAATGACATTTGCCTTTATGTAGCACCAACTAGAGTGCTAGATTACATTAGAGATTCGAATATACATGGTTTATGGTGTTTTTAGTCAAAAAAAGGTGCTTTAACCTTTTCCTCAGCTGTCATCTCAAAGTGAACATTTTGTCATATTTCACAAGCATAATGCTGTGATGCCTAAACTCCCTTGGGCATTACTGCAATAATTTGACATTGGTTATAAATAGCATAGAAGAAACAAAAAAACAAAATGTACTGGCTTGTTTCTGCAATAACCTATCATTTTTCAATTGTGTTGCATGTGTTTAATTGTATACACGTGTGTAATTTGATATCACATCTTGGCTGAATACGTATAAGTGGAGTATACAGAGGTATCAAAAATCTTTACTGATCAAGCACTGATCTTCAGTTTAACCATTTCTCAAATGCAAGAATGGTTAATGAGTCTTATTGAACAACTGAGAGCTGTTCAGGAAATGCATTGCACTCGTAATCCATTCACCAGCCACCAGTGAAACCTCTTCATGTCAATCTAGTACAAAGTACTTGAAATGTAAATTTTGCTAGATAAGGTTTAATTTATTTACACACACTGAATCTATTGTTGTCTTCCGTCCTTGTGTTCTTGATAAGCCTATCTTGTGGATATCAGCTAAGGACGCTTCACTGGATGTTTTGCCCTAATGGAAAAGGGGAATTTCCTTTAAGATAAGGATTTATTTAGTGCAGTTAATGGGTAAGGTGCAGATTAAAAAAATATATATATTTAAAATATTTTTTAACCCTACTGTTTCTGGATATATGTATTTGCCTCCCACTTAGATTAGCAGTGGTGCTTATAAAGAGCTTTGAACACTCTAGCCCTTTGTAGAACAGTCATGATGAAGCTCCTCGAGGGATTTCTTTCTCTAGGTTTCTTGGCTGTTTTTTGTAGCTCCAGTAATGCAGAGCAACAGGACTTCAAGTTACTTGCTAGTCCTCTGAAAAACAGACAGACTTCATCAGATGAAGACAATGCATTTAACTGTGGAGGTCCACTGCCTCAACAATCCAGAGCCTACTTCCAGTACCTTCAGAGCAGAGGGGTGACCCACTTTAAAGTTCCCCTGTCCTGGTCTCTCATCCTTCCTTCAGGTGATCCCAACCAGTCACATGAAGACACTGTGAAGTGCTACAAGATGCTCTCAAACCTCTGCTGGTTCTCCATCGTTCTGCGGTACCAGAACTCTTCAGAGCCAGATATGGAGGCTGGGAGAATCCATTAGTGGTGCAGATGTTTGAGCAGTATGCAGGATTTGTGTTCAATACATTTAGAGATCTTGTGGACACATTCATCACGTTCAGTCACCTGCATGAGCTATATGAAGTGCAACTTCAAAATGCTGTCCAGTCTCATGCAAATGTCTACAATGTCTATCATCAAATGTTCAAAGGTAAAACATGAGATTATTAATGAGATTATGATTTCTGTTTAACCAAATAATGTGTAGATCTTTTTGCATGATACCATTTACACAAGTTTCATAAATAACATGCTAAATTGTTTTATAGTTTAAATGTAGCAGGAAAAAAACATTAAAATAAACTTTGTTGTTATTAGTATTATTATATTCACTGGAGTATTCTAATCCCAGTACCCCCATTACATACACTATATTGCCAAAAGTATTGGGTCACCTCCTTCTAATGAACACGTTTGACACCTTTAGTAATTTCTATGAGTACAAATCTTAATGTTAAAGCATATAATGATATTCTACGGAATTGTGTTCAATGCAAAAACTCATCACCAAACACCAATGACTTGTATAGACACTATAAGGACAAAAGTATTGGGACACCCCCTTCTTTAGAACAGAAAAAGGCACTAACAAAACTGTGGCAACAAAGATGGAAACATAATTCATGTATTTAAAAATTGTATTTACATCTCTGTTGCAACAGTTTTGGATGTGTCTAAAATGACAGTACCCTTATGTACAAGTCATTGGTGTTTGGTGATGAGTTTTTGTCTCAAGGTCTGCATATAAAGTCACACCAGAGGTGTTCAGCTGGGATCAGGACTTGGCTTTCTGCAGACCAATCAAGTCCTTCCACACTGACTAAATCAATCATGTCTCTTTGAACCGTGCCTTATACACAGAGTCACTGTCATGTTAGACTATAGAAAAACCTGTCCAAACTGTTGCTATAAAATTAGAAGCACACAATTCCCTAGAATATCATTATATGCTTAAACATTATGATTTGTACTCATAAAAATGACTAAAGTAGTCAAACATGTTCATTAGAACGGGGTGACCCAATACTTTTGTAAATCTTTATAATAGTACAATGGTGATGTCTTGGTGATATTTTTTTGTTTTTTAGTGCTTAATTTGTCTGTTGGGATTAGAGAGAGTGATATTAACTCCATTTATCAAATGGGGCCAAAAATCATGGTAAGTGTTCAAGACAGATCATCATATATTATGCTGCTGCATAGTTATTATTATGTAATTTATCACATAGCCTAATTCTCTTATCTCATCTTCAGGCATATGTGGATTTCATCTCTCTGCACATGAAGTACAACTGCAAATTGGAGACACCTCTTACGGAGGAATTGAGGAAGTTGTAGGTAATGATTTATTGTGGCTCTTGAAGTAATATATCATCTTCACAACAGATCGACCCTTTGAATAGTCATCAGATTTCATAAGACTTGTCTCAGCTGGTTTTTAATATATACTGGTTTTTAAATTACTTGACTTGACAGAAGATTTCAGGACACTGGAATGACACTTGACACTCTTTAATGACACTGTTTCAGATTGGCAGTGGTCAAAAGCCCATCCTAATGTATCAGCTGACAGTCGAAGACTGTGATGGATATGAAAATAATTTCCAGCCACTTCACACAATTCTTAGAAGTAAATGTTAGCATATTTCTTTAAGTGATGTGTCCAATGTCTAAAATGCTTTTTATAAAATTAAAATACCAGATGCTAAGCTAGTATTAAGGTTGAACCCCTGATGTCACATGGATTATTTTACCGATCTCCTTGCTACGTTTCTGGACGTTGATCGTGTAAGGACCCTTGCTGTCAATGGGAGGGTCAGAGAGCTGTCAGATTCCATCAAAAATATCTTAATTTGTGTTCCAAAGATGAACGGAGGTCTCACAGGTTTGAAACGACATGAGGGTGAGTAATTAATGACAGAATTTTCATTTTTGGGTGAACTAACCCTTTTAATACAATCTTCTACCAATGTAACAAAATATTTGCCAAACCTTAACTTCAGGCTATATAATAAAATATCACTATCTAAAGTTCATTAAATACACATACTTTGTTGATAGTAGTAGTAACTGCAAACTACTACACTTTCTGTCCAAACAGCTGTGCTTTTAGATGAAATTGGCATCCAGAGGTTTACAGTCCAAGCTCTAATGGATGGATTTGAGGGTCCTCAAGGCTACAGTCAACGATTTGGATTGAACTATGTGGACTTTGAAGATCCTGACAGACCGAGAATCCCCCAAAGCATCAGCATATTACTACTCGAAGGTGATTGAGAAAAAAGGATTTCCTGATACTACAGCAAGTGCTAAGATGCAAATATATGGCAATAAAACTGAGATCACAACACTCCCTACTCTGCTGCCATCTGAAGTTCCTTCAAAATCCAAGGTTGTTTGGGAAAAGTTTTCCCCTCAGTCCAAGTTTGAAAAACAGCTTTATCACTATGGAACATTTCCAGAGGGATTCTATTGGGGTGTCTCGTCTTCAGCATATAGAAGCAATAGAAGGTGGCTGGAATGCAGATGGAAAAGAACCAAGTGTTTGGGATACATTCACTCAAAAACCTGGAAATATACCAAACAATTACAATGGCGATGTGTCATGTGACAGTTATAATAAAATAGATGCAGATCTATACATGTTGGGAGCCCTGAAAGTTAAAACTTCCAGATTCTCCTTGTCTTGGTCTCAAATTTTTCCCAACGGCTATAAATCTTCTCTTAACCAGAAGGGGGTGGACTATTACAACAGGCTCATAGATGGTTTCATAGCAAACAATATCGCACCCATGGTGACTCTCTACCACTGGGACCTGCCACAGGCTTTGCAGGATATCAATGGTTGGGACAACCCTGAAATGATTAACATATTCAATGAATATTGTGACTTTTGCTATGCAACATTTTGAGACAGGGTGAAAGTTTGGATCACGTTTAATGAACCTCAGACAATTGCATGGTTGGGATATGGACTGGGTCAGATTCCACCTAATGTGAAGCAACCCGGAGATGCTCCATACAGGGTTGCGCACAACCTCCTGAAAGCTTATGCACAAGCATATCACACTTATGATGAGAAATACAGGGCATCTCAAGGAGGTCTGTATCCATTAGCCTGAACGCTGAATGGGCAGAACCCCTAGACATCAATGTTCCTCGAGAGGTGGTGGCTGCTGATCGAGCCCTTCAGTTCCAGCTAGGCTGGTTTGCACACCCCATCTTTAAAAATGGCAACTACCCTGATGCCATGAAGTGGCAGGTTGGGAACAAGAGTGAACTTCAAGGCTTGGCAGAATCCAGGTTGCCTTCTTTTACTGATGAAGACAAAGCCTTTATCCAAGGAACAGCTTATGCATTCTGCATTAATACGTACACTACCAAATTTGTGCATCATGTGACCAGCAGACTTGATATTGCGTCTTATCAAACTGATCAGGATGTTGAAAAGGACAATGCAGATGGCTCTATAAATACAGCTGTTAATGATCAGAAGGCTGTTGCTTGGGGCTTCAGGAGACTTCCTGGTTAAAGGAAGAGTATGGAGACCCTGAGATTTATGTTACAGAAAATGGTGTGGCTACAGGCACTGAAATTGATGACACTGATCGTATATTCTCAAGAGTTGATGACACTGATCGTATATTCTTTCTGAAGACCTATATTGATGAGACTCTTAAGGGTATGCTAACACTATTTGTAATACACCAACTGTTTGTGCTGTTTATATTTGTGCATAAAATCTGCAGAAATCATAAATCAATACATTTAAAACATTACAAATTATATAAATATAAAAATGTATATATGATGATGATGGTGGTGATTATTATTGCATGTAATTTTAGTTTTTATATTATTATAGAACCTACATTTTATTTTAATGTATTTTTTTGTAATAAAAAAAAAATTAGACATGCAATATGTACAAAAGTAAAAATTATTTCTGAATGATGATAGATTAAAAATTGTACGACAAAATGCTGATTGGGTAAGCATATGCACAGTTGACAAATAAAAGGTCTGAAACACAATTGTGTGTAGTCTACGCCTATATGAAAGCTTTGTGTATTGTGTTCCAGATGGTTTTGAGTGTAAAAAACATTGCTTTACATGAACATCTAAAAGTGCTAAGGTGAGGTTGTACAAAACTCCCTTTTTTTGGCATGGTTTGGGTGCATTTTATGCAAATGACTAGATGAGTGAACATGCTTTCTCATTTAGAAGAATAGCCTGGACTATAAGTGAACAAAAGTAAAACCAAAGTTACGTGCATACACACCAGTGAATGAAGCCTACTGTTTTTTGTTGAACTTGACACATTTATATGTATTCTCTTTTTGGGTGCACAATCTGGATGGAGTACGTGTCAAGGGTTACATTGCTTCTTCTCTAATGGACTCCTTCGAGTGGCTGAAAGGCTACACTGTTGGCTATGGACTTCACTATGTGAACTTTAAACTTTCAAGTCGGCCGAGAACTCCAAAGTGCTCCGCTCACCTGTACTTTGATATAATGAGAAATAATGTCTTTCCATTGACAGAGGAGGAAGAAATGAGAGTTATATGGACATTTCCTAGAGGGATTTATGTGGAGTACAGCAACTGCTTCCTATCAGGTACAATCCTATCCAATCTTATTTGCTTACTGGAGGGCTGATGGAAAAGGTCTCAGCATTTGGGACAAATTTGCTCATACTCCAGAAAAGATATCAGAGGATGAAAACGGTGACATTGCCTGTGACAGCTACAAAAAGATCACTGAGGATATCAATAGTCTCAAAACACTGAGAGTCAGATACCGGTTTTCTATTTCATGGCCCAGAATTATGCCAGATGGAACAAACAGGAAAATTAATGAAGCTGGACTCAACTACTATCATAGACTAGTAGATGCTCTTTTGGCAGCCAATATCAAGCCAGGTAAAATATTTTGAATTAATCTGGCATGCAAAAAAAAATTGCTCTTGCAGCCTAAAATAATTTGATTCATTTCTGATGGTCTATTCATCATTTTGAACTGGCAGGTGACTTTGTACCACTGGGATCTCCCACAAGCACTTCAGAATGTTGGTGGCTGGGAGAATGAGACCACTGTCGAGAGGTTCAGAGACTACGCTGATGTTATATTTAACAGTCTGGGAGACAAAGTGAAGTTCTGGATCACTATAAATGAACCCTACATTGTTCCACTGTACGGTTATGGCCATGGAACCTTTGCACCAGGTATGATTTGTATTGAAAATTATATTTTTGCTTTTTGTAAATAAGATTTTGCTTTTTAATTTTAATTTAATTTCATTTAATTTTAGTTAAGTTCTTGATGTTCTTTTTCTGTTTTGTTAGTTTCCAATTTTAGACTACTGGTAAAAATTCATTTGTGCTAATTGAATAAAATGTTATTGTATTCTTTAGCGTATTTGCTGGATAGTGTGGACATCCGTGGCTATGCTGCCTGGTCACTAATGGACAATCTGGAATGGACAATGGGTTATGGTGAAAGATTTGGCCTTTTCTATGTAAATCGATCAGATCCTTCTTTACTACGTATTCCTAAGAAATCTGTCTGGCACTATGCTACAATAATCAACTGCAATGGCTTCATAAGCCCAGGAGAGAGTCCACATGAATGTCAGATCCATTAACCTGAAGGTGACATTCCCATACTTTATCTATCTATCTATCTATCTATCTATCTATCTATCTATCTATCTATCTATCTATCTATCTATCTATCTATCTATCTATCTATCATCTATCTATCTATCTATCTATCCATCTATCTATCCATCCATCTCTCACCTTGTTTACAGGATCTACACATCCACCTTGGTTAGCCAGTTTATTGGGTTTGGAAGTTTCAGGTCCTGATGCTGAACTGGCTCTCAATGTCCTCTTCAGTATCACCATTACTGCGGCAGTTGCTGTTGTCCTCTTGGTGTATGAACTTGCATGAATGTAAAACATTCAAGAAGCAAAAACGTCCTGTAGTAGAACACATTGACCTTGAGATAAAAAAAAAAAAAAAAAAACAATACATGAAGTTGTTACGTGTTTGTTCCTGTTTGCCCTTATTTGGTTATTTTCCTGTTCTTGTTAAGTTGATTAATTATTATATGCACCTGTTTAGTTAATTGTCCTTTGTATATTAGTTCCTGTTTGTTCCTTCATTCCTCGTCTGGTCTACTTTGTTACAAGTTGCTTTCAAGTGCTCGCTCTATGTTTCTATTTTGGATTATCCCCTGAGTTTTGTTTATTAAATACTATTAAGCTGATTCCTCGACTCCTGCGTTCTCCCTTGCCGTAGGCAAACGTGACAGACGTATTATGAAGGCATGAAGTAGATTGTGTACAACAGGTTTATCAGCAAAGTTTTGATTATGTTGATCATTTATAGGCCCTATAAATTCCTGTTTGAATTATTATACAGGCAGCTAACACACTCATAAATAGACATATTTATTGTTTAAGTGAGAGAGTAAAATCTTGCCAAACAAGCATTCTGTTTTCAATTCCCTAAGCGACAACATGTCACACAAACATTAAAATCAAAAATAAAAGTCATGTTTTGTAAAATTTCACTTCATGAATTTGTATTAAATGTGTAGAGAATATGCTTTTGCCAATAGGGAGGCAAAATATTTTAGTGATAGGTACTCATGTCAGCAATGACATTATGATTTTTGACATTATGATTTCTGCCATATTTCTATGGCAAAAACATAGTTAGGAATGTATTTAGATGGACCTCTGTGATCTCCCTTTGTTTCACCCACTGCTGCTGCATCCTGAAGGTCCTAAGGAATTTTTATGGTGGTCACAGGCCAAAACCATAGGAATCCGTCTCTGGGTGGTTGAAGGGCTGAAAAGGTCCTTCCCGGGCTTGGTACCAGAAGCCTATTTTTTATAGCAATAAAGGATGTTTATGACTAATATTAGCAGTGTAGTGTTATTAAACATACAAAGAGTGCATGTGTCTGCTTATTATAGAATCAAAATCAACTATAAATCACAACCAGAAGTCATTACAAGCACTCGATGATGGTTTAAAGAGGGTAAGCAAATACATTAATAAATTAAATACATTTTCAAGTGTAGCTTGATGCTAATTGTATTTCTAATTATATTTTAGGCCTATTCTTGTAAGCATTATAGATAGCTTGTGTTTCTGGTGTAGAAACAAATTATTTAGATGTTAAATCCATATACGTGGATACATATCTGAGGAAAAATTCATTGAGATGTGTTCCTAGCATCTTTATCTGATGGTGTTGGATAGTTTGCTTATGTTAATCCACCAAGAGCCAATCAAAATGTAGCAAACCTTTGTCCACTCTTGTGGTCAGAGAGAGCCCCCGCCATAAACTGGGCCCTGGAATGTGCTGTTTTCACTACAGATGAAAAATAGCAAAAAAATAAAGAGTGTCTATTTACACTAGGGGTGGATCTAGGATTTTTTAGAAGCAGGGGCCACAATGGGGCCACCATTTACAGAGAGGGGCCAAGTTTACCGTTCAAGTCTTTGGAAACTTTAACAATAATGGCTTAGATATTTCCATATGTATGTGTATGTATGTGTGTATACATATGAATTCATTAAGAATAACATACATAATAAAATATAATACAATATTTGAGGAAAAACGGGCATCCCTGCCAAATTGGAGTTCATTTTCACACTTTGTTGAGTTTTGGGTTCCAACAGCAAGAATGTTCATGAGCATATGATAAAATACAATATGTATACAGCTTAATGTTGTTCTTGAACATTGTAAGAAACTGACACTACACATCTTTTTGTAAAAAAAAAACAAACTTTTTTTTTACTTTTTTTGTGACTGCTGCTGAAAATTCAGCGGTCTTTTCTCAGGAGGTTGAATCCATCTACTTATTCGGCAATTACTTACTGACACACCATACAAGCTATATACATTATTATTTGGACATGTAACATGTATTACATTCTAAATTAGGTCTCTTTCATCTTAATTTAAATTATAAATATACTTTTGTTCAGTATTAGATCATGTTAGTTCATAATGATGCTACATCATTTTATTTCAATACTACAAATGAATTAGTATATATAAACATTTACATAGGAAATTAAATAGTTGTTAACTATTGTTCAACCTTATTGCAGTGCAGAAATGAAACCGTATGAAAATGTTATATCACGATTATAGTGACCAAATTGATCACGGTTATCGGTATTGTTAAAATACTGGAAATGTCTAAAAGGTATAACTGTAGTGTTAATTTAAAGAAGACACTTGGCAGATTGTTGTCCTTAAGTCAGAAAAATAGCTACAAGGGCTTGAATTTACAGTTATTAGAAATATTATTTACATTATCTTTGACAAAAATATAAAATTTGCCTTGTTGCTGTCTAGAAACACAATGCAGGTAAAGCCACAAATCTGACCATGTTCTTTTTCAAATCTGAGGATAACTTTATAACTATTAAGTTTGATTAAATATTTAGAGTATGCCATGTGATTTTGTTTAGAGTTGACTCTAAAATGCCAACTAATAGTTACTCACATTATCTAAGCATCCATGCAGTTTATTGTCTTGTGCTTCCCAAACTGCTTTGGCTCCATGCACACATTCACACTTCTCCCCAATAGGAGACTTTTAGATGTTTTTAATCATGATGCTAATGTCTTTTATTTATTGCCCATTGTTTACTGAACACTTTCTGCTTACACTGTTTGATCCCACATTTTTTTGGTCAAACTTAATTTCATCTCTAAAATTTTCATCAAATGTCTTCCTTTAAAAACAAACATACAAAAAAAAAATATATATATATATATATACGTATTATGGTCTCAAGTCGATTATCTTATATAATTATATAAATATAATTGTTCCTATTTGCATAAGGGCTAGCATGTTTAGTCATCAACACTTACTTACTTTACTTACTTACTTTTGTCATTTAGCATTTAGCAAAGCGACTTACAAATAAGAAAAAGTAACTAAAACTAAAAGTTACAACTCTATAAATACTATATACCCACATATTTAAGAAAATAAAGAAATTAAATAAAATTGACAAATACATATAACATCATTTCAATAATAATCATATAAATGAAAAAACTAAAATAAAAAGCGATACTTCTATCCCTTGCCAGTGTCCCTGCCCGGTGGAGTCGCACGGTTTGAAGTGTTTGAAACAACTTATGCAATCTGATGAGGCTTCTTATTAATGAGGCAAAAAATACATTATTTTCATACTGTGATAACGTCTACGAGTTATATGAGTCTGCGCCCTCTGGCTTCGAGTGTGAATTACACCATACATTACAGCAATAATCGAATTCAGTTTTAATGATAATTAAAATGTAAAACAGTAAAACAAACCGGTAATAGTTTCATTCCTTATTGTGTTACCGAGAATCATACGATGCTTCCACACAGACAACATTAGAATTGTATGCACTTTCCACACTATTCCACTATTTTCAGCCAACTTCCACTATTTTTAGCACACCGGGTCTATGTGACGTGAGGATCTTACTTTCATTTTAAACAAAATGCTAGTTTTTCTGCTATCAGTGATGATTCTGAAAGAAAACACGCTTGGAACCTAATGTTGCTATAGTACGCAACTCCCACCCGAGAAACCGCACGCTATTATTTTAGCAAAAAGTTTGCTTTGTAAAGTAGGTTCAATAGCATTAAGTTAAATAGCGCAAATAGTTTTATTCAACTGAACTGAACTGTGCACATTCGTGTTAGACACTTACTGTGCGTTATGCTCTTGCGCCATCTATGCAATGAATGCACGTCCTTGAATGAGCATTGTTTTGTAACATCAGGTAATGTCAATGACGTGACCCATTTCAGGGGTGCCCAAAATTACAATTTTAAATCAGTCAGCTTATTAAGATGCGGTACACAGGTTGAATTTCAAATGATTTAACGCTAACATAAATCACCGAAGTTAGCAAGTTCAAGTTTATTTGTACAGCGCTTTTTACGATACAAATCGTTGCAAAGCAGCTCTACAGGAATATATTTATATATTGCAGAACCTTAATATATTTAACTTATGGCAGAATTTGGTAATTCTGTATGTTGTCTGAGCGTTGGCATCCTCTGAGGTCCTCTGAGGGGGTGGCATCATCTTTTCTAAGGTGTTCGGTCATCTCAGATCATTTAAGGGTTGGATCCAGACTGAAGCTTCTGTAATTCCTAGTTACCATGGGATGTTAATCCCGTGTCAGAAACAGAGAAACAAATAGAGACATAATTAGCGTAGCTGCTGTTCCATCTAAGCAAAAATTATTTGTTCAACCCAAGCTAAAGAATAATAATAATGTACATTTGATCAGATATAACTGCAGTACAAGATTATAAAATGAATTATGCGAATGCTTGGCTAAAGAGATGTGTCTTTAATCTAGATTTAAACAGATAGAGTGTATCTGAACACCGAACGTTATCAGGAAGGCTATTCCAGAGTTTGAGAGCCAAATGTGAAAAAGCTCTACCTCCTTTAGTGGACTTTGCTATCCTAGGTACTACCAAAAGTCCAGAGTTTTGCGACCTTAGGGAGCGGGTTGGATTGTAGCATGGTAGAAGACAAGTTAGGTACGCAGGAGCTAAACCATTTAGGGCCTTATAGGCAAGTAATAATATTTTGTAAATGATACGGAACTTAATAGGTATCCAGTGCAGAGACTGTAAAATTGGGGTAATATGATCATATTTTCTTGACCTGGAAAGAACTCTAGAACTAATCTGGAACTCCCTTTCGTCGTGGAAGCTGACGATTCAACCACGGGAGTAGAAGCGGTGCTTTCACAGCAGCAGGGGACTCCTCCCAAACTCCATCCACGCGCCGCCTTCTCCCGGAAACTCAGCCCGGCGGTGAGAAACTACGACATCGGCAATCGCAAACTTCTAGCCATCAAGTTAGCTCTAGAGGAGTGGAGGCACTGGTTGGAGGGAGCAGCACATCACTTTCTGGTACTAACCGACCATAAAAATTTGCAATATCTCCGTGATGCAAAACGACTCAATCCCCGTCAGGCCCGATGGGCTTTATTCTTCACCCGATTTAATTTGAAAATTTCCTATCGCCCAGGCCCATGTAATGTCAAGGTCGACGCTCTGTCTCGTATCCATGCACCCGTGGAGGCACAGGAACAGAGAGAGGGGATCATCCCCGCAGAGCTCATCACCAGCCCGATCCAGTGGTCTTCTCCACCAGTTGCCTCCACAACTCCACCTGCCACTCTGCCGGGCTGTCCAACAGACCATCAATATGTACCCCGGACGCAACGGACTCCACTCACAACTCTTTGGGCACTGTCCACCCAAGGGTCAACAACACTCTCTCGTTGCTAAAAGATCGCTTCTGGTGGCCCAACATGGCCAGGGACGTGAGAAGGTTCGTGCAGGGCTGCCCCGACTGCGCCATTTCAAAGAGTCCCCGTCATCTCCCAGCCGGTAAACTTCTACCTTTACCCACACCTAACCGTCCATCGTCACACCTAGGAGTAGATTTTATTACGGATTTACCCGCCTCTGATGGTAACACTTGCATCCTTGTCATCATTGATCGCTTCTCAAAGTTATGTCGACTGATTTCCCCTCAAAGGTCTTCCCACAGCACTCCAGACAGCAGAACTTCTCTTTAATCGAGTCTTTCGCTATTACGGCTTCTCAGAAGACATAGTATCCAACAGAGGCCCACAGTTCATTTCAAGAGTTTGGAAGGCCTTTTCACTCCTAGGTGTGACCATAAGCCTCACCTCGGGCTATCACCCACAGTCTAATGGGCAAGCCGAACGTAAAATCCAGGAAGTTGGGCGCTTCCTGAGAACCTTCTGCCGCGGCCACCAGGACTCTTGGAACCAGTTCCTAGGCTGGGCCGAGTACACCCAGAACTCTCTGCGACAGGCTTCCACTGGACTCGCTCCCTCCAGTGCGTGCTCGGTTTCCAGCCTCTATTCCCTTGGTCGGGGGAACCATCTGATGTCCCCGCGGTAGATCACTGGTTCCGAGAGAGTATGGGACGCAGCCCACCATCAGCTGCAGCAAGCAGTGTGCAGACAGAGGATGACAGTAGACGTCCGAAGATCAGCCACACCCGTATATCAGCCGGGACAGAAGGTATGGCTGTCTACCCGGGACATCCGACTGCGCCTGCCTTGCCTGAAACTCAGTCCCAGATTTGTAGGCCCCTTCACCATCCTGGAACAGATTAATCCCATCACCTATAAGCTCCAGTTACCTCCCCGATACAAAATTGACCCTACATTCCACGTGTCACTACTCAAACCTTTCTCTCCTCCTGTTTCCCCAGAGCCTGACCGGACAGAAGAACCCCCTCTCCCACTTATTGTAGAGGAAGGCGCGGTCTACAGGGTTAAGGAAATCCTGGAATCCCGACGTCGTGGTGGTATCTTGGAATATCTGGTGGACTGGGACGGTTATGGGCCTGAAGAACGCTCATGGGTTCCTAGGGATGATATCCTTGATCCTGCCCTTCTCGAAGAATTTCACACAGCTCACCCCAATCGTCCAGCACCCCGGGGTAGACCACCATGACGCCGGGGTCGGCCCTCAGGAGCGGGCCGTGGAGAGGGGGGTAATGTTACAAGTCGGTCAGGTTCACCCTCCAACCAATCACACCGCACCTCCTCTCCTGAGTACTAATCACCTGCACCTGTTCCTCATCACCTCGCCCATCAAGCACACACCTCCGCTACATCCAGTGTCCGATCTCGTTAATACGAAGTGGACTCAACCGTTGGTACTATCACCTTGTACAATCGAAGTGACTTACCTGGGGTACTTACCTGAATTCTCTTCCTCCGGTTGTGCATTCCATCTGCAGCTCCAACCCCCATTCTGAGGTGTATGCTTCCAGTACTCCGGTCCTCCTATTCTCCTGGTCCCCGTCTCCACAAGTTCCTGTAAGGCAAAAGGTTCCTGTTACTCCCAGTATTCACCAACTCTGTGTTGGTTTAGTCACCCGAAGTTCCCCGTCTTAATTTCTGAGCTCCCCTATTCAATAAACCACTCATTGTTCATACTTATCTCTGTGTCCTACAAACGTAACACTTTATGGTCTTGTCCTTTTTAGGGTTAACAACTATAATTTACTATGATGTCAATACACTGTATTAAAGCCTTGCAAACACGCACATTGAGATAACAGGTATGATAAAAAAAAAATTACACAGATTTTATATCTTATTCAGATAGTAATTGTAATTGCAGATTTATATAACAAATACAGTTTATCTCAAGGCAAAGTTCACTGAAAACTGATTTTCAAAATAAGATTGCTTTGAGTGGTTAAATTTACCAACATTACACCCAAGTTGAATGGAATGATGGAATGACCTGCCAAACTCAATCCGAGCAGTCCTTCTTCAAGAAATGGCTAAAAACACATCTTTTCCATCTTTATTTGACCCTCTAACTCTAGCACTCTATATTCTAATTCTATTTTATCTATTTGTTTTCTTTTTTGGTAACACTTTATAATAATATCTGTCATTACTAAATCATTAACAAACATTATGTAATGCTTAATGGATTGTTATTTAATATATATTCACATATCTAGAAACGTGAAATAATGTGCTTGTTAATGTTTACTAATAAATATATTAAACATTACCTAATAATTAACATTTCATGTAAATTAAAATGCTTACAAATGTCATTAAACTTCTAATTCATGCACAACTTGAAAATCTACAAATGAAAAATTTAAAGTGTTATACGATGATTAAAAGCTTTTGTTAATGCACAACACTTTTGCTGCTGTTGAGGTGTGATACGGATAAGGTTAGGGACAGGTTTGGTGTATGGGTTGGTTTAAAGGTTGGGTAAGGGGTCAACAGTGTACAGAGGTCAGTTTGATTACTTTAAGGGAACACGATTCAATCGTTTTGATGAATGATAACAATAGTATACTAATATATGTGTTGAGGCAATAAAAACATGTTGCACCCAAATTACAATGTGTGTAATGTCTTTACCAAGCATTTAGATAAACTTAACTAACCACCCACAAACGTTGTTACAGTAGCTAAAAGACCAGTGCCAATAAAGATACAAAAAAAAATAGTAAAGATTTATGAACATTTACAAATGATGAATAGTTTCAACTTTAGATTGGGTACTGCGGAAACATAAATGATTTGTCAAGATGTGAAAATAGGGTGAATTCCGGTCATTTTGGACTTTTTTCCATCAAAATGACTGCACATGAAGGTACTAATGATTAGTAAAAGTTTATAAACATTTACAATTGATGAATAGTTTCCACTTTAGATTGGGTACTGCAAAAACTTTAACAAATAATTAATAAATGATTTAAGATGTCCAAATAGTAGAAGTCTAGACAACAAACAAAAACCAAATATATGACCATTATAGACTGTGATTATAAGTTAATGAATATATTAACATGAATAGTTTGTGAAGTGCTTAAAATGAATAATTAAGCTATATTGTCACAATATTTGTAAATGTAAAAATGAGCTGAAGTTTAATGACATTTGTAAGCATTCAACAGTACATTAACTTTTAAATAAACTTGTAATCATTGTGTAATTTCTGTTAAAATAATTTGTAGATTTAAATTAAATAAGTTCATTAAAATAACAACATACAGTTAGGTCCATAAATATTTGGACACAGGCACAATTTTTTTTATTACTTTAACTGCTGACCAAAACATATTCAAGTTACAGTTACACTACACAGCTACACAGTTTTAATTTGAGGGTATTCTCATTAAAATTGAAGGAAAGGTTAAGGAATTACAGCTCTTTAATATGTACCTCCCCCCTTTTTCAAGGGACCATAAGTAATTGGGCAGTTGACTCAAAAGCTGTTTCATGGACAGGCGTCAACTGAAGTCAGCTGCAGTAAAGGCCTGGCAAAGCATCACATTCATAAGTTCCAGACCTAAGCCAGTCATTGCCTGCAAAGGATTCTCAACAAAATATAAAACAATTACATTTTATTTATGATTATATTTATTTGTCCAATTACATTTGAGTCCCTGAAAATGGGGGGACTGTGTATAAAAATGGTTGTAATTCCATTTATAGCATAAATGTAGCAGTTTATGTTGCATTTTTGTTCAACCTCTTGAATTAAAGCTTAAAGTCTGCACTTCAATTTCATCTTGATTGTTTTATTTTGTTCTGGTGGCATACAGAGCCGAAATTATGAAAATTGTGTCAGTGTCCAAATATATATATATGGATCTAACTGTATAATAAACAGTTTTGTATTGACACGGAAACCCCAGTACTGTACAATCTTTGGTAAACTGTTTACCAATAACATAAAACAGTGATCGATTCAAAATACAGAATATGTTGCTTTAAAACTTAAATACAACATTCCACAAACATTTGTTTAGCAGAGGCCATTGATACAGCTCTTACATCTGAAATTTATTTGGGGGGTCACACTCACCAACAAACATCTAGTTGGGGTCCAAATGACAGCTGGAAAATTCTAGTGTTAATCCACAAACACGTGCACAATATTATCCAACAGGGCCAGATACACTGACGTCCATAGTTATCCAATATTCATCCACAGGGCTTATCAAAGGTTGCACAGGGTCAGTGTGATATACTAACTATATACAATACATAATTGATGGCGTATCACCTAAAGTTCTGAAGGTCTGCGTCAAGCAACTGGCAGGTGTGACATTGTTAATTAGTCTCTTATGCAAGAAAGAGTATCACGCTTATTCAAGACCTCCATTATCATACAGGTCCCTAAGAAATTAGACACATGTAGCCTACTCTCATTGATATTAGGCAAGTAGCATTACCATGAAGTGTTTAGAGAAACTTGTACTTGCATACATAAACTCTGTGTTTCCAGACACTGTTGATCCCCTACAGTTTGCCAAACACCCCAACCAATCAGTGGATGGTGGCCATACCTTTGCATTATACACCTTAACATCTGAACTGCAGTGAAACATATGTAAAGATGCTCTTCCTGGATTATAGTTCTGCCTTCAATACCATCTGACCGGGAAAGATACTTGGGAAGCTGACAGACCTTGGGGTCCCAAATCCCACCTGTTACTTTATTTTGGACTTTCTTATTGATAGACCACAAAAGGTGAGGTGAGGTGAGGTGAGGGTGAGGCAAGGTCTCTTCTGAGATTACAATTACACTGTCATATAGAGACTTGTTGCTAAGGTTGCTTTATGTTTATAAACCTTTTACATGTATCTGTTATACAGAGACTTTTTAATCACAGTTTTCTTATTCATATTACATTGTTTCAGGACAAAGTCAATTTCAAAATGCATGTGCAGTATACTCATATGGAAGTAAGTGTGCTTTTTTATAGTATGTTTCATTGTATGTCTATAGTGTGTTTTAATATTATTATTTATTTTGGAGAGAAATGCATCACTGATAATACAATGAATTACAGAATTTCATAATTACTGACACATATTATATGCTCTTGATACTAAGAACTAAGAAAGATTTTCAGCAAGTTTTCATTTCTGTATGAACTATAGTTTTGAAGGTATGTGCAATGTCTGTTGTGTGCATATGTGTTAGAGGGACATCTTTGACTGCTGTGCCATGTCTTGCTGTTTTTTCCAATGCCACACACCACAGGCACTGTCCTTTCAGTATGATGTGTCAAGCTAAAGGTTCTGTTAGTTAGTGTTTTTTGTTTTTTAATGGAATACCACAGATAAAATGTATCTACTGCCTAACAGTTATTACTGAAATAGGTGTCTTGAGAAGTCACACTTGTCTCTATGACAGCAAACAAGAATCTGACGGCAGGTCACTGTTATTTATAAAGGGTAGTAGATTACTGATTACAGAAAATACATTCCCTTCTTTGATATTAACATGAAATGTAATAAACAGCAGGGTTTCTCAAACTGGGGCTAATTTAAAAACTGCAAAGGGATTGTAAGTAGATAAATAGCTAATAACTAGTGTTGTCTATTTTAGTGGATGTGAAAAACGTGTTAATTCAATTAGTTATGGGGAAAACAATTAGGCGTTAAAATTATTAATGCATTTAATGCACCTATAGCCTATAATGCATTTAAATGCCCCTTTAGATATTGTGCCAAAAATACTCTTGTTAGAGTTAATGTACTGTATTTACAGTTGTATATCATATGATATAGTTAGACAATATCACATGAGCAATTAGTGCTGTTACAAGTTAAGGTTGCCTGTTTTGCCCAGTTCAACAGATTATGTCAAAATTATTTTATTTTTAGAATGCATTTTTCAAATGCAAATGCATTTTATGCTTTCATACTAGTTTAATTTCTTGTTAGAGAGCCACGTGTGACTCGCTAGCCATAGGTTCCTGGCAACTGATCAAAATAATACTTATGAAACTTAACAACTGCCATAAATTGTATCAGTAGTCAGATTAAAGTTAAACTGCATGATTGTGACACTGATATGTATGCCTCCCCCTTAGATTAGCAGTAGTACTTACTTATAAAGATCTCTGAACACTCTAGCCCTTTGTAGAACAGTCATGATGAAGCTCCTAGAGGCATTTCTTTCTCTAGGTTTGTTGGCTGTTTTTTGGAGCTCCAGTAATGCGGAGCAACAGGACTTCATGTTACTTGCTGGCCCTCTGAAAACCAGCCAGAATTCACCATCAGATGAAGACAATGCATTTAACTGTGGAGGTCCACTGCCTCAGCAATCCAGAGCCTACTTCCTGTACCTTCAGAGCAGAGGGGTGACCCACTTTAAAGTTCCCCTGTCCTGGTCTCTCATCCTTCCTTCAGGTGATCCCAACCAGCCACATGAAGACACTGTGAAGTGCTACAAGATGCTCGTGCAGCAGCTGACTGAATCGGGCATCAAACCTCTGCTGGTTCTCCATCGTTCTGCGGTACCAGAACTCTTCAGAGCCAGATATGGAGGCTGGGAGAATCCATTACTGGTGCAGATGTTTGAGCAGTATGCAGGATTTGTGTTCAATACATTTAGAGATCTTGTGGACACATTCATCACGTTCAGTCACCTGCATGAGCTACATGAAGTGCAACTTGAAAATGCTGTCCAGTCTCATGCAAATGTTTACAATGCCTATCATCAACTATTCAAAGGTAAGGCATGAGTTTATTAATTCATTTATTATCATACGTTATCATATGTTTCATGAGTAAGATGCTAAATGCTTTTATGGTTTAAATGTAGTTGAAAAAAGACTAAACAGCTCATTTGATGGCCCACTGAGACAACTTACCGCATGTAATGTGAAATCAGGCCCATATGCGTGGACAAATGTTAAAACAACAATACACGTAAAAATAAACTTTTACATAGTTTACATTACATAGTTCTTTATAATAATACAATTATGGAGTGTTTCTCTCTCTTTCTCTCAGTACTTCATTTGTCTGTTGGGATCAGAGCCAGTGATATTAAGTCCATTCATCAAATGGAGTCAAAAATCATGGTAAGTGTTCAAGACAGATCATCGTATATTATGCTGGTCAATAGTCAATATTATGTTATTTATCACATATATCTCCCGTCTCATCTTCAGGCACATGTGGATTTCATATCTCTCCATATGCAGTACAACTGCAAATTGGAGACATCTCTTACAGAGGAACTGAGGAAGTTACACGTAATGATTTGTTGTGGCTCTTGAAATATTATATAATCATCTTTACAATAGTGAATAGTCATCAGATTTCACAGCTTGTCACTTAACTCAGCTGGTTCTTAAAATTCATTGGTTGATGTGACAGAATATTTCAGGACACTGGAATGACACTTGACACTCTTGTTTCAGATTGGCAGTGGTCAAAAGCCCATCCTTATGTATCAGCTGACAGTCTTCAACTGTGATGGATATGACAATCATTTCCAGCCACTTCACACAATTATCAGAAGTAAATGTTAGCATATTCCTTTAAGTGATGGCTCCAAAATCTAAGATGCTTTTTTATAAAATTAAAATACCAGATGCTAACCTAAAATTATTTGTCAGTTTTACAGAAGAAAGATCTTCACATCATGGGCTGTGACATCACACACCTTTTTGAGAAGCTAAATCAAGAAGAAACACTCAAAAGGTAATGCTGAGACGAATAAGGTACAAATATCAGTATATAATAGTTATATAATAGTCAGCATAACAAGTATGTTCTCATTTAGTTTGCAGATAAATGACCAGAAATCAGCTACTGCATTCTCATACCAAAAGGTCTGGGAGAAGTTCAGAAGTCAAACTGAAGCTGAGCGTGATCAGTTCTTGAGTGGCTCATTCCCAGTTGATTTTGACTGGTCTGTCTCCAGTGAGAGTTTCAAAGTGGAGGGTGGATGGGCTGAACATGGGAAGGGCGAGACCATTTGGGATCGATTTAGCCATGAGGGTCATGTCATTGGAAACCAGACCACTGATTTGGCCTGTGATAGTTATAACAAGGTGGACTATGATGTGTATCTGCTTAGGGGCATGATGGCACCTAATTATCAGTTCTCAATATCCTGGGCTCGCATTTTCCCCACCGGACGCAAAGAAAGTTTGCTTGAAAAGGGTGTTGCTTATTATGACAAGATGATTGATACACTCCTACAATCCGGCATCGAGCCCACTGTTACCCTGCATCACTGGGACCTTCCCCAAGCTCTGCAGGACTCAGGCGGCTGGGAAAATGACTTTATTGTGGAAGCTTTCAAAGAATTTTCTGACTTCTGCTTCTCACATTATGGAGACAGAGTCAAAACATGGATCACCTTCGGCAGCCCATGGGTAGTGAGTAACTTGGGGTATGGAACGGGGGAACATCCACCAAGAGTGAAAGACCCAATAATAGCATCTTACAAGGTGTTTCTGTCAATCTGAGAAAGTGCCATATTCTTTTTTATGAGTTTAGAAAGTGACAATTATTTGTTTGTTTTTGCAGGTGACACACAATATTATAAAATCTCATGCTGAAGCCTGGCATATTTATAATGATAATTACAGAAAACTGCAGGGTGGAAAAGTGGGCATTGCTCTTAACTCTGATTGGGCAGAGCCGAGGAATCCCTCAAGTGATCAGGATGTGGCAGCAGCTGAGCGTTATCTAAACTTCATGCTGGGCTGGTTTGCTCATCCCATATTTGTAGATGGAGACTATCCAACCGTGTTAAAGGAACAAATTGATAAAAAGAAAGGTTCATGTGGTAAAGAGCTGGCAAGACTCCCTGTTTTTACTGAGACTGAGAAACAAAGAATTCAAGGCACAGCTGATTTCTTTGGCCTTAACCACCACACTTCCCGACTGATTAGTGAGAGCTTGAATAGTTGTGATGCTGGACCGAATAATGTCGGGGACTTCCAGACTCATATCGACCCCACATGGCCCCCCACAGCTTCTGACCAGATCCAGTCTGTTCCGTGGGGCCTTCGAAGATTATTGAACTACATCTCTTTAGAGTACACGTCCATCACAAAGGTGCCCATCTACATCACAGGAAATGGAATGCCAACTGAATACGATGGTGATGTGTTCAATGACACTGACCGTGTCGAATATCTCAAAGCCTACATTAATGAGGCAATGAAAGGTAAACATCTTAACAAAACTAGGTAATGTTTAAAACCTTTTAAATGTTTAAAGAGATAACAAGTCATGGAATTGGTGACCTAAACCTAAGGTCTTGGAGAGAATTATTCATTATATAGTATTCGTTATTTCCAGGCCAAAAACACTATTTGCCAAACTTTAAAGGGATAGTTAACCCAAAAATTTAAATTCTGTCATTAATTACTCACCCTCGTTCCAAACCTGTAAGAAGTTCAGAAGACAAATTAAGATATTTTTTTTATGACATCCAAGAGCTCTCAGACCCTCCATAAACAGCAACACAACTGAAATGTTCCCAGGTCCAGAAATGTAGCAAGGACATCGGTAAAATAGTTGCATTAGACGCATGTGTGTGTTAACGTAAGCAGCAGCACCATGCGCATGCATTGTTTACATGAAGCGGAAGCAAGCACATGCGTCGTGATACTCTCTCCACAATGGCGGTGCACCTCAGCTGACGGGATGAGGAGGAGAAGAATTGTTGAATTAAGTCGTTATTTGTTTTCTTTGAGCACATAAAGTATTCTCGCAGCTTTGTAAAATTACAGTTGAACCCCTGATGTCACATGGACTATTTTACCGATGTGCTTGCTACGTTTCTGGACCTGACAACATTTTAGTTGTATTGCTGTCTTTGGAGGGTCTGTGAGCTTGGATTTCATCCAAATTATCTTAATTTGTGTTCCCGAAGATGAACAAAGGTCTTACGGGTTCAAGATGTTTCGAATGACGTGAGGGTGAGTAATTAATGACAGAATTTTCGTTTTTGGGTGAACTATCCCTTTAACATCAGACTATATAATAAATGGTTGCTATCTAAAGTTTACTAACTACATCTCTCTCTGTCAAAACAGCTGTGCTTTTGGATGAAATTGGCGTCCAGAGGTTTACAGTCCAGTCTCTAATGGATGGATTTGAGGGTCCTCAAGGCTACAGTCAACGATTTGGATTGCACTATGTTTACTTTGAAAGTGCTGACAGACCAAGAACCCCCAAAGCATCAGCATATTACTACTCAAAGGTGATTGAGAGAAATGGATTTGCTGAGGATGCGGCAAAGGCTAAGATGGAAATATATGTAAATAAAATTGAGATCCCAAGACTCCCTAGTCTGCCACCGTCTGAAATTCCTTCAAAATCCAAGATTGTTTGGGAAAAGTTTTCCCCTCAGACCAAGTTTGAGAGACAGCTTTATCACTATGGAACATTTACAGAGGGATTCCATTGGGGTGTCTCGTCTTCAGCATATCAGGTAGAAGGTGGCTGGAATGCAGATGGAAAAGGGACAAGTGTTTGGGATACTTTCACTCAAAAACTTGGTAATATCCCAAACAATGACAATGGCAATGTTGCATGTGACAGTTATAATAAAATAGATGCAGATCTATACATGTTGAGAGCCCTGAAAGTGAAAACGTACAGATTCTCCTTGTCATGGTCTCGAATTTTTCCCAACGGCTATAAATCTTCTCTTAACCAGAAGGGGGTGGACTATTACAACAGGCTCATAGATGGTCTCATAGCAAACAATATCGCACCCATGGTGACTCTCTACCACTGGGACCTGCCACAGGCTTTGCAGGACATCAATGGTTGGGACAACCCTGAAATGATTAACATATTCAATGAATATTGTGACTTTTGCTATGCAACATTTGGAGACAGGGTGAAATTTTGGATCACATTTAATGAACCTCAGACAATTGCATGGTCGGGATATGGACTGGGTCAGATTCCACCCAATGTGAAGCAACCTGGAGATGCTCCATACAGGGTTGCACACAACCTCCTGAAAGCTCATGCACAAGCATATCACACTTATGATGAGAAATACAGGGCATCTCAAGGAGGTCTGGTATCCATTAGCCTAAACGCTGAATGGGCAGAACCCCTAGACATCAATGTTCCTCGAGAGGTGGTGGCTGCTGATCGAGCCCTTCAGTTCCAGCTAGGCTGGTTTGCACACCCCATCTTTAAAAATGGCGACTACCCTGATGCCATGAAGTGGCAGGTTGGGAACAAGAGTGAACTTCAAGGCTTGACAGAATCCAGGTTGCCATCTTTTACTGATGAAGACAAAGCCTTTATTCAAGGAACAGCTGATGTATTCTGCATTAATACGTACACTACCAAAGCTGTGCGTCATGTGACCAGCAGACTTGATATTGAGTCTTATGAAACTGATCAGGATGTTGAAAAGGACAATGTAGATGGCGCTATACATACAGCTGTTAATGAGCAGATGGCTGTTTCTTGGGGACTCAGGAGACTTCTTAACTGGTTAAAGGAAGAGTATGGAGATCCTGAGATTTATATTACAGAAAATGGTGTGGCTACAGGCATTGACATAACAGTTGATGACACTGATCGAATATTCTTCCAGAAGACCTATATTGATGAGGCTCTTAAGGGTATGCTGCCACTGTTTGTACTGTGCATATTTGAAGGGATGGTTTATTCAAAAATTACAATTCTGTCATTAATTTCTCACCCTCATGTTGTACCAATACCCTAAGACTTTTGTTCATCCTCTGAAAGTAATTGAAGATATTTTAAATGAAATCCTAGAGGCTTCTGTCCCTCCATTGACAGCTTAAGCAACTTTCACTGAAGGTAGTAAAAACATCATGAAAGTAGTACATGTTACTCCAGTGATTCAACGGTAATTTTCTGAACCCGTCAGGAGTCTTCAATTGTGTTCTGAGGATGAACGAAAATCTTGAGGGATTGGAAGAACATGAGGGTGATCAATTAATGACAGAATTTTCATTTCTGGGTGAACCATCCCTTTAAGCATAAAATCTTCTTATAAATATTTACATTCAGAAATAATAAATCAATACATTTTAAATATTGTTATGGTAATTGAGACTTCTGAAACCCAATCCTGTGTAGTTTTTAGTTTTCATGGTTTTGAATACAACAAACGTTGCTTCAAATAAACATCTAATGTTCTAAATTTTTGCAATTTTTCTGCATAAAACACGAATTGTACAAAATTATTAGCGAATGAGACCCAGTAATTTTAATAGTGTTACAGTATAAATTGTTGAACCTGACACACATTTATATGTATTCTCTTTTTAGCACACAATCTGGATGGAGTACGTGTCAAGGGTTACATTGCTTCCTCTCTAATGGACTCCTTCGAGTGGCTGAAAGGCTACACTGTTGGCTATGGACTTCACTATGTGAACTTTAAACTTTCAAGTCGGCCAAGAAGTCCAAAGCGCTCGGCTCATCTCTACTTTGATATAATAAAAAATAATGGCTTTCCATTGACAGAGGATGAAGAAATGTTATATGGACACTTCCCAGAGGGATTTATGTGGAGCACAGCAAGCGCTGCCTATCAGGTACAATCTATTTTAGCAAATGAAACTGAATTTTATCTATCCTATTTGCTCTGTGTCTTCAAATGAGGACATTTGTTTCATTTGCTTATGCTCAAACACCACAGATAGAGGGCGCCTGGAGGGCTGATGGAAAAGGTCTCAGCATTTGGGACAAATTTGCTCATACTCCGGAAAAGATATTGGAGGATGACAACGGTGACATTGCCTGTAACAGCTACAACAAGATGGCTGAGGATATCAATAGTCTCAAAACACTGAGAGTCAGATACTACCGGTTTTCTATTTCATGGCCCAGAATTATGCCAGATGGAACAAACAGGAAAATTAATGAAGCTGGACTCAACTACTATCATAGGCTAGTGGATGCTCTTTTGGCAGCCAATATCACGCCACAGGTAAAATATTTTGAATAAATTTGCATGCCAAAATTGCACTTGCAGCCTAAAAAAATTTGATTCATTTCTGACGGTCTGTTCATCATTTTGAATTGGCAGGTGACTTTGTACCACTGGGATCTCCCACAAGCACTTCAGGATGTTGGTGGCTGGGAGAATGAGACCACTGTCGAGAGGTTCAGAGACTATGCTGATGTTATATTTAACAGTCTGGGAGACAAAGTGAAGTTCTGGATCACTATAAATGAACCCTACATTGTTGCACTGCATGGATATGGCCATGGAATTTTTGCGCCAGGTATGATTTGTATAGAAAATTATATTTTTGCTTTTTATAAATATTATTTCTCTTATCGGTTTAAATGTTAACACTTAATAATGTATTGTAAAATTCTTTATGTTCTATTTCTGTCCAGGTATAAGTTCTAATCCAGGCACTGCACCATATATTGCTGGACACAACATCATCAAGGCGCATGCTGAGGCCTGGCATGTGTATAATGACAAGTATCGTGCAAAACAAGGTGGCATTATTGGCATCACGATAAACTCTGACTGGGCTGAACCAAGAAACCCATACAAACAAGAAGACGTGGATGCTGCCATGCGTGTAGTTCAGGTACAGTTTTGTAGTTCAACCATTTTCTGCATTCATGACAGTGTTGTTATCTCTAACTAAAACTAAAATTAAAAATACTAAACAATTAAATTAATTGAAATAAACTCAAATAAAATAAAATGGAATATAAAAAAAAAAAATCTTTCAGTTTTTTTTTTTTTTGCCCAGGCAGTTTTTTAATTGAATAAACTACAACTAAAATAAAAAGGATTTAAATAAATAAATAAAAACGAACACAAATGAGACAACAAAATTACTAAAACTTTAAATAAAATTTAAATTAATGTAAAATATAAAAATAAAAACTAATTCAAAAAATTAGTTTTTTGAGCTACAGGGTGCTTTCCTGTAGCTCAAATAGTAGAGCATGGCACTAGCAATGCCAAGGTCATGGGTTCGATTCCCAGGGAAAGCAAGAGCTGATAAAAACGTAAACAAAACTGTAACTTGAATGCAATGTAAGTCGCTTTGGATAAATGTAATCCATACTAACATTGCACAGCAATGATACTGAAATAACAATACCTGTGTGCATGAGCAAATAATACACCGCTGCTCCTTTTTATTTCTCGAAACAGTTCATGATGGGTTGGTTTGCTCATCCCGTGTTCAATGGAGATTACAGCGATTTAATGAAGAACACTATTCGAGAGAGAAGTTTAGCGGCTGGCCGACCTCAATCAAGGTAATAAAGATATTTTCTTTTTTTCTGAGGAATTCAAAGTTTTGTATTCAAATGCTTATAAATGTTTTTACATTTGCATTTAACACCTAACAGGCTTCCAGAATTTACCCCGGCAGAAGTAGCGAGGATTAAGGGAACTCATGATTATTTTGGATTCAACCACTACACCACTGTCTTAGCCTTTTACGTTGACTTTCAGAACCAAGAGCATTATGATGCAGACAGGTAAATGTTTAGATTTAATCAACATCTTCACACTGTTTTAGGCCCAATTTGTTTAAAACATGCATCGATATTCATCATGCTTTCATCTATTTCAGGGGTGCAGCAGTTATTAGTGATCGTACATGGCTGGAAACTGGATCCGACTGGTTGAAAGTAACTCCTGTGGGATTCAGAAGAATTCTGAAATTCATTAAGGATGAATATGGAAACCCTCCTGTTTTCGTTACAGAGAATGGAGTATCAGAAGGAGGGCCAGTAAATCTGAATGATGCCCTCCGAATCCACTACTACGAAAACTATATTAATCAGGCCCTGAAAGGTAAAAAGATTTTTTTTTATGCTTTTTTCATGCATCAATTTGAGACTATTGGTAAAAATTCATTTGTGCTAATTGAATAAAATGTATTTTTATTCTTTAGCGTATTTGCTGGATGGTGTGGACATCCGTGGCTATGCTGCCTGGTCACTAATGGACAATCTGGAATGGACAATGGGTTATGGTGAAAGATTTGGCCTTTTCTATGTAAATCGATCAGATCCTTCTTTACCACGTATTCCTAAGAAATCTGTCTGGCACTATGCTACAATAATCAACTGCAATGGCTTCATAAGCCCAGGAGAGAGTCCACATGAATGTCAGATCCATGAACCTGAAGGTAACATCTATCCTTTTGTTTCTTCATTCAAAGTATCCTTCACTCTGTATGTCTGTCTATCTGTCATTCTGTCTCTCCATCCATCCGTTTAACTGAGTATTTTCTTGTTTACAGGTACTACTCCTTTATCTCCTCCTGATGAGGAACTGTTGGTTAGTTTCCTGGGCTTGGAAGTGTCAGGTTCTGATGCTGCACTGGGTCTCAGTGTCCTCTTCAGTCTCACCATTATTGCAGCAGTCGCTGTTGTCGCCATGGCGTATGGACTTGTCAAGGCATCCAAGAAACAAAAACATCCGGTGGAGGAACATATTGACCTTGAGAACAAATGCAAATTCTAAGCATAACACATGCTTTACCAATTATCCTAATATAATCTGTCTAATATAATATAATCTTAATATAATTTTCTATATTATGACTTTATAAATGGTTGTAAAGATGTCTCTTTGAAAAATATCTTCTTTGCCTTTAACAGTAAAATATCAGTAGTAAAATGTCAGTAAACTTTGTCTTAACTTACTAGCAATGTAATTAAAAGTCATTATAATCCTTTCCAGTGTATCATCAGAAAGCATACGTACAAAGTGGCACTAAACACTGAAATGTTATGTTAGCATTCTTATATTACATTATTTTAATTTATTAATTGCAAATTTTGTCACGCATATGAAATTCATTTTAATATGTCAGTCTTTTTAAATGCATAGAGTGGATTGTTCTGTTTTGTGTGCTTTAATGCTTTGCATATGAATTATCTCTGTACATGCTGATTTTAACAACAAATAAAGTAATTCAGTTGTTTTATTGTAATGCAGAGTCAATGGAGTTCGGATCCATTTGCAACTTTATTAACAGAGTTACTTGTTGGACAAACAAACACTGGCGCCAGGGATATCAAAGGCAAAACAGTAGCATAATCACAATGAGTCAGGAATTATAACTAACAATATAAAAGTTATTCTTCCTTTACATTTTAAAAATATTTCACATTAAAAAGACTTTACTTGATAAACTGGAATGAATCCAAGGACAGAAGGCATGAAGTAGATTTTATACAATAGGTTTATCTGCAAAGTTTTGATAATGTTGATCGTTTATAGGTCCTATAAATGTATATGATACAGTAGGCTAATATATTTAGAAATAGACATTATACTTATTGTTTAATAGAATGCTACAACAAATCATTAATGTAAGTTAATAAACTGTTTTAAAAATGTAGCTAAAATGTTGTAACGCACATTGCCAAACAAGTATTCTGTTTTCAATCAATTTATACCCCCAAAGGGACAGCATATCATGGGATACAACATTAAAATCCAAAATAAAAGTCATGTTAAAAAAAGAAAAGAAAATCATGAATAAATTATTTTTCGTATGTCCCTTTATGGTCTTGCCCTTTTTAGGGTTAACAACAATAATTTGCTCTGCGTTATTACCCTGATCTACCGTATGATGTCAATGCATTTTGACCCCTGTGTGGTGTTTTATTAAAGCCTTCAAACACGCACAAACAAGATAACAGATTTAGCATTTGAATGCAATCAAGATATTCGATCAGGTTTTAGGCATCATAATTTTCCCTCCTCCCTTGTTGTAATGAAATTACAGATTACAGATACATGTCTAAACGTCCACCTCTGGTTGAAAGGGCGTTATCACCTCCAACGCTATCAGAGACAGTCGTCAACGATTCCCCCACCACCACGAGGAGCCACTACCCGTGGCCCAGACACACTCAAAAGCTGCAATACACATAGGAAAGGACATTGGCTCCATTTATCCACAAACTGTTCCAAAATGTATATATTGTTTTCCTCTGTTGTATGCATGCTCCTAGGTTATAGTCGCTTAATTACTTGGATCTAGACATATGAATGTATCACTGGTTTAATGTTTTCCAAACCTTTGCATATTAGGTATCAAAATGACTGTCTTCTGATTCCCAGATTAATGGTGTATATTATGTCACCATAACTTGCACCATACTCTTTTACCATACTTTGACTTAATATTGGACAAATCCTCCAGACCACTATAAACCATTCAAATAAGGTGTTGAGTGAGACAAAGGAACCTCTGCTGCTAAAAATTCACACCTCTACATTGGTCAATCTGCCAAAGATGGGTGTGACCAGGGACCGTTAAAAGGCCCTAACCCAAACCCATCATTGCTCATTCCCTTTGAGACACACTTTCCAAGACTCATCATCCTTGAGACGGACCTTCTGGCAGTTTTTATCCTCAAGTAACTTCGTCAATTCGCTGTGGACTCTCCAATCTTCAGAAGAACCCGACGAAAGCTTCCAGCTCGCTCCTACTGAACTCATCAAGATCTTCTGTTGTCTACCGCATCCGTACTCTTGTTCAGCAACAAAGCCATTGCAAGTAACCGTTTCCAACTAGTTAGATGAGGGTCTATGTTTGGGCCCCTTTGTTAAGGTGATTTTTTTTTCTCTGATTATTCTCACTAGGTTGCGGTTGATTGATGCTAAATACTGCCATTCTTTGTTTCTTCTCTCTCTCTCGCTCTTTCCGTACTTTCCTTCGTTCTGTAGATATGTGTTTTGCTTAGTCTAGTTGCATGTTAGCTGTATTATTTCATTTATTAAATTCATTATATTCACAATTGATTGCCTCTGTGTGCTGCTCACAATTCGGAGTCACTGAATGTTGATCTTGCTACATGCTAAATTAATGCTAGTACTGTATGAAGTAGGAAAGTTATTCTTTCTTGGCCAGGAAAATAATCTTTCCTAGAATTGATAAATGATTATACTGTCGGTGGACGAACAGATTAAATCATTGTAATATTGATTCTGCTACAGTTAATTCTAAGATCTGATCTAAATATAATTAATTATAATTATAAATCTGCATAAATGCAGATTTATATAATCAATACAGTCTCTCTCAAGGCAAAGTTCCCTGAAAACTGTTTTTCACTTTAAGATTGCTGTGACTGGTTAAATTTACCAACATTGCAGAGTCAGTGTGTTTGGAGATATGGAGAGATTTTGGATAGTCTGCAAATAATGTATTACCTTCATTTTCTTGTTTTATAATACTGAAAAAGAATAATAATCCTGTTTTGTCATTGTGCTCATTGTGGGATTATGTACAAATTAAATTTAAACAGATTTTCTGCAAATTTATACTTTATGAAACTAATCATTTTTAGTTTCGTTTTTTTCAGTGCAATATATAAAGTGTTTTCTAATAGAGGTTTCTCTGCTGACATTTCAGTGTTTCTGCAGTAGATAAAAGTAAACATCCCTATTGGATATTTTGGATATTTTTACTGAGACAGCTGGGAACTTTCATCTTTCATTTTCCCTTAATGTATTAAAAAACCTCCATCCCTGCTTCTGGTTTAATTAAGGTTAACCGATTGCTAATGTGAAAGAGTTTTCATTGGATTGTTCTTGTAAAGTGGGTTCAGTGTACAGACATTCACAGTTTTATCAAAAGATTGACCCAACATTCGCCTTTTCAGGCCATATCAAATCACTGGAGACTTTTATTATTAAAAAGTTTTTCATCATCAAGTTTTCATCATCCACAGTGAGCTATATTGGGTGTGATGGCAAGTAAAGGGCAACACTATGCGTAGATTCCCTTCCTGGTTTATTTCTGTGATGGCCAGGGGATTGAGTTAATGCTACTGGCAGCCCCATTAACCAAGAAACCAAATAAATACTTGAGTTTGAATCACTTTGATGACCCAGCATTTCAGTGGAAGGTGTTACGTTTAACTGCATAAGTCCATTACTACCATATGTGTTGTTCAGATTTACTTTAAATTAGAGATTTTTTAGATGTTTTGATTAAAAATCTGAAAAATCAAGTCAAAGAAAAGACCTATTCCTGAAAAGACCTTTTTTCCTGTGGCTGAGTTTGGTGGTTCTAGCTTGAAAGAAGAATAACTAGACAAACAAAAAGTCTGTCAAGACAATATTTTGGTTGGCTTGAGAAAGCCTAGGTTTGAAGTAGTTGTAAAAGTATTTCTAGCGTGTTTCTAACATTATTAGCATGTCACTATCATGTTGTTAGCATGTTTAACATGGTAGCATGTTGCTAGAATGTTTCTGACATGTTTAGCATGCTATCATGTTGCTAACATGATTAGCATGTCGTTATCATAGTGTTAAAGAGTTTATAGAGTGTTTGGCAGTCAAAAGACCCACCCACATGCTATTGTGGCTCAGAAATGTGGGCACTTAAATGTATTATATGGTTTCTAGGGTGGTCTAAAATGGTTGCTAGGGAAATGACTAAACAGTTTTCATGATGATAATTAAAAGTTTGAGTCAAAAGATGCCATCTACTTGTCTCTACAATGTTCTGATCCACAGATATACCTCTCACTTTTTTTCCAATGGAATTCAGTGGACTGATGCTAATGTCACCATTTATTGGCTCCTTGCTAAATTGAATCTAATGAGGACACCCCCAAGTCTCTATGATATTCTAATGTGGACATGAGTCTATAGGATTTTTCACCCACTGTACGAACATGAAAATCCCAATCGCTTATAAAATTCATAATCTCTCCCCAATAAACCACACGGTTTGTTTTACAAGCACCACTAATAAGTATGGAAGATAACAATAGTGATGCTTTGCTTTGTTAGCACTACTAATGACTAGATATGTAGTGGTGCTTGCTGTAGGAAAGGACAGCACTGGGTAGTTTCTTTGGCGGTCTCTTGCACCCCAGGGGTACAGTCTGTTGACTTTAAGAGCTTTGCTCTAACATTCCTATGGATTTGTACCGGCTGAGCGTGTACAAATGGCAAATAAATTCAAACTCAAACAAGTCTTACACTACTACCTGTAACACCCCTGTCTCACTTCAAACAAACCTTGTTCCCTTTCGAGGGAACTTCGAACTGCGTCCTCTAGGGTCGCTATGGGGAACGCCGTCAGCGTGACCCGTGTTTGAAGCATACATACAAAAACACCACATGTTGGCCGGCGACAGCCTATGAGGCCGGGAAAATACGTCATCCTCTTCTTCGTCTTCAGTGACTGTTTTGTTTGAAGCGTACATACTATGGTAAGAATGTTTTTTCTAATGTTATCATGGCGAGCACTAGCAAGGCGTTTAAGAGATGTGTGTGTCCGTGTCCTCGTTATTTGACACCTTATGACACACGATCTTTGCGTCTTTTATTTGGGCGAGGAGCACGCACGCAATGTCCTCGAGGGGGCAATCTGCGTGCACTGTGAGCTTTTTTCTATGAAAAAGCTCTGCTCTCGTCTGTCTCTCTTTTCAAGGAAGGAGCGGCAGCCATTTGCTTCCCGTGGTTCAAGACCCACTGTTGCGAATGCGATTATCATGCGCATCTTGTCAGTAAAGCCGGTTCAGTGATTGGCAGTAAATCGCCATCACCTGCTTTCAAATGGAGCGGGAATTACTACACAGAACCGTAATTCACTGACAAGCTAGGCAATTTCGTGTTCATAATCGAAGGCGATTCATTTGCGATTAAGAACGCGATATTGCCTATCTTGTCGGTGAACTACGGCTCTGAGTAGTAATACCCACGCCATTTGAAAGCAGGTGATGGCGTGGGAATCGAATTCGATTTAAATGGACAGCCCTACCTACAAGTATGCCACTCCCTTCTGAGCGTCTGAGTTCCCTTTCATTCTGAGAGTTAGGTTCAGCTCCCTGGAGCGCTGTGATTCAGCGGCCTCAGGTTGTTAGGCCTCTCTCTGCCTCCCTGTTAGTTTTCTCTCCTTGTTGGTCGAGCAAGCATTACTCCCCTCGCTATACAGGGTGAGCATGCTGCTCCCTTCCGCGCATCTGAGTTTCTCTCTCATCCTGAGAATTGGATTCTCTGCTCTGTGGGATCCACCGTGCAGTCATGCCAACGGGTCAGGTCCTTTCTCCGCCCTTCCTTATAGGCTGATCTCATGGTATGTTCGGCCGTGCTCCCCTCGCTCCGAGGGTCTCTATGAGCACACAACCCCTCCCTGAGCGTTGGAGTTTCCATCTTATCCTGAGAGTTGAGTTCTCCACCACAGAGCTCTGTGAGTCAGCAACTTCACTTTGTTAGGCCTCCCTGTTAAGTTGCTCGCTTTGCTCCCTAGAACGGTGTTTATAAATCCATGTTATGGTAAGTGCGCAGGCTAGTCTCTGTGCACTTTCTGAAAGCCACGTTGTGGTAAGATCGCACATCAAGTGTTTTGTGTTCTTTCTAAAAACCTGTACGGTAGGGGTTACGTGCTACGGCTTCGTGCCCCTTCTTTGAGTTGGTCAGGCCCCGGTTTCGCCTCGGGCCCCACTCTACCTATTTCTCCCAATGTTTCTGGGCTTGAACAGTGGGGTGCTACCGAGGTCTCTGTTGAGACAGTTCCCTCAGCGAGCTCGTGCAGAGCAAGCAGTAGCCCCTGGGTGACAGGTCAGGACCTAGCTACTATCATAGGCACTTGGCCGTATCCCCTTAAAAAAATCTTTCCTAAATATGATTCTAAGCCTTCGAGCTCTACCCTGGGTCTGGGATTCCGGCCCTTAACAGGTAAGTGTTTAAGGGTATGCAGCTCGGGTCTTTGGCCGTAGGGGATAATGTCACTGACAGCCGTCTAACCGTACCAGGGGCAACTCCCTTAGCCCGGTAGAGTTGGTACTTAGTGCTCGCCTTTTGTGCTTGGCTTGCACTCCCCGCAGCATGGTGGCATGGGTATTCCATTTCCCATAGCGACCCTAGAGGACGCAGTTCGAAGTTCCCTCGAAAGGGAACGTCTCAGATTACGTATGGTTTCCTGAGTAGGGAACGAGACACTGGGTGACGTATTTTCCCGCCCCTTTATACTGTGGTCGCGCCGGTAGTGACGTCATAGGCTGTCGCCGGCCAACATGTGGTGTTTTTGTATGTATGCTTCAGACACGGGTCTGTGTCTGAAGCATACATACACCCCAGAGGACCCTAGAGGACGCAGTGTCTCGTTCCCTACTCAGGGAACCATGGTTGCATACGTAACATTCTTCTAACTGAGACAACTGAGACACTTCTAACTGAGACATTCTTCATCTAAGAATTACTTTTGGAGAGAAATAACATAATTTCATTAGCTATGTTTCCATCCACCTATTTTATGCACATTTTGAAATATTGCATAAAAACACTGGATGGAAATGCCAAGATTCTAAAAGTTCTAAAACAAATTCTAAAATTTCTAAAATTCTAAAAATGTGCATAAAATTTTTTTTAAATGAGCATAAATTATGTTGGAAACACATTTACCGAATAAATTCCACCATGTGCATTGAAAAAGTAATGTGACTTTGCGCTATGAGACGGGATAACTTGACTAACCAGTTCACCGATCTCATTCATTGCATCAAGGCTATATGTTGTTTTGGTCATTCTGAAATGCCTGAGGAAAGTCTGTTGTCAAAGTATTTCTGTATAATTACTCTCTTACATGACTGTGTTCCCAAAGAGCAGACATCCACCTCCGAAAGCAATGACCACATTTATTTTGTTACGTCTGAGGCAGAAGTAACTTTTTATATATGAAAATTATTATATGGCTTCTCCTAGTTTTCTTAGAGATATTTAGTGATAGGGTACAACGGGGCTAAAGGCCCATCTTAAGAAAAAATGTGCTATTCACTGCGCGTAAAATGCATAGTTGCAGAAAAAATATAAGCGTTGTATTGAACATTAATGGAGCAACAGATTTTGTGTGAAAATAAATAATTCAAGTTGTTTATTTTGTTTAAAAATCTTATAAATGTATGAGGTAGCAACAAGGACCTTTTACCCCACACATGGGGTAAAAGGCACACGGTAGTGATACAAATACTTCAGCTAAAATAATGTTTTGTTTAATAATGTCTAAGTTAATAGTTGTTCAAAACTATCACTTTAGCAAAGTTTGTACTGTTTTCTGCTTAATTTGAAAATATGTTAATATAAAAAATATATTTTAAAATACAGAAACAAAATCATTTTAATAAGTAAAGATTCTTAAAGTATTGAAGGAGATCCAATAATAATTAAAAAATATATTTACAGTAGTAACAACAACATTTTATTATATGAAATGATTAATATCATGTTTTTAAATATGATGGTTTCATTCTAAATATGGTGATTATCTCTAATACGGACACATACATAATATCATACATAATATGATATTTATAACAACATATATATATATATATTTACCATCTGAATCTAACCATGTCATGTCAACAAATGGAAAAGTCAGAGATCTATTAATTATCATGTTAATTACTGTGCACACTTAGCCCCAACAGCAGGGGCGCTTTTTACCCCAAATACCATACTTTTACATATTCTTTCGTTATTTAAAAACTGTTGCTTTAATTATCTTAAACGAAACTGAAAATTGTTAATAAGACCTTTGCCTCAAAATATGTGCATTAATTTTAGTGATTCTCATTTGCTACTTAAATCTACAACATTTTAAAAAGCATAAAATATTAGATCAAGTAAACGATCGCGTAAAAGATCAGACAAATAAACACCTGCATCTTGAAAAGCGAATGTTTTACAAAGTGCTAAGTGTAGTAGAGACCAGCGGGTCAGTGCTATGCAGGTTAAATCTCACTCCCCGATCTCGAACGGAGCGCCATCAGTCTTCTTGTTAGAGCGCCCGCCTCCCACACCGCTCGGAGCGGGGCGAGTAGAACCGCAATATAAGCCATATGTTTGTGCCATCTAGTGGTTTAGATGAAAATGCGCAAAGGCGCCTTTTACCCGGGGGCGCCTTTAGCCCCGTTGTACCCTAACTGTGCTTTATTCACAAATGTTTTTTTTTTTTGCAATATTCCAGTTTTGCACAAAAGTTAAATTCGCATATTTGGATGGAAACATGGCTATTATTGTTTACTGACATAGGCCTATATTATGCTCTTGAAAATAAGAAATAATTACCAAGCTTACTTTCTAACAGCTTCTTAGAAACCGAAACACTACTAAATTCACATACAGTCTGGAATTGTTGTAGGCCTATTTAAAACATGTATTTTTATAATAAATACATATATATTTATTATAAATATATATTTATAATAAATAGAAAATACGGCAATAGAAAATACGGTTTGAACAGTATTAAAACCATTACGCCTATGGAGAGTCCCTACAAGGATAGCTGACCAGATGTGTGTGTTTTAACTGAACACAAGCAAGAATATCAATGAATAACAGCAGGGTGCAAAATAGAACCTGCAAATAAATAATAAAAAACATTAAATATACACAGCCACTGCTAATTATTATTATTTATTGGGAATTAAAATTAGTTAGATGAATGGAATATCAGTTCAACAGATTATGTCAAAATGATCACATTTTTGTAGGATTTTATTCAAGAAGGCCAAGACCTCTGAAGGTGCGACAAGTCAATATCATCATTTAAAGGGTCATTAATTTAATGCTTTTTCAGTTTAATTTTTGTCAAAGAAGCAGGTGTGGATCACGAGCCATAGTTTCCTGACCACTGGTTCATATGATAAACTTAACAACTGCCATAAATTGTATCAGTAGTTAGATTAAAGTTAAACTGCATGATTGTGACACTGATATGTATGCCTCCCCCTTAGATTAGCAGTAGTACTTACTTATAAAGAGCTTTGAACACTCTAGCCCTTTGTAGAACAGTCATGATGAAGCTCCTAGAGGCATTTCTTTCTCTAGGTTTCTTGGCTGTTTTTTGGAGCTCCAATAATGCAGAGCAACAGGACTTCATGTTACTTGCTGGCCCTCTGAAAACCAGCCAGAATTCACCATCAGATGAAGACAATACATTTAACTGTGGAGGTCCACTGCCACAGCGATCCAGAGCCTACTTCCTGTACCTTCAGAGCAGAGGGGTGACCCACTTTAAAGTTCCCCTGTCCTGGTCTCTCATCCTTCCTTCAGGTGATCCCAACCAGCCACATGAAGACACTGTGAAGTGCTACAAGATGCTCGTGCAGCAGCTGACTGAATCGGGCATCAAACCTCTGCTGGTTCTCCATCGTTCTGCGGTACCAGAACTCTTCAGAGCCAGATATGGAGGCTGGGAGAATCCATTACTGGTGCAGATGTTTGAGCAGTATGCAGGATTTGTGTTCAATACATTTAGAGATCTTGTGGACACATTCATCACGTTCAGTCACCTGCATGAGCTACATGAAGTGCAACTTCAAAATGCTGTCCAGTCTCATGCAAATGTTTATCATCAAATGTTCAAAGGTAAGGCATGAGTTTATTAAATAATTTATTAAATTAATGTCAAGGGCAAACTCTCCGTAACTTAGTAGGTTTTGAGTCCAAATTCCAATTTATACATCTTGACAAAACTACTCTTATGAAAGCCTGAAAAGTTTCTCAAGGCAAGTTTTTTCAAATAAATCGTATGTCTCCAATCAGGTTGTCACATGAATTTTGAATGTAATGTTAATGAAAATTATCATGACATCTTTTGGAACCTAATAATTGTTCGCTATTTTTGTATGATACCTGTAGTTAAAAAAATCCATTACCTCAGACACGTAGGAAGCACTGGCCAAGGTCGTGAAAACACCTTTTACATAAATGACATGAAAATTGTTTTATGGTTTAAATGTAGTTGAAAAAGACTAAATAGCTCATTTCATGGCCCACTGAGACAACTTACCGCATGTAATGTGACAACAGGACCATGTGTGTGTTCAACAAAATGTAAAAAAAACTTTTAAACATACCTGTAAACTTTAGTAGTAATAGTAGTAGTATTCACAATTGTGACAACTAGCCCCTCTTTCCACATTACATAGTTCTAGTACAATGATGGTGTAATTCAGGCTGGTTTTTTTTCTCAGCACTTCATTTGTCTGTTGGGATCAGAGCCAGTGATATTAACTCCATTTATCAAATGGGGCCAAAAATCATGGTAAGTGTTCAAGACAGATCATCATATATTATACTGGTGAATAGTTAAGGTTATGTAATTCATCACTTACTTCTCTTATCTCGTCTTCAGACATATGTGGATTTCATCTCTCTGCACATGAAGTACAACTGCAAATTGGAGTCGCCTCTTACGGAGGAATTGAGGAAGTTACAGGTAATGATTTATTGTGGCTCTTGAAGTAATATATAATCATCTTTAGGGCAGATCAGACCATTGAATAGTCATCAGATTTTATAAGACTTATCTCAGCTGGTTTTTAATATTCTAGACTGCTTAAATGGGTGATTTGACAAAACATTTCAGGACACTGGAATGACACTTGACACTCTTGTTTCAGATTGGCAGTGGTCAAAAGCCCATCCTTATGTATCAGCTGACAGTCGAAGACTGTGATGGATATGAAGATAATTTCCAACCACTTCATGCAATTTTTGGAGGTAATTTATTTAAGTGATGTGTAGAAAGTCTAAGATGCTAAGATGCTGTTTTTGGAATTAAAATACCAGATTCTAACCTTGAATTATTTGTCAGTTTTACAGAAGAAAGATCTTCACATCATGGGCTGTGACATCACACACCTTTTTGAGAAGCTAGATCAAGAAGAAACACTTCAAAGGTAAAGCTGAGACCAAAAAAGTGCAATTATCAGTACATAATAGCTATCCAGAAGTCATCATAACAAGTATGTGCTCATTTAGTTTGCAGATGGAAAGTGCTAAGACAGTCACACATCAGAAATCAGCTTCTGCATTCTCATACCAAAAGGTCTGGGAGAAATTCAGAAGTCAAACTGAAGCTGAGCGTGATCAGTTCTTGAGTGGCTCATTCCCAGTTGATTTTGACTGGTCTGTCTCCAGTGAGAGTTTCAAAGTGGAGGGTGGATGGGCTGAACATGGGAAGGGCGAGACCATTTGGGATCGATTTAGCCATGAGGGTCATGTCATTGGAAACCAGACCACTGATTTGGCCTGTGATAGTTATAACAAGGTGGACTATGATGTGTATCTGCTTAGGGGCATGATGGCACCTAATTATCAGTTCTCAATTTCCTGGGCTCGCATTTTCCCCACCGGACGCAAAGAAAGTTTGCTTGAAAAGGGTGTTGCTTATTATGACAAGATGATTGATACACTCCTACAATCCGGCATCGAGCCCACTGTTACCCTGCATCACTGGGACCTTCCCCAAGCTCTGCAGGACTCAGGCGGCTGGGAAAATGACTTTATTGTGGAAGCTTTCAAAGAATTTTCTGACTTCTGCTTCTCACATTATGGAGACAGAGTCAAAACATGGATCACCTTCGGCAGCCCGTGGGTAGTGAGCAACTTGGGGTATGGAACGGGGGAACATCCTCCAAGAGTGAAAGACCCAATAATAGCATCTTACAAGGTGTGTCTGTCAATCTGAGAAACGATATATTTTTATGATTTTAGAAAGTGACAATTATTTCTTTGCTTTTGCAGGTGACACACAATATTATAAAATCTCATGCTGAAGCCTGGCATATTTATAATGATAATTACAGAAAACTGCAGGGTGGAAAAGTGGGCATTGCTCTTAACTCTGATTGGGCAGAGCCGAGGAATCCCTCAAGTGATCAGGATGTAGCAGCAGCTGAGCGTTATCTAAACTTCATGCTGGGCTGGTTTGCTCATCCCATATTTGTAGATGGAGACTATCCAACCGTGTTAAAGGAACAAATTGAGAAAAAGAAAGGTTCATGTGCTAAAGATCTGGCAAGACTCCCTGTTTTTACTGAGACTGAGAAACAAAGAATTCAAGGCACAGCTGATTTCTTTGGACTTAACCACCACACTTCCCGAATGATTAGTGAGAGCTTGAATAGTTGTGATGCTGGACCGAATAATGTCGGGGACTTCCAGACTCATATCGACCCCACATGGCCCCCCACAGCTTCTGACCAGATCCAGTCTGTTCCGTGGGGCCTTCGAAGATTATTGAACTACATCTCTTTAGAGTACACGTCCATCACAAAGGTGCCCATCTACATCACAGGAAATGGAATGCCAACTGAATACGATGGTGATGTGTTCAATGACACTGACCGTGTCGAATATCTCAAAGCCTACATTAATGAGGCAATGAAAGGTAAACATCTTAAGAGAATTGTTGTCAGTGTTTAAAACTAAGACTGTATTAGTCTTTATAGAGATAGCAGATCAGTCTGTGTGAAATCAGAGAGTTGGCAACTTAAACCTCAGGTCTATAATGTATTTCTATAAGGTATTTTCTATTGCAGATTCTAACATTTTTATATTTGAAATATTCATTATGCAGTATTAATTTCCAGGCCAAAAATACCTTTTCTTGGAAGCCCTATCTATATAAGGAATAAGGGTAACACTTTACAATAAGGTGTCATTTGTTAACATTAGTTAATTTATTAACTAACATGAACAAACAATGAACAATGCATTTATTACACTATTTATTAATCTTTGTTAATGTTAATTAATGAAAATACAGTTGTTCATTGCTTATTCATGTTAGTTCACAGTGCATTAACTAATGTTAAGAAACACAACTTTTGATTTTAATAATGCATTAGTAAATGCTGAAATGAACATTAACTAAGATTAATAAATTCTGTAGGAGTATTGTTCATTATCATTAGTTCATGTTTACTAATGTAGTTAAGTAATGTTAACTAATGAACCTTATTGTAAAGTTTTACCGGAATAAGATCTTAAAAATCTATGATTGTTGGCCACGCTTTAATGATATCTTGGGGCAAACTTCTCTTTTGCATGGGAACAGGACCCATGTACACCTACTTCTACTTTTCAAGAAATTCCTAGTTAGTCAACAGTCAAATGATTCTCTCAAAAATGAATACTTCAGCAGACCAATATCAGTGCAGCAGGCTATGAACAAATTTGGGGGAAGCAATAGCCTTAATGGATTTGTCACAGACTGACCTTAACACAGTCTTCTACCAATGTAACAAAATACTTCCCAAACCCTGATATCAGTCTATGTAAATAAAAAAATCACTATCTAAATTTCACAAACTTCTTTCTGTCCAAACAGCTGTGCTTTTGGATGGAATTGATGTCCAGAGGTTTACAGTCCAGTCTCTAATGGATGGATTTGAGGGTCCTCAAGGCTACAGTCAACGATTTGGATTGCACTATGTGGACTTTGAAGATCCTGACAGACCGAGAACCCCCAAAGCATCAGCATATTACTACTCAAAGGTGATTGAGAGAAATGGATTTGCTGAGGCTGCGGCAAAGGCTAAAATGGAAATATATGGAAATAAAATTGAGATCCCAAGACTCCCTAGTCTGCCACCGTCTGAAATTCCTTCAAAATCCAAGGTTGTTTGGGAAAAGTTTTCCCCTCAGACCAAGTTTGAGAGACAGCTTTATCACTATGGAACATTTACAGAGGGATTCCATTGGGGTGTCTCGTCTTCAGCATATCAGGTAGAAGGTGGCTGGAATGCAGATGGAAAAGGACCAAGTGTTTGGGATACCTTCACTCAAAAACCTGGAAATATCCCAAACAATGACAATAGTGATGTTGCATGTGACAGTTATAATAAAATAGATGCAGATCTATACATGTTGAGAGCCCTAAAAGTGAAAACGTACAGATTCTCCTTGTCATGGTCTCGAATTTTTCCCAACGGCTATAAATCTTCTCTTAACCAGAAGGGGGTGGACTATTACAACAGGCTCATAGATGGTCTCATAGCAAACAATATCGCACCCATGGCGACTCTCTACCACTGGGACCTGCCACAGGCTTTGCAGGACATCAATGGTTGGGACAACCCTGAAATGATTAACATATTCAATGAATATTGTGACTTTTGCTATGCAACATTTGGAGACAGGGTGAAATTTTGGATCACATTTAATGAACCTCAGACAATTGCATGGTCGGGATATGGACTGGGTCAGATTCCACCCAATGTGAAGCAACCCGGAGATGCTCCATACAGGGTTGCACACAACCTCCTGAAAGCTCATGCACAAGCATATCACACTTATGATGAGAAATACAGGGCATCTCAAGGAGGTCTGGTATCCATTAGTCTGAACGCTGAATGGGCAGAACCCCTAGACATCAATGTTCCTCGAGAGGTGGTGGCTGCTGATCGAGCCCTTCAGTTCCAGCTAGGCTGGTTTGCACACCCCATCTTTAAAAATGGTGACTATCCTGATGCCATGAAGTGGCAGGTTGGCAATAAAAGTGAACTTCAAGGCTTGACAAATTCCCGGTTGCCATCTTTTACTGATGAAGACAAAGTCTTCATCCAAGGAACAGCTGATGTATTCTGCATTAATACGTACACTACCAAAGTCGTGCGTCATGTGACAAGCAGACTCAATATTGAGTCTTATCAAACTGATCAGGATGTTGAAAAGGACAATGCAGATGGCTCTGAAAATACAGCTGTTAATGAGCAGAAGGCTGTTGCTTGGGGACTCAGGAGACTTCTTAACTGGTTAAAGGAAGAGTATGGAGACCCAGAGATTTATATTACAGAAAATGGTGTGGCTACAGGCACTGCTATAACAGTTGATGACACTGATCGAATATTCTTCCTGAAGACCTATGTTGATGAGGCTCTTAAAGGTATTAACTAACTATGCATATTTGTGCATAAAATCCAAAGAAAAATTAGTTTTTAATACCACTACAGAATCTACATTTTAGATAAATAACTATTATTATTAATCGTGAATGCAGCCCAAAGTTTGCAATAGTGTTACTCTGCAAATTGTTTAACCTGACACACATTTATATGTATTCTCTTTTTAGCGCACAATCTGGATGGAGTACGTGTCAAGGGTTACATTGCTTCCTCTCTAATGGACTCCTTCGAGTGGCTGAAAGGCTACACTGTTGGCTATGGACTTCACTATGTGAACTTTAAACTTTCAAGTCGGCCGAGAACTCCAAAGCGCTCCGCTCACCTCTACTTTGATATAATGAGAAATAATGGCTTTCCATTGCCAACAGAGGAAGAAATGTTATATGGACACTTCCCAGAGGGATTTATATGGAGCACAGCAACTGCTGCCTATCAGGTACAATCCATTTTAACAAATACACTTCATTTTGATAGTCCAGCTTAGACATTCTGCTGACTCTGAGTAACATTACAACTACATGTAAACTAGCAGTTATTAAAGTATTAGTAGACTGTCTCCTCAATATCTGCTAATACTTTATTTTGATGGTTCCCCAACAGACATCTACTGACTGTAAGTAAATTTGCAAATACATGCCTCATCGTTGTTCTAACCCTAACCCATGAAGCCTACTAATACTCTACTAATACTCTGAGGTTGACATGTAATTGCAAATTAATAAGAGCTCAAATGTAGTGTATGAAATGAAGTGTAACCTTTTTATCCTACTGTATTTGTTCAGAGGAACTTCAAATGATGACATCTGTTTCATGTTATTCTCCAAAACCACAGATAGAGGGCGCCTGGAGAGCCGATGGAAAAGGTCTCAGCATTTGGGACAAATTTGCTCATACTGCTTTAAAGATATCGCAGGATGAAAACGGTGACATTGCCTGTGACAGCTACAACAAGATCGCTGAGGATATAAATAGTCTCAAAACACTCAGGGTCAACCACTATCGGTTTTCTATTTCATGGACCAGAATTATGCCAGATGGAACAAACAGGAAAATTAATGAAGCTGGACTCAACTACTATCATAGACTAGTAGATGCTCTTCTGGCAGCCGATATAAAGCCACAGGTAAAATATATAGAATAAAATTGCGCTTGCAGCCTAAAATAATTTGATTCATTTCTGATGGTCTATTCATCATTTTGAACTGGCAGGTGACTTTGTACCACTGGGATCTCCCACAAGCACTTCAGGATGTTGGTGGCTGGGAGAATGAGACCATTGTCGAAAGGTTCAGAGACTATGCTGATGTTATATTTAATAGTCTGGGAGACAAAGTGAAGTTCTGGATCACTATAAATGAACCCTACAATGTTGCAATGGTAGGACATGGCTATGGAAGTGCAGCACCAGGTATCATTTGCACTGAAAACGATCCTCTTACTCTTTGTAAAATATGGTTTTGAAGTTAATAAAGTAACTTACTGTTTTATTTCTGTCCAGGTATAAGTTTCAGACCAGGCACTGCACCATATATTGTGGCACACAACCTCATCAAGGCTCATGCTGAGGCCTGGCACGTGTATAATGACAAGTATCGTGCAAAACACGGTGGCATCGTTGGCATCACGATAAACTCTGACTGGGCTGAACCAAGAAATCCATACAAACAAGAAGATGTGGACGCAGCCATTCGTGTAGTTCAGGTACAGTTTTCGTAGTTCAACTATTTCTGCATCCATGACAGAGTTGTTATCATTAACCAGAACTAAAACTAAAATGTCTTTTTCATCTCTTGAAACAGTTCCAGATTGGTTGGTTTGCTCATCCCGTGTTCAATGGAGATTACAGCGATTTAATGAAGAACATAATTCGAGAGCGAAGTTTAGCGGCTGGCCGACCTCAATCAAGGTAATAAAGATATTATCTTTTTTGTGAGGAATTCAAAGCTTTGTCAAATGCTTATGAATGCTTTTATATTTGCATTTTACATCTAACAGGCTTCCAGAATTTACCCCTGCAGAAGTAGCGAGGATTAAGGGAACTCATGATTATTTTGGATTCAACCACTACACCACTGTCTTAGCCTATAACATGGACTACAAAAACCTTGAGCATTATGATGCAGACAGGTAGCCATTCAGTTTTAATCAACAGCGTCACACTGTTTTAGGCCCAATTTGTTTAAAACATGCATCAATATTTATTATGTTGCCGTCTATTCCAGGGGTGCAGGAACAGTTGCGGATCGTACATGGCTGGATTCTGGATCCTTCTGGTTGAAAGTAACTCCTGTGGGATTCAGAAAAATTCTGAATTTCATTAAAGAGGAATATGGAGATCCTCCTGTTTACATTACAGAGAATGGAGTATCAGAACGAGGGACAATTAATCTAAATGATGTTCACCGAATCCACTACTATGATAACTATATCAATCAGGCCCTAAAAGGTAAAGAGATTTTCTTTTCCTCAGAGAGGACAGCTTCATGCAATAGATTCTGTGATGCTTTTCCATGCATTTTAATATAATTGTTTGTTTTTTAGACTAGTATCTTGGTAAAAATTCATTTATGATAATTGCGTAAAATCTCATCTCATTATTTAGCATATTTGCTGGATGGTGTGGACATCCGTGGCTATGCTGCCTGGACATTAATGGACAATCTGGAATGGGCAACGGGTTTTGATGAAAAATTTGGCTTTTTCTATGTAAATCGATCAGATCCTTCTTTACCACGTATTCCTAAGAAATCTGTCTGGCACTATGCTACAATAATCAACTGCAATGGCTTCATAAGTCCAGGAGAAAGTCCACTTGAATGTCAGATCCATGAACCTGATGTTGACATCCCCGGTACTTATTTATTTATCTATGTAGTTGTACCCTTTGTTCCATCCATTCATTAATTTGTCCATCAGTCCATCCATCCAACTTTTTTTGTTTGCAGGTACTACTCCGCCATCTCCTTCTGGTGAGGAACTGTTGGTTAGTTTCTTGGGCTTGGAAGTTTCAGGTCCTGATGCTGCACTGGGTCTCAATGTCCTCTTCAGTCTCACCATTATTGCAGCAGTTGCTGTTGTTCTCTTGGTGTTTGGACTTTTCAAGACATCTAAGAAACAAAAACGTCCTGTAGAGGAACACATTGACCTTGAGAAAAAAGACAAGTTCTGAACATAACATCTGCATTACCAATATATATATATACTGTATATATATATATATAGCATTTATCAAGTGCACAAGTAATGTTTGTCACATGTATATGAAATTCATTGTTAGTCTATTTAATGCAAAGAGTACATGTTCCATTATGTGTGTTTTAATGCTTTTCATATGAAAATTGTTTCTCTACATACTGATTTTTAAAAAGAAAGTCAAAAGAATAAAGTAATTCAGTTGTTAAGTCCCTTTTTACGTGATCATAAATATAACAGTGTAAACAATATTGAACCAACACGTCTTTGCTTATGCTATCAGAAGAAAAAATACAGAACATAAATGATTCTGTGTGATGTCATTTCATAATATGCACAAAATTTTAAAGGTAAGAGGGAGTGGATAAAAGATCACTGTAATGGGATTTTAAGATTGTAAAGATTTGTATCAGTGGTGCAATGACTTTAAGTAAACTCACACATTTGCTGTTTGTCTTAACAATGATAATTTGCTGTGAGTTATTTCCCTGATATGATATCAATGCATAGTGACCCCTGTGTAGAGTTTTATGAAAGCCTTGTAAACACACACCAAGATAACAGGTATAATAAAAAAGAGAAACAGATTTGATATCTTCAGATATATTACTGCAGATTAATATGATCAATACAGTTTCTCTGAAGGCAAAGTTCACTTAAAACAGAGTTTCAGTACAAGATTGCTGTGACTGGTTTTATTATCAAAATTACGTCCATGTTATTTAGTCCATAGGGTATATGTTGAGAGAGAGGTCTGATTTTACAGGCAGAACAAACATTCCAGCCACGTGTACACAGTGTTAGAAAAATGTAATAATGTATAGAAGAAGCAGTGTTGGGCTGGTTACACAAATAATATAATATATTACTCATAGTTACTCCTTTCAAAAGTAATATTGTTACTTTAATTATTACTTTCTGGCAACAGTAATTGGTTACACTATACTAGTTACATTACTTTTTCTTCACGCCCCATGCACAGAAGTTGTAACTGTGTATCTTCCACATAAAATTCTTCTAGAGTGTTACTTTCTGCCTCATCATTTGACCAAAATCCACATTGGACCGCAGTCAGACGTTATTACAAACACCCAATAGTGATTGATAGTGACATTCAAGTAGAAGTGTTGTATTAATCTCATTAATTGTCATGTGTAGCTGGAAGCTAATTGTATTTTCTCTGTTACCCATATACGATTATATTTCATTATGTATTTTATCAAATCACATAAGTTTGTAAGAAATAAAACTTAATTATAGTAACAATGTACCACATACTGGTCAGAGTGATGGGTGAGATGTAATGACAGAGTAAAGTAAAGCCACAACTTACACAACAGTGTTCAGACCAGGGGTGTCCAAACTCGGTTCTGGAGGGCCGGTGTGCTGCAGAGTTTAGCTCCAACCCCAATTAAACACACCTGAAGCAGCTAATCAAGCTCTTACTAGGCAGACTAGAAACTTCCCAGCAGGTGTGTTGAGGCAAGTTGGAGCTAAAGTCTGCAGGACTCTAAACCCCTGGTTTAGATCATCTTTTTTCCTGACAAAATCAATATAATGCAATATTTCTATTTGCTAAATGTAAGCTTTTCCATATTCCAAGCTTGCCTGCTGCACTGGAGACATCACATGCATGTGCAAATCGTGAAAATTATGAAAATAAATCTAGGAATTATTTGTTTGTTGTATTTTTAACCGGCAGGGTTGAGGCATCAAAAGTAACTAAGCTGTTCCCCTTCAGGAACTCGAGCTGCGTCGAAAACGCTAGGGGAACACCTCCAGCGTGACCGCGCTCTGAATACATGTGTAATCTGGAGCCGGCATCAGCCTTTTGTCATTCAGCAACCGCTACTCTGTGTGTGTCTGTCGATCTGTGTTGTGTGTCTTAATTAGTGTTGTTTGTCCCTAAGCACAATCACTTGAAATAAGCTCCACAATGTGTGCAAGCACTTGGGCGAGAGCAGATCGCATTACAGGCTGTGTGTTCCTCCCTGCAAACCTTCCATCACTGCTGGGAATACACACAGTCCGTGTGTGGTCTGCTGGAGAGGGAGCTGACTGCCTGCTTTGTGAGCATTTGTCACTGCGTCTGCTTGCTCTCAGAAGACTCTTTGAGGAGTGAGCTTTCACTAGCGTTCCTCGCGGTGCCGGTCCCGCTTCTGCCGAAGAACAAGGAAAAAAAAGCGACGGCTGCGCTCGTGGGAATCGCACATGGATCAGGTGGAGGGGATGGAGACGGGCGAGCCCCTATCTTCTTCCTTTCCCATCAGATCCAGCTCCCGCCCCGTGGTTCTATTCCCAGAGAGAGGGCTCGACGCTCCGCCTGTCTTCCTCCTCCGAGGTGAACGTGAAGGACGTCGATGAGCTTTGTAAAGCTGCAGTGTTTGCACAAGCATATTATGAATTACGACATCATTATATTCGCGCTGTCAGCTCTAAAGATAAAGGGCTGATTGTGCTTTTCCCCGCCGTAAGATCTCGCTGTTCCGGTCCTGCTGAGGCATGGCGGGATCGCAACATGGATCTGGCGGATGGGTTGGAGACAGGTTCGCCCTATCTCCACCTGCATTCCCCAGATGTAGCGCACTCGCTTGGGGCTGGAAGGCCGCGGTGCGGTTCTTCCCCTTTGAGTGAGAGCTCTCTGTTGCAGCGCGCGTTGCAGAGGTGACCGCGTGCATTGCGTCATTCTCATTCTTATTATGAATCCTTTTCATATCAGACCGTGTTCACTCATCTGGTTGTCTTTCTGCATTTAATTTTGAGGAATTAAATGATGTATTTCATCTAACTAGGAGAAGTTAGATGTGTATGTAAACATATGCATATACCCAGATAGCAAAATTATTTTATGTGGCCCAGGTCTGGCCCAGACACTTCAAGCCAGATCCGGCTGAGACTCGGCTTGGTCCCTGGGCCAAATGTGGCCCAGAAACTGCTAAATGTAATTCAGCAGTGAAACACAATTATTTAAAAACATTAAGGAGGCTTTAATTATAAAGTCACCAAATACTTTAATATAAATATATATTAACAATTAACAAATTAACTACAGTATAAACATTAACACACTTTTTAAACCACAAAGTAACAAGCAAATTATATTTACTGTATATTATGAAGACTTCATTAGCAAAAACATATAACTCCGTTTTTAACATTTTTAAAAATAATGTTTTTTCATGGTGCATTCCAATTAATCTCAATCAAACTGCAGTCGGGTTATTTTGATTAGGTAAAAACATTAAGCGTGAAAATGTGGATCTCAAAATCATACAGTCACTGCTGGAAAGGGTTCAAATATGCAAAAGATGCTGGAAAACTGAAGAATCTGCAGGACATGGAGGATTTTTCTGAAGAACAGTGCTCAGTTTAACTGTTCAGAACAAACAAGGGACTCATGAACAACCATCACAAAACAAAAAAACAGTTGTAGCTCATCCAGGCAATCACACACAGTATTAAGAACCAAGGGTTCCCAAACTTTTGAATGGGGTTATTTTAATAATTTCAGCAATTTTTTTGTCTTGTGGACTATATGTAAACATCTTTTATGGAAAACATCTTACTCAGGACAGCACTAAATAAAAAATAACATACATTGTATATGATCTCTCTTATTTTGTTAAAATTATCCACATTTTCACAGATTCTGCAAGGGGTGCCCAAACTTTCGATTTTCGTTCTGGAGTTCGTGTAGGCCTGTTCCACCCTCCACCCTGAGGGTCTACGTGGTGGCTATATCGGCCTACCACGCCCTTCTCGGTGGCCTTTCAGTGGGTAGACACCCCCTAGTACATATTTCTTCCAGAGGCTGAGGCTTCCGGCCAGAGAGATTATGCTATGCTATGTGGTGGATCAGGATGATATTCCTCTGCTCTCCTCTTTCCCGGGGATCAAGACTCACTTCTTAGAAGTTGGCCTTTGGGACGCAGGCCCCGCCGACTGTAGCCACTCGTGGCCCTTTTTCTCTCGCCCTCGTTGTGTTCCCGAGGGATGCACACAGTGCAGGGACTTGGAAGTCTGGCGGCGTGGGCATCTCGTTCCCCTAGCGTTTTCGACGCAGCTCAAGTTCCTGAAGTGGAACATCTCAGGTTACATATGTAACCATGGTTCCCCGAAGGGAACGAGACGCTGCGTCTCGAAGGCCACACTTCCGGCATCCCTGCCAGCGCTTGCTTCATTCCTAGAAGCTGATGCCGGCTCCGTCGCACGTGCTTTTATGCTTCCTGGTCGATTACGACACCCGCCTGTGACGTCTCGCCCTTCCATTGGACAGATTACACATGTGATTCAGAGCGCGGTCACGCTGGAGGCGTTCCCCTAGCATTTTCGACGCAGCGTCTCGTTCCCTTCGGGGAACCATGGTTATATACGTAACCTGAGACGTTTTATGGATGGTAACTATAATATTATTACTGAAATCTTATTAGTAATTAGTTACACTACTAGTTACTGCAAAAAGTGATATTATTACAGTAACTAATTTACTAGTAACTAGTTACTGCCCAACACTGAGAAGAACATAGTAAATCAAAATAAATTTCATGCCACATTGGCTGCTTATGTTTCATTGTTCTATTATGAATGTAAATAATGTTTTAGCATTTTAAAGAGACGGTTGGGAATGTTCAGCTTCCTCTTAATGTAAAATATATCCATGCCTCTGGTTTTATTAAGGTTAACTGATTGCTAATGTGAAAGAGTTTTCACTGGATTGTTCTTTTAAAGTGGGTTCATGCAGCTTTACTCCCTGTACAGACATTTACAGTTTGAGTGGCCCAACATTTGCCTTTTCAGGCCACTATCAGAAACTGTCCTGCTGAAATCTGCTATTACATATTGCACTTCTGTATCGCTGGATAGAGTCTTTTTTATTGAATTATGAAACCATGTGTTTTATCAGCCACAATGAGCTGTGATAATGAGAATGAGGGCATTATTTTTGGCTCATTAAAAATTAATCATACTGCTGCGGTATATATCAGAGCTTAACATGTTTAAATATTCAACTCATACAATACAGTACAGCAACTTTCTGTACAGGGACTTTGGTGACACTATGGATACTGTGGAGACTTTTATCTGTAGACAACAGTTAATACGTAATTACAAATGGAGGTTACAGAAGGGAATAAGCTGGTATAATTATGTTTTGTACATTTTTAGTAGCTATATCACACTGTGCCTAGAGCAACCTTTGATAAGGCCTGTGGATGAATACTGGTTAACTAGGGACTCTGCCCTGTTGCATAATATTTTGCATGTGCTTGCTGTCATTTGGACACAAACTAAATGTTTGTTTGCTTTAAATTTACTAATAAATCAAGGAATCTTCTTCAGATCCCAGTAAACTAGATCATGCATCTTTATGTATGCATTTCTTTTTCGCATGAAATTATAATGTAGCCATTATCAACGATCTATGATTGTGTATACAAACCAAGGCAGGCAACCATCTCGAACATCAAGATGTGTGACAAAAACCTTTGCTAGTTCTCACAAATCAGCGTCATGTTAAACAGAAAGCACAGGCCAACAGAACAATGAGTTGTGACTGTGAAATGCATTTGACTTTTGTGGACAATGACTCATAAATTGAGCATGATCCAAAGTATCTAATCTAAAGAAATATTAAATGTCAAAGTCTCATCACTGGCCTCAGACAAATGTGTGTGGAGTGTTACATTTAGATTTCAAAGTAACATACTTGTGTACTTTTGAATAGTAGATCATATAAATATACTGTTATTGGTAATCACTTTAACAACTTTTTTTTTCATTGTAGTACACGTTTTGTGTGTGTGTGCATGTTTATGTGGTTTATGAGGACACAAATTTGTATAATGACATTGGTATGACAGAGGTATTACAATATGAAGGTGGTTTATGAGGACACTGCCTATGTCCCCGTAATTCAAAAGGCTTAAAAAACATACTAAATGGTGTTTTTTTGAAAATCTAAAAATGCACAAAGTCTCCTGTGAGGGCTACGTTTAGATGTAGGGTTGGTGTAGGGCAATAGCACACACAGTTTGTTCAGTATAAAAACCATTGGAGAGTCCCCATAAACCACAAAAACCAACATGTGTGTGTGTGTGTGTGTGTGTGTGTGAATACAAAAAATATAAATAAATTAGTCAAAAATGTTATTATTGAATTTATTTAAACAAACTTTAATGTTTAGATGCATTTAATCACTTTAATAAACTTGGTTTCTTAGTTGCTACTATTTGTTGTCCACTAGATGTCGACGTCTCACTTCACAAAAACCTTGTCCAAGTCCGTTATCTAAAAAAAATTGCATACCATAGGGTATTTCTTAATAACTAAAAATAGAAACAGTAATAATAGAAAATACACATACAGTCTGGAATTTACTGTATGTATTTATTTATTACAAGCTACAGAAGATACACCAAACTGGTATAGATGGATAGATGAACAGTGCTTGAATGTGTGCCAGTGTCTGTTGGCACAATATGAAATTACCCTTCTGATCACCATATTGCATTTTGGATGTTGTGTAATAGTCATGTTGTCTTTTTTTTTTTTTTTACGTTTACACGTGCTTTTACACTGAAAGTAATATGCAGCAACATGAGTGACAGAATGTTGTTGATGTTTGATGATAAAAATGAACAACAAGATAATGTGACAAAGAAATCCGACTTATGATACAGGTGGAAAACTGTGACAGAAGTGTGAACTATGAACTATTAGACTAGAAACCAACAGCACAGACACTGACCGACCTCCATCGATTTAACTACTGTCAGTGCAAACGGCCCTTTAGATATGACAAATCACAGTTGCAACAAGAGAGGGCCTCCAAAGAGCCCCATGGCCTTGCAGGACCCTATTCTTTCCTTGCTTTTATTAGTCTTGGAATGAATGCCTTGTTGCATATTCTGAAGATTGCTTTTAACCTTCTGCCCAGGAGGTCATGATTGGTCTCCAGAGCAACTTCTTTTGGAAGGAAAGATCACATCAATTAACCACGGGTGTATAATTTGCTGTAAGTGAGCTCCTAATCACCTAATCAACACCATACGCATACATGCCAATAGTGCATTCCACTTAACAGGCACAAAATAGAAATGGACCAAGTAATTTACACTAATACATTTGATTGAGTCTTTTGCTTATTTGCATATTAAAATAATGTTTCACCACAAAATTAAAATGTGAAGAAAATGTACTCATCCTTATGCCATTCAAGATGTAATTGAGTTTGTTTCTTCATTGGAACAGATTTGGAGAAATTTAACATTACATCACTTGCTCACCATTGGATCCTCTGCAGTGAATGGGTGCCGTCAGAATGAGAGTCCAAACAGCTGATAAAACATCACAATAATCCATAAATAATCCACACCACTCCAGTCCATCAATCCATCCAGTCTTGTGAAGTGAAAAGCTGTGCATTTGTAATAAATCCATCAAGATGTCTTCATCTTCGAATCATTGTTTTTGACTGAAATACGAGTCCTCAATCCATAATATTGCTTTTTAAACAGGCAAAAACAGTCCAAAACAAAGCACATATGTCCGTGGGTTATGAAATATGTCCATGGATTTTTGATGTGAGAGGACAACAAAGCATGGGCTTTTTCACAGGAGGAAGTGTTATTATGGATTATGGACTTGTATTTTGGCCAGAAGCAACTGTTTAAAGTGTAAACGCCTCAGTTGATTTGTTTCTTACCACGCAGCTTTTCGCATCACAATTGATAGACTGTGGTCGTGTGGATTATTGTGATGTTTTTATCAGCTGTTTGGACTCTCATTCTGACAGCACCCATTCACTGCAGATGATCAATTGGTGAACCAGTAATGTAATGTTATATTTCTCCAGATCTTTTCTGATGAAAAAACAAGCTTATCTACATCTTGGATGGCCCGATAGTAAGTAAAATTTCAACAAATTTTCATTTTTGGGTAAACTGTTTCTTTAAGGTCTGTGCTATTGTTTTAATTGCTATGTATATGTGCTAGATAGACATTTTTGACTGCTGTGCCATGTCTTGCTGTTTTTTGTTTTTCTCAGCGGCACACACCACAGGCGTTGTGTTTTCAGGAAGATGTGACAAGTTAAAGGTGCTGCAAGTGATTTTTTTTTTCTCTTTTTTTTGTAAAATACAACACATAAAATGTCTCTGTTGTCTGACAGTTATCACTGAAATAGGTGTCTTAGGAAGTCAGAGCTCTGAGCTCTGTAAAACAGCAAACAAGAATCTGACAGCGGGTCACCGTTATTTTGCCAATCAAATTTACAGGCACTGCCTGCTCATTTTGAATGTTCGGGTTTTGCTGACGCCGAGTTTGCAAATGTTTGTAGTGGGAATTTTGGACAAAACGGTTTTGTGTTGGTGTCTAAAAAATGATTTCATTTAAAAGTTCATTTTTATATATATATATATATTCTTATTCCAGGGAGCATCTTATTGCAATAAAAATTGTATATGCCCTAGATGTGCAAGATGAATCTATTACTTTTTGGTCTGCTCTTCCAGATGAGGAATTCTAGTTAATTTCAAATGCATACATCTACTTTTTGACTACTTTTATGAGCATGCTAGAATAAAGGTGACCTCAAAGCTAACATACTCAGAACACAAAACTCTGATTGCACTACATCTAGCTGCTGATTATAATGTTACTGAAAGAAGTCTCTTATGCTCACCAAGACTGTATTTGATTAAAAATACAATAAAAACAGTAATAGTAATTGTACAGCTTAATCTTCTATGTTGTGCTCTCTCCCTAAAAGCCGTGCCTGAGCTGGTAGTGTGATTCAATGGAGACCTCCTCATTCCCTGTGAGTATGAAGTCTAATCTTAGACAATCGAAATCAGATCTCGTCGAGCGTCATCAGTGAGTCCCCACGGATGGCACCACCAGCCTTCGGTGACGTTTTTGCAGCCCTGCGCTGGGCCACACAAGATTTGGTCGATTTGTCTGGGGCATTATTAGCAAGGGCCCAAGTGGCGGTAATGTTGCCTGGGATGCTTTGACGTCAGATAAACCCCTGCTTCACAAATGACCCCCTAGGACACCTTCTGTCCACAGTAACTAAAAGACAACTCACCCAGTGATTTCTGCAGAATTACAACAGTAATACAATGACGTGAATGTTTATCTTCTTTCTTGGCGCCACAAGAAAGATGTAGCACTTGCTCTGTTGTTTTAATCAAATGCTTGCTGCGTATAAGTGCACCTTGGTGTCACATATTCTGAGAAATTGTGATTGCAAAGTGCTCTAAACCAATAACACTCCCAGGAGAGAGAATCATTCTCTTCTCGTATAAAGGGTGCCGACTGCGTTCCACTATACTGCCTGTTTAATGGGTCTGTTCCCGCTTGACATGCATCAGCAGACATTTTTCAGTAAAGTGAATTCACATGCTATAAAAATATATAGTAAATAGACATCATTTTCACTGTACGTCTGCACAGTTCTGCATGTATTTTTCTCCTCCAGCTATAATGACTCCGGATTGGACACATTTTTCAGTAAATTTCAGGGGAATATTTATAAACAGAGGGCATAACCAAACCCTACGTACGTCTCAGCTGTGGCATGTTTTTGCACTATCTGCAGTGTTGGATGTCTGGCATACTCCCTTTTCCTGGAAACGTCTTGAAATCGTCCCTTTTGAAATGCGAGATCACGAAAACATTATTGTAAAGGAATGGTGCGGGGTGGGACAGGGAATCTGCAGTCCAAATTCGAGGGGTGAATATTTTCACTCCAATAATCTGAACTTGATACTGAAAGAATGTTTCCAGCTGAAAGGGTTGCCTGGGTAAATTGCAGCCTTCAAAGTAATTTTTTGGAAAAGATGCCTATTCTTGACATTTGCAATCTTTTTTCAAAGATAGATGTCAACATTTTTGGCTAAACCCTAGTGAAGAATAAATATGCTAAAATGTATTTGAAATTGTTGAATAATTTTGGTTCATTTTACATGATTTTATATGCCCATGAAACATTGTGTAGTGTATGCTTAACTTAGAACTGCTGTGTACAGGTCAGGGCCTAAAATGGAGATGATGGGGTCAACTGGGAGACTAATGCTTGTTTTTTTTTTTAAAGAAAACGAGTAGATAGACTATAGAAAAAAAGAAACCTAGTGTATGATTTTTAATAAGAAACAAGTAGATAGAATAGAAAAAAGACAGCTAGTGTTAGTTTTTCAAGAAAAGCTAGCAGTTAGAGAATAAATAATTGATAGAGAGTCAAGTGGTGGTCAAGAGGTGGTTTTGTAAGCAGCTATTGGTAGCCAGTGCAAATTGATGATCAGACGTGTGATGTGTGTTCTTTTCGGCTCATTAAAGATTAATTTTGCAGTGGCATTTTGGATTAATTGTAGAGGTTTGATGGAATTGGCTGGAAGACCTGCCAAGAAAGCATTGCAATAGTCAAGTCTGGACAGAACAAGAGCTTGAACAAAGAGTTGTGTTGCATGTTCTGAAAGAAAGGGCCTGATCTTCCTAATATTGTATAAAGCAAATCTGCAGGACCGGGCACTTTTAGCAATGTGGTCTGAGAAATTCAGCTTATCATCAATCGCAACTCCAATATTTCTGGCTGTTTTTGAAGGAGTTATGGTTGATGAGCCTAACTGGAAGGTGAAATTGTGATGAAGTGATGGGTTTGCTGAAACTACAAGTAGTTCTGTCTTAGCTAGGTTGGGTTGAAGGTTATGGTCCTTCATCCAGCAAGAAATTTCTGTTAGATATGCTGAGATGCGAGCAGCTATCATCGGATCATCAAGATGGAATGAGAGGTAGAGCTGAGTGTCATCAGCTTAGCAGTGATATGAAAAGCCATGTTTCTGAATGATAGAACCTAGTGATGCCATGTAGACAGAGAAGAGAAGTAGTCCAAGAACTGAGCCCTGAGGCACCCCAGTAGCTAGATGTTGCGACTTGGATTCCTCACCTCTCCAAGATACCTTGAAGGACCAATCTGAGAGGTAAGACTCAAACCACTGGAGTGCAGTTCCTGAGATGCCCTCTCTCAATAGGGTTGACAGGAGGATCTTGTGGTTGACCGTATCAAAAGCAGCGGACAGATCCAGCAAGATAAGTAATGAAGACTTGGAAGCCACTGTTGCAAGTCTTAGGGCTTCAGCAACTGAATTTACATATTTATGTGTTTAATAAAAATGCTTTGCAATTGTCCTTTTTGTATACTAAGCTTGTATAAATTTGAACAACTAATTTTGTCCTTACAATGCAAACATGCATTGTGCACAAGTAGTACTCCAAAAAAAAAGAAAAAATTGAATTCTAATATTTATATTAGTAAGTCTCAAGCAATATGTCAGTAAATGTTAACAGATTTGAACTAAACTTAGAAATAAATGTATTTTAAATCTATTACTTTTTTTACCAGGGAATAATGCCTGGAAAGAGATGTTCCCATCTCTGCCTACTTTTGAATGGCAAAACTGTGTTGTTTTCATATTATTTCTAATAAATGTTGTTAATATTTTCAAATAGCTTTTGTTTTTGTATTTTGTTTAATTTTAATTTTAGTGTAAGTTTTAATAATTGTATGTTCTTTCACTGTAAAAAGTGATAAGTTGACTTAAAAAAAATTGAGGAAACCCGTTGCCTTAAAATTATTATTATAATGTACTTAATAATTTTAAGGCAATGGGTTTCCTCAATTTTTTTAAGTTAAGTCAACTTATTACTTGTTATTTTTGTTGTTTTAAAGATTTCTATTTAATTGTAATTCTTATTTTAGTTTCAGACTTACAACATTGTAAACTTATATTTTTATAAAATATATTTCAGTTTGTCCAGGCAACATTTCTGCTTTTCACAGAATTAACTTTTGTTTTTAGATTGTAGGTTTTTTTTTTTAGTTTACAATCTTTTTAAATGTGTGTTTGTAATTAAAAAAAAATTCCATCCAATATTTATATTTTTATTTATTTTAAATACTTAAAATTATTTTAGTTAAAAGTAACAACATTGTAGCAAAATACTCATTTTGACTACAGTATGATATAGATATGGTAACTACCAGCCAAATCCTGACCCTTTGATTTTCCCAAAGTCATCCAGATACAATACAGCTTTAGTCTGTGCACCTTTCATGACAGAACACCTCCCTTTTGTCAAATTGCATGCATATCATGCAAAAGAATTACCTAAGTGGAAAAAAGTTTCTTGGCTTCATTTTGATGCTTTTTAAACGGTGCTCTCGAAAAGCACTAAATTAGCGCTCATCATCACCCACATTCTTTTTTTTCTGCATTCATCGACTCTGGTATAACTGCCTGAATTATGCATGCATTCTGATTACCGCATCCGCCGCAGAATCAGTGTCTCTGCTCGGCATTCATGTATTCCTCAGACACTCTCATATCTTGAAAGGGCAGGCGCACTCCACCATTCAAGGCTGTGATGATACAGTTATTCAAACATTCCTTCAGCTCACTGTGATGAGATTGATTCACAATCCCTTTTCTTTCCTGAATACACCATAGCTTCAAAGCTTTCCTTCTCAGCAACCTACACACTGTTATAAAGTGCATTTTGTGTAACATCAAACAAAGTCTCGCTTGGCAAAAACAGCTTGTGTTTTTGGTGTTAATCTTGTTCCATCATTTTATGAGAAAGTAAAGTAATAGAATGTATGCTTTTAGAAAGAATTTCTCATTTTGTAATTGTTTACGCGCCCTTGTGTCATTTCAATTGTGTATTATTTCTTTCTTTGAAATATTGAAGTAAATGTACAGAAAAGAACATCTTTTGTGTTTGATGCTAGAAATAGAGTGAATAAATATGAGAAGTTTTAAGAGTTGGGGTGAACTGTTGCTTTAAGGTTTCCTCTTTCTTCATTTATTTTTGGATTATATTCTGGTCCATCCGCCAGTTGGCATTGACTTCCGCTCTCTGGCCAGTGACCCGGCGAGCTGAAGCCGGCGAGTGAGCTCTGCAAATTGCCTGGCTTCATTACAACAGTATTTTTCAGTCTCATCATTTAGAAATATAGACTTTGACAGTGTCTGCAACAAGAGGGTGGAACAATTTATTTCGCGTCAGTGCTGAACCACATGTAAAATGACTCTAAATGAAAAGACCAGGCAGTGGATATTCAGAGTTCAGCCCAGATCTCTTTGTATGTGTATGGGGCCTTGCTTGGTGATTGTAATACAACACACTTTAAAACTACATGGTGAAATCTATCTATTGTCTGTCTGTCTGTTTATATTCTCATAACTTTGTGGTTTAATGAAGAATCTTTGCAGGATTCGCAAGTGGTTAGGCTTGTGTCATTAAAAGTTGCAAATTCCTTGAGCATACCTACATATTACACATTGTTATTAGATGCAGATCTAAAATTTCCAGTATTATTATATATGGATGGCAAGAAGCTCTAGCCAAACAAAATCAATACAATGTTCCCTCTGTAAATTGTTAACTGCAGGATGGAATATTGTGCTATAATTGAAATGAGCTTTCAGTGTGTTACAGAATAAACTACAATATGCTCTGAACATCATTTCAGTAGTCAGAAGTCTGGCTGGTGAGACTTTCTGATTTATTGAGCAGAACTGTAGCTCTGAGTGATTTAATTAGCGACATTCTAAAAGCATTACTATTTTGAATTTTCCATATTTCATCAGAGGAGAAACCCCATAGATGAAAGCGATTGTCACTGTTGTGTTTGCTCTGGAATTATGTGCACTCTATTTTTGAAAAGGTTAATCTACCAATATGAACGATTGCTCGTGGGATATCGCACCCTGACTGATTTCTTGTTTTTCAAGAAAAATAGCAGTAACCTTTATGTGCTGACGAGAAACCTCTTTAGGTTCCCTTATATTGATTCAGCTTTCAAACCAATATTGAGTAATCATTCGAACTTCAGGAGTACGCCTGAGTGCAAATATCTCTGTAATTTAACAAGTGTTTTTCTTTTCTTTTTCCTTAAGGTTCATGTTGGCACGCTGTTGGCTTTGCACTACATTTCTACATTCACCGTTATTAATCTACACCATGACATTTCATAAATCTGACATGCTATATACCAGGTAACTGGAAGAGTTCCATTTGTGTTTAAATCTATCAGATAGTTCATGACCCCCAGTTATGTTGTGTAAACATGAAACTCCATGTTATAGATTTTATTTCCACTGCCCTATTAATCTTAATCTGAGTTCATGCATGGTTTGTCCTCCTAGTAACTATTTCTGACTAGGTCTAATGAACTCTTAAGTCATGATTAGTAGAAAGACAACAACAAAAAGAGAAGTTATGGTATGCATACTTCTATCATCCATCTGTAAAAAGAACTTGTAAACACTAATACACCAGACCTATCTCTCTTGAGAATGAGGTTTTACTGTTTGATCCTAAAACCTGTTTTGCATTTCTTCACAGCAATAGAGTGATCTCAGGTGGTAAAAACTTGCAACCATGTTTTTTTTTTTTTGGAACACTAACTCACATGCAATTTTAAAGCTTTGACAGAGAAGAGTATGATTAACAAACAATTTAAAGGCATAGTTCACCTAAAAAAAAATATTTTGCTGAAACTGTACTCACAATCTATACATCTTGGGTATCCAAGATTCAAGAGTAAAATCTTGAATCTTCTTTATCTGAACAGATTTGGAGAAGTTTAGCATTACATCACTTGCTCACCACTGGATCCTCTGCAATGAATGGGTGCCGCCAGAATGAGAGTCCAGACAGCTGATAAAAACATCACAATAATCCACAAGTAATCAACACAACTCCAGTACATCAATATATGTCTTGAGAAGTGAAAATCTGCATGTTTACAAGAGACAAATCCATCATTAAGTCGTTTTAAGGATTCCACTACAGTGAAAAAGTCCATCCTGTAGTTCTCTGACATGAAAATCCACCAATATGTGTTTAAAACTGTTTTGTTTAGAACTGTTTTGGACTGTTTTCACTAAACGGTGCTTGATCTTTGCATATTTTTCTCCTGATTCAAACAAGATGACTTTCCCTGGAGAAAGCATTATTATGTATAGAAGTCATCACGGTTTGAAGTCATGTAGATTTGTGGATTATTGTGATGTTTTTATCAGCTCTTTGGACATTCTGACCATACACATTCACTGCAAATCATTTCATTATTGGGTGAACAGTTTCTTTGAATTCTTGATGCATATATTTTAACTTGACAGTTGTGGTCACTATGGAAAAGAATTGTTCGGTTCTTCAATTTGTTTCCTTTCTTGTTTACTGGAGCAAAAACATTCAATGGATTTTGGAGCGACATTGGTAAGTATATCATTTTTGAAAACTCGTTTTTTCAATCGACTTAGACAAACTGATTAAATTAAATAAAAACAGATCCTGATGTACATTACATAATTTATACAAGATGCAGTCTTAAGTCAAATAAGTCTCATGAAGTAAATATCTGGCAAGGTTTTGAACTTTCCCATCCATGTGGCTTAAAATGCTCTTTTCCATTAAGATTCATCTGATGATGCTAACACACAAGCTTATAACAAATAGTAATGGCCATTATTCCTCCTGCACTTATCTGGATCATGGATTGTGTTTATCTATCCTTTGAATTCTTAAATGGGTTTTACAGCGGTTGAAATAGAAACTTTTATTTATTTATTTTGCTGAAGCTGCAAGGTTACAACAGCAGAATATTCTCTTTGTAATTACGGTGATTTAATTTAGAGAAAAATGATCTTGCCAAGAGAAATGGTAGTGTATCAAATTATTCGAGCTAAGCTGATGTTCAATTTTTCGACTTGGATTTCACTTAGCAACCGACACAAGCATGTGATAAAAGGGCTATTTATACACACACGAGGTTCTGTTACAGCTTGAGCGTGTTTGCCTTGTTGAACCGAAAATACTAGCACAATTACAGTGAAAAAGAGCCCTTCAGAGGATGGACAGATGTTCAGTGTTGTGCACCACTTACCCTCAGACAGGAGAGATGCACATTTACAGCATATCGCTAAATTGTTTTAACCAAAAATTTAACCCGATCCACTTGGATTATCTGAAGTTCAGTTCAATGTTTCTGTTTCATGCAATGAATCTGTTTTCAAGCATAGTGTCATTTCATATTTACAAGCACACAAAGATTATATCTGAAATGCACTAAACAGCTAATATTAAAATGTGGGAAAGTTTATCAAACCATCTGGTGTTCCTGACTGTATGAAGTTTGTTTGTAACCGAAAATGGCCCATTTATTCCCTAGGTTCAGAGAGAAGGTGTAAAATTATAAAAAAAAAAATAAAGAATTATTAAACAATATGAGTTATTACAATCCACACAACCCTTACAAAACAACCATAATCGACACTTTTCAATCTAGGGGCAAATTTTTAAATATGTTCCAAAAGTGTCCGCCATTAATTGTCATCTTTGCACCAGGAAAGACATTTCTAATTAATATGGATATTATATAAGGCTTTTCACTGTCCTTTTTAGACCGAAATAATATGCTGGATGGATTTTCTTCTCTAGACGCAGAAGAAAAATTACATTTATTTGGTCATTAGCTTCTTCTGTCTTCCGAGGTTCTGTCAGAATGACCCTTCACGACAAAAGGATGTCATTAATGCTGACAAATGCTCGGGTTTAATCATATTCACAACTCTGAGCTGGAGAGATTTCTTGCTCTGTCGCTAAATATGTAAATAGGATAATTTTGTGTTAATTAGCAAATCTGAAAAAGTGTGACTCGGATTAACATTTGCTCCTTGTTCAGATTTCATGGAGTTGTACTGCCGTGTTTAATTCGGCATGGAATGTTAAATACCTGAGGTGTTGCAAATATTCATCTCTAATTTCCAGAAAATTCTCCAGGAAAGGCACGAAGATCTCTCAGGTGCTGTAATACAGCACGGATGATTGCGAAAGATTAACTTCTCTGTTAATTGGCACATGAGGGCCCATAGAAAAGAAAAATTTGCAAATGAAATCTCTTTAATATCTCCATCATTTCTCCCTGACAGCTGAAACATGGAGGTGAAGAGCAAATAAAGACCTGTAAATCAGATGTTTCTCTTGAGAAAAAAGACTGACAATGTTGCAACATGAATTTTCAGAGTCAGATGGTAAGATCTTGGTATGAGCTCAGAAATTTCTCTTGAGGTTTTTACAAGATTAAATCTGAGCTATGCATTTGCATAAACATTATAGCTCTGTACTCTTATCGCATGTCATAAATTGTTTTTATTATAATTTTAGGAGAAAAGTTGATACTTTAAAGGAACACTCGACTTTTTTTGGAAATAGGCTCATTTTCCAACTCCCTAAGAGTTAAACAGTTGAGTTTTACCGTTTTTGAATCCATTCAGCCGATCTCCGGGTCTGGCGGTAGCACTTTTAGCTTAGCTTAACGTAGATATTTTTCCTATTTAAAACTTGACTCTTCTGTAGTTACATCGTGTACGAATATTGACGGAAAATGAAAAGTTGTGATTTTCTTGGCCGAAATGGCTAGGAACTATATTCTCATTCGGGCGTCATAATCAAGGAACTTTGCTGCCGTACCGTGGGTGTAGCAGGCGCAATGATATTACGCAGCGCCTGGAAGTAGTCCCCAGCTAGGTAACTAGTTATGATATAGCTGGGGACTACTTTCAGGCGCTGCGTAATATCATTGCGCCTGCAATGAATAGACAATTGAGAACTGAGACAAGACTGAAAGTAATGGCTGCTGACAATTCAACTTTGCATCTTATAAATAAATTACATTTTAAAATATACTGAGGTTGAAAATATTTATTTTAAATTATAATAACATTTAAACATATTAGGGTTTTTACTGTAATAAATAAATACAGCATTGATGAGCACAAGAGACTTTATTCAAAAACCCCAAAGTTTTAAATTAAAGTACACAGTATTTTCAGACATTGAGGGAAAGGTTCACTTCAAATTTTCAGATGAGTAATTCAATTTTTTATTTTATTTATTTAAAAAAAAAAATTGCCCCCCTCCCCCATCAACCACTTCTTAACCTTTTAACCTTTGGGTCCCCCTAAAATTTGTTGGTCAATTTGTTGATGCTCTCTTCTTTGTATCTTTCTTTCAGTGATTTGTGATGAAGATATTTGGATCATGTGCTATACACAGCATTTGGGTGGAAAAAAATGAGACCCAAATCAGTCACTCTGATCCATGACAATGGCTTTTTGTATTTGGATTGCAGGTAAATATATTGTACTTGGTAAGCAAGACCATCTTATGTCATTTGCAAGTGCTGAGGAAACTGATACTGGAGTGAAACCATTAAAGTCAACATGAAACGGCATTCACAACCCATTTGTCTTTCGTAATCTAACATAATTCCAAGTGAAACATGATATGAGAGAAAAAAATGTTGGCAGACTTGATTTTATCCATTGGGAATTGATTAGATCACGAAAATGGAGGTGGTTGGAGGGGTCAGTGGAAAGTAAGAGGGATTTGTAATGTCAGGGAAAGTCATTTTAGAGGAGAAGCAAGTAATTGGATTTTGATAAAAGACAAGTTTTTTTATTTGTAATACAATTCACCACTGAGTTGTGCACAATAAGATGAAGAACATAGTCAATTGATTTCATGCCGACTTTAAGGAAAGATTGCAAAAAAAATGTATTTGGAATTTTGATTTATTTTCCTTGCTTTCATATTGACTTTAAGGAAACTTTAATAGCAGTCTGTGGCACTTCTGTCAGGTTTTGTTCTGGTGTGAGAGCGTATGTGTAGCATCACACGCTCTCTCGGTCTCCGGTGCCTCAGGTCCCTTGATCCCCAATCTCTTCAAGCTCTCTTGTTTCAGCCCAGCAGTGTCTTTGGAAAATGATAGGATGTGGAGAATGTCCTTCTCTGCCCGCTTTAGCACTGAACAATGGAACCTTAAACCCTCGCAGCACGACATCGTTTTGAGCCGTGCCTTGAATAATTTAGCCCTATTGCATGAGGCGAAGAAAAAACTCTAGGAAATGTCTTGCGCATGAACAAAACTGACTTTAACAGACTTATTAATAGTAATACTTAACTCACTTCTCTTGTAGGCCAAGGGGTTTTGTTAAATAATGTATATCAACCTAAATCAACAAATTTGGTGCCTTTATTAAGCGTTCATTTGATGTGTAACTTGATTTGCATTTCCCAAAGGAAGTACCAGTGCATGCAAAACTGAAAAACTAGTTTTAGCTAAATTTATACTTTAGGCTTTGGTTCTGTGTAAGTAAAATGCCGCTTTGCCATTGACACAGGGCAATTTTCATTCATTTTTCATTCTCTCTGTTTTACTTTCAGACAAATACAGAAGGCATTTTAGAATTAATGGAACAACATAAAGAGCAATTGATGTGCATCAGGTGTGTATTTAATGCTTTTACTATGTTTTATGGTCCATTCAAGTCTTCCTGGGAAGTTTGTATTTATGAGTCAGTAAGTCATAATTATGTTGTCAGGTGTGTTCAAATCTCTCTGGAGCAAGATGGTGAAAAAAGCAGCATGATTTTTTAATTTTACATCTACAAAACGATGAAAAAAAGAATGCACACTGGGTGTGTTTAACACAACCTCATGGCAGTTTGTAACTATTTGACGATTTGTCAAATTGGTGGCTAATTTGTATTCGCTTTTTTAAATTAAAAAAGTTGTATTTTTTGTATGAATCACATCATATGAATTTAATTTGTAGGTGCTGTAAACTAAACAAATGTTATATATTCTAGCCTAATTGTTCAAATACAGTCATTTTTTAAACATGCAACTTTGCTAGTTTTATTGTAAATTAAAATAATAATTAATTTCAGGAAATTTTCCATCAATACAGATCCATTGTGTCCCCACTCATAATCATGACGTTATATAGAGAATGATGGGAAATATGTGACCCTAGACCACAAAACCAATCATAAGGGTCATTTTTCATACATACTGAAAGCTGAATAATTAATCTTTCCATTGATTATGGTTTGTTAGGATAGGACAATATTTGGCCGAGATACAACTATTTGAAAATCTGGAATCTGAGGGTGCAAAAAAAAAATCTGAATATTCAGAAAATCGCCTTTAAAGTCGTCCAAATGTATATAATATTTAATGTATATTACTAAAATATAAAAATATACTTTATGAAAAACAAAAATAGGTAGAACATTTGAAACTGAAATTATCTGCAAAACAATGTTGGAATGGAGTAGATTTTTCAAATTTGTAAATAAAACAAAGATTATTGGAGTACCTTTAAGAATAAAATATTATTTCAGACTACTTTAAAATTTCTCGTGTAATGTGCTGCTTGTCATTTCAGAATGAAGGTAACACTTTATTTTGATAGTCCACTTTAGACATTCTGCTAACTATAAGTAACTTTGCAAATACATTTCAACTTTACTAAACATAACCTTAAACCTAACCCTAACCTACCAGTTTGTGCCAACCCTAACCTAACCAAACAGTCTACTAATATTCTAATGAGAGTTAGCTGACATGTAGTTGCAAAGTTGCTTATCGTTATCAGAATGTGTGGTAACACTTTGGATTAGGGATCACTTTTAACTAGTTGCTTATTAGCATGCACATTAGCATATTGGCTGTATATTAAAGCATATATTAATGCCTTATTCTGCAAGACCAAATTCTAGATTCTTTAAACCCAATACCTAAGCGTAACTACTACAGTAACTACCTTACTATCAACACGCATCAAATGAAGTGTTTATTGAGGGAAACGTTCAGTTTATAGTGAATATGTGTCCCCTAATCTGAAGTGTTACCATATGTCTAAAGTGGACTACTGAAATAAAATGTAACTGAAATTTAAAATGATCTCTACACCATTTTTTTCCAGTGTAGTTTGGGGTGAACTGAAAATAGCAGAAGTTTAACGCTTAGAGTTAAGGGTTCAGAACCCTATTTGTCATTTAAGTGCTGCCTTGCAAGCAGTATAATTAGCGGTTTATATGCTAAAAATGATGCTTCACATTTTTATCCTGACAACTTTTTCATCCCACCTTTACTTTCTATACATATTTCTGACTTTCTATCACCACAGTGATTTTTATGAACTCCTCCACAGAAAATAGCCCCCTTTTCACTCCTGATAAATGTTATTTCAGGGCTGCGAGAGAGAGAAGCGGCAGATGAGACACATTCAGCCCCACTTGCCACGTTGTAATTTAGCTGTCAGAGGAAATGTCTGCGCTCCTGCAGGACTGTCACAATTCAGAAAAAGCATGTATGTCATGTCAGTGTCAGTTAAGAGCGAAACCCGATCGGCTGTTTTGATGGGCCTGCCAAAGTTGAGTGATGCCAATATGCTGTCAGATTTCTCCTATAAAGCGTTAAACTGCCGTCGTTTTGATGGACCATTTTAGTAAGTAACAAGCTTTTTATTCTTTCAGCAACCTTTCCATCAAAGTGATGAGGGGAGTTTGACTGAATCCTGTACTTAAGTCATCATGATGGAGATTCAGACACGCCTCCAAAACAATTAAATATTAATAAAATTTCACCGCTTCGAGGCTCACACATCTTTAGGCATGATCTTGTCATCTAGACCTTTTTAGGCTCATTTTTGTGCCAGACAAAACTCATGTTGGTTACAAAGTTGTTCATTAGTCTGTTCATTTTTTAGTTTTTAAAGGCGTCCTGTAACTTTGTTTACATCTCCTCCATGGTAACCCATCATTTAGCCAGTTACTCTCTAATGGCTGAATGCAAAAAGGGAAATTGCTTTAAATGAAGTTGATTAAATCCCAGGTGTTCGCAATAACCTGCTATGGATTTTCACAGAGGCACGTAATCCTGCGATAAACAAGTGGTAATAAAATGTTGAGAATGGAAACGTCTTGGGGGCACTGGATGCTGCTCCTTTAATGCAATATGCCTGCCGTTGTTTTGTGCAGGGTAATGCGCTCCGGTTAGATGGAATTATTAATAACAGCATCATTATCGTCAGCACAGCTTGTTCGCATTATTCCTGTTTTGTCAACACTGATGTAAGACGTATCGCAAAGTGTGGCTGGAACAACAGCTCTTGTCTTGCAGTTAGAAGTTTCTTGAATAAAATGTGGACTTAAATCATGCACTTGAATGGGCACAATAAGCAAGCTACTGTAACACTCATACATTCAATATTGATGTTCATTTGATTTAAATGTGTACATTTTAATCTATTTTACTGCACAATGGGATTTGAAAAAATTAACGTCTTTAAATACATTACTGTGATCTCGACTCGATTAATTAGTTATTATTAAAGGGGTCATATGATGCTTTTTTTAAATATCATTATTTTGTGTTTTTGGTGCAACAGAATATGTTGACATGCTTTAATGTTCAAAAAAACACATTATTTTTCAAATACTGTACATTATTGTAGATCCTCTATGCCCCGCCTCTCTCAAACGCATAATTTTCTACAAAGTCCCTCCTTTCCACATCGTGACGTAGACGTGGGGGTGTGTTTGAATGAGCCGTTTTGGGGGGGCGTTAACTTTGGTAAAGAATATCTCTTTGATTTTTAGATTTTCGTTTTTGCAACTTCAGGGATCTTATGCAAAATCAGCTTGAAACACTCCAAAGAGAAAGGAAAACTTGAAATCGCATCATATGACCCCTTTAATCTACCACTTGTCCTTTATGCCTAGAGTCCTATATTGTTGAACCAGCATGGTTCAAACAATGGAGCTGTGACCATGTTACTATGCTTTTTCAAAACAGTCGTGACTAGTTGTTAGTTTCCTCCACTGATGCATCGTTCGTCGTCGTAGGGGAAACGCACCCCAGAGTGAATCAACTTCTGACTCACATATCAAATGCAAGTTACCATTACTTCTCTCAAAATGAGGCAACAGCTTGAAATATAAGTTATAATTGCATTTAAATGTACTTTCAAAGGTCGATTTCAGTCCAATTGAAGCAATAAGCAAAACTCCAACCCACACAGTTTCTCTCCCACTGTCTAATTCATGCCCGAACACCTTCCCCCTCCACAGTGCGAGCGCTCAGCATCCTGTGTTATCAACACGAAACTCTGAAAACACAAACTGCCTATCGGCGGCACGAAATTACACATTGTGACTTTAGAGCCGTTCTGCCGAATGGAGATGCACAACACGCTGAGACAAACTGTGTCATTAACAAAGACCAACAGATGGCGGTTCTGGAAAGAGCCCAGATATGAGATACAACAGGCAGAGGAAGGAACTGGTTTGGGCCAGTAATGGCAAATTGTTCTCAATAAAATAGCTGTTGTGCTTTATGTCTGTGAGATCATTGATTTCAGCAGATTGAGCAGGTCACAAAACATTTTTAGATACTCGGAAGCAATGCACAAGTCTTATGTTTATCAGGTTGTGTGATCGTTTTCTTTGCAGTTCCACTTGATTATGTCAAGATGGCTGTAATTGTTTTATACTGAAACTTTGTTTGCTGATAATATTCACCTCTACTGCTTTTCTATCAAATATTGCAGCTGTGGAAGAGGTTTGATGGCATGGTGTTTGGTTATGAGAAACTCAAGAACTATTTGATGTTATTGCCGTCCAACATACTGACAGCTAATATTTCATTATTATTAAATAAAAACTTAGATTCTGGTCTGCTCATCACACAAAACTATTGTATGGCTTCTGGAGACTTCATGGTTACACTTTATTTCAATAGTCCACTTTAGACATTCTACTAACTGTAAGTAACTTTGTAACTACATGTCAACTAATTCTCATTAATTTGCAACTACATGTCTACTAACTCTCGGAGTAGACCGTTAGGGTAGGTTTATGGTTAGTAGAATAAGTTGACATATACTTGCAAAGTTTCTAGTAGTCAGTAAGTTGTATGTTGTGGACCCATCGAAATAGTGTTAGAAGATATTAAGTAGACGGTCTACTAATACTCTAATGACTGCTAGTTGACATGTAGTTGCAAAATTACTTACTGTTAGCAGAATGTCTAAAGTGGATTTTCGAAATAAAGTATTACCGACTTCATTCATGGTACTTTTATTATGTTTTTTTTTTTTTTTTTACCTGCTAAATCACAGTAAGTCTTCTTTACCTTTTTTATGTCTGTGTTGTGTTCCACAGAAAAAAATAACAACGTTGGAATGACATGGAGGTGAGAAAATAATAACAGATTGTTATTGCACTTGTCCTTTAATGGAGTGTATGCCAAACAGAATTGCAAAAACATTGACTTTTTAAAACAAGTTATAACCCTGTCTTCCATTGCTCGGTCAAACAAGGAATTTTGCCAGAGTTATAATGTCTGGTCTAGCTGTATTTTTTTTTTTTTTTTTGCATGAATATGTATATTTTGTCTTTAATTTACTGTTTTCCAAAAATATTTTTCCCAAAAATCATATTTAACATAAACAAACAAGCTCATATTCGTTATGATCTTGTAATTGTTTTTATATTTATTATACATTTACATATTTTACTATAGATTTTATATTTTCTTTCTTTTTCATTTTTTATATATACTGTATGTCCAGGTCACATTGCAAAATTCAAAACTTATTTATTTATTTTTATTTACCCTTGATTCTCATTGTTGTAACTTGCAGTAAATAATTTTTTAAAAACATTTTAATTCACAATTTGTTTTCTCATCATAATGGTCATTCTGACTAATAGCTATCACAATTCTATTTTATTTAAATAAGCATCTATTAAAAACAGTACAAAAACTGTTATAATGCAAATAATACTTTATAGATTAAATTAAATAATACATGATTTTTCTGCATGTTTCTTTAATGAGATCTTTTTTTCTACACTCAAACATGCCCAGAAGACACATGCTCGTTATGAAATCAATGTGGTGCGGTTCATCCAGGGGGTTTAAATGCACAGGCATGGTTATGTAAGACATCATAATCCGCTGTTACTATGGTTACCGCAGCCCCAACTGACTTTGGTGGTGCTTCAAGAAAGGTACGCATTCAAACCATCACTCTCACAAAAGCTCGTCCCTTTGATGCCAGTAGTCGTTGTCGGCGGATAAACGCAATATTGTGTGCTTGGCATCCCTTTTGTACCATGTGAGCGTCTTTCAGCGCTGTATCTAAGCACCCGTCCTGTTCTCTCCAACAATCTTGGGTGCATGTTCAGTCTTATTTTAATGTAATATGCATATTGTCCTTCAGTGGTGTAAAGTGTACACCCTGGTGCTCGGATCAGATGTTGTAGTGATGGGAGGAATCAGATTGTGAGGCTTAATGTCTGTTTATAAAGACAAATGTGACCAGTGTTATGTACAATATATTTTTCATAAACTGCTGCCACACAACTGTGTTCAAACACCTTATAAAAGTGATTTTTGCATAATAGGTCCCCTTTAAATACTTTTTATAAACTTGCCTTAGAAAAAACATTACTGGTGTGCATCTTGAGACAAAACAAAGGCACTGATTTATTTTAAGATCAGTCAATGCAAGTTTCTTTCAGTTGAAACAGCTCAGACTTACATTTTAGTCTAGGACTAGGCTTAAGCTTTGTCTGTGAAACCAGGGGATAAGCTCACAATTGTCAAAAGTCAGAATTGCTAGATATAAATTCTGACTTTTTTTGTCACAATTCAGATTTTTTTCTGAGTTCTAAAGTTAGAATTGTAGGATATAAACCAGCAAATGCAAGAAATAAAGTAAGAATTGCAAGATATATACTCATAATTCTGACATTTTTCTTGCAATTGCAAGTATATCTTGCAATTCTAACTTCTTTTCTCAGAATTGTGAGAGCAACTCGCAATCGGAGGAAAAAAAATCTATTTTCTTACAATTGTGAGTTTATATCTCGCAATTGCATGTTATCAAGTCAGAATTGCAAGTTTTTATCTCATAATTCTGACTTTTTTCTCGCAATTCTAGCTTTTTTTCTCAGAATTGCAAGATATAAACTTGCAATTGTGAGTTATAAAGTCAGAATTGCAGGATATGAATTAACAATTGTGAAAAATAAAGTAAAAATTGCAAGATATAAACTCGCAATTCTGTTTTTCTTGCAAAAGCCACTTTATGTCTTGCTTTTCTGAATTTTTTTCTTACAATTCTGACTTTTATTCTCAGATTCGTAGGAGATGAATTTGCAATTGTGAGTTATAAAGTCAGAACTGTGGGATATAAACTAGCAATTGCAAAAATTATGTAAAAATTGTGAGTTACAAAGTCCAATTGTTAGGGGAAAAGTCTATTTTCCCACAATTGCGAGTTTGTCTCACAATTCGGACTGTTTTTCTCACAATTCTGACATTTTTCTCAGAATTGAGAAAATATAAAAATTAGGGCTGTCAAAATTAAAGTGTTGTTAATAACACATTAATGCAAATTCATTTTAATGGCACTAATTTTATTAACCCAGCGCGCATTTTCTGTTTGACCCGTGGCCTAGCCCGTAGTTGAAGAAATGCAGATGCACAGAGTTGCCAACTTAGCAACTTTGCAGGCCCCTTTAGAACCTGGTATTTCTTTGTTCTTTTTTCATGTGTCTAATAGACATGAACAAGTTCTTTGAAAAACATCTATGACCTCTATGAAACATGTCTTCATGCTCTATGTTGACTATGGTTTCAGTAATAATAAACATACATTTGCATAAAGCATATTTGTCCATGCCCATGTTGATTAGAGTATTAAAAGCTTAAAAAGTATTAATTTAAGGTACATTTAGAACAGATCAAAATGTGCGATTAAGTTGCGATTAATCTGAAGTTAACTCATGACAATCGTGTGATTAATCGCGATTAAATATTTTAATCAATTGACGGCCCTGATAAAAATATAAACTCGCAATTGTGAGTTATAAAGTCAGAATTGTGGGATATAAACTAGCAGTTGCCAAAATAAAGTAAGGATTGCAAGATTTGCAGTTGGCACTTTATACCTCAATTCTGACTTTTTTCTCAGAATTGCATAATATAATTGTACGTTTAGCCTATATCTCGCAATTGTGAAAAAACAAAAATCTGAATTATGACTAGTATATGCTGCAATTCTGACATTCTTTCAGATGTAAAATCGCACTTGCAAGCAAAAAGTCTGAATTACCTAGATATAGAGATAAAAAGTTACAAATACCTTTTTTTAATTTTTGTTCAGTGGTGGAATATGAACTTCCAATAGAAAAACATCTCACCTGAACTTCCAATAGAACAGCATCTCACCTTGCGGAAAGCATTGAGCACACAGAGACAGCTGTGTCTAAGTGGAATATATAGTTTGTAGTATGGCTTTGGCGTTTCATTATTGTTCCTGTTGACAGAGACAATGAGCTTGGAGCGTTGTGAGACGAACAGCGACGCTGTTTGCGAGGTCTGAGGGGGCAGGAGACAAACTGTGCCATGATGAAGGTTTGACAGGTGGAGGTCCTTTTATTTCCCTTCAGAGCAAGAGGCCTGTGTATATGCGTGCCTTTGAGTATGAAGGGCACGTTGGAAGAGGAAGTGAGAGGCTGAGGGAAGTATAAAAGAAAGATAAAAAGGAAGGTTGTGACATATTGAACAGCCCGGGTCGAAATAAATGTGGAGGTCATACAGGAAAACAACGGCGATGATGATTTCAGAGACTTTGAGCACAAAGGCCGCATTCATATAGTACACTGACAAAGGTCAGCTAATATTCACACTTGAAATAGTTGTTGTTTTACAGTACAAAGGGGTTCAGACATTAGTCTAGACATCTTGACCTGTTGAAAACATGACACAACATGGCCAAAAATATCGGCACCCTTGGTAAATATGATCAAAAAAGGCTGTGAAAATTAATCTGCATTGTTAATCCTTTTGATCTTTTATTTTAAAAATTCACTAAAATCTAACCTTTCATTGGTTAATAAGAATTTGAAATGGGGGGAAATATCATTATGAAATAAATGTTTTTCTCTGATACACATTGGCCACAATTAATGGCATCCTTTTATTCAATACTTTTTGAAACCTCCATTTGTCAGTTTAACAGCTCTAAATGTTCTCCTATAATGCCTGATGAGGTTAGAGAACACCTGACAAGAGATCAGAGACCATTCCTTCATCCAGAATCACTCCAGATCCTTTAGATTCACAGCTCCATGACGGTGCTTCTTCTCTTCAGTTCACCTCACTCATTTTCTACAGGGTTCAGGTCAGAGGACTGGAATGGCCAGCAGAAGCTTGGTTTTGTTCCCAGTGACCCATTTTTGTGTTGGTTTTGAGGTTTGTGTTTGGATTATTGTACGGTTGGAAGATCCAAACATGGCCCATTATAAGATTTCTAACAGAGTTAGTCACTTATTGATTTTTTATCTGTTGGTATTTTATAGAATCCATGATGCCATGAGTCTAAACATGTCCAGGACCTCCAGCAGAAATATACACCCACAACATCAAAAGTACAGCAGTATATTTAATTGTACACATGGGGTACTTTTTATCCCTGTGTTCACCAAACCCATCTTGAGTGTTTGCTGCTAAAAAGCTCATTTTTTAGTTTCATCTGACCATAGAAGCCAGTCCCATTTGAAGTGCCAGTTGTGTCTGATAACTGAATATGCTGGAGTTTGTTTTTGGATGAGTTAAGAGAATTTTTCTTGAAACCCTCCCAAACAACATGTAGTGATGTAGGTGCTGTTTGACCATTTTTTTTTTAAGGTTTTCTGACCCCGAGACTCAACTATTTTCTGCAATTCTCCAGCTGTGGTCCTTGGAAAGTCTTTAAGTCAAGTCACCTTTATTTATATAGCGCTTTTAGCAATACAGATTGTGTCAAAGCACTTAACAGTATCAAATTGGAGGATAGAGTGTCAGTAATGTATAATAATAAGATTAAACACTCAATTTTTTAAACGCATTTCATTATTGAGTTCAGTGATGTCATTGTCTAGCTCAGTTTAGTTTAAATGTGAAATCAAATTGACAATAATCGCTAAAAAATCAAGTGTCCCCAACTGAGCAAGCCAGAGGCGACAATGGCAAGGAACCAAAACTCCGTCTGTGACAGAATGTAGAAAAAAACCTTGGGAGAAACCAGTCTCAGTCGGGGGGCCAGTTCTCCTCTGGCCAGGATATTATTGTGTATTTATTGTTTAATTATTGATTTAATCAAAATTTTAAATGTAAAAATTTATTATATTTCTATTTTTATATTGTTGTAATTTCTAACAATAATAGTATTTTATAGTTAGGTATTTTATTATATTTTTAGTTATTTTGTTTTATTTTTATTTTCATTGTATTTTTAGTCGAGGTCTTCACTGGTTATATGTCCCCGGGGCTCATCCAGGTGTCCGGCCTCCGCCGACGATCAAGGCCGCAGACATCATCTCCCGGCGCCGAGCCACCATCTGATCCGGACACGGACTGAGAAACAGAATAAGAAAGAAACAGACAAATATTAGCGTAGATGCCATTCTTCTTACGATGTAACGAGTACATTGTGTGTTATGAGGAGTGATTCCGGTTGATCTAATTAATGCAGCCTAACAATCCTATAACGGATTTGAATAATAGAAGTGTAGTAGTGTGTTATGTGTAAGCCAGGTTAAAGAAATGTGTCTTTAATCTAGATTTAAACTGACAGAGTATGTCTGCCTCCCGAGCAGCGTTAGGTAGATTGTTCCAGAGTTTGGATGCTAAATAGAAAAAGGACGTGGTGGACTATAATGTGATAAGAGCTCATTCAAGTACTGATGAGCTAAGCCATTCATGGATTTATAATAAACAAGATTTTAAAATCTATACGATGTTTGATGGGGAGTCATGCATTTATGACCTCAAGGTTTAAAACCTTGAGGTCATAAATGCATGAATTAGCATTTCTGCATTTGACATTGAGAGCATAGGTTGCAATTTAGATATGTTTTTGAGATGGAAGAACGCAGTTTTACAGATGCCAGAAATGTGGCTTTCAAATGAAAGACTGCTATCAAACAGCACACCTAGGTTCCTAAGTGATGAAGAAGAATTGACAGAGCAGCCATCAAGTGTTAGATAGTGTTCTAGGTTATTACATGTGGGGTTTTTAGGTCCGATAATTAACACCTGTTTTTTTTCAGAATTTAGCAGTAAGAAGTTACTCGTCATCCAGTACTGAGCCTTTAGGTACTCCATACTGCACTTGTGATCGATATGATACCTCTTCATTCACTGCTACGAACTGATGGTGGTCAGATAAGTACGATTTGAACCATGCTAAGGCACTACCACTAATGCTGACAAAGTGTTCTAGTCTATTTAAAAGAATGTTGTGGTCGATAGTGTCGAACGCAGCGATAAGATCCAGTAGAACTAATAAAGAGATACAACCATGATCAGATGATAGAAGCAGGTAATTTGTAACTCTAATGAGAGCAGTCTCAGTACTATGATACGGTCTAAATCCTGACTGGAATTCCTCACAGATACCATTTTTCTCTAAGAAGGAATATAATTGTGAGGATACTACATTTTCTAGTATCTTTGACAGAAAGGGGAGATTTGAGATCGGTCTGTAATTAATTAGATCCTTGGGGTCAAGTTGTGTTTTTTTTATGAGAGGCTTAATAACAGCCAATTTGAAGGTTTTGGGGACATATCCTAATGACAGTGATGAATTAATACTAGCCAAAAGAGGATCTATGACTTCTGGAAGCAGCTCTTTTAGTAGATTAGATGGAATTAGGGTCTAACATACATGTTGTTGGTTTGGATGATTTAACAAGTTTATACAATTCTTCCTCTCCTATAGTAGAGAATGAGTGGAATTGTTCCTCAGGGGATCTATAGATCTGACGCTCTTCTCATTTGTGAAGCTCAATTATCTTTTGCTGCACATCAGAAATATTACTTGTTTTTTTCTCATTGTGATGGATGATTAAGGGAATTTGGGATTTGTTTTCCCTTCTATTTATATTTCTGTGAAACAGGAAGCCATGGCTGGATCATTTCATGTTCATAATCACCCTGGAGTGCTCAAAATTGTGAATATACTTCAGAGATATTTTACTCATAAGAATTTCTAGGGGTGCCAATAATTGTGTCCAACGTGTATTTGAGAAAAACATATATTTCATAATGATATTTCCCCCCCCATTTTAAATTCTTATTATCCAGTGAACGGTTAGATTTTTGTGAATTGTTTTAATAAAAGATCAAAAGTATTAACAATGCATATTAATTAATCACAGCCTTCTTTGATCATATTTACCAAGGGTGCCGATATTTTTGGCCATGACTGTATGTCTAATAGAGTGCTGTTTATATTGTATTCAATATATTTTACTTGACTATTGGAGCAAAGCACTATAGGTTATGTGAAAGCGACAAATAAACAAAGAGTAATGGACAAATTCTGAGCAATATGTGCCAAAATAAGAAATGGAAAATCTTTTTATTAATATAGTATAATATAATATACTATAATGGTAACACTTTAGAATAGGGAACGCTTTTTCACTATTAACTACGACTTTTCCCTCAATAAGTTCCTAATTTGCTGCTTATTAATAGTTAGTGAGGTAGTTGTTAAGTTTAGGTGTTGGGTAGGATTAGGGATGTAGAATAAGGTCATGTAGAATAAGGCTTTAATACGTGCTTAATTACTACTAATAAATGGCTAACATTCTAGTAATATGCATGCTAATAAGCAACTAGTTAAGAGACCCTAAAATAAAGTGTTACCAATATAATATATACAGGTGAGTGGAGGTATTTCAATCGATTGAGTAACACTTTAGGGACTAGTTCTGACTATTAACTAGTTATTAGCATGCCTATTATTAACATATTGGCTGTTTATTAGTGCTTATAAAGCACATATTATGTATGACCATATTCTACATCCCTAATCCTACCAATACCTAAACTTAACAACTACCTCACTAACAATTAATAAGCAGCAAATTAGGAGTTTATCGAGGCAAAAGTTATAGTTAATGGTTTGTTGATAGTCAGAATTGGACCTTAAAATAAAGTGTGACCATCAATTTATCTAAAATATAGATTTTATATTACTATATGATTTTAATTATGTTATTAACTTAAATCAAATCAAATATAAAAACACACAAACACATTTAATTTTGTTATAGTTGCCAAAGCATCATTTATCATTTTTATTCAGTTTACTTGATGTACTAAATAAAACTTTTAGATAGATAGCATATTTTCATCGTTTTCTTTTTGAATCCAATTTGTCCAAGTCAAACTGATCAAAATGTAAAAAGCTTTATTTTGCATCAAAACAAAGCTTAATTCTGCAAAGCTTTTTGTGACATGGTTTATTCATGAGTATGATTTCATAATCTTATTTCACGATCGTATCTTGTTCCTTATTGATATTCTCTTTTGTCTGTTTACTGATTTAGAATCAGACTGATTCAGACCGATACCTCTCAAAGATCATGAGATTGAGATGAGGAAATCTAATTGATGGAGTCTGATTACCAGAGGAAGAAAGAGAGCGAGGATGAAGAGCTGAGAGGCTGCTGCCAGATGCTCAGGAGATTGGCAGTGTGTGTGGAGAAGGTGCCAAGAGGACGTGTCACTTGTTGGCGATTTGGAGCCGAGAGCTCCTACACTGCGCTGTTCTGGGGCCTGCTGCATTTAACAGGATTGGCTGATGGACTGGGGACTGAGCCATTAATCTCTCCTCCCTCTTATCCAATTACTGCACCTATAGCGGTGCGGAGCAGAGCAGAGAAAGCAGAGCGTTTGTGCCAAATGCCAGCAGCAAGTCACAACACAATCACAGGGATGGAGTTTTACAATTGCAGTCATCTAATGGGGACGTTAAGGTGTAGCTCACCCCAAAATCCTCATTTTGTCATTATTTACTCACCCTCTAGTGTTTCCAAACCTGAATGCTGTTATTTTTCTGTGGAACACAAAAGTAGAAGTTTTTGAAGAATCTTTACGTAGACAACAACAATTCGTAGTGACCACAGCATCCATTAAGCACAAAAAAAGAAAAATACTAAGAGTTAGTCCATACAACTATATTCATAACACTATATTCCAAGTCTCCTAAAGTCATGCAGTAGCAGCTTCTAATATACCAAATGCCCTGGTGCTCGGATCAGATGTTGTAGTAGTGGGAGGAATCAGATTGTGAGGCTTAATGTCAGTTTACAAAGACAAATGTGAGCAGTGCTACGTTATGTACAATACATTTTCCCTCTGAGGCTGCTAAGCCAATATTAATGAAAACCCCAAAATGCATCAATGGAAAAAAGTTATTTATTTGTGTGTTGGTGGAAAATACGGAAGCCCGGGATATAAACTAGCAAATGCAAGAAAAATTGCAAGATATAAACTCACAATTCTGCCATTTTTCTTGCAATTCTGACTTTTTTTCGCACTTCTTTTCTCAGAATTTCACAGTTGCAAGTTGTAAAGCCCATTTGTGAGGAAAAAAGTCTGTTTTCTTATGATTGTGAGTTTATATCTAACAATTCTAACTATTTTATCAGAATTACTAGATATAGACTTGCAGTTGTGAGTTATAAAGTCAGAATTGCAGGATATAAACTAGCAATTGCGAATAATAAAGTAAGAATTATGAGATATAAACTCGCAATTCTGTTTTCCTTGCAAATGCCACTTCATATCTCGCAATTCTGAATTTTTGACTCTTTTTTTTCAGATTTACAAGATTTATAAAGTCTGAACTGTGGGATATAAACTAGCAAAAGTAGTTGTATACTGTGGTTTTTTACAGCTCAAATCTTCCTTTACAGTGAAATAAATAAATAAATATTTTTACGGTAGCCGAGAGAGCTCAACACGCTGCAAATTCAGAAAACACATGCAAATAGAAAAAGCACCAGCAAATCAAGAAAACATCTTTATCAGTTTGACAGCAGGTGCTGCAAATTCTCACAACACAACCAAATAAAGAATTTTAGTTTCTTTGTTTGGTTGTGTTGTGAGCATTTGTAGCGCGTATGTTGTCAAATTGACGAAGTTGTTTTCTTAATTTACAGGTGTTTTTTGTATTTGCAGCGCGTTGAGCTCTCTCGACCATTGTATATTTTACATTAAATGAGTTTATGTTTATTTAGGTTTTGCAAAGAGCTGTTATTGAACGATGGGGCAGTTAAAACTATATTGAAAAACAAAACAAATTGAGTGGGGAAAATAGTTTGTTTTGGTGAAAAAACAAAGGCTACTTCAACTTACCTCAACTTAAGCTTTATTTCAGGTACTGAAAAAAATGGTGGTGAATGAAACTAATTTCACTCAGAAATCGCTAGTAAATTTCATAAATAATAATAAAAAAAAAGGCAAGTAAAACATTAAAGGAAAAAGAATGAAAGAAAAGAAATGCATGAACGAATATAAAAATAATGGGAGCAGTGAAATCTATATTGAAAAAAAAAACACATCTTGTTTAATACTTAATGTCATATTGAAGGTGGAAAATAGTCCTGAAAAAATTACATTATAAGTGGATATCAGAGTGGAAAAAAATGCAGTTTATTATAAAATCCCTTGAACAGAATTTGCGATAGATAGTGTGTAATGATTGGTTTCAGGTTATTGGATGGTAGGGTGGGAGAGTGGGAATAGTGGAGAGCAAAGCAGTGTTTAAATCTGCTAAACACAGTAGTCAATTAGGCTTAAATGCTGCCATTATCTGTATGGCCCAGCTGTCTTTGCAGAATGATTTCTGGTGATATCAGATGGTTTTGGATGAGTAATCAGAGATCATGCTGTTTGGTGTCGACTCCAACACAAGAGAATTACTGAACCTCCTAACACGCTGCTGGACGAATTCACTGCAACAGGAAAAAAAACTCAATAGCTTATAACGATAAGTAGCAACATTTAACTTTTTATGGATCATTGATGTTTTTTATAATAGTGCTGTTTCCGCTTTAGTGCTGTTTTACAGATTAGGTGCAGTTTTACAGATTACATGATGGCCTCGAGTGACCTATCGCTTTATTTGAGGACAGACGCTCGTCTGAGCACAATGATAAAATCTGCGCAAAAAAAACAAGCAAACCTGAAGTACGGTAGTAATAAGGTTATCAGGACATGCAGGCACTTTGCTTGTTTGTTGGCTGCTTTTCTCCATGTATGAAATATTAATTAGGTGATTCAGAAAGGCTGTTATTAGATTATGGGAGCAATAGCAACATCTTATTTATATGGTCCGGATGTGTTATGGCCCTGAGTGTTGCATTTACTTGTTAATAGTGAACACAGCATGCATCCTGACATCCTCCTTGCCTGGACGCCATTATTCTTTGTGTATAAATGAGCCAATTTTGTTATCTCCTGAGAGGTTAAATCTCTATCTCGAGGGATGTGCTCTTTCTGATTCTGACTGTTATAATGAGCAGAATATCGTCAAAGGGTTTTTTTGTTTTTTTCTGAAAGGATCCTCTAGGTGAGCGATTATTCACTGTTATGAATGTTGTGCATTTGTCAGTCCCATTTTATTCCAATTTTTCCCTTTTAGCTCGAAGACCGCATGCAACATCAGCATGAAAGCTTTTTGCTATAGAATTTATCCCATTACAATTTACAGTCATGCAAATGATATTGCAATATACACTGAATCACAAAACTGGTTTATAATGGCTTTTAGCTTCATTTAAGCCTCATTTTGGACATTTTTGCAGGACTTTCTTGTATAAATAAGGTTTGATGTTAAGCTTTGCTCAGTGCATTAACAGACCAGTGTCATCAGTCACAATTGCTTGCCCTTTTAAAACATAATGGCTACTGAATGTACTGTAGACAATGCAGTTTTATATAGACAAGTGTTAAACTATGAGAGGTTCTGTCACAAAATAATTCAATACATTACTGTTATAGTACATTGTACTGTCACTTCATTCTTGCAATGAAATAATAAGCATACAGTGTATTACCTTTAATATCAAAGCAATGAATGAAAATTCTGGCATTATTTACTCACTTTAATGTTGTTTCCCATTTGTTGTTATTCTTTTTCTATAAAGATAACAATCAAAGTGCGCACATCCAGCAGGCCAAAAGCTCAATGTGGGTGCTCAACCACAAACAATGCCAGACAGGAAGAGCAAAGTTGGCACACCACAGCTCCAAAAGTAGAAAAAATATTTATGTTCTCACCACAGGAGATGTTTCGAGCCTGAAGAGCTTGTAGGCTCAAACGTTACCTGTGGTGAGAACATAAATAAATATTTTTCTACATTTGGAGCTTTGGTGTGCCAACTTTTACTATTTTTTCTATAACAGTAGAAATTTTGAAGAACCATACACAGCTCTTTTCCATACAATGACCATTCAATGTGTCCAAATCCTCCTCAAGAAAACAGGAAAGGTGAAAAAAGTGTCAAAATTCTAAAAGGTAAGTAATTATTTTAAATATATAATATATAAATACTGTATATAAATCATTATTTTTAATATAATTCATATTTAATATTTACATGATTATTTGGTTACACCACAAGTTATTAAATAAAACTCATTTTATTTAATGTTTATTTTATTTTATTTTTTTAATTCGTTTTTAGTTGTTGTTTTTTTCCAGAATATTGATTTAACCAAAGATAAATATTCTTAAAACAATAAAACATCTGGATGTTTGGAACTTAAACAGAACACTCAGAAATAGTGTTTTCATAACTTCATTAGAAAGTTAGGAGAACGTTCTTAAGACATTGTTTTTTAGCTAGAATGTATCAACAGTAACTTCATAAAGTTTATTAAACACAGTAGAGTTTTTGGTTGAATCATTTGCATTTTTTAAAAATAGTTTTTTTATTTAATTTTGAGTTAATTTTTTTCAGAATGTTGATATAACAACAAAAAAAAAACATTGTTAAAACTTTTTTTTAAATCTGGAATATGTTTGGAATTTATACAGAACAATCAGAAACAGCATTTTAATAACTTCATGAAAACATTAGAAAAACAGAAACATTCTTAAAGCATTATTGTTAGCTGGGATGTCTCTTGCATATTCATAAACCATTGCTGTTCAGTGCTCCCTCGCACAAAAAGACTGGAAAAAATTGAATTATGCAATCTAATTATGTAAATGTACTCCGACTTTTTATTAATGAGGCCAGTATTAGTCTGTATCCTTTATCAGATGTCTAGCCCACAGCTTAATGTTGGGACAGTCCTGTTCACATCCTGTTAGGAGTGTCTGCACTAATTGGTTTTCCTTATATAAGAGAAACCTGTGGGAGACGGGATTCGGTTTGTCAGATGTGTAGAACAAACAAACAGCAGAGCCCGGCACGCCACAGAAATAGCTGGCAGCAAGCCGTCCCTGAGGAGCTTTCAGCACTGCCACCAGGAACAGCACAGATGAGATGAAAGCTTGAAGAGATCCCTCGTCCAACATCAGAACGTGTTGATGGTCGGGGATTCAGCTTCTCGTGCATTGCACATTGTTGAGGGCTTAATAGATGTCCGTTTCCAAAAGAATTACCTCTCTTTTTGGGAATGGCTTAGAAGAGACAAAAACGGCCTTTATACATCCAGAGACGAAACGACGACCCAGATATGCACACGTCCTCTCTTGTGATGTGGCTTCGCAAAGTCAACAAACTGTAAAAACTTAAGTTATATCTATCTATCTGTCCACTCATAACAAAACAACTGTCTATCTATCACTTTCATGGTAACTTGTAATAATTTGTATCACGTTGTATCATATCAGTGTTTGACTTTTCCTGTACGTGTAGGTTTTGTAATTTCTTCTATTTAACAGTCAAATTCATATGACTTCTCATGTCTATCTCTGTATCTAGGAAAAACTTGGAAAACGCCTTCAAGACACAAACTTTCAGACAAGATTTTGTCAAGCCAGCATTCAAGGTTAGTCTGGATGAACTTTATTAACCATTCTATTTACTAGTATTATTGCTGTCAGCTCATAGTGTCTATATCTATTTATGGTGAAATATTAAACTGTACCAGATTAAAAACTTCCCCTCACCTGGGCTTTAACCACCTCTGATCTCTACAACTTACAAATAGACTGATCAATGAGCAATTCTTCAACGAAAGCTTACAGTCTGTCAGCTGAAACTATGAATTTGTCCACAATGAACACAGTATATAATGGGGTTTGTATACCCCCTGCAAAGCAGAGATAAATAGTGTGGCACAGACAGCGGTTTATCAGCTCGTTCCACCCAGTGCATGCGTTTCTCCTGCAAACCCCCGCCCGCCATCTCCGGTGACCTATGTGGTCAGACGCTAAAAAGCCGTTGGCGTCTGTGATGTGGCTCCTCTGCATAACACTGACATTTACTGGATCAGAGATTCATCAGTCTGAAGCTCCCACATCCGGTGTTATTAATCGAGGGAATGTCTGAGCTTCTCCTCCCTGCTCAGGCGCAAGGTACATAATGTGTTGTACATGCTCGGAGTTCAGTCTCTCTGGTTAATTACAGTGACAAATGGCAGACGGGCCCCAAAAGTGCAGCGTGCAGTTAAAAGAAGTGACAGACTCATTTCTGAATGTAAACAAATTCCTGGATTCACTGTAATCTAATTACTGCCTGGAGAGCTCGAGCACATAGTGCAGAAAACAGCAGAGACACTTTAGGTGAGATAATTTTGTTTTCTGAGTGAATTGACGCGCAAGTTGGGGGAAAAATACAGCGTCAGGATTTGTAATGTGTTTTGTAATGTGGTTTTGTTCTTAAAGTTAACATTGATAATAATACGAATAGTTCTTGAGCAGACAGTCAGCATATTAGAATGATTTCTGAAGGATCATGTGACCCTGAAGACTGGAGTAATGATACTGAAAATTCAGCTTTGTTTCACAGGAATAAATTACATTTGAAAATATATACAAATAGAAAATAGTTATTTTCAATTCTAATAATATTCCAAAATATCACTTGTCTTTGCCATATTTTTGATCAGATAAATGCAGCCTTGGTGAGCATAGGAGACAGTGTTGCCAAGTTTGCCGTTTTCCCACAGAATTGGGCTACTTTAACGCTGTTGCCATGGGTTGTTTTTCATGTCCGTGGGTTGAAGCGACCCCCATAACGTGACATTTAGCCCCTGGAATGCGAATTTTACCAGGGTAATGTGTGTTTTACCCCTCAAAATGCAATTGGGCTAGTTTTGAGTAGCAATTGTGCAGGTTTTGTTGTGAAAACCTGGCAACCCTGATAGGAAACATTTCAAAACAACATTTCCCGTTGTAAATGTAAATTTGCTAGATGGATGTGTTTGACCATTGCACTCACGTCTTTTACAGTGTCTTGCACGTTATGGCATTCTAAAAACATGGCACAAGTTAAAAAAAGTTCAACTTTTCATGCCCTTGTGCTTTTTCTTCATTCCACTGCCTGTGTCTCTGTGTGAGCGGCCCTTTAAATGACACTTTTTATTTTTTTACTGTTTTTGAACTGAACACAAGCAAGATTATCAATGAATAACAGCTTTAAAAGACTTGGAATATAGTGCACAAGTTGTATTGACTATTTTCAGAATACTGTGGTGTTGCGTTTTGTCATCTTTGGAGCTTGAAAGTTGCGGTCACAATGATTCGTCGTTGTGTGGAAAATAACCGTTCGGACTGCTGTATCATTTTATGGAAGAAATTACGGGGGCAGAACAACATGGCGAGTAAATGATGACAAAGTCCATTTTCGGTTGAACTATTCCTTTAAATGGCACAAGAAATGTTTTGTTCTCACAATGGCCTTTGTAATATTTTCTTTTGCATTAATACCACAGAAATGAAGCTCTATTCCGATGGCACCGCTAGACAATGGAGTGACCACAGTAAGTGTTTCCAAACCTCAGTTATGCTGCTCAACATTAGCTACCTCAAAGCATCATGAACAGTTAAAAGTGCTGTTAATGGAGAGACGCAGATCCAGTGGATGACTTTAGTGGATCAAAAACCTCCATAAGACTCGTTGTGTTTTCCCTCCATCAACAGAAAAGTGCACGGCTGATTGTCATCACAGAAGCATCTGGTTGGCTTTATCAGTAGAAATATTCTGTTTTTATCAGTTTTCTACAGAATGTTTTCTTCTGTGGTCGAGTGTGATTGTAGTTCTGATATAGAACAGAGAAAAGATGAAAAGAAGAAAGCCATAAAGAAGTGAAAAATAACTCGTATCATAACAACAGCACAGTGTTTTTTCCTCTTGGCATCTAATTGAGCTAATTTGCCCTCTTGTTTTTGTTTTCATGTTCAGCTTTTGAAGCTTGACAACTCTGTAGACAGTAATTAGGTTAGTTACATTTGCTTGGAAGTGATAATTATTGTCACCGAGCCAGGTGTAATGGCTTGAAATTCAGTTGCTAAACACAGGACACTCATGTGCAAACTGCAGCCGATCATTCTGCCAAACAGCTCGCTCTGAGCAAGCGTTACAGCCAAAGGAATAACACAATCTGCATATTTTATTAAGGCTCATCTAGAATCTAATACTATTTATAATTCTAGGCATTTTACATGAACAGGGTACAAAATAGGGCCTGAAATGAATAACAAAAATATTAAATATATACGATTTTAAGTACACAAAAAATAAAAGAAAGACTAAAATGGGTACAGCAGAGTGCAAAATGTTGTGTGCATTTGTGCTTTATAAATAAAATGAAAATAGGGCCTGAAAACAAGGCTATTATTTATTTATTAAAAGCTGTTCATAAATATTAAGTAGACTGTAATCCAAAGGTTGCGGGTTCGAGTCTCGGGCCGGCAGGGATTGTAGGTGGGGGGAGTGAATGTCCAGCGCTCTTTCCACCCTCAATACCACGACTGAGGTGCCCTTGAGCAAGGCACCGAACCCCAAACTGCTCCCCGGGCGCCGCAGCATAAATGGCTGCCCACTGCTCCGGGTGTGTGTTCACGGTGTGTGTTTGGACTTTGGATGGGTTTAATGCAGAGCACGAATTCTGAGTATGGGTCACCACTTGGCTGTATGTCACTTCACTTCACTTATGTGCCTATTTAGAGCTTGGCAGATGTGGTCACTATAAATCCTCATTGAATATAAAAGAGCTGTCCAATTGTGTTCTATAGGGGAAAAAACATGTATACGTGAGGATTAGGACACAAAAGGGCCCATTTGCTTGGCATCATGTACAATACAAGACAATCTAAATGATCAGTGGATCTCTGTACTGAATGAAACTCTATAGTCCTCAGAGTATTAGACGGGGCAACCTGAGAAACAGCGGCCACCACAACATCGCTTTACATTCACATGACGGTCAAGCACTATCAGGCACATTCAGCTGAGAACAGATGTGTGTGTGTAAGACAGAAAGAAAGAAAGAGAGATTTCACATATAAGTGTACAGCATGTATCAAATATTTGGACTATTGACCTAGGCTTTTTAAGATATGTTTGGTGATCTTTATAAAACTTCAATAATTCAGCCAAAAATAGTCAAATTAATAGGCTACTACAAAAAGTAGTATTCATGCAACATAAAAAGTGAAAACCGTGCAAGCCATTAATAGAGATTTATTTGTTTGCGCAAGCTGCATTTGCAGCCATATATAAATTTCCATTATTTTTTAAAGACTGTAAAAATCCCCATGACTTTTCCAGTGTCCAATTTCATCAAACCTTTTAAGGAACCCCTTAATAATTGAATGCAAGTCTTGAAATCATAATTTTTAAATTCTTAAATTATTTCCAGGTGTTGCATGATAATAGCTAGGCCTAGGCACCCAGTACAATTCAAAGAACAAATATTAGTTTTTTTATTTAGCCTATGTTTGTGTATTAACAATAAAGGTTATTTCATGTTTATTTTTTAGTGAATTTATTGAATCTACAGGGCGACAAGTGTAGTTAGATTACCGAATCAATGACTCGTAAGAATCGGTTCTTTTTAGTGAATCAAAAAAAACAAAAAAACAGCATCAACAGAATGGTTCGAATCTTGAATAAATGACTCGTATGAGTCGATTCTTTTTAGTGAATGAAAAAACACAAATCACCTTGAAGTTCTTGAATGAATTTAATCCATTTACCGAATAATTATTGTCATGTCCGATTCAAAAGAACAATTGCTAGGCTATATTGAAGGTTCGTGAATTCAGGTGAATGGTTGTTGATGTAGTTAACGATACACAATATGAGTTTTGTTGTAGGCGATCAAAATGAACAAATGAAATATCATAGTTTTTTTTTTTAACATTATAGTTCGGACCAGTTATTGTATTTATGTCGCCTTTAAAAAGTCACGACATCCATTTTGAAATAATTAGCTAGATTTATTTCCTATTTGTTGATATATGTTGAAATCTGTACAGGCTAATAATACAAAGGACTGCAATTGGCCTATACAAGAACTCCATTTCTTATTTCAAATAGTTGTTCCTCAATAGAATCATCAGTGGCACTGTTAAGGAATCGGAATCGTTCAGTTCTTCGCATCCCAAGTGAGAACATGAAGACGGCGGGCTCGACTCACTGCGAGCGCCCGCCTCTGGAGGACATGCGCCGGGGACTCGACACGTGATCCGCTCGCCACAATCCAGTATGGCGGAATCCGTCGGCGAGTGGATCCGTCGTTGGCGCGCTCTCCAACGGGAATAAAGTGCGGAGCGTTGCGTCCGATCACGGCGGAGCTGCGGAGAGGTGAGCGATGCGTTCTCCAGTGATTTTATCCTTAAATGCACTGATCGCTTCAGTAAGAGAAAGAAACTTGTGGGCGATCAGATGAAACAATCAAAACAGTGTGTGTGTGTGTGTGTGTGTGTGTGTGTGTGTGTGTGTGTGTGTGTGTGTGTGTGTGTGTGTGTTGAATCATAACTCTCGTCTCGCTGTAGTTTCATTTTATGCGTTTTCTTCATACCTGCAGGTTAAGGAGAATCCAAGATAGATGAACACATTTTAGGTTATAATTAAGGCATTCTGGGCTGGACTATGTAATTGTAATTCCATAAAATGTGCACTTTTGAAAATTAGATTTTTAAAGTGATATTTTAAAAGATCCTGTCAGTAAAAGAATGTTTTAAATTATTAAAATCATGATAAACTACAGCTTGTTAACCTATTTGCTCGACACAGTTTGACCATCAGTATGTCAGTTTTCATTACCAGGGTCATTTTTTAGGATTTGGTAGTTTTGTGCACCATAAATTATTAATTTGTACAGTATTAGATAAACAGATGTTACATCGTTGAAACTTCTGGTTGAACATTATATAAGATGCATACTGTAGAGTGTAGAGTTCCAACAAATAAGCAGCGTTTGGGCCATTTCACCTTAAAATGAACATTTGCTCACCCACATGTAGATGAGTTTATTTTCTCACGTGAGCAAATTTGGAGAAATTTAGCATGACTTGCTCACCAATGGATCCTGTGCAGTGAATGGGTGCCGTCAGAATGAGAGTCCAAACAGCTGATAAAAACATCACAATAATCCACACCACTCCAGTCCATCAGTTAACAACTTGTCAAGCAAAAAGCTGTATGTTTGTAATAAACAAATTCAACATTAAGGTAGGAACCATGGAAGTTGTTCTGGTTAAAATACAAATCCACAATACTGCTTTCTCCAGTGAAAAAGTCTGAAACGGGAGAAATATGCACAGATCAAACACTATTTACAAGTGAAAACAATCCAAACCAGTTCTAAACAAACATGTCAGGAGGACTGGAGGAAGTGTTATGCATTATGGACTTGTATTTTGGCCGGAAGTAATGGTTTTAAAATGCCTTTATGATGGATTTGTTTACTACAAACATGCAGGTTTTCACTTCACAAAATGTCAATTGATGGACTGAACACACGTCGTAGATTATTGTGACATTTTTATCAGTAGTTTGGACTCTAATTCTGACGGCACCCATTCACTCCAGTGGTGAGCATTTGATGTAATGCTAAAGTTCTCCAAATCTATTCTGATTTAGAAACAAACTCATCTAGATCTTGGATGGCCTGAGGGTAGGTATTTTCATTTTGAGATGTGTATATATATATATATATATATATATATATATGTATGCATGCATTTATTTATTTATTTCAGTAATCATAGATTTCCTTTTGTAGGATCTTGTTGCTTTTCCAAGTAGCGTTCTTCTCTAGTTCACAGACCTTTTTGTTTGAGATTGGCTGTAGTTTCTTTACGTTTGGGGTACCTGCAACCACAATGCTTTATATTTTAAAATAATAATATTAATTTTGAAATAAACCTTTCCTTTCATGATTTTTTTTTTTTTTAAATGGTCAACTCACTTAATTAAAGCAGGTAATATTGAATCACAAAGTAGCCATTCTCTTTTCAGAAATGAGGGTGAGATTATAGTAATATTTTTTTCTGCTTGTACTCAATAAACAACAGGCAGGAATGTGCTCTTTCCTTGTATACATTAATTAGAGAATGTTAGAAAAGTTATTTTCCTGAGATTAAAAGTTGTTAGGGTGTATTACGATAGGGTTAAATGTAGTTTTTGTGTCTTGTCTTGACGCAAACGATCAAACAGAACATGAGGGTTGACAAGTTGCCTCGGCTGTTTTCATATTCTGAGCTGAGTCATGACGACTGTGTTGCCCGCTGGTGGTTATATCATGCTGTCGGTCTGAGCAGCTGTCACACATGGTCGCTGGTGGTTGAAGCTTTAACATGTGGCATCATGCACAGGCATATAAATCCAGGCTTTAATCACAGCCTGTAGGAAGCTCGCTCGTCTTTCCACATTCCGGCTCTCAAGGACCGGCGCTCAGACCTTGTAAATTCCAGGCCCCACAGGAAGAAGGTCAAAGCAGCTTTCTGAGAACTTGGCAGCAGAGAGTTAATCCAGTCTTGCACGACCCCTGTTATGCACTTTTTGACTTCTGCGAGCAAACGAAAAAAATAATGTGCACACCATGTTTGGGGTTTTGTGTTTTATATAGCACTTTTTAACATTTCTTTTCTTTTTTTTTCTTCATGTCAAGGGTCTCATTTCACCCCAGGAATGAATGAAAGAAATGATAAATATTATACTGTTTGACGAAAATGAAGCTTTTTAAAAGTCTGTTAAGATTTTCTGCTTTGTGACATTAGCTAGTGTTAGAGGCATGTTTTGCTCTTTGTTCATTGTGTAATAAATAAAAAGAAACAAATGGATAGAATACAAAAAGAATCGAGAAGCTAGTGTTAGTTTTTTTTTTTTTTAAAGCAAACAAGCAGTTAGTAAATGAAGAGAGTGCAAGTCGGGGCATTTGTTTTTTTGAGTAATAGAATTAGAATAGAGAGTGCTAGGGTCAAATAAAGATGGAAGAGATGTGTTTTTAGCCGATTCTTAAAGATGGACTCAGCTGCTTGGATTGAATGTAATGTAAAGCTATTTTCCCCTCAGCTCTCACGGTAAAAAAAATATTTCATACATTCTCATTATTGTAATGCAAAAAAATAAAGGAATATGATGGCTTTATATTTGCTGACTCAAATCAAATCATTCTATTACACTGATGATAATCTGATGAGAATCATTATTAAGAATTAGGTCTACAAAAAATGGCCAAATGAAAAAAAAAAAAAGCAAAAGCATATAGAAATGCAAAAAAGTGATGGTCCTAAAAATGATAGATTAAAGGATGTTTCTGTATTACCAAATATAAGTCATTTCTTTCTTTTTTTGGATATTTGGGTAAAGTGTGAATGTTCAAAAGTTTGGAGTTTTTTTTAAAAGAAATTAATACTTTTATACAGCAAGGATGTGTTAAATTGTTACAATACGACACACACACACAAATAAATAAATGCTGTTCTTTTGAACTTTCTATTCATATAAGAATTCATTATCATGGTATCTACAAACATTAAGCAGCATAACTCTTTTCAACATTGATAATAACAGGAAATGTTTCTTGGGCAGCAAATTGGCCTATTATAATAATTTCTGAAGGATCATATGAAGCTAATGATGCTGAAAATTCAGCTTTTCTGTCACAGGAATGAATTACATTATAAGATATACTCAAATAAAAACATTTATTTTAAATAGTAATAATATTTTACAGTATTACTGTATTTTTAATCAAATAAATGCAGTGTTGGTGAGCAAAACTTACAGACCCCAAACTTACGGTGCTGCGTGTTTGATCTATGCTTCCATTAATGGCTTTGACGGTTAGTTTGCACCTCTGTTCTTGTGCTAGCAGTTTAGTTGTATGCTTGCCACACTGATTGACATTCTAGTCAACCCATGGTGACTCATCTATGATTGAGCAATTAATTATACAACACCCCTTCCCCTTGAAACGCATACAGCATCATTTATCCTATCTGTGTCTCTCTGTCCACAGATCCAGTCTGTGTGATTTGGCAAAGTAGTATTCTGAGTAACGACGGCGCTTAGTGAATGTGACTAAATGGCAATGTTTAGGCCCACGCTTTATATAGTCAGAAATAACAATTTAAATCAGTTTGAGACCCTCGCTAATCAAGTCTACTCCTTAGGGTACACAATTAACAGTGCTGGATGACTCATGGAGACTGGCAGATTGCACCGTTTGCCGCATCTGTGGCTGAAGAGGAAAGAGAGGGAGAATTTGGCTCCAGCCGCTCTTACATGATGCTTAGCGAGGAAAAGCGATAACAGGAGACGGGGCGTAACTGTAGGTGGTAAATGCGGCTGGACAGATGACAAGTATGACTGCCGATCCATAGAAAGGTTGTCCCCTAACTGGAAAATTGGATGTTTGTCACAAGCAGTGTTATTTAGAGGATTGTCTTAATGTCCCTGAGGCCTCGTGTTGTCTGCTGTGTCTCTGCATACTTAACTACTTAAAGGATTAGTTCACACAAAAATGAATATTTTGTCATTTTGTATACACCCTTGTGTTTTTCCAAACCTCTGTGATTTTGTTTTTCTGTGGAGTGCTAAATGAGATATTTATAACAATGTGCATCTCCTCTTTTTCCATACTGTGAATGGTGACTGACTGACAAGCAACAATTCAGTGAATAATGACTTCAGTTCAGTCTGTTCCTCACGTAATGTGTTCATGTGCCTTCAGAAGGCTGGGATATAGTGCTAGATTGATTTGGACTGCTATTATGTTGCTTTTGTAGTGCCTTTTTGGAGCTTGACAGCCCCTTGTCCCCATTCACTTTTATTATATGAAAGAAACATCCCGCGATTATGGCTTTTATCAAATGATTTAATTGAAGATAAGGCTCAGTAAATGATGACAAAATATTTATTTTTGGTGAACTATTCCAATTTAAATACTCTTTCTTTTTTTAAAACACTTCTTTTTACACTTTAAACATACTGCACTAACCCTTATTTTAATATTCTATTTAGTAAGAACAACCAATAATAATAATAATAATTATTATTATAATTATTGTTGATTTATGATTACAAATATTTTGGCCAAATTTTATTTTATTTATTTATTTTAATCGCAATAACTTTTTTTTTTTTAATCCGTAAAATCAAAATTAGTTTTTTGTCCCCAAATCATGCATATAAGACTTGTTTTATGGTGGTGTTTGGTTTGTGTTGATAATTCCATCATCACTTTTGTTATATGGAAAAGTGCAGACTGTAGAGCAATAAGAATATGCTTCAAATCTTAATGTTTTATGCTTAACAGAAAAAAGAAATTTGTTTGGGATGACATGAGGATGAGTAAATAATGACACACTTTTGATTTTTGGATATTAGAATGAGTGGTTTGAATGCTGTCGTGGAATCATTTAGTGTCTGTGTCGCTTTTGGTTTGCTTAAATGGTTTTCCATTGTGCTCTGGCAGAACTTGGCGAGGCTTGGGTTCATTTGGCAATCCGTGTTCGTCCAAAACCCAAGATTGCACTAATGAAAAGCTTGTCTGTTTATGTGATGAGTTTAATGAAAACTGAGTGTTTGTGGGCAGCGCATCAGTCAAGGTGATATGAACCTCATTGTCACCTAACTGTGACCCTTTTGGCCTTTGTCAGCTCATGAAACAGTTATAACGCTCCGCTAGGCTGGCAGACCGAGCGGAGGACGCAGACAACAACCGAGGGAAAGTGAATGACCGCGGTGAGAGAGTGAGTGATGATTGTTTTCCCCCTCATAAAGTCCAGGCAGGCACACAGTCACAAGGCTCATTTCCTGCTCTCTGTTTATCTGAAAACACAACAGGCCTGTATGGAACTGGAGATGTTGAATTCTTGCTGCTCAACTGATGCTCATCGGACTGTTTAAAGGCATAGTTCACCTTAAAACAAAAACAGTCATCATTTATTCACTCTCAAGTTGTCCCAAACCTGTGAGTTTCTACCTTTGTTCTTTTTCTGCAAAAGGTGAAGTTCTTCTAACAATTCATTGTGACCATCGCTGTTAAGCTCCAAGATAGAATAGTTAAACACTGTTAGAGGGGTAGTTCACCCAAAACATTATAAATGATCATTTACTCTGTCATTCCAAATCCAAAACAGTATACTTTTATTTCTTTTAATTTTCAGTTAAAGGCATTTCATTATTGAATAACGATGAACGTGTTGTCTAACCCCAATAGAGTTGAGAATGTCTATGAATGCTGATCCTAATGCATCTTTTTATTATCGACATAGATATTAAAATCGCCAACAATTAAGACTTTATCTGCAGCCAGTACTAACTCGGATAGAAAATCAGCAAATTCTTTAATAAAGTCTGTGTGGTGCCCTGGTGGCCTGTATACAGTAGCCAGTACAAACATCACTAACACGTGTTTCTCTAGATAATGCTATACGCAGCACCATAACTTCAAACGAGTTATACTTAAAGTCTACCCTCTGAGAAATACTGAGAATATTGCTATAAATTGTATTCAATACTAATAACCCTAATGACAGCTAGTTGCGTTTAACGTTTTCCTCATGTGTTCCACACAAAAAATAGCTTACGGATTTGGAACGACATGACGGTGAGTAAATAATGACAGAATTTTCATTTTGGGCTGATCTAATTCCTTTAATGAACACCTACTGCACCAAATCACTGGTTTAAACATATGCAATCTGTTGCTCACCAACCCATTTTTTTTTAACACGTCTTGCACTAGTTTACTTTGCCAAACCAAGACGTCAGCGACTGAGCGAGTTCCTTAATGAAACATTTGGGCATAGTGGCATAAGAGTGAATTTAATGGCACACAACACCATTTACCACGTCAGCCCTGGCTAGAAACCCAACTGAAAATCATTGCCTGTTAGCGAGTAGATGAGTTCCTTTCCAACACGGTTCCCTCAAAAGTTGAGCAACATTGTAGTTTTTAATGGAATGTGACACAAAGAGCTTTAGCTGGGGTTTAGCTGAGGCAAAGACATTGGGAAAAAGAGATGTTTATGGTCAGTCGTGGAACCGCCTTCCCAAAGGCTTTGCTTTCTATGTTGGTTCTCAGCTTTGACTCATTCAGAGTAAATGGTCAAAGCACAGTTGCTTTTAAACATTCATTAGCTCCTTCAGTGCTGCGTAATGGCTAACTGCTATTATATTTGGCCTGCTCGTGTAGCGTACATGAGCGAGCAGCGGCAACTATTATACAAACACAGGCTGTGTTCTGTCATATTGGATAGCGTGGGTTTTCTCTTCGGGCCTGTCAGCTTGGATCAGATCTGCTCCTCAGTGATGGTCACCCTAGACGGCTGGTTGGCCGTGTCTCACTTTTTTTGTCCCAGACAGGATGATGTAAGACCAAAATGTTGCTGAGGGTATATATGTGTCTTCTCTTTCCCCCAGGTTAAATCTGCACCCCCAGACATGAGCAGTCGGGGTCAGTGGACGCTTGACCGACTTTGGCTGATTTTGGTCCTGGAGCTATCTGTTAGCATTGCGCCCCGCTTTCTTGACACAGTTTTACTTCAAACTAGGCCAGCATTCCAATTATTAAATGTCTTTGTTTAACACGTCTCGTTACAGTTGTTACGTATTGAAGGGATCCCGTGATCATGGAAAACCTGGAATAAGGGATTTTAAATGCCATGTCTTATGTCTAGAGAGCTGGAGCACCTTAATAGTGATATATCAGTTTATTATTAGCAGATATGAAGTTCATAAAATTTCTGAATTTAAATAAACATGTCCACTTTGTATATTTACTCAATTTCTGCTTTTATTGGGTCAGGACAGTAGAGAGGTGACAGGAAAGCATTGCGCAGAGAGAGAGGGGGGCAGGTTCAGACCCCACCTCGAGATGGGAATCGAACTCGGGTCTCCTTGAGCGCAGTTATGCTGTATGTTGGCGCACTAACCATGAGGCTGTTGGCACAGACACATTTATTTATATATATTTTTTTAATTTACATGATCTAAATCTATATTTTTTTATTTATATATATTTTATTTATTTATTTGACAAGGAAATGTGTGTGTGTATATATATATATATATATATATATATATATATATATATATATATATATATATATATATATATATATAAATAATACTGTAGAAAGAATGAAATTATAATATTTGTATTTATTTTTATATACAGTATATTATCTATTTTTATTATATATATATTATGGCAATTACAGTAATTTTCATATAATTTAAAAAATAATATTTTAGTTGTGGCTGTTTTGACCATATTTCTTCAGACCATGGTGATTTGATATTTTAATTGTTACATTTCATAATTATGTTTATTTAATAGAAATTGTGCACTTTTTCTTCTTTTCCTGGCAATTGCCATAATTTTTATAACAGTTTATAATATAATATTGTAGAAAGATATGATGATATTCATGATATTTATATTTTTTATGCATTTTCATATCTATTTTTTAATATTTTATTTATATGACGACAGACAATGTGCAATTTTTTTTTTTTTTTGCAATCTGCATTTTTTTTGTAGTCTTTTTTTTTTATATTATAGTTGAGGCTGTAATATTTTTATTACTTAAACTTTTATTAAACTTCAGACTTGATCTAAATATCAAAGCCAGCATTTTAGTATCAACCCAACCTAACAGCACTTTCAACATACATCAGAAACCCTTTTTAGATAGATATGTTTCATTTGAATCATTTGTGTGTGCATTATCTTGTCATTTATCAGACGTTTTTTCATCCATGTATGTCTGCGTTTGAAGACGCCTCTGACACCTGAGAAGTAGGACTCATATTGTTTTAGTACGTGAGCAACATGACTGAAATAACAAACATAGTGTGATGGCCACAGAGCGTAGAAACCAGCCGTTTGGAAAGATGAACGCTTACATGCATGCTATGGAGGGGAATCTAAAGCAATAATCATCTTCAAATCAGCCTACAAGGCATATCATGGATGGCAGTGCCTAAATTTAACGCACAAGTTAATACAGTTTTCCCAGACGATGTCTGACCTCTTGCGATGAAGTGCAGTTAACGTGTTTTGACACGCTTGTACATGATGTAAATTCAAGAGAAGCCCCTTTACTAAAATAGGTCTGAGCTGAGAATAGCAGAGCTGCTCGGGGTGGAAAACGTCTCTTTCCTTGCGGTTCTTCAAATGCTACTTTGACTTTACATCAGGGGTTTCCCTGAAGTCAACCCTGCGTCACTGCGGTTCACACGGTCGCGCTGGTCTTGCTGCCGGGGCCATTTGTGGTTTGGGACGAATGTGGTCGGTCAGCGATCTCTGAGGCGTGAGGGAATAAGTGACTGAGCTGTAGTGTTCAGTTCGGGTCAGGGAGGAAGCTCACTCCATTAAACGCTCTCAGGAAAACATTACGCCTCATGTAGACGGACACCACTGCAAATGATGTTGGAGAAGTGGCTTTCTTTGGCAGCTTTTAAAGGCGAAGTGTGTAATTTGTGTGTAATTTCTGCTTTGCACTGTTCAAACAAACAGAATGGTTTTATTGAATCATTCACTGAATTAAATAACTCGCACTGAATCACAAAAATGTTTCTTGACTATAAATAAAATTAAGTATCTCAATGATACTTTCGTTTATAGGAAAAAAAAGTAGTCTGATTTGTAAACAAATGACTCGAATGAATAATGAATAACAATGCAATTTGAAATTGTGACTCACTGAATTTTGGTCAAAAGATTCACAAATAGGACCAGAATTTTGTCTTTCAAATATTAACATTTAACTTTTTTTAATATTCAATATCAATTATAATATCAATAGTAATTATCAGTACATTTTGACATTACTGTTATAAATGACACTTAAATAAATAATTTTTTTTTTTAAAGTTTATGGTGTTTTTTTTCTGGAATGAATCAATTTGTTTTAAATTGAGTTAAATCAAGTTATTGTTTTGAATCATGAAATAACTTACTGAATTTGTTGAATCGATTCTTCGCTTATTTTTTATTGAACTATCTTAGTAAATGTCACTCTTACAAATGATACTTCATTTAAAAAATTTAAGTTGTTTAGTTTTTCATCCCCTCTGAGAACTGAGAATCTAAAAATCATTAGGGAACCTGAATCTGAATCAGAACCAGAATCATATACTCATTCCTTCTTCAAATATGCATTGATAAAATAGGCATTCCTTCACTTTACCTACAACTTTTTTGCACAAATGTAATTGCGGCCCAAGTCTCCGCCCATGCATTCTCACATTTACTCGCAATCTTTATCCACTGTGTCCGTGCACGTCCACTTTCTCCCTTTGTTTATTACGCTCATGGGGTGGGAACGGTGCCATGTGAGACATGTGATGACAGCAAGTGCAAAAGACTGCCGGAGGAGCTGGAACTAAACTCCCTCCAGTACATGTAATCCATGCCACCTGGCCCCAGTGAGAAGCCATACTTTCTTTGAGAGGAAAGCTGGAAAATCAGACGTCCCGTAAAGATTGTGTGTGGTTCTGCAGAGACGTGCTTCTCTGAAACAAACAGATTAATGGAGTGTTATGCTTCGCTTCATTCTGGGGCCTGTGATGCAACACCTTTTCCTGGTGTGCGTGGAAAAATTCACGTCAGCTTTGGGAGTTGCTAAGATTAAATCACATTTTCTTGGCACGTTTAATTGGGATCGAGTACTTGCAGTCTCGTTTTTATTTGTGATTTTTGAGGGCATAGATGTGTGGTTTGGAGTCGTCTTGTGTAAATGTAAACCAGGCATGCCCTTGAGTGTTTTGTGTGATGGTTTCGCTCATCGCAGCTGGTGTTTTCAATGGGTTTGACTGAATTTAGAACAGCACTAAAGTAAAATATGTGCTCTTCCCAATTATTCATATGCTGTATGATACATTTTCAGAATTTATTGTGGTCTGATTTGCTGACATATGAATCTTGTGCATCCACTTATTGATTACTTGTGGCTAAAGTCAAAATGAAATTAAAATTGACCGTTTTTTTTTAATGCATGTTCCTGGTCTTACTTCACCAGTGCATGTTTTTCTTTATAATCTTTAATAAAAATGTAATTTTGATTTAAACCCTAAACTAACTCTAACGTTCCTTTTTGTCTGACTTCATAATTCCTTACTTTTCCAACCTCTCATTCAAACCGCCTGACTCTCCATTTAATGCCAGTTTATAACTAAACCAATCCAGGATTTTTTTGTATACACTAATGTTCACTACTATACAGTTTTTGTTTAAATAAATTGATAATTTTATGTTGTAAGGATGCATTAAATTAATCAAATCTTACAGTAAAGACACTAATAACTATACAAAAGATTTGTTTCAAATAGACATTGTTCTTTTGAACTTTCTATTTTCTATTAACCTTTTCTCTATTCATCAAATAATCCTAAAAAATATATTGCCGTTTCCACAAAAAAAAAAAGCATTTGTTTAGCATTGATAAGAAAAAATTATCCTTTTTTAGCATATCAGAATGATTTCTGAAAGATCACGTGACATTGAAAACTGGAGTAATGATGCTGAAAATTCAGCTTCACATAACAGGAATAAATTACATTGCTGCTTTTATTGTATTTTTGATCAAATAAATGCAGCCATGGTGAGCTAAAAGATGTCAATCAAAAATATTAACAATGTTACAACCCCAAAGGTTTGAAGTAAAATGGATGACAAATTATGCTTTACGTTGACTTTAAGATACCTTGTGATTAGTGGTCGGCCGATATATCGCCAGGGCTGATATATCGGCCGATATTTGGCATTTTTTTCAAATATGGATTAGTTTTTCTCTTTGGCTGATGTGTTCCAGTTGGGACTTTTATTTTTATGGCGCTGAAAACGGCACACAGTGCTCACATTCTCCCTCTTGTTTGCTGTCGTCATTTAACAGTTCTGTCTAATATAGATAAGACTGTATAGTAATCAGAATCAGAATAATAAACAGAATTTAATCAGTTTAAACTGTTAAACAAACAAATTAAAATGTATGCAAAAAAGTATTATTATGATTTCTTTTGTTATTAGTAATAGAAAGGCAAACATTATAATGCTTTCTCGTTTAGTAAGTGATAATGTACAGGCAGCCGGTAGTTATCGCAAAATAAGCCCCGACAGTGTGATCAGGACCCGACGCGAAGCGGAGGGTCTTGTATCACACTGAAGGGGCTTATTTCGCGATAACTACAGGCTGCCTGTACATTATCCCGCTTATTACACGGCTACTTGCCACATAAGGAAAAAAAACTGGACATGAATATGAATTTGAAACATTTTATTGGCATATTTGTTTTAAATTAACATTTTTATCCTTCCGCGAAACGATATAGTACCACGTGACTAACATTCTGTTTGTCACAAGATGGCGCCAAACGGTAATCTTTGTTGGCGCGGAGGGATTTTAAACATACAAGTAGTACCGGCTATGCGTTATTACTTTGGAGCGGTTATTATTTGAAAAGAACGAACCTGCAAATGTCTCAACTGACCAATCAGAATCAAGCATTCCAGAGAGCCGTGTAATAATATAATTTAAACAAATCTTTGAATGACTAATGAACATTTAATTTCATGAACTTTGCAAACTTAGTCGAATCCAGCTTTGAGATCTTGTGTGCATTTGTATCCTGCATCTCTGTGTGACTGTCGTCACATCTATTGTTTGGGGTGTTCGGTAAGTTCCGTCATGAAATATACGTCATTCAACCTGACCAATCAGGTTGTGAACGTATGACTATGCCTTTAGTTTCGCTGCCAGAAATGCCAGTGTGAACGCTAAGTGGACCAGGACCAAATGTATCATTTTCTTTTTTAGTCCGGACCAAACAAACCAAGAGAGCCGAACTACAAGTGTGAACGCACCCTGAGTGTGGTGATTCTTTTATTTTTTTAGTTTTATGTGTGCCCGATTCACAATGAAAGACTGTTTAATGAATTGGTCCAAAAAAAAAACAAACTCATGAATCAGTCTAGAATTCATTCACCCAAAGGTTTTGCAGTTCTTGGATCTTGTTCATTAAAATAAGTCACTATTTTCATCCCGTGCATCTCAATATGAACCTGAGCGCTGTTACTGTTTGCCATGTTTAATTTGTTTTAGTGGATAGTTGGGCGCAGTTATAGTGAGATGGGATTTCTTCTTAAACATTTCCAAATGAATTGTTAAAGTCCTGAAATGGGAAATTCTCTCAGATTCCCATCCCTGTTAGCTTTACCCAGCCCTACTTGTCAGAAACATGGTTTTGGAGTAAACCCACCCTCATAGACTGAGTGATTTTCCTTTACTCTATAGCCTTCATTCCTCTTGGAACAGCTGATGTTTATGGTTACATAACATGGCTAAGCTGTGATGTCCTGCTGTGTGCTAGACTGCTCCAGATACTGTTGTTATGCTGACAGGTTACTTTGTTCCAGGTGGACATAAGGAGAAATGTACACACACTTATTGTGGGGCGAACTGCGTTATGTCTGCTTGACATGTGATGGTTATTGTCAGTTCTGTCGAACTTTGTGACAGCAAATATGGCAGGCTGGGAGGGAATGTGTCACTGTGGCAGATTGGTAAAGGGTGGTTTACACCCGCCCCACTGCGTGTCAAAAATGTGTCTTGGCGTCCTTCTGCTCTGGCCTTTGTCACGTATGTATACTGACCAGGAAAAGCCCACTTGAGTGACGTGCACTTCAGATCTGGCTCTGATAAAAAACCTAGTGTGCTGCCTACGTAGGGAACATTGTAAGGCATTCCAGTTGACCAAATGCTAAGGCGTTGCATGTTTTACACAGAAGCCAATCAAAAAAATGCATTGCAACAAAAATTAATTCAAGCTGGTGAACATAGAGCGAGAATGTTGATTATAAAAACAGTTCATTCAGTACTGAAAATGAACAGCATGTCAAACCCTGTGAAAGCACTGTTTGGATGGCATACGGAGTTGCTTTGTATATCGAATGTTTTAAAAGCATTCACTTATGAGATTGTATTCTATTTTTGTTATACAAATAGTAAATAAAAATTGGACGAAGTGAGAGAAATGTTGAATATAAATATTTAAATTCTGTCAATATGATACAAAAACAAATCGAATTAAAATGGTATGTTTCAGTTATATTTCAGTGTTTATATACTATTATAGTATTTGTTAGTATTTTTATTTTCAATTAGGCTAAGTTTGAATAATTTTAGTAGTTCAGTGTAAACAGTTTTTTGTTAGTTACCAAAGAAACATTTCTAATATTTTTTTTTTTTTATCTATTCATAATTTATTTCAGCTACAATTGAATTAAAACTATTTTCATTAGTTTTGTTAACAGTAACAACAGTGTATGCTATGTATTTTTACACTCAGTGTATTGAGTGAATTGTTTAGCTACATGCTAACATCAAAGTTTATTGAAATCAAATGCTAGTTGAGTCTTCTAATGTGCTTTTTATGTAGCACCGTTTATATGTAGAGTGCTTCAAATTGCTCACTTGAGAGGCTGTACTTCAGTTTAAGATGCTGCCTATGCAGGCAGCAGACAGCATTAATTATAGCTGGTGTGTAATTTCGGTTTTGTTTTTTTTTTTGCTCTTTTGACAGTTCATTCTTATCGAGCGAAGAGGAACCGACACACACAGAGCTGGATTACGGCCAGAGGGGGCGCTATGAGCCTCTGAGATCGTCCTTTCTTTCCTGTCCCGTGTCTCTTTTGACTCGTCTTCCCATTCAGCAGTGGATGGTGACCAGCCAACAAGCCCCAGAGGAGCAGTGAGGTGTTTCTCACATCCTCATCTGCCAGGACACACTCCTCTTATTATCAAGCCAGTCACTTCAGAGAAAGTCGCCACCGTCGCCACAATGAGTTCCCACAGTCGCCCAGGTAAGAGCTCTCCGTGGCCCTTCAGTGCTTTTCATCTTGGGTTACCCCTCTCTGAACAAGATAAACACCGTTGAATCAGCTCCGGTTTCAATTACGTCTGTCTGTAAATAAACCTTTTGTGATCCAGATATGTGCCATTACAAACCCGTTTCTCTCGATAAAGGAGGATAGTGTTTCTCTGCTACAGGAATAGCACGTGATTGGGCTTTAAGGGTTGAGAATCAGCCTTGAGATGCCAGAAAAGGCTTTTGAGCAGCTTTTTGATTCACACTCAAATATCTGTCCCCTTGACTCTGCCAAGGCCGCCTTGTCCAACTGTCAGCTCGAGGAGGAGTTTGATTATTCTTGGAAAAAATAGTGAGCTGTGCCGTTTCTCCCTGCCTCCCTCTCTTCCTTTATCTTTCTTCTACTCTCTTTCTGCTTATATTTTCTCTTTTGTGTTCGCAGAGGAAAAGGTCGTAGAGTTTCATACGCTTTCTTTTCATCGACAGACAGATGATCACTCAGTAGTCGTACGGCTTAATTCTGTGAGCGGCCGTTGGGTTAGTAAAGCAATGAGCCATGTGTGGTCAGTTACAGGGATTTTGCCATGAGTAAGTGCTGTTCTTGGTCTAAAACTGCCTTGTGTGGTAAAATCACTGTCATGCAACTGGCTTATTGCTGTTATAAAATTATGGAGATGGCATTGTGATTAAACCACACTGAAGATTTACATTTGTGAATCATAATACACTAAATTATGGCCATATGATATGAATTGGTACCTCCTTCAGTGTAAGTCTGAGATTTAGTCAGATCAAGTCAGCAAATCAGAACGATATCTGAAGGATCATGTGACACTGAAGACTTGAGTAATGATTCTGGAAATTTCAAAATCATTGAAATATTTACTGGAACTATTGACAGGATTTAATCTAAATATGAATGTTTTATGTAATGATGTTGACAGCCGTATTTTGCTCTGCATGAGTAGATCACAGAAACAACACTCATTAGCCAGTCATCTGTCTCCCGATCTTCTCAGAGGGAGCAAGATTTCGTCTTTGGTGGTCTGTTTTGCTAATCCAGGCTTGATGTAATGGTTTTGTTCTCTCTGAGCTGGATTGGAGATTTGGAGGCCTGATGTCACCTCTCACACATCCCGTCCACTAATCCGCTTTGGGTCCGAAAGAGCAATTTCAGCCTGGGATCGCCAGTTTAATCTGGTGTTTCTCATCAGAAAAGGTCTGATCTCTCTCTATCTCACTCTCTGTATTTTCTTCCACATCACATTCCTTCAGCATCTGTTGACATTACCCAGTGTGCCTCAGTGAACTTTCTTCTCAAGACCCCACCTTCACATCTGCACAGAGAAACATTTGGACAATACTTGGTGATATTAAAAGCAAAATGGGTCTGTAAAGCACAGTATTAGTGGCACTGAAATCCATAACACATATCTGAAATCATTCCCACTCTTAGCAGCGGAATAGAAATGTGGAATTTATTTTGAAATCTTTTTTAACTTTGTTGGCTTTTGCATCAAATGCGGTTTATTTGAAGCTGATTGTAGTCATTTGTTTTTGTGTGTTTGTAAACACAGACTCCAGTTATTTTTCTAATGGGTTGTTGGGGTTTTCAGGCTCTTTACACCATGCTGGGTGGTGCCGCAGAGCCTTGGCCGGCAGCCATTTTCAAAGTCTCGTTCATTTGTTTTATCATTTTGCCTAAATAAAAAACAACTATTTTTAGTCATATGCTTCTATAATGATCCTTTTGTCGATTTATTACTGTCAATCTGACAATGAATGTGGTACAACACATTTATATTTCAGCTTTCAAACGTTACCCAAATACTTTCCCAAATTTGTCTAAATGTGTAAATGCTGGAAATACTGGACCCTTTGGATGTCAATTTTGCTTGACAGATACGGATACATAATATTTGATTGTTGAAGAATATGTGAAAATAATTATCACTATTTTTTAATTAATTTGAAAAAATTAAATCATTTGAAATACTTTAAAAACAATTATACATGTAAATATAAAACTGTATGTTTAAATTAGTTAAAAATTCTATAAATCTCAAAAAAAAAAAATTTTTAACAATAAAATTGTATAAAATATTATACCGTGTGTATATATATTATAAAATAATTGTATGTGGTGAGGCCACTGAAAATACTTGAGCCTCTTTTCTTAAATCTCTGTGGAAATCAAACTAAGCCTTGTTTTTGGCATATGATGTATGATAATATTGGGGGAAAAAATTACACACACTTTTGTGTTTTTGCATATGCTTCCAACCTTTTTTGTAAGAGTCATATTGGTAATCGCCTTTTAAAATGAATCTTCTCTAGTTCATTCAGATCTCATCACACATTTGGTGCAGCAGTGCTTTTCTCCACTCAACCTTTTCTCCCAGCTATCCCATTCCACACCATTTGTGAACACTTGCGCTCTGTCCAGGAGCTTGTGCCATCGAAAGCAGCTTGTCAGCTTGCCGTCCTCGTCCCAGGAGCCACATGAAAAGCATTGCTGATTTGCCAGTTACGATGAATAGCGCTCTGGGCTCATCCCTGGTCTCGTATTTATTTCAGTACCTCAGAAGCTTTTGCCTGAGGCTCGACGATCTCATCGGCCCATTTGAAGGTGGACAGCTTGATGTGCTTTCATTTCTCTCCAGACCTTCTGGATTGGCAAACATGTTTTTGATCCGGCCGTATCAAAGTTCAGATTTCCTTCGGGAATATCAACCTGTTCCATTCTGTTGCGTTTCTCGGTGTTGGAGCCCATTGTTTGACATTTTTGTTTTCTGTGTACCCAGTTGCATGGGCTGCCCAGTTTAGCCAGCAGGCTGACGTCAGAGCTGCTAGTCTGCAGGCTTTACTGCTCCAAACAACTGGCACTAATGGTGTGTTGGCCCTAGGGCAGGCGGATGGGGAACGCAACTTGATCCAGATGCAAACGCCAGTGCACTGAGCTCCCCTACAGCAGACTCGTAATCGCTGTTTTTAGCCTGCTCCTTATTCAGTATGCATTATACACTCTTAAAAATAAAGGTTGGCACCAATGGTTCCATAAACAACCTTTAACGTCCATGGAACCTTTGCATTGTATTTATAGTGGAAAAGGTTCTTTAGATTATTAAAGTGGTTCTTTTAAGAACTGTTCACTGAAGGGTTCATTGGGGAACCCAAAATGATTATCACTTTGAAAACCCTGAGAACAAACTATGAGGATAGATGTTGAGAAGTCATAACTCTCAGCCCTCTCTTGTAAAAGAACCCAGTGCTGTACAATGAAAGATTGGCACATTTTTCATCGAATTGGACCTTAATTGGAGGTTAAAGACTGAACTGAGAAAAAAATTCCTTCCAATTTCATTCCAAAATGTTTTTCTCTTTAAGCTTTGGTATGGAGTTTCCTCCTGAGACCTTTTCTAGATTGTTATGTTTGTGTAAAATGTGTAAAGTGTAAAATGTCAGTTAGACTGAATCATCTTTTTAAGTGAACTGAATCGCTCACTTTGCCTGACAGGATTCATAAGCTTATCACTCTATGGTCATTTTTAATGTTAAGAAAATCTCAATTTTCATCTGATACCAGAATTCATTTAGATACGCCAAACATTTGAACTGTAGTGCATGCTGACCAAGACTGCATTTTTTTTAAATCAAAAAGTCAAAACAGTAATATTGTGAAAATTTTCACAATTAATTTGTTTTTCTATTTCAGTATATTTTAATATGTAATTTATTCCTGTGATGCAAAGCTGAATTTTCAGTATCATTACTCCAGTCTTCAGTGTCCCATGATCCTTCAGAAATCATTCTAATATTCTGGTTTGCTGTTCAAGAAATAGTTATTATTATCAGTGTTAAAAACAGTTGTGCTTCTATCTATCTATCTATCTATCTATCTATCTATCTATCTATCTATCTATCTATCTATCTATCTATCTATCTATCTATCTATCTATCTATTTATCTATTTATCTATTTATCTATTTATCTATCTATCTATCTATCTATCTATCATCTAATTTTTTTTTTTTTTTTTCAGGATTGTTTGAAGAAAAAGTGCAAAAGAAAAGCATGTTTTTAAATGGAAATCTTTTGTAACATTATAAATGTTTACCTTCACTTTTGATCAATTTAATATGTCCTTGATGAATAAAAATGTTAATTTAAAAGAAATCTATTGAGCGGTAGTGTGTAAACATTTGGAATCTGCTGTCAGATTGATTAAATTGATTCGGATTGACGGAAATCCGTGCTTGTAAACGTCCAATCACTCATTCGTTTTTTATCTTGTTTTCTTTGCTTGCAAGAGATTTGAAACGAGAAGGTGGAAAATATGTCCTGCTGTTTATGAGGGGAGGACAGATTTAGATGGTTGAAATGTGAATCATAATGTGTTTTTCGTAAAATGTGAGTACACGGTACAGTGATAGATTCATGTTTTCCTTGAAAGTTTTATGTGGCATCACTAATTCCTACCATTTTGGATTCCACTGGCCTGATGGGGTGCTTGTCATAGGCTTTATTTACTGGCCTACAAACATTTACCACATTATGTGCAATAATAAAACGGTGGGTAAACTTATTTTTGCTGTTGCTATGGTCTTTTTTCTTATTATTTTGAGCTGATATTTTGTTGGGTGGCTGCATTTGGTCTAATCCCGCGGTCATTTGTTTGAACTATTAAACCAATTTGTGCTGGAACAGCTATCCTGTTTCACAGAGTTTAATCACGATATTTGAGTGCTTTTTGTGTCTCATTATGTGTAATTATCTCCTTCTCGGCATTCAGAGGGCAGGTTTTTCAGGGAATTTTTCTTTCCACCATAAAACCCAAACTATGTCTCCATGACTTCCAGTCAGTGTGTCCATTCATTAAGTAACCTCGTGCTATTGGAGGTTTTTTCTTTTTTGCTTTGTTTTGTTTTTCAAGGCTGGTTAGGTTGTTGAGAATAAGAGAAAATTGCCATGTTGCCAAAAGGTCATGACCGCGTGTTGTAATTTGAATATTGTTAAAAGGAGCAGACATGTAGTTCTGGTTATAGGTTGTGTGTGTGTGTGTGTGTGTGTGTGTGTGTTTGTATTAGAGATAAACCAAGATAATTTTTTTTTCTTCTTTATTTAATTTTATTAGTCAGTTACTGTTGTTTAATAACCAAACTGAATACACAGAACTGATATTTAATTTTTTTGTACAATATTTTAAGTTTATTTATTTAGATGGACCTTAAATCAATAAATGAGGAAAAAAAAAATATATATATATATTTATATGTACAAAATATATTATACATATAAAAAATACGATTGTTTTTTTTTATTTTTTTATTTGTGTGTGTGTATGTGTGTATATATATATATATATATATATATATATATATATATATATATATATATATATATATATATATATATATATATATATATACACTTTTTTTTTTTTTTTTTTTTAATGGTGAGCAGTGCATCAGCAGATTTAAAAAAAATCGATTGCTAGCGTGCATTTAATTTGCAGTGGCCAACAGCCATTTTTAAAGAGCGGAATGGCTGATATAATGGCAATATACACAAAGGCATACACGCATGCTGATGAAATAAAAATATTTTTCTTTTACACAATACTTCCTCTAAACTGGCCAAATGTTGGCCCATATATCTGTTTGTCTCTAGAGTGCATCTCAAGTGTGGTTGCACAATTGCAATATAGATCAGAACAACTGCATTATGTAAGTTGTTTTAATTTTTCATGTTTGTTCAGTTGTAGTTTTGCGTCATACCTTGAGGTTTGCAGAGAGTTTTTCCCTCTTCAGATCTTTAAATAATAATCTTCCCTGTTTATGAATCGGATGTCGTGTGAAACTTGTTACATCACCACTTCTCATGAAGGGATCCCATGCTCTGGAAACTTCTGTTGATAGGAAAGTGAATGATATAGGAGTGGTCTTTCATCACCAAAACTATTTTTATCTCGTTTCTCAGGGCCTTTTTCCTCCGAAACGAGAACGTTTGCCACGTCACATACCCATGAAGGAACATGAAAGTTAATTTCTGTCATGAAGCTCAATTATTCTCCAGCAGGAGGAAGTGTTGTTTGGTGTTGAAGGATGACAGATCGTATATTCTGGATCTTGGGTGGTAGTTTTGTTCCGTTGTGTCGATCTCACAAATAGGTTTCCTAAGTCTCCTGGCTCAGGTTGAGGGGAGATCGCGCTCACAGGCCCGAACAAGCCCCGTGATTAATTGCTGGCAGGCTGAACTGTGGGGATCTTGCGTCAATAAATCGTCATGAAGGCAACTCTCCTGCTTCGAACATAAACACAGAGACAGGCCCGGCTCTGACTGAAGCCAGGCCAGCGCTAGTTAGGGCTCTACAGGCCCTTTGAGGGGCTAGTACAGTTTATTTAACACCCAAATTTTATTAGCGGAGATCTAGCTGCAGGTCTCTCTGGGCTCTTTAATCTGCCGAAAGCCAAGGCCTGGATTTGCAAGTCTTAAGAGTCGTCCTTGTCTCAAACAAATGAGGGTACATTTATTTAATTCAAACCCAGTGACTTCAGCTAGCCTTTTTGTCTGCTTTTCTTTCCAGAGCCAAGTTAAATACAGAGAAGGGTTTGATATTGGTGTGGTCTGTTTTAGACTTTACTTGCACAGATTTGTTCTGTGAACACTGTTTTTGGTTTTTAGTCAAATAGGTGTTTTAATAGTTGTAGTTGATTGTATGGATCTCATATTCAGATTCAAATGTTGATTGATTGATTGAGGTGTGAATGGGATATTAATACTGTTTTGATTTTAATGTGATTTGATGACTTTTTATTTAATTTCTGCATTACCAAAAGATTAAAAATTTTTTTTTTTTTTTTAATAATAGCTACTTTTTTTTCATTGGAAAATAATTTAATTGATCAGAAGTAAATATATTTGTAATGTTTTGGGCTTTTTATTCTTCAGATAATCTTGTAAAAATTTTTTGGTGTTTCATCAAAAATATTAACTGTTTTCAACTTTGGTAATAATAATAAATATTTCTTGAGCAGCAAATTAGCATGATTTCTGAAGGATCATGTGACACTGAAGACTGAAGTAATGATGCTGAAAATCAGCTTTGCATCACAGAAATAAATTACATTTTAAAATAAAGAAAATAGGAGTGTCATTTTTTAAATAGTAATAATATTTAACAATATTACTGTATTTATTTTTGGTCAGATAAATGCAGCTTTGGTGAAAATAAGAGACTTCTTTCAAAAACATAAAATTAAATCAAAGAATGTGTCTTTAAACGAATGTCTCAGTCTCTTTTGATTATGTGAGCATCGTGTTTTAATAGCATCATAAAATCTTTATAGCAGAAATTACGTTAAGTGCAATTCATGTCTTTGAATATGTTCAGTTTCAATTCAAAACTCTGAATACTTCATTTAAATAAACACTCAAAATTTGCATGTTAAATGTTTTAGTAACATTTTTAAAACTGTAAATATTGTCCTGTATTGTGTATATGCTATTGTTATACTGGTGCATATAAATGAAAATAATGAAATATAATTCTTGAGGTTATTTGGTGGACTCTTACTAGTACTTATGTCAAATAGTTTGGAGTTACTGGCATTCAGTGGATGTCTGATTGAAATTATTTGTTAGCTATTTTGCCTAGTTCTTACATAAGTGCACAAAATACAGTGGAACACATTTTCTATTGTAGGTTTCTAATATTTTTAGCCTTTCACATGTTGATTCGAGCTCACTACTTGTAGCTAACCCACCGAGAGCCCTACACTCCTACATTCCTTTCCTTTTAGAGAGGTAATGCTCGCTGGAGGTGAATCCTACAGTACATTCATGCAGAAGAATCTTGAAAGAAAGGGAATTAGACTCTTTTGCATGCACAGATGCACTGAAACCTAAAATATCCCTCGATCCTTTTTCAGCTCCAGTTCGGTAGCAGATGGTTTTGAATAATTCATGACAAGTTTGTGGGTAGCGTTCAGCATCACATTTATCCTGAGGACTGTTAGATTTCATAATTTTCTCGAAGAACTCCTCTTCCCAAAAACGACATGATGTTCTTAAGTGCAGCAATTTCACCAGAACTGTCTCACAAGATCTTTTTTTGTATTGTAGCATTTGCATGAAAAGTAAGCATATTTTACATCCAAAGTGTCATTACAGTAATGTGTTTTACGTTTGAGTTTTGAAATGACCATCTTTCTCAATTATACGGTTAACATTTAAAGTCTAATTTAAAAAAAAAAACATTTTTGCTTTAGGGCAATGAGAATTGGGCCATAAAAATGTAAATGTAAATGCAAAAAAAAAAACCTAATGCTCATAACAATAAGCCACGTTTTCTAATATTTCCAATATTACAAAAATATTTTTTCAATTTTAGTGGGAAATTTTAAATAGTTTTTGATAGTATTCATAAAATTCTCCCACAAAATGTAGTTTTTGAAAATGTATTTATTGCAGTAATTTATGGATATTATATAAAAGGATACAATGATGTCTTAAAGTTTGAGACAACTGAAATTTCATTTAATTTGACATTTTTTCAAGTAAATATCAGTATAACAACTGACCTGAAAAGCTGGAGTGAAAAACATGTCTAATTTGTTGTGTTGTGAAGTATTTCAGATGATCAGTGTGTAACTAATTTGCTTATTTGATCAGTAACATGACAATCTTAAATATTTCTTAAGTTCACATCATACATTTATAAAAATGAAGGTTCCAAAGGTCCACCCAGGGCTACAGAATAATAAAAAAAAAAAGAATCTTTCAGTGAACCGTTCCATTTTTCCTTTGTTTGAAGAACATTTTAATAATATAAAGAACCTTTTTCCACCATAAAAACCTTTTGTACGTGGAAAGTTTCCATGGATGTTAACGGATTTTAATGGAAGCATTGATGCCAGTACAGAGCCTTTATATTTAAGACTGTAACTTTTCTTTGTTGTGCTTTTCAGAATATTAAAACTGAAAAAAGAAGTCCTAAACAACATTTTTCCAGGTCCAGAGTCAGGACTTTAGAGGAAGTTAATTCCCCAAGAAGTGATATTGGAGGCCAGTGTGTTTGTTTAAAGTGTGCAGTGGCATAAAACCGTAATCAGGAGGTGATTTTCTGGGGGTTTTGTGGGTAAATCAGTGTGAATATTAGTCTGTGGTCTGTGAAGTGTAGAATTATTGCTGTAAGGTCACCAAAATGTCATTGTTATTACCGAACAAGTGCTCTGGAAAATTGGCCGCTGTGGAAAGATAGATGTGCTGGCGGAAGCCCGAGAGGGGAGGACTACTTTAAACAAAACCTCCTCAGAACAATGGAAATGATGATGAGAGAGTAATGAGATTTATATGCTGTGTCACTGTCTCATTTCTACGTTTTCCATAATATCCAATTGGGCTAATCCAATTCGGGGTGAAATATACCCACGTTCCGCCTTTGTATTGAATTTAAGAAATGCTCCAGGCTCCGCTTTGCCAAAAGGGAAGTTTCTCATTCATTTATGAGTTTTTCAAAATGCGATATGACATTATGAATAGGCACTCAAAGCTAATCTCGTGTTTATGGATGTCTTCATCCATAGATGGCATGCTTGTCATTTCTTCATATTAAGGCTTTATCACATTCCACTCATTGTTTCAGATGGCAGCACTCATAATTACGTAGACGGATTCGTAAAACACAGAGTCTGGCCCACATGTGAATTTGGTGGGAAAGACCAGCTAATTGCAAAGTTAAGGGCGTTTTGACGTAGACTGTGCATGCCACCGTTTAAAATGTGTTTTATAGCCGCATCTAGCACACATGAAGGCGCATGTATGCTAGTTTGTCTCCCAGAAGAGTTCGATTAAAGCTTCAGAGACCAGAGCGAGCGGGCCAATCTTGATGAGGCACGCCGCACCATTACGAGGCAGACGGCTGGCCAAACCGACCGGCCCACTGCTGTAAGTCCGTGTAGTTAACCAGCACTTGTGGGAAAGGCACCAGCTTCAAAGTCCCGGAGCCAGATGTGACGAGATGTTTTCTTTAAATAATCCTCAACATCTCTTGTTTTTTTTTACAAGCAGGGTTGTTTCACAGGCCACCACAGTTTGTTTCCATTTCCTCTGTGAATTGTGAGCTTGTGGTGGTGTGTTTTGTGTTCAGGAAGGTCATGATTCAGTTGTGAGTGAGCATGTTTAAAATGGTTTGTTTTAAAGGGGTTATATCTCAACTATTATTTTTAAAAAAATGTGCTTTATGTGCTTTAAGGACAAATTGAAATTTAAGAACTTAAAGCTTCTTTCCTAGTAAAACCAAGCTACAAAGATGGCTTAAGTGATTTTTATTTTTATTTTTCATTGAGAAAATGAACAAGAAATGGTATTGAGGTAGCAAACAGGATGTAGAATTGCAATTCAAATTTGAATGTAAAGAGTAGAATTTAACTTAAAATTTTAAGAAAGTAGAAAGGTTTGTCATGCCAAACTTTGAAAATGGATGGATAAATGAATTGAGGGATGGATGTGAGGATGGATGAATGGATAGATGGATGGATGTAAGGATGGATGGATAAATGAATTGAGGGATGGATGTGAGGATGGATGGATGGATGGATGGATGGATGGATGGATGGATAAATGAATTGAGGGATGGATGTGAGGATGGATAAATGGATAGAAGGATGGATGGATAAATGGATAGGTGGATGTAAGGAAGGATGGATAAATGGATGGATGGATGTAAAGATGGATAGATGGATGGATGTAACAATGGTTGGATATAAGGATGATGGATGAATGGGTGGATGTAAGGAAGGATGTATAAATGGATGGATAAATTGATAGATGTAAGGATGGATGGATGGACAGACAGGTGTATGGATGGACAGATGTATGAATAAATGGATGTATCTTCTGCTGAATTACTTTGAATTCCATTTAAATTCCTTTTACTGTCATTCAGCTACCTTACAGTGAGAAAAGATTGATACTATTACTTCTAAACACAAACACCAACGTTTTTTTTTTTTATATTATTTGATAATTTCAGTCTGATCTTCAGATTTAGTTTCTACACTTTTAAGCACAGATAGTCTTTTTTTTTTTTATACCCCGTTTAATTCTAAAGACGAGGCAGAAGGTGTAAAACAGTCACAAAAAACTAAATGAATACTGTTTTGGATGAAAAAAGAACTTTTCAATTTTAATTGGACCCCAGAAGGAAAAAAAAATTTTTTTCAATTTCCTTTTCAAGAAAATTCTAACTGAGATATATAAACACTGATCTGACACCGATTTCTCCTTTACTCTTTATCTGTCCTGAGGCTTGTATAGTTTCTCGTGCGTGATGCCAGGAGCACATAATATTCTTGTGTTTGTGTTTATGCTGTGATATTTGTGCAGATGACTCACCGAATAAAGACAATTAAGGGTTGAAGTAAGGTGAAATCCCTTGTACCTTCAGCAAACGTCAGGTCAGTTTGATTTGTACAGCGCTTTTCACAATGTTTTGTTTCAAAGCAGTTTTAGTGTCTTAATACCTCTAGGGAGCACACCAAATGAGACTAAGGCTGGGTTGTTTAAGGTCGAAAAGAAAAAGCCTTGGGAACCAGCCCTTTTCAGCAGCCGTGGGTTTAAAAGTAGTTTTCACATTTTCTCCATTGAGATTTTTAAAAACGTCTGTGTTGAACCAAGCTAACAAGTTCTGAGACGAATCACAACATTTGATCAGAAGCAGAAAAAGTGCTTGAAAATGGATAAAAATGCATAAAACTGTAATCATTTTATTGTAGAAACTATACACATACCATTAAGCATTGCAAATGATTTGAATCAGAATTTGCCATGTGATGCTATATAAAACTGTACTGTATGAGTAGGGTAAATAATGCAAGTGCAATATTTGCACAATATCCAATATAATTCTAAAGTGTTTTAGAGCGAAGGGAGACTCGATTACGTCATTGGCTATGCATCGTGGGAGTTGAGCGGTTACTGGTGTGCTCTTTTGGCCAAATAGGGAATGCAAACAACACTCACTGGTTCCTTGATGGAATTGAAACTTTCCAGGCGCTAATCCACACTAAAGAAAATCCTTCTAAACTTGGCCTGGCCGACGGCCTTGTAACTTTTCTACTTCATCTACTGTTATAACATTTGGTGAGAAACATTTACTTTACTGCCACTGGTGAGCTCATGTTGTGAACGCAGGAATATGTGTGGATGTTCAACAAACATAGCTTTTGATAGTATATCATTTGCACAGAATGCCAGAAAACGAGTGCTGGTTTGTTAAAGTTTGAGTAATGGGCTGTTTTTAAGAAGTCGGTGATGTATCGTAAGCGTTGCAGGTTTTAGCTTGAGTAATGATGGCGATAGACAAGCTCCTGAGTAAAGACCCCTGTGCTTCTGCGCACCCTTCAATATAAGCAGCACACTTCAAACTTCAGGAAAGGCCTAATAGAGCCGGTGACATTCCTCTGTCAGCGTTTCAGTCTGTTTTGAGCCCAGATTGCTGTTCCTAAACAACATAAGGGGTGCATTACTTTTCCCTAATGCGCTGACAATATGTAATATTTTCCTGTGTCCTGACATCATACAGGACAAATGCGATGGGTCGAGCAGCGAGATCCGAGCACGTACACGTGTCTGATTTTCCTGATGTTTTCCAGCGCCTCAGTCTTTTCCTATACAGAGTTATGATTGGTGTGACCTTTCCAAATGATTATTCCGACCGCACATCAGACAGATAAAAGCACTTGTGACCTTCATTGAGCCGTACAAATAGAAATCTGCCATTAGAGACCTTTTTAATTTCATAAATTATACTCTTGCTGGCTTTGTGCATCAGAAGAAGAGACTTTTTTGGTCTAGGTCTATGAAAATGTTGCATAATTATTTGCATAATGCTTGTTATACACCAGAGTGGTGTTAATTCACAGACATCTTTGACAACTTAGAAAGCATTTACATTGGTAGGCCGGATGATTATGATGCCTTCGAAGATGATTTGTGTTTGTCCAGTTTTAAGGCAGCATCATATGCATGCTTTGTGGAGATGGTAATGCATTGCGTTTTGCATCCAAGATGACATTTTGACATTTTTTACATAATATTTGTGCATGCTTTGGGTTTCTATGCTGTCAATGAGTATTTGATTATTTTAGTACTTCATTAGGCTATTTGAAATGTAAAAAGTTTTTATTGTATTTGTTGTAATTGTATTTTTTGAATTGTTTTTTTGCCATGAAAATAGCCTAAGATGCTGACAATGCATTAAATAAAAATATGCTACTACAACTTGATGTTTTTGAAATTTTTTAAACAAAATTTTGATGATTTTATCTTGATTTAGTTTAATATTTGATCATTTTAATACTCTATTGTTTGATTACTGATTACCAAAATCAATCATTAAAGTATTTAAATTTTTCATCCTCATTAATTCTTTTAATAGTTGATTATTTAATTATTTTAATATTTATTTGTTTGACTGTTTGATTATGACTATTTTAATACTTGAATGTTAATATTTTTTAAAAAGTATTATTTAATGTTAGTTTTTCATTATTTGATTATTTTACTTTATTAATTTAATACTTGATGATTTGAATATTTTAATGCTTGATATTTTATAGTTATTTTTAATATTTAAAATAATAATTATAATATTTTACATTATTTTTATGTTTAATTTTGATCATTTATTACTCAATTATTTGATTTCTGAAATAATAACATTTTAATATCAAGCAGTGAAATATTTAAATTTTTCATCATTTGATTCTTGAATATTTGTTCATTTGAATATTTGATTGTTTTATGATTTTACTACTTGAATGTTATTTTTACTTGCTTTAGTATTATATTATTTAATTTGTTTAATATTAGAGTATTTGGCTATTTTAATAATTGATTTTGATTATTTAAATATTTTAAAATTGTCTTTTTATTACCTAATTATTTTAGATCATTTTAATCTTCGATTTAAAAATTTGATTTTAATATTTTATTATTTCAATATTTTCTTTCTCCATTTCATTTTATTGATATTTGATTGTTTGGCTATTTGATTATGATTATTTAATTTATGATTGATTTTTAGTTTCTTATTACTTGATTATTTTAATAGTGCACTTTTAATATTTGAATTTCCTCTTGGTCATAGCTATTTCCTTTTCAGTTAGGATGCTGCCATTGTAGGGAGTAGCTCACTAAAATTTGGGACGGAGCCATTCATTTGACTAGATTTCACAGCATGTCACCGTGTCCGTGAGAGGTCTTCCGACACGGATGTCAAAACTGACCCATCCGTCCGTGCTTTAAGAGAGAAAGTGGTGTGTGTTCCTGCTGGATGGTGGGTGGGTGGGGGCTTATCTGTAGTCTGATAGGGTGCAGTCCTCCTTGTGTTCATTTTTGTTGTAGATAAGACCACAGGAGCTCAAAAATCACAACTCTTATCTGGTTGAAGCTCCTCAGCGCCAGGAGAGCTGCACCACCTCAAATCAATCAGCAGATTAAAATAGCACTGTATACAGCAGTACATATACCTGTGATTACTCAAGCTGCGTTCGGCTTCTCAAGAGCAATAACAGAAATGTCCCTTGGCTAGTGTTTATCATTCTAATAGACCTGCAATTAAAGACCTGGCTCTGCGGATTGTGGCTTGTCCCTCTCAGCAACCAGTGTTTTGTGTATTGGTTTCTCTTGGAAGGTTTCTGGCGTGGTCTCCGACTGTGTCTGTACCCTAAAAAATGTGGCTTTTTCAGGAGGTATATTGAGGAAGGAAGATGACAAAGCATGTTAGCATCCAAAATGTGCAGTTGAATAAAGGTGGTTCATAAATGTTCTTTAAAAAACACAAAACTTCACTATTTAACGTCTTGGCCATTTCGTACGACATGCAATTTGTATAAAAAAATGTATGAATGAAGCTGTACAAATTCATATTTGTTACCAATTTGCAAAATCGTGAACTATTTGTCATGAGACTATGTTGAATATTTAGAACTTGAGCATTTAGAATTTTTGCCTATTTAAAATTTAGTCTAGGACACTGATTTATAAAATCTGCTTACTTTTTCCGCATTTTCTGTAAAGATTTTTCAGGAAAAACCTATGAAAATGAGAGCTATTCAAATAATAGTAATCAATCGGCTGTTTCTAATGAAACCCGTAAACATGAAGCTGTACATAATCGTAAGAATTTGCCACAAATTGCAAAAATGTAAAATAGTAACACAGTTAAATATTTTTTTGAATGTTTTCTGAAAAAATATTTTATATTTTGAATATTTTAATTTATTCTAGGTCACTTGTCAAGAAATTTGCTAACTTTTTCAGCATTTTTTACACTGATTTTTTTGGCAAAACTATTCAAATCAGCTAATTTGAATAAAAACATGTGATTTTAAAAGTACACATGAAGCTATGAAACACATGACATAGGTATGAATTGTCATGAGACTGTGTGGACAATTTGATTAGTTCGAAAATTTAAATTCATCCTGCATCACTGATCATGGAATCTTCTGGCTTTTCAACGTTTTCCATACTGATTTTCTAGGAAGTCTGTGGAATTCTGGATTTAAATAATAATGGATTGAATATAAAAATGGAACAATGAATTAAAATTTGGTAAAAAAAGTATGAGAGTACTACATTATTATTGGCGTTTTTATACTATACTTACATTATTAAATTCAGCCGTATTTAGGTTAATGAATGAAGAAGCACCAGGCATCGTGTAGATTTTTTTTGTCATCTGTAGAGTTTGTACAGGTGCAGATTTTGTGTGGGACTGGTCATTAGACATGACATTATGGTGCTTTGGAAGTCTGTCTGAAACCGGTTTCCTTAGGAGGTGCCTTCAAACCCGCTTTATGTCATTGAGTCTTCAACCATTATAAAGAGGATCCGATGAGGATGTGGAGGAAGGCATAAGTAAACAGAGGCAGGGGAAATGGTGCTGCTGATAGAGCTGTTTCCTGCTGCAGAGGGACGGCCGGAGTGGAAGAACAGGATCATTAGTGCCACAGGTCTGCGGTAGATGCACCAGCCATCGTCTTTTCTGCCGCTGTAGACTTCACTCACAGAGTTTCAACTCAGCAGATTCAGCAGTAGTAAGTGAACTGCACGTGTAACATTCATTTTAGCTGCTGGCCTATGTTTGTTTGTTAGTGTTTTGATTCTTTGTTAGCATTCAGAGATTTTGATGTGGTGATAACATGCAGTAAGGGATTTGGTCGATTCTGTAGCTGCTCTGATTGATTGAGTGAGTTGATTAATTCAGCGTCAGACTGATTCAGACCAGTTTGAATGATTCATTATAAGAACCGGCTCTTAAGAGTTGTTTTTCTGTGAATCAGACTACACTGATCATGCTGCATGTTTGTTTTTGCGTGCAGCCCATTAAAACAAAAGATGAGTTTCATCACATTCATATTCATAAATGCATGCAAAATATGATTTATTTAGTTTTAGCAAAAAGTGTTACAAAAACACTGGTGTACATGCATGCTTTGCTTGTCTTATCTGACAGATTAACTTTTCAATTATTAGAATATCTGAATATTATACACTGATCGTGGAATCTGCTGACTTATAAGCAACATCTACGCTGATTCTCTGGAAACTCTGTGGAATTCTGGCTTTAATGAATTTGAATGCAATCTTTGAATAATGGATTTAAATACGGTAAAAAGGAGCTGAGAGTACTACACTTTTATTGGCAAATTAGCACACAGTTAAATGTAGCTGTACTATTTAATATAATAGTATATCTGTATATCAAAGAACTTGCCTAGTAAAACAGGATAATAAAACAAATTGCTAATAAAACGGGAGGTTCAGTGATTTTCTGACTTTTAACTATCCATAATTTATTGGATCGTGGAAAGTTACCAGAAAGGAGATAGTTAAAAGAATTAAATTATATAAGAGGAAAGTTGTTGCAGAGGTGAGTTATTCAATTTTGAGAAAAGAATATAATTTTTTTTATTTATTAAAAATAACGACGCACAGAATAATCACTAGGAGCATTAGGGAAATAGACGGGCTCAATTTTGATTTTATGAAGACTTTATTGGCACTTGTTCCAGGAAAACATTGTGTTTTTCTATTTCTGTGGCTGTGTTCCTGAGAATGGTTGTTTGGGCATTAATGGAGCTGTCTAATAAAGATAAGACGCATAAAGGACCAAAAGAGGTGCATTTATAGACACCCGAACTAGAAAATGAATTTGCCATTAACGTCTCAGGAAATCTGAATTACATCATACGCCTTTGGGTTGTAATTAGCTCCGTTTATATCCACATGTTTTCCTTGTGTACAGCGTTTGAGAATCTCCTGCCTGGTTCGGCACGGTTCATGTCTTGTATTTAACGGTGTAAGTAAACGTGGGTGGACACAGTTTTGTTTCCGTGTATAGCTACAAATGCCTATGTATATAGAATATCATCCACCTCCGTTCCCCGAGGGCCCCCGGGCCATCTCTCTCCCTCCATGCGTGGCATCATGGACAGGCTCTGTGTCGGAGAACAGCTGTGGGCCGTATGGCAACGCAACACCCCCGCATTCCTCCCCTCTAAGCGAGTTTTCATTGGTAGCTGACAGCTTCATTGGTCTTCTTTGTCCCCGGGAGGCCCCAGGGTGGATGACTGTTGTTGTCTTTACCCAGGGAGCTCTGTTTCTGTGGCTTTGCAATCCTCTCTACAAAGTTCTTATTTTGAACGGGATGGTTTCAGTGATGTTCGGTTCTTAAACGCCTGCATCCTTTTAAAGTGCTCATACCAGCATTTATTTGAACAGCGGTAATATTAAAGATTATTCCAATTGAGAATAACAGATTTCTAACTGAATATATTGTTGCAGATGAATATGCTTCACCAGTGACCAGTCATGAGCATGTGTGCAATCTGTTGTTCCACGGCTCTGACCAAAAATGAATTCTCAGTCAAATCAGAAATTTGAACTGTTTATTGACGCTGTTTATTTTGGCTGTTGTGCCGTTTTCTGGTGATTTATGCCCCTCGAGGAACAGGAATGTCCAGGAATGTTCCACACCCAGACTTCACCACAGTCTCCACCACAAGCAATATTAAATCTGGACAGTTATAGGAATCAGAAAGTGTCGTCTGGTGCTGATTAAGGCAGAAGGAAAGAGGACAGTAAGGGCACAGTCAATGCACAGTTCCCACTTCCTAAGATTTACTAATTAAAAATGGATGATTTGAATATTTGTGTGTGCTAATTGGAGTATTATGTCTTTAACATAGCAAATTGTGTTGGAATCAGTAGTGAATAGAGATGCTTTGTGTTATAAGCAGGGGTGCACATAAGTGGTCCGCATGCACGACCAAAATTAAAAATGCGCTGTGTAAATACGTTCTGACAGCGCATTTGCGCACCGACATGGATGACAGCTGTTAATGCACAGTTGCAATTTTAGATCGACGAACTGTACTGTATAAGATTTCTGTTCAAACTGAAAGCATAATCTAGGCTAGCCGGCAACCCGCCAAAATAAAAGCTAGCTGACTTTACATTTTAAAATTATGAAAATTAAAATAATAATAACAAAAATTATAATAAAAATATTAGCATTTTATTTTTAGGTTTACTATAAAATAATCTTATTTGTATGTAATACTCCCTTTTTATTTTAAAATAAAATGGTGTTATCACACTTGATTATTTAGTTTATTATTATTTAAAAATAATAAAATAAATAAAAGTGCAATAATATTATTATCACTATTATTGATTATATTTTTTTTACAGTTATATTTAATGGGTGACACTCCATGGCGTGGCCCGTGTGAGGACCAAACCAAATCTCCAGGTACTCGGATGAGAACCAGGCTGAAAAACTTATGTGAACCCCTGGTTATAAGCTTCTGCCTGTGATGAGCGTTTTAAATCAATTGTGTATGATGTTCTGTTTTGGATGCAACCTAAGAAGTGAGCTGCCTATCTAGGTCACTAGGTTTTTGAACAACAAAGGTCACTTTCTGAACCAGCTCTGGTTTGCTAACTGTGTATTTGATCAGCAGGCCAAGGGGAAAGGAAATAAATCTTTGTCCAGCTTTAAAGAGCTCAGCAAATCCTTCTGGAAGAGGTGAGATGGCACGGCTGTAAGCTTTACTCGTATAGGATTGAAGTAAACAGTGAGTCATTAGGCAAAGAGCCAAAGATCAGTGCAATGGTGTCGCTTACACTAAGGTGAGCTAAATTTGAAGAGATTGTCGACTCTGTCTGGTAGATGAGCAAAACACTGTTAACAAGACTAAACCTGCTAATCCCATGATCCTACCAGTGGCATTGAGAGCCAGAGGGCAAAGTTCAACTTTGACTGCAGAGCAGTTTGAGGTCTACTTTATATAAAGTTTCCAAAATAGTTTTTTTTTACAGTGATGCCATAGAAGAATCATTTTTGGTTGCCCAAAGAACCTTTCAGTCAACAGTTGTTAAAAGAACAATTTTTTTCTTAAAGTGAAGTGAAGAGCATTAAAAAAAAAATATATGTATGTATATGTGTGTGTACATATACATGTACACACACATGTGTACCCCCCCCCCCCCCCCCAAACCTTACTCTTAAATTAACTCATTCCGAAATCAAGATTTATTCTGCATGGCTGGCTGTTGTGTGAGCCAAACCGGTTAGAGCTTTTGAATGAGTGAAGGCACGGCTCGGGCCTGTGGGGTCGTGGCCTAGTGAGCAGTAACATAACCCCAATCAGAAGCAGTGACGTCGGTGGCCTGGCTCTGCTCTGCTGTGCCTGCATGTAATGTGCTGTGATGAGGTCAGTCTGGGGTCTGGACACAGAGTCTCTGTGTGCTCTCAAACCTCTGACTGGCTCATCCATCTCTTACTGGATTATGGAATATTAATCCCTGACCATCGTTATCCTCAAAACAAACAAACAAAACAATTTTACCAGCGTCGGCAAAACAGTTGCTTTTTTGCCAAGGCCTTGTCCTTCATATGTGGATTATTGAGCAGGATGTAATTGTTGACGATTTTACACAATCCTGGATTGCTACATCAATCATCTCACAATTGTCATCATAGCTAAAGGTCCACAAGATTAAACTAAGATCATGAGCAGGTTTATTTTTATTTTGGATTTAGAAGGCTGTGTGCTTGAATCCATTCAGCATCCTTGTAGTCATGCTTTCAACAAGTTCATTATGCAATGCAACATTTAAGAAACAACAACAGCCATCAAAAAAGTTGCTAGGCAATTCAGTCAAAAGTACAAAGGCAGCGCTCTGATATACAGCATTGAATTTACATAAACATGAGATTTTGCCAAAGCTATCTTCTCTAGAACAAATAATAGGTTAATGAGACCAAAGACTGCCCATTAGATTTACCCAAAATCAATTACATCTCATGTTTTACCACCACAGAGACATCTGAGCCAGCCGTAATTTCCAGAAGATCTGGCCGAGGTGAGGCACTCTCTGGTGGCTTCATGAGCGCAGAATGGCCGCAGAAGATCTGGAGCTCATACTGTATCTGAAAACTGATATATTTGAAAAATTTTCAAATAGGTGTTATCTTTAACAAACTGCATGTTTTAACTATAAACATGTACATTCTTGCCTGAAAACCTCTTAAAACTACATTCCGTGACACAAAAACAGTAATATTTATAAAATGATAAAATGATTTGGGCATCCGCTATGACACTCGCTATAAGAAGTACCGCTAGCGGCGTGATACGATAACAAACTGAAACGGCTGTTGGAGTTCTGATATCACTGTAATATGGCACTCTTATCAGCCAATCAGATTTGAGGACCAGAAAGAACTGTTTTATAAATATATTTATTTGTGCTGTCAAACAATTAATTGCGATTAATCGCATCCAAAATAAAAGCATTTGTTTACACAATATATGTGTGTGTACTGTGTATATTTATTATGTATATATAAATACACACACATGCATGTATATATTTAAGAAAAACATCAAGCACTAATACAACAGCACTAATATTTATATACTAATTATTTATTATTTATTTATACTAATTTTTTTTTTCATGTATATGTACCGGTTTTGTTTTGCTTTGCTTTGCTTTCTTCTCCCTGAATCACCGTATAAATGCAAAGAAAATATATTTCAACACTCATTAAGCACAAGTATGCTCATTTCCTTCGAACCATGCAGAGATCTCGGAGGGTCCGATTAACATTTGTGTCAGAGGTGTCGCTTGGAAGTTGGGATCTCGAGTCTCAAATTCACAAATCAGCTTTAATTAGAAGCTGTCCTATACAGAGACTCAGTCCCACCCGCTCAGATGTGATGGCATTAATGAACTTCTCGCATAAGAGAATGCTCTTTCCCATCAGCATCCCAAGCAGCACATCTAATTAAATGTGATGAAGACTGGACCACCTGAGGAGGGAGAACAGCCAGCCGACTGCCGCAAGCGGTTACAGTCTCGAATGTTTTGCTTTGCAGATATAAAGCACTTACTACTTAAATGGTTTCCCAAGGTTTACCTTTAGTCTAATCCAAACCAAAATGTGTTGTTTATTCATCTTAATGTCATTACAAACTTTTTTTTTTTAAATCTAACAGAGATGTTTAGAACAATATTGACACTGTTCCTTTCTATGCAATGAAAGTGAATGTTGGCCTGGAGCTGTAAAGCTTTAAAAACGATAAAAAGCACCATAAAAGTGTCATAAAACTGGGCTGCATGACGCATGCTTTTTCATGACTTCTGAAGGCATACTTCCACCATTTGTATGTGGAACAGAGCAGACCTGATAGTCTTCCAGAGATCTGCAACAGAAGAATGAAAATCCGAGACAGGTTGCTCCTTATGGCTTTTATATGCTGTTTAGTACCTATTTAGGATACAAGGTCCAACATTATCCCATAAAATATCCACTTTAGCACAAAAACCAAAGAATGAATGCACAAGAATCACTACCAGACAAAAGTATGGACTCACCTGCTCTTTTCCACATTTAAAATAATAGGAAAGTCCTTGCAACTTTGAAATGACACCAACAATTATAAACAAATCCAAATCGCTCTTATATTTGAATTTCTAGAATCCAGTTCTGCTTAATCTGGGCCTAAACTAACTTTGAGGTGCATTCTGGAATGGTTTTTAAACCGTATTGAAGGAGTTTGCATATATGCTGGACACTTGTTCAGGTGAACGCATCCGTTTGATAAAATTGTAATTATTAAAAAAAAAAAAAAAAAAAAGTATATATATATATATCTATCTCTATATCTATCTATCTATCTATCTCTATCTATCTCTATCTATCTCTCTATCTCTCTCTATCTATCTATCTCTCTATCTCTCTATCTATCTATCTATCTATCTATCTATCTATCTATCTATCTATCTATCTATCTATCTATCTATCTATCTATCTATCTATCTATCTATCTATCTATCTATCTATCTATCTATCTATCTATCTATCTATCTATCTATCTATCTCTATCTCGGCATATTTTATTTTACATTTAGACAAAAGCCTTTTTTGAGGTTTTTAAGGTCATGAGAAAGTGTGTCTAGATTTTGCCTCATTGTGTTGTTATAATATCTCTGCATTTGTCCTACTCTAATGTTGTTTCTGCCTTAAATCTAGTTCTCTTATATGATGCAAGAAGAAATGTTCCAGTTTATGCCTGATGCCTCTATATCCACCATCATTTTAAGCGCTCTGAGGATTTGAGGTACATTAATCTAACAAAATAATGCAGCATTAAAACTTGTAGGGACTAATGTAAAAGCGTCATCCCAGATTATTACATTGTTTTGTGCGCAATCGTCCCCCACTTTTTTATCCTGCCTGACGTCAGATGTAACAGTGGTCAGCAGGATAATCTCAGGACAGAGAGACCGGATCACGCACGGGGAACAGGGAGGGATAGTTAGTATGTCAGTGTCTCAAATCTGAGATTGATGTCAATATTTGGTGGTGTTGAGTGACATGAATAGTGTCAGTGTTTGGAAATGATAGACATATGTTGAAGTTAAGCATTACTAGTACTTTGGCTCATGCTGAGAGGTTTAAACAATATTATTACAGTATTGAATGTTGATGCAACTCATCTTGCACTGTTTGTACTACGAACATGAATGATACCTCATATCACATAGCTTGTTAAAGAGTAGTGTGCAATTTAAGAAATATGCTATAATACTCAGAACACCTTATCACCACATACCAATGCCTTGACAACCACCCACATCACCTTAGTTAAATCCTAGCAACCATCCAAAACACACTAACATGTCACCACTTTTAAAACATGCTATAAAATACTCAAAAGTCCTTAGAAATGTTCAGACATTGAAACCCAGTCCAAACATCTTTACAACCACATAACAATGCTTGACAATCACCCACAGTGCCTTAGTAACACCTTAGCAACAACCCAAAACACCTTAGCTTACTACTACTTTAACATGCTGTGTGTGCAGCAATAAAAACTTCTTAGGAATGTACAGAAACCTTTCAGAACACCTCAGCAACCGCGTGGCAACTCCTTGACAACCATCCACAGTACCCTAGTAACATCTTGGCAACCACCCAAAACACATGAAGAGTTTTAACATGCTATAAAACACTCAGAACTCCTTAGCAATGCTTAGAACTCTTAAGCAACATATAAAAACCTGCTCAAAAACAGTCAGAACACCTTAGCATCCACATATCAATGTTTTGAAACCCCCATTCCTTAGTAACATCCTTGCAACCATCCAGAATGCCCTAGCTGTAATAACATGTCACTGCTTTAGCAACAAACCATTAAACAGTCAAAACTCCTTAGTATGCTTACAGAAACATGCTCAAAACCTGTCAGCACACCTTAGCAACGCTTTGACAACCACTCACTGTACCTTAGTAACAGCTTACCAACCACCCAGAGCACCCTAACTGTAGTTATGTGCCACTGCTTCAGCAACATGATATAAAACAATCAGAACTCTTTACAAACGTACATGCTAAAACCCAGTCAGAACACCATAGCAACTGCTTAGCGACACCTTGGCAACCAAACACTCAGCATCACAGTGTTTTTTTTGCACAGAAAATGTAAAAAACTTGTTTTTAATGTTGTTAATCTTTGTCACTCCAAACCATGTGTTTTCTTTAAAAGGTGAAGTGTAAATTAGTCTGGACCAGACGTAAAATCATTGACTCGACCATGAGTTTAGAATGTGACTGTTTGGAGGTGGTGGGATTGTTCGTAACTTACTAAAAACAGTAATTATTTAAAATGCCGCACTTCACCTTTAACTGTGCTCACTTGTTTTCCGTCTTCTTTGGGTCCCTCCCTCATACAGATTCTGCTCCATTCAGGCTGAACGCATTTCAAGCATGAATGCGCTCATTACAGCGTCAGCACTCTTCTGAAAGGACTGTATAGATTCAGCGTCTTTACACACCATTGTTCTTCTCTCATGCAATCAAACTTCTGATGTTTGGGCTCCTGGGTTAGGTGACCTCTAGGTCGCAGTCTTCTACCCAAAGCAGAACAGGATTGTGGGAAACAGGGCCAGGCCTGAAGGAGCAGGAACGGCCCTCCCACACAGCAGCGACGGTATTGACCAGCTGCCAGCACTACTGCAAGCTTTAGTTTTTTAGATGCTTTGCTTTGGGGAATGAGTTGAGAAAGAGGAAGGGAGAAGCAGGTCCTGCGAATGCCCTCATTGGCCTGTGTTAATTCAGCCTGCCGCTGATGCCATTGCCTTTGTGTAGTTTACTGTAAACAAACAAGCTTTTCTCTGTAAGTGTGCGGCTATTAATCACGCAACGAAACACGTCAGTTTGATGGCCATTCACTTTTATGGCACAGCCGTGATCATTACTCTAATTAGAGGCCCATGAGCCTAAACGCTTGTGAAAGCGATGCCTTTTCTGTCATAAACAGGCTACTGTATGTCAGTACTGTATGCAAATTCATCCCTGAGGCTTTAAAGAACAACTGATTTTGAAATGCAGCTAAGCAAAGTTACTTTAATTTAGCGCTGTTACAATACAGATTGTTTCAAAGCCATAAAATTGCACTGTTGATTTTGTAAAATTAATCAATTATGACTAATTCAACTGGTGTAGAGTCAATGGAAATCCATTTTACTATTGAGTTTGTCAGTCTGAGATTAAATTATGAGATTGTACAATTGTCGTTGTTATATTCAGCCCTAATATTTAACCAAACCAACACAGACAAGTGCTTTGGGCAGTAGGTCAGAGGCATAAAAGCAGAGCAGTGGCATTTTATTTCAATATTTCCTTTGAAATGTAGCTCTGATCTTATAATTGTATGCATGAGGTCCTTCATATGAATTCACCCCCTGCATTCTTAGCAGCACTACCTGTCATCCACAGGCTTCCTAATTGCTGGTTTTAGTTCCCTCGCAGTATGGGGTGGGACTATTTAAGAAAGCCACACTTATAATTAAAACATTGCTGCGATGAAAGTAATGGGTATCTCTTGCTTGTCATATAACCTATAGTGACAGTGCCATTACATTTGCATTTTTTGGAGCCTCTGCCACTTTAATTCAGCGAAAGCAGAGCAGAGACCGCAAATGATGGAGGAGGGGCTGGATGGAGAAGTGGCGCGAGCCAGAATTGAACTCGAAATTTTGAATGTGTTAATTTTTAACTCCATTTTAATTTTCCGAAGAACGTGAGCAATGCTCTTGCAAAACTTGACATCACAAAGCTATTGTGTTTATATAAGAATGATCATTTGGTTTTTGGGATGCTGTGTGGTTGCTAGGCTGTTTTTGGGTGGTTAGGCTGTTTCTGTGGTGCTTTCTTACTGGTGCACTATGTTCCTAGCCCTAACAGTTTGAAATGAGGTACATGTCAGAGTTTAGTAGTTTGTTAAAATCACTAACCCTAAGTATGAGCAATGCTAATAATATGCTTGCTATTGATTATATTCCGGAAAACTGTAAAACTGAGCTCATTTCCCAAAAGCGAGCACACTTGTATCAATGTAACTCATTTGTGGGCAATTTTATGTACGATTAATTCCTAAAAATTTAAATAAATCTTAATTTATCTCATAGCCATTCTTATTGTTCTTTTGAAGTCTGCTTTTTTGTAGTGAGGGTAAGGGTTTGAGGAGAGGCCGAGGTGGTCTGTGGATCTTATAAAAGCTTATAAAATGTCATAAACCAGCAGATCCCTATTGTTTAGAGTTGCTGCGATGACCAGCCAATGACTGAAGTGCAGATGTGATTCTGAGCGACGGCTCAATTTCAAGGTTTTGATGAGATTCCTCATCAGGGTGCCACTTTTAGAAAAGTTATTTTTCTGCACTCTTCAAGTGTTTTTTGTGGGATTTGTAAAATACCCCAACATACAATTGTTTTCAAATGAAAGTTACAGGTGAAGTATACTGACCAGTCACTGGATGACACTAGGGTTGCGCGCCATTCAAAATGAAATTGAAGAAATTTAGAATTCCATTTAAATTCCTGAATTTGATTTGAGGTAGCAAACAAGTTGCAGAATTGCAGTTCGAATATAAATGTAAGGAACTACAGTTGAAATGAACTGAAATTCATGACAAAGACAAGCAAAGTTTGTCAGAACTTTGAATGTTGGCTTAATTGACAAAGCCTTGTTTAACTCAAATATATATATTTATATACAGAATTATAGTCTTGATGCACAGGTTTCTAAGGCCTCTGAATTATCAACATGATCAAAACTTTGCTGAAAAACCTGAACCATTTTTTCTATTTTTTTCTTTTAGCAAGTAAAAGGCCTTTTAGTATAGGCTAATTGTAAGAATGCACACCTTTAGGTCATGGTTCATGTTTCTTTTGTTGTGAAATCTGTACTGATTTTTTATTTACTTTTATATTGTTAGTAGGCTAATGTATTTAAGCTGAACTCTTGCTGGACTGAAGCAACTTGATTTACTTATTTATGCATAATTTCTTTAGAAAAATCATGCTAAAATGTATTAAATACAGTATGATCACCTCCTTGCGGCGACCCTGAGTGGTATGTGTAGAAACCAAAACAGGCCTGTTATTGTTTCACAAAAGATCATGAAAAAAGAGCGCTGAGGCTTTTATGACAGGAAGTGAGAGTCCCGTATTGTAACACGCTGGCCCTCTCGCTGCGAGTTGCCATGGAGCTGAGTGGTGCGCGTAGGAAGAGTTTTGGAAAGAGGCAGGTTGGCTGCGTCGCCCCTCCATCCTGAATTGCTTCTGTTGTTCTACAGCGAAACTTCATTAACGCTCGCCCATAGCGCTGGGAAAGGAAACGGCCAGGCTGTTAAACAAGCCAAACATGTTGGTGTTACGAGTGAAGGTTCATCCTTCCTGCTGCGAGAGGAGATGGCCTCGGTCAACCGTTCTGAACATTAGTCCAGCTGCTAAAGGGTCAGAGCCATACACATCTGCCATCATTGTTGTCACGCCGTAGACGTTTGCTTCTGCCCAGATTAGATGCAACTGGAGGGGCTTTTGGTTGTCAGATGGGATCCAGATTTCATGAGCTCATCATAGGCTCAACCAAAAACCCTTCTGGACCCTTTTATGCCACAAATGTGGAAATGCAGAACAAACAGACTTAAGATGGGCTTCTTGCTAAAGCTCTCCGCCTTCGTCACAGCCCACTCAGAGCTGGAGCAGCTACTTGTTACACGTGCTTCATGAAGGTAAACATGGAGGAGCACGAGCTGATGGCTGATAAATTGTGTTGTGGTAAAGTACGTTCACCCTATGTTTTTATAATGACAGGTCATTGCAGGGTAAGTGTAGCCTATCTGGAGTGCATATAAATATGAATATTAAGCTTGATATGTTTCATACGTTGTATATCCATACTGTTGGAGTTCTGATAATGTATGCTACCCGCTCAGTGCTACCTCCGTCTGTTTATTCGGCAGTATATAAATATTCCGATCAGGTTTTTTTTTTACTTTTTAGAGGTACAGAACACCACACAGCAACTTTTCAGCATTGCACCAAGCAAAAATCATAAGAAAAAGTAAAGATCAAGCGCCTACCAAGGTCTCCGCGCGTTAATTCGAATGGTTTGTTTTCCCCCACGGCATAAACGGATATGACGTTTTTGTGGGCGTTCCCAGCAATGCCGACCGAGTCTATGTGAGTACTAAACTAAGTTCTCATTCACACACAAGTTAACGTTAAAAAACACATATGAGTAACAAAAACAGTCGGTTATGTCTATGAAAGTAAATAGCTGGGAAATAAATCACATGTTTATTTTAGATCTGTGTGCCAGCAGCAATATACAGTAAATAAATCAATAAATCCATTGCCCTGTTGTCTCCTCTGAGGCTGGGACTGTAAATAGTGTTTTGTACTCTTCTGTGCAGCCAAAGGCAAAACAGTTAGTATGTTTTGCTCAAACTCTTGCCATGGCATTAGAACTGGTATTAGAACCGTTGTCGCTTGCAAAATCAAAATGATGGCGCCGTGGGTGGAAAATTACAGATTAAGGGGCGGTAATATTATAATGAGATCCCTTTGCAACGTCACTAGAGGAGCGAAATCAGATGCGTTCGTTTTTGGCAGAAAAAGGTTTACCAAAGCAAAGTTACTAGGTTAACTTTTTCACGTTTCCTTGGATGGTAGATGCACAGGGGAACTGATTATAGAACTTAAAACCTGGAAAAGTCAGATTTTCATGATATGTCACTTAAAAAAAAAAAAAAAAACCTGCCAAATTTTCATTTGTAATATTATATTGTTCATCAGAATTGCTGAAAAAGGATAACACTATTTATGGGCTGCACATTTTTACTAAGTTTTTCCAATTTTTGCTGTTGTGTATGTTTTAATCTTGCTTTCAAAGCAGAATATATTTTATTTATTTATTTATTTATTGAACTATGCTTGTCTAACATAGTGGTACATATTATGTCACTATAAAAATTACCGGCTTTATAATTTTTTTTGTTATACTCGACTGTCAGGCAGGGCTGTTTTACGTTATTTACAACAAAGGAAAGGGAGTAATGTAAAAATACTGAACATGACTTGTTCCAAACAAGTTAAGACAAGGAAAAGGCTGTTTCTAAGGAGTGTAACTCAAATTGGAGTTTAGTTATTCACTGTTACATATGCATATATTTATTTTGTATTGTTCATTTGTTCGTTTCGATTCTTTTTTTGTTTCAAATGTTATGCACTAAACTGTTGTTAAATGTCACCCACCCCTATTTTATTATCTTAAAACCCTCTTTGAGTGCATTTAATTTTTGCGTTTGCACATTTTAGTGTCTGAACAATCAGTGTTTCCCAGTTTTGATTCTTGTGTAAATGCATTTTTATTAGCTCTGTGCATTTACAACGTCTTTGCAATCTGTATGCATCTTTTGTTGGTGTGTGTGTGTGTGTGTGTGCCATTTGGAGCGAGTAGTGAGCGAGAGGGAGGCAGGTCCTGTTTTGCCTGTTATCTCATGACCTGAACCGGCTGCCAAAAGCAGCGTTATGCAAAAGGCTGGGAGGAAAAAGAGAGTCTGGGAAGGTACAGTTTTGACGTCAGAGGTACCCACATGTAAGAATTGGCTAATATCTGGTAATTAGCTGGAATGTGCTGCTTTATTGTACAACGTTTCACCTCTGTCAGCTTTCCAAACGTGCCTCTTTGTTTTCTACTGTGCTACTTTTTCTCGCTTGGGAAAGTTATTCTTTTAAAAGCTTTCTGGCTCCTCGAGGGGTGAAAGTAGTACATTAGCGCTGATGTTTCCAGTGTTTCGTCTCCCTTTGTATCTATCAAAATAAAATGAGAAGAAAGGGAGAAACTGCATGTCTCTGGTTTTCCTGGATGGCTCTCCAGATTTTGCATTGCCTCCCTCCAGAGCATTATTTAAAGATCTATTCATTTTTACTGGCAGTTCGATTGGAGTTTAAAAGCTTCACATCGATAAAGAGACTGGATGCCAGCCGTTCCCTCACCATCCTGTTGCACACTTTTCAGAAGTCTTTACAGCCTCTGGCAGGACATTTCCAGGTACTCCTGATCCGAATCCATCAGGCTGGAGATTCCTCATTCATAATGCATGCTCTTTCTCTTCAGGAGTTCATATGCTTCCACATTCAATAATGAATTTTACCTTCACCCGATGGCAGACACGCTAATGGCATATAACAGTTGGATTTGTATTGTCTTTTGTTCTGTATGAGATGATGATGGTGGCCTTTTATTGTTATTAGAGATGTATCGGGATGGTTGATTAGTTATATGCCTTTTATCTCATCAGATGCAGACTTTACACATTGTACAAAAGGAAGCAAATATCTCCTTAACCCAATATTGAAACGGATTAATGTTTGCATGGACTTATAATACGTAAATTTAAATTGGACAATTTTCAATTTCAGTTTTCAAGTGTGATGTCCTTATAAACCCATATTTAATAGTTGTGTTTTTCTTTTCTGTTTTGGAATCTGCCTGATTTAGCTAGTTTATTGTAAGTTAAATATTTATTTCTTAATATATTTATACAATAATGTTTGATTTCATAGACTGATTTTGGCACAACAGAATTATAAAAATATTTATTTTGTGATTGTATTTATTGTTTACTAATCACATGCTGATGTATGATCATATCGAAGTAATTTGTAACCCATTTTTTGCTCATGACCCCCTTGTTCAGAACTAGTTAAATTAGTGATCATTTAATTTAATTTAATTTAATTTAATTTTATTGTATTTTATTGTATTTTTTATTTTATTTTATTGCTTTGTTTTTATTTAATTTTATTGCTTTGTTTTTATTTAATTTTATTTGTTTTTATTTAATTTTATTGCTTTGTTTTTATTTAATTTTATTGCTTTGTTTTTATTTAATTTTATTGCTTTGTTTTTATTTAATTTTATTTGTTTTTATTTTATTTTATTGCTTTGTTTTTATTTTATTACTTTGTTTTTAATTTATTACTTTATTTTTTTTTTTTTTTTATTTAATCTTTTTTGTTTGTTTGTTTTCATTTATACTGGTGTATTTATTATTTTTTTTAATTTAAGCATTTTTTTATTATTTAAATGTGGATTTGCATGCTAACTACATCAGTTTTGCTGTTCACCCTATTTTAAATAGGCTATGTAAAGCACAGCTTTTGTTACAGATTCACCTGTTTAGCGATAAATTTGATGATAATTAAATAAAATAAAAAATCATGTCACACTTCAGTTTTTTTTTTTTTAATTGTTTCTCTATGTTGGCATGCAGATGGACAATTTTGGCCATTGTACAGCATCTCTGTTTTTTCAGCATCTTGTATAAGTGTTGTCAAATATTTTGTATGTCAAAATTGAATTTGAATTTTGTGGAGCAGCAGAAGTTTTGGATGAGTGAATGTGTGCCGCTTAAAGACGAGTCTCTCAGGATATTTTGCCGTACAGACTGAAGCGTGGGCTAAAATAGGAGCATGGCATTTCTAATGAGTTAATTTTAGGGCCCACGTGATTTCCCATGAGCCGATCGGCCAGTTATTAATGGAAACTTGTGGAACTGTGGGATTTGGGGCAATTGCATCACGAGTATGTTGGACGAGGGAAGTCTTGATGCGTTTTTAATGCTTTTTGTAGTGTAGTACCAGCAGAGAAATTGCCGTTTAAACCCTAAATTTAATGCATTTGTTGGTAATGGTGTATTTTTCTGTCTTAAGACACTCTTGAGAGGATGTGACATTAGGTCAGCCATGATATGTCAGGTCTGTCTTGTTTGTGCTGCTTGACTGGGCATGTGTGTTATTCTTAGAAGATCTGGAGCATGAATTGACAAGGGCACCTGAGGCTGTGGGGACCCAGACGAATGACCCAAACATGGACAGACATACACTGTGTACCATTTCTGGTCTTACATCAAAATAAGTCATTCCATTTTTGTATTGGGTTTAAATATAATAGAAAAATAAATGTGTTTTATATGATATTTATATAATCTATAACAAATTAATTTTATTTCTTATTATTACAGATATTTTAAATGACTAAATTAGATTATTTAACTCCACTGCATACCATCTCTATTCCTGCACATTTTGTTTTTCACAAAAATGTTTTTTTTTTTAACATTGGGTTCAAAAGTAATGGAAAAATGTGTAATTTGTACATTAAATAATATGTAATCTCTATAATGTAAATAATCTATAAACAAATAATTGTATTTTTTCATTAATTGAATTATAGATATTTATATTTTCACATTTTTATTGAGCTATATTTTGGGGGATGCACCGCCTTTGCTATAAAAAGCAAAAGATATGGTAAGCATTTTCTCTTCTCTTTTAAAAGTTATGCCATTATTTTGCTAATTTATTCCTATCTGCATACAATTAAATGGTTAGTTGCATTTTATAATTCACAATTTGCATTGTTTTAGTCTTGCTGTCAGTGATCCATTTTTGGGTCGTGACCTACCAGTATGCTCTAAAATATTTCATTGATGAGAAATTGCTCTTAGTGAGTGCAATCTCTGTAAAATAATAACAATAATAAAAAAAATCCAGACGTCACGACTAACTGGAAAAGTCATGGAAAAGTCACACAGACTTAGCTGTGCTTTATTTCCAGGCACTCTGTTATTCTGTAATTGCTCTCATCCTGCCATTACATCTGCCGTACACAGGCTCTTTAGACATTTAGCAATTAGTACAGGATTGTTGGCTCTCATCAGGGCGACTGTCAGGGTTATTCACCCAGGCTCATGCCATTATCTCACGGTGCGTCCCTGAGGCAGCACACAGAGCATTACGTGCCCTGTGTAATGCGCTGCAGCTCGGATCTATGGCAGAATACAGAGAAATGCATATTGCAGTATAGCGCTAATTGTCTGGATGACATAGCTGAGTTCGGGATCTTTTAATCAGTGCTTTGATTAAAGGGCAGATGGTTGATTGGGTCCAGTGAGAGGCCTTCAGATGAGAAAACCCTGCTAGCAGAGGCCTCTCAGCCCTGAGGAGAGAGAAAGAGCTACACAGCACTGATATGTGGGTCAATCTCAAGAAAATTTGTTCAGAAGAAACACCCGTTGCAGATTGAACTTTGATAACGATAGATAGATGAACAGAGCTTGAATGCATGTCGCAATCAAAATATTATTATATAATGTTTCTTGAGAAGCAAATCAGCATATTCGACTGATTTCTGAAGGATCATGTGACACTGAAGACTGGAGTAATGATGCTGAAAATTCAGCTTTGAATCAAAGTCATAAAGTGTATTTAAAAAAAATATTGAAATAAAAATAATGTTTATAATGTTTCTCAATATTGCTGTATTTTTGATCAAATAAATAGAGCCTTGGTGAGCATGAGACTTTTTTTCAAAATCTGACTAGTAGTGTATTATATTTTTAAACGATATCAAGACAAAATATTGAAGAAGAAAAAACTGCAATTATATGGATTATTTGTTTAATCAGTTTAATGGCCGGTAAGGACTATTTCAGACAGTACATTTAGTCTCTTCACCATCTTTGGCAGCTGTGGTGTGGTTAATTTTGGGCGCTGTGAACACCTGTGTGTGCGCACATGCCTCACTGATGTCTCTCAGAGTTTAACAGCGTGTTCGAAAGGACAGGAAGGGGTGAGCGATTGAAGCATCTGACTCATCCATCCTGTTTGTCACACACAGAGGTGGACCGTCCTACTGAAAACATGATGTACTCTTTCACGCTACACACACATGCACATAGCAGCCACGTGCTCCCACCTGTGATGTTTTATAAACAGCCTGTTAGGAATGCCAGGATGACGGTGGACACCATATATACCCATAGACAGTTGATTTGTCTTCATCTGAAGTGAGCTGCTAACCACTGTAACAGGATCAGTGAGGCAGTGAATTGAAGCAAATCAGGCCAATTTGTGAATGAATCACTGTTTTTATGAATTAGATGTTCACAAATTGAAATGATCTTGAGCTTACAATCTTCATTTTATTTAACGATTAAGTTAATTTCCCCCAAAACTCTTATTATCATAATGATTTAATATTTAGTTTTCTTCGTAATTTTCATTTTCTTTGGTGATTGTCATTAGGATTACTCATTTGTCAGTCAGTTTGTGAATTAATCATTCAGACTTTTTTGTGAACTAGTTGATTCAAAGAAAAGAAACATATATGAAGTAACAACATATATAACATACATGAACTCAGCCTGTACCAGATCTATACAGGTGGAGCTGGGGAAGTGGAGGGTTTCTGAAAAGATTTGACTCAAAAGAATGATTTGCATGTGAAAAATTACAAGGGCTGTGTTTTCCAAAGCATCATATTTCTAAGTCCATCGTAGAGACCATTGGTGTCAGTGGTTTGTATGATCTATTTAGGCTTATGATTCTTTTGATGATGCACAGATGAAAGAAAGCCATAAATGTTGGGAAGTAAATGATTTGAACATTTTCATTTTGGTGTAACTAATATTCTAATATATATAGACAATTATTTCAGCGAATATAGCCTATATGTTGTTACCCTGATGCTGGGAAACTGAATCCCACTGTGATTATAGGATTTTGGTCCTACCGCCTATCTCTGGTCTCATATCTGTTCATTGACTTCCTCTCAGCAAGACTCATGTTTAACTATGAGATCTGCATGCAGGACACATTCAGAATTGTAGACATCTGTCTCCCGGCTTAGTCAAGGCCTGGGGCAAAAGCAGTGATGAATGGATCTTGCTTGATGAATTTGCTTTATGACGTGTACTTGCAATCTGTGCTTTTATCTTTTTATGAAAGGAGATTTAAAAACAGCATGTGTACCCTCTTGATTTTCTTTCACTTGTCTTCTCAGCTGCTTTCTTGACTGTTTCATCTCCCTCCTGGGACAAATATACAATTTCACTGGTGGAGTGAAAGATGTAGACTGTAGGAGCAGACTCGCGTTTCCTGGACATTTCTATCAGAGCACAGTCAGGAGAGCAGCAGACTGCCTTTGGATAGGATCAGTGTGAGCTTTCACAATGTGCATGGATGAGAACGTCAAATCCATGGTTGAAAGGGTCAGACTTGTGCACCGACTTTTACTCGTTCCTGTCTGGTTATCCTTTTTTAGCCTTTTTATGGTTTTTGAGAAGGCTCTGGAGTGTTTGATGGATTGGAATGGGTAAGATGTGTTTTAAGCGTGCATGAAAAGCCTGGTCAATTGGAAATCAAGCAGCAATACAGCAAATAGAGTGCTGCAGGGGTTACTGTATATACTGTAGTTTTGTAGGACAAAAACCAAAATGAGATTTTGCCGCTTGCAGTATCATCTTATGAAAGTCAGTGGGTTTTTTGAATGGGTTTTGGTTAAATGTCTGAAATAAGGTTTGTGTTTAACACAAGCTCAAAATACTTTCACGTTTTATTCTACAACATAAAATACATTAATAATACCTCATTGTTCATAATCATTGTCTTGCAAACTATTCAAATTGTGGTGTACTTTGTTTATACCTTAAGAGAGTCGGACTTGTAACTCGAAGGTTGCGGGTTCAAGTCTCAGGTCCGGCAGCAATTGTCAGAGGGGGGAGTGAATGTCCAGCGCGCTCTCCACCCTCAATACCACAAGGGTGAGACCCTTGAACAAGGCAGCGAACCCCCAACTGCTCCCCGGGCGCCGCAGCATAAATGTGTGTGTTTGTGTTTGTTCACTACTCACTGCTGTGTGTGTGCGCGCACATGGATGGGTTAAATGCAGAGCACAAATTCCGAGTATGGGTCACCATACTTGGCCACACGTCACATCCTTTCCTCTCCTTTTCCTTAAGCTTTTTACTTCTGGTGATTGTATTTAGGCTTTAAAATTCATACGTTATGTTCATTCTTGAAGATTATCATGATAAACAAATTGCGTAAGAATTATACACTTTTTTTGGTCGCATAGCTTATTTTCTGCAGTAACTCAAATGCCAATGGAAAAAATCCTATTGGGTTTTTGTTGAGGAACCCTGGGTCATGTTGACTTCTGGGTTGGCCTCGAAAATATGTTATCAATAAAGCACACTATTTTATTTCCGAACTGGATCCAATGCCTTAATTTGTATTTCTCAATGGATTTTTGTCAGTGTGTTGCAATCACCATTAACATTCTCTTTTGGTCATGTGACAAAGCATGAGTATCACTCCACGATCCTACTAAGTGGCATAAAACGGCATTTTATAGCACATTTTGTGAGCGACTTATGCTTGATATCACTTCCCAATCCCTCATAAAGGGAATTCATTAGTAATGAATTCAAGACATACCTACCAGAAAAAGTAGTTATTAGAGGGCCGTCTTTGATTAGTACATACTTACTAAAGGTTTGCAGTGTTTGTTTGATCTTGTTCTCCTGGCTGGTTCAGGGTGTTTGTTACTGATTTAATTTGGCTTTTGTTGCAGGAAGAACGCTGAAAATGCTTATTAGTGGTGCTTGGCAAGCATCGCTAATGCTATTGCTCATACTTGGGGTTAGTGATCTGAACAAACCTCTAACCACAAATATTAAACTTTGGCGTAACTCATACTCTACCGTTTGTGCTACAGACATTCAGTGGTTTTTGTCCCACTTGATGATAAAATGGGCTAAAATAAAATAAAATTCAATATAATGAAATAAATATATAAACTAAATATAAAATAAAAGAACACATAAAAATATATATAATTAAATATATTAAATACAAATCTACTATTAACTCATTCTCTGGGTAAAATGCTTGTTTGCCATGTTGTTTTCCTCTCTAGAGGATGGGGACTTAACGATAGCACTGCTGCATTAACCTGATCTATTAACAGTCTCGTAATTCAGGGAGTCAATGTCATCACTTCCTCTTGGGGCGCCTCAAGGAAAACACTCCAGTCCCACTGGGACGTCCGCTGTTGGTCAGCCCACTTGTGAAGAATGACAGTGGGAATATCTTGTCAGCAGTGCTTTAAACAGTTTTGGAGACTGACGTAATGTTTATATCCTTGTGACGGCTTTTGATAAACAGGACGTTGTTCCCCTCTCATTAGGGGAAACCGAGGTTGATGGGAACAGTTTTCATACTTTGTTGAATATCTCTGGTGGAATACGCATTATGACAGCAGAAATAAGTGCATATGACAGATTGATTAATTGATGTTTGTATTTATGTATTTATTAATTTATTTGTCGACTCTTATGTGGTTAATTTTGGTTTTGTAGAGTTGCTTGGTACAGTTTTTAATTTTCTGAAATTATTGGTAGGGGAATGTATAATATAAAATGTTTAATTTAAAAAAAAATTAATGATGATTTTAACACTCTTAATCAATTTTCCTTTTTTGTTCCAAATTAGATTTTTTTTTTTCAGACCCACTATAAATGATTAATTATTTTATATTTCACGTGCCAACCATCCCAACCCTTTTTGCTTATGATGGTAGCAAATTTGAGTTGTTTATGATCATTTATAATTAATCTATCACTAAGTAACGTTGATATATTTTAAATATTAAATATATTTTTATTTATATTGCATTTTTTATTTTATTTTAACATAACCTTTCTTCCTCTTTGACAGAAAAGTTGTTTTCCTTTCTTAAATTGACAGATTAAGAATTTAAAAAAACTATTTATTAGAATTAATGATTGTGTCCTTTTGTGGTGGCACCCAGTTCTTACCCAGAAATGAACCCTTTCCCGAATATTAGTTGACAAATGTGGATTGTTTTAATGCTGACTGTTTCATGCAGTATTATTTGAATGAAAATTGTGCAATTTGCTCTGTTATGAGCCTAATATTCTTGTTCTAATTTGATAAAACTGACCTTTTTAAAAGCAAAGTGCAGTTTAACCAATTTTTTATTTATTTTATTTTTTTACTTCAAACTGTCCAATGAAATTTTGGTGTGTTTAACCTCTAAGGAATAGCACATATTTGATAGTAACCCTATTCCTGAGGCACTTGTTGATTTGAAAGACCTGTACATGAATCTTAATGCATGCTGGAGGGACGACGTATTTATTTTCGCTAATTAAATCTGTTCTTTTATTCTATTATGTCATTGTTTGCCTCTGGCTACCGGCACTAAATCACACATCTGTGAAATCCAGGAGTCAGATGATTTTGGTTAGATGATGGTGTGCTTGCTCTTTAAAGCACAGTTTGCTCTCATCACAGGTGTCTCCTGCAAAGATGAGAGCCTGCAGGCCGTAAATGAATGGTAAGTGTGTGTTAAAGTACACTTCCCCATATTCCCAGCATTGGTGAGGCCTGGAGGAAGCCCTCTAGTGGTGCAGATCCCCTCGGCTCGCTGTTTCCTGCAGGTTCACAGCCACTCGGAGTACTGTAAATCATGTAAATGCTTTAGGGAGGCCCTGGGCTCCTGCTGATCCTATCAGCTCTTGCCAGCACGTCAGATTGGGGCTTCTATCAAACTATCGTATTTGCAGTACTCGGAGCTTATTTTTAATACTTTTTAACACCGTGTTCAAGGTGGTGGGCGACTGAAAGATGAAACGGCACATTTTCTGGTGGTGACAAGAATAATGGCATGTGAAATTGCTGTTGGCGTATTCCACCTGCTCTCTTTCAGTTACCTTATTTCCACCAAAATGCTCGGCCTGAAGAGCTACGAACCTGCTTCAGAAGGATTTCTCCTGAACGAATGATAGAATTGACTACGGTACTACTATGTAATTGTTCAACAAACAAACATGGCCATCACATTTTTTCCCCTCCTCATGTGATTAGGTCGTGGAAAACCTGGAGATGTTAGTTTATTTATTTTTATTTTATTATTTTTAGAACTGTGCTTTCCAGACCTGGAAAAGTCATAGGAATTATTAATATCTTTTCATGGATATCTCTATAGTCCAAATGTTCTTTTTTTCTAGTTGTGCTCAACTCTTAAATGTTTATTTATTTTGTTTTACTCCTAATTTTGAAAATGTTTTTATATTTCCTGTTTAATTTAATTTAGTTTTAGTAATTGTCTTATGTGCTTTTGTCAATTTTATTAATTTGTGTATTTTTATTTTATTTTTGTAATTACCATTTAGGTTTATTTTTATTTCTTTTTTTAGTTTGTTCAATTTTTATTTATTTTATTGTTCAATTTATTTATAATAAAATATTATAGAAATTATTCTAGAAATATTTCAAATTAGTGTTTAGTTTTTTATCTAATATTTGTATTTTATTCTGTTTCAGCTTTAAGTAATTAATTTAAAAAATAGTTTGGTTAACGATAACAACCCTCATTCAGCATCACACAAAGTTTTCAGTTACCAGTGCCAGTGCTCATTTTTTAATCAAGGGGTCATCGGATGCAAAATTCACTTTTCAAGTTGTTTGAACATAAATGTGCGTTGGAAGTGTGTAGTCTAAAATCCCCTTTCTCCAATCAGGCTGTTCTGAGATTCCTGTCAGAATGACGTAGTTCTGTACAGACCGTCTTACCTTAGACCCGCCCTGAGTGAGCTGTCATCAGTCTGCCATTGAGTCGAAGACGAGATGCCTCAGATTAAGCGATTGAGGTGCTTTGCTGTTGGATGTAATAATGAATATAGCAGTCGTCATTTACTCCCGACATCTGAGCTGCTGAAGACACAGTGGATTAACGTTACTTTAGTTTTGCCTAAATGCGTCTATGTTCGCGCGAATCATTCGTGATCAAGCCTCACCTACAGAAGAAGTGAGTATAAGGGTTTTTTATGATTCTTTGCAAATCCCCTTTCCTAATAATGTACTAGTTAGCCAGTTTTGCGACTAAAGTAAACCGTACGGCTCAACAATTTCAAGTGAAATTAATTTAAGTGAAAGTGTTCGATAACAAAGTGCTTAATGAGATAAAGTAGAATTTGGTTGGTCATGTGATCACAACATGTAAAATAAAATATAAGGCCACTTATACGAGTCCTCATCTATGTGAGTGAACATTTTTCAAAAGTACTATTCATTTATTTATGTGCATATTTTTTTGTAATGAAGATAAAATGACTGAATGCACTTTTAAAGGGTGATTTCAGCAACAGTTTTTACTCATCTAAAAGAAGGTTTGAAGAGAGATCTAAAAACTTCCACTGTAGAGATCTTTTTTAGTAGCTGCTATTAGAGATCTCCATTAACATATCATTCAACAGCCTCTTCTCATGTATCACGTCTGTCACCTCTTAACTGCAGACTCTCAACGCCCCGGCCGTGTCTGTGTGCAGCCGTCTGGGCCTCTGGGACGCTGGCCCTGTTGCTCAGATGATGTATTTGCTAAAGAGCTGAAATGACCGTAAGGTTCAGCGAGATCCCTGAGTAACAGACCTCCCATACAGGGAAGGCCAAAGATCCACTGCCTCGGATGGCACATTTTATCATTCTGCGTTTGGCAGGTCCTCTCTCGGGGTCCATAAAGACCCTCTAACCCTTTTCTTCCGAGCCCAGCTTGGGTTTCAAAACTATCCATTCTGCTGTGATATTTGCAGAAGGGCTGCCTGCTGCTTAAAGTGGCCTGGATCTGTTTCTCAGCCTTCATCAGAGCCGCAGGAGAGGGATTTCGATGCTGGATGATGGGAACAGGAGGAGCGTAAGGCTGAGCTCTCCTCCCATCAGCTCCTCTGAGAGACTGCTTGTGCTTCTTCAGCAGGTACGCTACCTGTTGAGGAGCTGTTAAGCCGCTTTGCTGTTTTGAAGTATGAGCGTTTATCCAGGCTTATGAATTGAGTGTGTCAGCCAGGCTGATAAATTGGTCAATATTGGGCCATTTTGACAATAACACACTCACTAAATCTGCTATCAGCCTCACCAGTTTTTGGAATCATTTTGAGTGAATTTATTTGTAGTGAAAGGATTTGTAACATTTATTGTTAGGGATAGAAATTAGAGTAGAGATTATGAAGATTAATCATTAAAAAAATAATAGTGAAATGTTAAATTAAAAATTAATAAATTAAATCTACATTCACATTTTTTCTCATCTGCCATAGATCGATAGATGGGCTATATTTGATCAGAAATGCAGTTAAAAAACATTGTGAAATATCATTAAAAATATATATATTACAAAAAACTACAGTTCAGTAGAAAATTATTTTGTCATAATATAAAGGCATAATTTATAACTTTTTAGTTTTCATCTACGTACATTCATAGTTTTTGTAGAGTAAATATTATGTAAAATAAATTAATCTGCATTCACATTTTTGTCGTATTTTAGTCTTATTTGCCATATGTGTAGCTACAATTCTATGAATATTTAACAAATAGAGTAAACAGATAATTGAAAAATAATACTTGATATAATACAATTCAAAATAACTTTTCTCTTGTAATGTGTGTGGTGTGATGACACGATTGATATTTTATATATATATTTTTTTTTTTTGAGTGATACAAACAGTGAAACGGTTGGAGATACGATATCTCTTGTATATCACACTATTATCGGACCAGAAAGAACTGTTTTGCGTGTGCGTGTATAGCCTATATATCTCAGATTTGTAATCTGTAAAAATTCAATTTCAGCATAATATCGTTTTTTTTTTTTTTTTTGTCTGCTTGTTCTTGTTTTATAACCTATATGGCTGAAGCTCTTTCTCGGGATAGTGTGATGAAGCATTCTTGGTTTTTGTCTGCTGTGAATTGTGTCAGACTGAGAATAGTGTTGAAGGCTGCAGGTGTGTGTGTGTGTGTGCACTTGTACACCGGGTGTGCGCTTGGTCAGTCTCACCAGGTGATGGGCTACTGGCAGGTGCCGCCCCCCTCAACACACACCATCTCCCTTACTTCCTGCCAAACACTCGTCTCCTGCCAGTGAACGGGATCTTGGCACACGAGTCCTGCACTGTGCCACAGTCTGCCTACCACCCGCTGGACCGGTGGGCTCGTCTACGAGAGGTTTCCCATTGAATGGATGGCCAATATAGCGGCCATTGTTAGTCATGTACGTATGAGCATCTTAGGTATGCTGGTCAGTGACTGTAAAAAGTGACAAAATCAGAGACCCTTCCCTAGAAAGTTTTGTTTTTCATTTTTTGCTCTGATCCAATAGCTTTGTTCCAAAACCAAGCAAGCTGCCTACCTAGACATCATTGAAAGGCACACTTCCAGTTCAAAGGCTCTTCCAAAAGGTAGGAAGCGACCTTATGCTGCCGTCTAAGATACTTCACTTTGGCCAAATTCTGCAGCAGCTTGACAGGTCTCTTTCATGGAGAATACAATATGTTGTAGTAAGCTCAGTTTCATCACATTAAATGGCACTCAGTACTAAAGTATTGAGAGTAATAGTTCATTTTTACCTAATATTTGTGTGTGTATTATATAAAACAACAACAATAGTTTTGTTGGTTTTAAAAGTCTGCTAGCTTGTTTTAGAGTAGTTTTGGGCTGGAAGACCAGCTTTAACTGGATTAGACCATCAAACCAGCAAATCTAGTTCTTTTTTGAGGGTAAAATTGCATTTCCACCAGTGTAATTATTATTTGTATGCCACTATAGTTTTTTTATTAATATTTTGAGCTAGCTTTTTATAGATATAGATATAGATAGAGATATATATATATATATATATATATATATATATATATATATATATATATATATATATATATATATATATATATATATATATATATATATAGATATTATTTTTTTTTTTTTAACAAACTGTTTATAATTTTGTGGTTAAATCATTTCAGTCAGTCAGTCATATAAAATGCTTATAAATCACTTGCAATGCTTTATTATTAACATATACTGGATTCAATATTTTTAATCAAATAATTATGTATTTCTGTTTGGAATTGATTGTTCGTAGGTCTTGCTGAGCTCATGCACCTAATTTTTTTTTTTTTTGTAAACATTAAAATTATCCAAAAATATATATATCTTTTTTTCACTCAAAAATTGAGATGCATGAGCACAGATAAATTAAGCCTGTGATCAATCAGTTCCACAAAGAAATACAAATCCTGTGCAACTGAAAGACAAAGAAACAAGTTGACAAAAAGATTAAATCCAAGATTTGACGATAATATAGCATAATGAGATATTTACGGGGAAATTTTAAAAGGCCACTCATTTTTGACCAGGAACACCAAACAAAGTAAAGGATTTTCAGCACAGCAGGAGGGTTAATACAAAACAAATTCAAACATGATGAGTTTGAGTGCTGCCTATGCAGACAGTCGTCTAAAGCATATGATGAGAATGGACACTTGATCACCCCATTACAGGCAGTTAGAAAGAAGCATATCCTGTGATTACAGACATTCAGAGCTGTGCAGACAACATATAAAAACATTTGACATCCACCGTGCAGCCCTGTATATGCTGTATGTAAAGAGATTGAGAGATGCTTATGTAACTCTGCATTTAGCACGCGATATACTCTTACAAACATGCAGCGGGACTCTGGATTGAGCATTTATGTAGAACTAATTGGGCGAACTTTCTCTAGGCTTCCCTGATGTTGTGTTCTACACTTGACACAAATACCCTTCACACAAATACAAAGCGTCCCCTGGAGAGACAGGACGAGGCGACCTCAAAGAGACCCATCACCAGCAGCCTGCAGCCTCTATTTTTAGCTCTGAGTCTCTGGTTGTTCCCGAATCAGGCCTTAATTCCCTAAATATTCCTGTCGTTGGATCTCTCTGTGCGGCAGGCCGGATGTGTTAAGCCCTCAGGAAGCCCTGCTTCATGTCAGCAATGAGTTTATTAATAACAGTCTAAGCTGAAGTCATTTGTAGATGAGGATGTAATTAGCCCCTGCGTGTTTGTTTGTGCAGATGGCTTTGTCTTTTGTAGGCAGCCAAAGATGGTGGACGAAGTGAGACAAATATTGATTATAAATCAGTATCAATGCAATAGTGTTGTATTGATTGAATTATTTGAACTGTTTTGCTAGTGTTTATGTGCTAGGTGTTTTTATGTTTATTAGAGCCGAGCCTCAGTTCGCTCTCTTGGGAAGCCGGCTGGTTCTGACGGTGGTCTATGAGGAAGATCTGGTTCAGGGTGGGACAGCAGAGCTTTATCTGCATTGAGACTGAAGATGAATATTTTTGGAGCTGATAAGACATCTGTCATGCTGCGATGAGCTTTGCTACGGTACAGTGCCTGCAATCCCATCAATAGAAGGGATATTTTTATCTCTTTGAGGATGCAGGATTATACTCACTTTCACTGTCCGTGTGAACGTTGGAGATTTTAACACTACAAAATTACAAATTCACTACAAATTTTATTATTTTTGTTACTTTATAATTAAATTAAAAGAAGTACTCTAGTATGCTTATCAAGAGCATAGAATGATTTCTTAAGGATCATGTGACACTGATGTAATAGCTAACGAAAATTCAGCTTTGCATTACAAAAGTAAATTATTTCAAAAGGAGATTAAAATAGAAAACTGTTATTTTAAACTGTTGTTTTTCCTGTATTTATAAAAATGCAGCCTTGATGAGTATAAGAGACTTCTTTAAAAAAAATATTTAAAAAATCGTACTGATGCACACACATCCCATTATCTATATATTCTAATATTAATTATATTTAATAAAATTTTAAACACTGTTTATACTACGGTGCTGTTGAATGCTTGAATCTGATTGGTTGATGAAGGTTCTAAGGTGTGCACTTATTTTCCGGGAAACGCACAGCTGTTGTTTCAAAGGTCCTTGCAGCATAAAACACCAAAAGAACCAAAACCCACAACAACGCTGACCAAGCAAATAAATATAGTAAACAAAATGATAAAAAATGACCTTGGGTGTACATTATTTTGCTAATAATTCAACGGCCCATTGTCAGTTATTCCTTACCTAAACCATTCTATTAATTCATCCAGAGCTCTCTGGTCCCTGTTGTTGATCTCTATTGTTGAGCTCTCGCCGTGTGTGTGGGATAATGTCGTTTTCTCAGCAGGGCTCTTTCACAATCTGATACACATCACAACTCTCACATCACAGTATCTTGCTGATGAATAATTTGTTACTGCTTGATGCAAATTTTGACTAGATTATGAAGATGATAGATATCTCTTCTGAAGTAATGTATGGTTTCATGGAGAAACTTCTTCCATTTAACCTGCAAGTCCAAACGATCATCTGCCTCCCTTATTCCTGGGAAATAATTTCCTAGAAGAGCTTTTCAAAACTTCACTGGAAACACACACACACACACACTGCTCTCTTCCTGCTAGGTTTAGAGGCAGTGCTGATAATGGTAGACTCTCAGTAAAGACTTACGGTTAAAAAAATCGTAGGGGTGTCCCAGGAGCTTTACGAAGATAAGAATCAGCATAACCACGCAGAACTTCACCTGTCACATGGTTTCAGGTGCACATTTTTCAAAGAAGAAAAATGTTTGACTAAATTTCTCATCAAAATCCCTAGAAATTATTTTGAATTTTCGCCTGATGTCAGTAGACATCAGCTGCTATTCTTTTTCTCTTAGATTTTGTTTTTGTTCGAGTGTCCAACATGTAAACGATTCAAATAATAAAAACATATGCTTTGTTAATATTTCAACAACAATAGTAATAATAAAGATGATTAATAATAATGATAATAATAATATGCTTTAATGCTGCATTTCAATAATTTCTGTAACATCACTTAATTGTGAATGGCTGTTATTGAATTATTTGTAAAAAAAAAAAATATATATATATATATTATTAAAAATAATTTTGAATTTAAAAAAGTTTAATTAATCATGCATATCTGTCAGGTGTGGTTCCTAAGGACTGTAGGGATTAAATGAAAAAGTGTGAACATCAATAAAGAATATTGTTAAAACCAATTTTCAGTCTCTAAACGTTTCAACTCCTCTCATCTAATTTATTGTTGCGTTTTGCATTTCTTGTGGTGACATGTTTTATTTCAGATTAATCCAGCATTTGTCATTTGAACAGCATCACTTGGAAATAAATCAGATTACGGAAGTAAAATGGGCTGTGAATGGTGGTTCATGTTGACTCTAATGTATCTCCATGTGATGTGGCATGTGCTACTGTACTGGCAGAGAGAGACCAGGAGTGCGTGTGTGTGTGTGTGTGCGTGTAATCATGTAATCGTGGCTCTGATGCCACACAGACAGACGGACTTCTCCTCATCTAGTCCATCAGGCTCTGGTGTCGTCTTTCTGCCATCTGCCATCGCCAGCCAGTCTGTCCATTTCAGTATCTCTCACACACACACGCACACACACACACACATACATACATACATACATATGCACACACATATACACACACACACACACACACACACACACACAGAGTCGGACAGATCCTGCATCCATCAATCTTTAGCGTTTCACTCAACTTCTCCTCAACACCCTCTAAACGTGCAATCTTTTGAATTCAATCTGATAAGGCAGTACGTCGGCTGTGTTTGTGATTGAGAACAAAAAAGTTTTTCACATTTTTGATCCCATTAACTTTTATGTATACAAATATTATATAATATTTGTATTTTATATAAACATTATATAGAATGAATATATAATACATATTATGTAGATTTTAAATATCGCTGTTTCATTGGGAAATATGTCACATTAAAGAAGTGAAATTGGTTTTAATTTATGTTGACGTTAGAATTCTGATTGCAGGATTGGAAATCATTAAAGTCTTAAAATTGAACTTCAAGGCTTTAAAATTTCAGTAGTCAATATAGTCAGTATACTTTTTCTTGTTATGAATTGTTTGCATGAAACTTTAATTTTTAAAAATCATTTTCCTTTATCATAAGTCAAGAGATTGAAAATATGTACGAATCTTGTTTATACGACAATGAGTTAATGTTTGGTCTCATATCTGTGGATGAGGATGTGATACAGACAGAGACACACAGACATATGTGCCTCAGACGCAGGGGGCTTCTGTGCCCGTCTCTCTCTGTCTGTCTGTTTATGTGAACGTGTGCTTCCGGTCTACAGGGTACGTGTTTTCCTTTTAGTATAAGTAGGGGTGCTCCGATCAGGATTTTTGAGGCCGATCTTTTTAAAGCCTTATTTTTATCATGTAGAATTATTTATAGTAATACTCCAATAAGGAATTTTAGACATTTATTCAGGGCCTGAATTTCACTTTTGAAAATGGGGGGAATTTCCCTCTTATAGGTGACTCGTGTGACAGGGGATTTTTTTTTAATCTGAGGGGTAGAGGGGAGCATTTTTTAGACATTTTTCAAAAATCTATATTTCTCTCACCTAAATGTTCGATCATGCAGTGCATTTTTGTTTTTACACTCGTGCAATTGTTGCACAATTGCTTACACACAGCTCAAAACAGTTGCTCAAGCAAGTAGCAAAACATTTCAAATACTTTTCTTACGTTATCACAAACATTCTAAATTAAAACTTACCACTGACAGAAACAGTCAGCCTTTTTTTGCATTTAATTCTTTACTACAAGCAATCTTGCGGCTCATAAAGAACTTTTTTCCTACCTCAACGAGTGCCATCTATTATTGCCTTGTTTATCTAAAAGTGCTCTTTTCCTTTAAACCTAGTCAAAAAGCTTGTGTTGACTGTGAAACACAGTAGACTTTTATTATTTGCATTTATGGTGTTACTACATTTTTGTTTTTAATATTTACAATGCACTATTGCTTTAATTCAGCGAGTGCAGTGGAAACAATCTCTGCACTGCAGCAGAAACACCGCTCCTGTGTGCAGCGTGAACGCTTTAAAATCCGGTAACACGCGCGGAAAAAATAAGCACCACATACGCACTGCAAACGGAGTAATGCAAACCTGCCGTTATGTGCGCTGCGAGTGTGCACAAGTGCACGGTCTCCAGGACAGAGACTGAGATGGTGCCGCTGCAAGTCATGCCAAACCTCTAACACCCCATTCACACGGGGCATCGACGTCAACGCTTGACGGAGGGCGTGACTGAAGCTTGGTGCTGACACGACCGTCATAGTGACAACAGCCAATCACATTACTTTTCTGGTGTTGCATTAATGAGATTGGCTAGCGTCTGCGCTAGGGTATTTGCATAAGGCGATCTGATTGGCTAACGCCTTCTGGCGCCTTTCAACTTCTGGCACGAGCAACGCCAGTGAAGCGACGCGATGGACCCCCAATTCAGTTTTGCATCGCTTGACGTCACTCCATTCAAAGTAAACGAGAGGTGTTGACGCCGATGCCCGGTGTGAATGGGGCGTCGTCAGCTAGAGATCGGTTTATGAGATAGGCCTTTTAAGAGACCGCTGATCAAACATCCCAAAGCGATTATCGGCCGATAGTGTTTGGTAGCCGATCAATCGGAGCACCCCTATGTATAACGGCCCCGACTGATGTTTGGTGATTTGGGATGTGTAATTGTGCTTGCTCATCTAATTCTGACTTGATCTAAAAAATAAAATAAAAAAACACTAATAATTGAATAACTCTTAAATATAATTCAAATCTTAGAATGAATAACCATTTTTATACTTTATATAATAATGTTGTGATGCCTAAATTCAACTTTCATGCTTCAAACATTTAAAAAAAATTAATTTGTAGTTTTTATTTATTATTTCTAATTTATTTAGACAATATAATATTGACCGTTTATCTGTTGTTGGCCATAACATGAAAACAATAACTGGCTTACTCATATTGGGCATAAGTAATTAGTATAATATACAAAATGTATTCATACTGAATTATTGTTAATTTGCTAAATGAATAAATAAAATAATAATAATAATAAAATAACATTTTATTTTATTTTTTGTTACTTTAATTTTAGTTGAAATTTAAGGAATTTTGTTGGGTGGTTATGTGGTCATCTTTATTATTATAATTATACAAATATTCCTATATAGTTTTTATTTAATTTAATTTATTAGTTTTAGTTTTACGTTTTATTTTTGAGCGTCATGTTAAAAAAAAAAAAATGTGTTGGCGTCTAACCGAAATAAAATCACGTTTTTTCAGTTAATTTTTTTTTTATTACAAGTAATGAAAATGTTCTTGGTTTTAGTTAACTAAAAAACCCTGCTATTGTCAATGTACAAATACTACTATACAATACATAAATGATAGAATACCCTTATACTACCCAAAATGTAATATTAATATTAACACAAAGCATGCCAGATTTACTTTAATTTCAGATTTGGACCCTTTTGTAGACTTCATGTGTAACTGAAGTGAAGTGACTTGTAACTAGTTGACATAAATCAAGCATTGACTAGTGGCAGGAGTAATCCTGACTGCAGTGGCTTGTGGATACCTGCTTCACTAACTGCAGTACTGTGTTTTTGCAGCACTCCCCTGTTGTTGGGTGCAGTTAGAGATGCATTGTGGGTCTGATTAAAATGCCATGATGGTACAGGCTCTGCTCCTGTCTGGTCCAGAGAGGCTTCCAAAAATAGAGCGCGTGCAGCGAGACGAGCCCAGGAACGTGCGGCGGAAGCACAAACAGCTTCCATCCTTTGTTTAATCTGTCTTCCCTTTAATACCCCTCTTTCTGCCTGCTCCCCTCTACATGCCTCTCCGGAGGAGAAAGTAGCCAAAACGTGGAAAGCTTCCTTGTTTGGAGGGGACACCGTTGGAGGGCTCTCCCATCAATATTTTATCTTTGCCGTGCAGCAGCATGTATTAATGATGACTTCAGTCTGAATGGCTGAAAATAGCATCATGGAAACACTACCGCTTAAAAGCTTGAGGCCTGTGTGCTAGGCACACTCAAATACAGTGTGGGGCATTTTATTTTATTATATAGAATTTTTTATTTTGTTTTATTTAGAATTTAGAAATTTTCGTTGATCATCAAACCACAATAATAGACAAAATCTTATTAGATTTTATAAAACAATTATTTTATTTTATTAGGCTTTTATTTTTAATGGATCTATCTGAAATCAGTAATCATTGATCATCAAACCATAGTAAAAAATATACCCACAAAACTAATTTTATTTTATTTTATAGCTATTTTATTTTTATGCTTTAATGGCTTAGTCCTAATTGTTGATCATCAAACCAGATTAATAGACATAACCACAAAAGTAAATAAACAAATAAAATATACAAATATAGTAAAAGCTTTTTTTTTTATTCTGAATATTTTTATTTTTTATTTTAAGTCTGTAATTGGTAGTTGTTAATCACAGTAATAGACTTACCCACAAAAATATATTTAATTCTTCTAATAAGCTTATTTTATTTTGTTTTTTATTTTTTATGTTTGTACGTATTAATTATGACTTGAGTCTGAATGGCTAAAAATAGCATCATGGAAACACAAAAGTTTTGTTTAAAGCTGAAGTTCTGTGTGTTAGGCACGCTCATAAAGATCCTGATGGGCTCGGGGCGCATTGTAACACGCAAGCCGATGTGGGGCGGGTCGTTACGCCCTACCTGCTGCAGGTTCCTCAGGTTCCTCGCTCTCAGGCCCCAGCGGGGTTCAGCGGCGGAGCGTGCTGGGTTACAGAGGCAGCTAATCACGGCTGAGCGAGACCACTGCTGTGGGCTGCCTTGTTTATCTGCCTCCTGCTCCTCCTGCCTGAACTCGTACACCCTGTATCGGTCTGATCAGCAGCAGGAGAGAACAAAACACCGTGTCCTCAGCCTGAAAAATGCAGCCAGTAAACAGTGGTAGGAAAAAATCAAGACATGTTCAAGTTCAGTGGTTGTGTAACATCTTGTCTGGTAAGATGCCTTCATCTGGTCAGTATTTGAAGACGGCATGTTTCCCATAACTTAATGTGAAATCCCATAATCCTGTGCGTAGGGCTGAAACAATTAATTCAAAGGTAAATAACTGATAATGAAAATTGCACCAAGTTTCATTGTCAGTCAGTCAGATCTTGTTTTTATAATTTAGTGATTTAAACTGTAACATTATTATTAAACTATCCACGGTTGTAAAGCTGGCAGACAATTGTTGTACACAATTTATATCATAATCTTACAGACACACAAAGGCACATACATACTGTATGAATTTTTAATTTAATTTTGTTTTTAATTAAAAAATATTGGTGATTTTTATATCGATGATTTAAATATTTTTATAAATATTATAAAAATGTTTTAAAAAATATTTATCAATATTTTTTAAATTGGTGATTTTATATTTATCATTATGCCAAAATAAAATAATATAAAAAAGGCATAATATAAAATTGTTGTTTTATATATAAAACCTTTATAAATATGTTTTTACATATTTTTGTATGTTTTTTTTTGTTTGATTTGAACTGTTTTAGCTGGTTTTTTATCCAAATTTTATTTGAAATAATTACATTTAAAAAAAAAAAAATTATCTGATTAATTAAAAAAAAATATTAGAAAATAGTTCTTGAACATGTTGATCAAAATAATCTGTAATTGCAGCCGTATTTTCAGAGACAGCCTGGGTTTGACTGCAGTATTCTGTGCACGGCTCTTATCAGCGGATGATTGATACTCTCTGTTCTGATCTGAATTCACAGGGATAAGTGTAGCTCTTATCTGAGCCGCTGTGTGTATTACATGAATGGATGAGGTCGCTCGGGTCCTGTCACTCAATCAGATCCACAGATATGATTAAGTCGAGATGTGTGAAGGCAGATCGGTTGATAGTAGTTGAGGCTGGGAGTGTGGAGGTTTGGCTCTCGTTTCTATTTTGGTAGTCCTTTGACTATATAGGCTTTTGATTATAGTCATAAAGTGTGATCCATTTTACAGCTTATTCTGGACAAGAAAACCCATCTTTGGTGGGTTGAGACTGTCTGGAGGACATGCAAAGTGGCCAACCATGGTTTGTTTTGTTATTGTAAGTATCCATCAATCCATCTAAAAGCTATTTTCTTTTATTTGTAATTAAATTTAAATTAAATTTTATTTTATTATCTTTTTTTATTCTTATAGCGAAGTCTGAAATCAATAATCATTAAACACAGTAATAGATATACAAATTTTTTTTTATTTTCTTCTATTATTCCATTTTAGTTGTAAAAGCATTTCATTATATATATAAGCTTATATATAATATTTTTTCTTTGTAGTTTTATTATGCAAGCTATATTAAGGTGTTTGGAGGCTACTGTAAAAGCATAATTCTGTTGGAAACACTGTTAACCAGTGCCTCAAATTTTGGGAAGGAACTGAGCAAATGTGTGCGTTGTTGTCTCCAGACCAGAACAAAGTATTCCTGAGTGTTTTGTTCTGGAAAATTCACTTTTCCTATCACACAGGCCGTGCACTGAGCTCTGCACAGAATTGCCCTCGACCTCCACACAGCAGAGATGATTCGTCATGATCTGATTGTCAGTTGTGTGGCAATGTTTTCCTGTCTTTCTGCAGTTCAAAGCAGGTTCGAGTACAGATTGGGGTAGAAGTGACTACTGAAGTGATGTTGGGGTAGAAAAAGTGGATATGCAGCAACAACACAATACGAACGTCTCTCGGTGAGCCCCTCTAGATTTTCTGAGATGGTTGTTCGTCTTCTCTGCAGTGTTCTGTGCAAACTGAGGCGTAAAGCCCTCCGGTCTCACTTTCAGAGGAACTGACGTCGTTGTTGATCCGTGGAAATGACCCTGAGCCCTGTCACCGCCTGCCGCCGCTGGCGAGACTGTGACTGGAATGTCTAATGAATTAAATTGTGTGAAGTCTTTGAATTCTTTCTTCTCGACTCCTCGTCTCTCTCGCTCTCTCTCTGAGGCTGTGATTCACTGTCAGTCTTTAGCGAGTAGGTGTGAGACACTTCGGGGTCAGTATGTCAGGAAGCTCACTCGTGTGAAGTGCATCTGAAGCTCATTACTGCTAGATTAATCGCTGCTCTCGGTGCTGCCATACACAAACTCATTGCAGCTGAGGAGAATGCGCCTGAATGCCACAAAGTTATGTTTCACATTTCACATTAAAAGATTTATTCATTTTTAAAATGTAGTTAATATGTATATGAATAAATGTATATATAAGTGTAGCTATTGGTCAATATAATATTATAATATTAATAGATATTGTGCAATTAGTATCTGCCTACTAAGATATACACACAATTGCTGAAAAAAAGCAATCAGTCAAAGCTGAGAATCATAATAAAAAGGGCAAATCTTGGCTGATTCTTGTCAATATATCAAGCAATCCCACAAAAACTACTGCTTATAAGATTTTTTATAGTATTTTTTTCCCCCACATTACCTGCTTAAGAACTGCTTCATTGTCTTAATGTCACAATATGAAAAAAAATGTGGTTTTGTTTATATAACAGGTTTAGTGAGATTCCCCCTGTGCACACTTTCTTCCTTTTTTCTGGTGGATTATTATGAGATGAGATGTGTGGTTTTTATGGTTCCTGTGCTCCTGTGTGTGTTTGTGTATCCTGCAGTGAGCGTTTCTCTCTCTCCTCCTCTTTTAGAGATCTAGGCTATTTATAGCTGAGTTATCATGCCGACTAATGTTGTTTTGCCTTTCCACATAATTACAAATCCTGCTTTAGGAAATCTGTTGCGTGTTCATTTCATGTGCGTGGTGGACCTTTCTCAGGGTAGATGCCAGATTTAAACCGATGCAAATAAAAGGTAGGCTTTAAGAGGTAGACGTACATTTTACATTCAGTAAGTTGAGTAGAATATTGAAAATACGCCTGAGTGAAACTTCAGAGAAAAAGCATCTGGGACTTGATATGAAAGCTGTATCAGAGGTGAAAAGTTATGTTTTCGATGCAAAATTACAAAGAGAATCTGTTTTGTGGTGCATAAATGCATAATGAGATTAGGAGCATGTATTACAGTAAATTGAGACAGTTTTGTTACCTTTAAGACAGCGATTGTATGTCAATTTGCTTCAAAATATGGCATCTTCCCTGGCAATGGTCCATATGTTGCATATGTACTTTGTGTGCAGAGTTGTAATACAATATTCTGATGACTTACGCTGATCCCTGATCGTCAGCATTTCTCAGTTGGAATGGTTTCTCTCTGTCTCCCACAGATGGACTTCCCAGTAAAGAACAGCCACTGGAACTTCTGAAGCCATCTGGAGTCAATCACATTCCTCCTGGTAGGACCAAGTCTTGTGTGTGTGTGTGTGTGTGTGTGTGTGTGTTGTCCAGTCAGCTGTGGGCTTCCCTGTTGGCATAGCCAAGGGTCATAGGTCATCAAACAGGGTTGCTGAATAAGAGCATCTGATTGGCTGCTTTGACACAGTAGAAGTGGAGGTGTTTTTTACGGGTTTTTGAAAGAGATAGTTCACCCAAAAATGTGAATTCTGTCATGATTTGTGTTCCAAACCCAAAAGACTTTGGTTAATCTTTAAAATTATTTTTAATGTTATTTCCATTGAAAGTTCAGGTAACCAAAACTTTGAAGACCCAAAATGAAATAAAATAAATCCATATAAATAATGTTGTTTTATCCAAATCTTGTGAAGTGATGCCATTGTTTTATATGATGAACAGTTTTAAATCAAAGTCTTCTTGATTTGAAACGATGTGAGGATGAGAAAATTGATAGTTTTCATTTTTGTGTCTCTTTAACAACTTTGAATTCAGTGGAAAAATGTACCATCGGAAGTTTGTCTAGGGTTTATTTTTCTCTAGAACTGTGTGGCGACTTGTGGTGTATATTTACGTCATTAAAATGTAAATATGAGGAACAAAATGACTGTTTTTGTGCCTGGTGCAGTTTCACAGAGATATGGAGTCTGACTCATCTCGTATATGATGCTGCGCTTGAAACAATAACCTGAGAAGTTTATCAGACATAAGCAGTGGAAAAACAGCTGACAAACATACATGATCCCGATGTCACAGAGACTTAATATTAAAACTTTATTTTATTAAATATGTATGTATATTGTCTATCATTTTATATATCTATGCGTCCGTCTGTCTGTCTGTCTGTCTGTCTGTCATTCTCTGTCTGTCATTCTCCATCCTGTCTATCTGTCATTCTCCGTCTGTCTATCTGTCATTCTCCGTCTGTCTATCTGTCATTCCCTGTCGGTCTGTCTGTCATTCTCCATCCTGTCTATCTGTCATTCTCCGTCTGTCTATCTGTCATTCCCTGTCGGTCTGTCTGTCATTCTCCATCTGTCTGTCTGTCTGTCTGTCATTCTCTGTCTGTCTATCATTCTCTGTCTGTCTATCATTCTCTGTCTGTCTGTCATTCTCCGTCTGTCTGTCATTCTCTGTCTGTCTGTTTGTCATTCTCTGTCTGTCATTCTCCGTCTGTCTGTCTGTCTGTCATTCTCCGTCTGTCTGTCATTCTCCGTCTGTCTGTCATTCTCTGTCTGTCTGTCATTCTCCGTCTGTCTGTCATTCTCCGTCTGTCTGTCATTCTCTGTCTGTCTGTCTGTCATTCTCCGTCTGTCTGTCTGTCTGTCTGTCTGTCTGTCTGTCTGTCATTCTCTGTCTGTCTGTCATTCTCTGTCTGTCTGTCATTCTCTGTCTGTCTGTCATTCTCCGTCCTGTCTGTCATTCTCCGTCCTGCCTGTCTGTCGTTCTCTGTCTGTCGGTCGGTCTGTCTGTAATTCTCTGTCTGTCATTCTCTGTCTGTCTGTCATTCTCCATCTGTCTGTCTGTCTGTCATTCTCCGTCTGTCTGTCTGTCTGTCATTCTCCGTCTGTCTGTCTGTCTGTCATTCTCTGTCTGTCATTCTCCATCCTGTCTATCTGTCATTCTCCGTCTGTCTATCTGTCATTCCCTGTCGGTCTGTCTGTCATTCTCCATCCTGTCTATCTGTCATTCTCCGTCTGTCTATCTGTCATTCCCTGTCGGTCTGTCTGTCATTCTCCATCTGTCTGTCTGTCTGTCTGTCATTCTCTGTCTGTCTATCATTCTCTGTCTGTCTATCATTCTCTGTCTGTCTGTCATTCTCCGTCTGTCTGTCATTCTCTGTCTGTCTGTTTGTCATTCTCTGTCTGTCATTCTCCGTCTGTCTGTCTGTCTGTCATTCTCTGTCTGTCTGTCATTCTCCGTCTGTCTGTCATTCTCCGTCTGTCTGTCATTCTCTGTCTGTCTGTCATTCTCCGTCTGTCTGTCATTCTCCGTCTGTCTGTCATTCTCTGTCTGTCTGTCTGTCATTCTCCGTCTGTCTGTCTGTCTGTCTGTCTGTCTGTCTGTCATTCTCTGTCTGTCTGTCATTCTCTGTCTGTCTGTCATTCTCTGTCTGTCTGTCATTCTCCGTCCTGTCTGTCATTCTCCGTCCTGTCTGTCTGTCATTCTCCGTCCTGCCTGTCTGTCATTCTCTGTCTGTCGGTCGGTCTGTCTGTCATTCTCCATCTGTCTGTCTGTCTGTCATTCTCCGTCTGTCTGTCTGTCTGTCATTCTCCGTCTGTCTGTCTGTCTGTCATTCTCTGTCTGTCTCATTCTCCGTCCTGTCTATCTGTCATTCTCCGTCTGTCTCTCTGTCATTCCCTGTCGGTCTGTCTGTCATTCTCCATCTGTCTGTCATTCTCTGTCTGTCTGTCATTCTCTGTCTGTCTGTCTGTCTGTCATTCTCCGTCCTGTCTATCTGTCATTCTCCGTCTGTCTATCTGTCATTCTCCGTCTGTCTGTCTGTCATTCTCTGCCTGTCTATCTGTCATTCTCTGTCTGTCTGTCTGTCTGTGATTCTCTATCTGTCTGTCTGTCTGTCTATCAAGGCAGTTTAACTAGAATATATGATTATATATATTTGTGTGTGTGCTCTCGCTCTCCTCTTGGATCTGGAGTAGCAGTGGATTGCTGGCTAGCCACAAACACATTGGTTAGCCCGATGTGGTTTCCCTCTGCTCCTGCTAGAAGAGACGAGACAGACCGTGGCATCTGTGTACAGACATGTTGGCCTGGTCAGAGAGCCACACACAGACCGCTGAATTCTGAGGACTCTGGTACCACACGGGAGCTTAGAAACATGTTAATGTCCATGTTGAACACACAGTATCTCTGAAGGAGTCAACATTGTTTCATTTCTGAGAAGTACAGCTGGACGTGTAGGTTTTCTCTTGGCTAGAGTTTGAAATCTGGGACTTTTATAGTAAATCCTGCAGTAAAGGAAGAAGGTGGAAAGTAGGCAAGATGAAAATAAAGAATAAAAGTATACGAGGAATAAGGACGGGAAGGATGAAGTTTGAAGAATGCTACGGTAGACTATGAGGAAAACAAAGAAAAGGAAAGGGAAGGAAGGTGAACAACAGGCATTGTGGAAGGAAAGAAAGGTTGAAATAAAGGCAAGAAATGTAGGAAACGTTAAGCACATTTTCTATTCATAGTCTGAGGCTGAACTGGACTTTAGGGGATTTGTGAGGGATTTGTTTGTCTTGATAACCTGTTTTAGACCCTCTCTATGGTGCTTCAGCTGGGTTCAGGCTCGTGTAGGACCGGGTTTAGGACTGGGGCTGCGGATCAGGAAACAGATGGTGCTGAAAGTCTCGCCTGGAGACCTGCTCACTGCCAACGGCGCCTTTCCACTCTTTCACTCTCCCTCTCTATCTGTCTCTCTTCCCCTGTTCCCCCTCCTCACTGAATTATCATTGATTGTAAACACGCTCTCTGAGAAGGGACCGATGTTACTTTATACCATGTTTAATGTATGAGTAGCAGTGGAAGTCGTGGCCTAATGGTTAGAGAGTCGGACTCATAATCCAAAGGTTGCGGGTTCGAGTCTCAGGCTGGCAGGGATTGTAGGTGGGGGGAGTGAATGTCCAGCGCTCTCTCCACTCTCAATACCACGACTGAGGTGCCCTTGAGCAAGGCACCGAACCCCCAACTGCTCCCCGGGCGCCGCAGCATAAATGGCTGCCCACTGCTCCGGGTGTGTGTTCACGCTGTGTGTGTGTTCACTGCTGTGTGTGTGCACGTTGGATGGGTTAAATGTAGAGCACAAATTCCGAGTGTGGGTCACCATACTTGGCAGTATGTCACTTCACTTCACTTCACTAATGTGTCCGTGAGGGCATGGCATGCTTGCTGTTTTTGGACAATAACACTCCCAGCCAGTCCTGGGGTTTCTGGCCTGGATGGACTGTAGTTGTGATGTATTCATTTGTCTGATGCTGGTGTTGGAGCAGCACATACGCAATATCAAACCACCATATGCAGGTTCATGCATTATTCAACATGTGTGAGACGTGTAAGCATTAAATATGAAGCGGTCTGTGCTGTTACTTTGAAAAAAAAAAAATTGGTAAACATGGAGAAAGGCAGCTATTTATATGAAATGCCAGGCATTAGAGCTCATTTTCTTTAGCATAAGGAGAGAGAAAAAACGGTATGGAAAAGTGTTTGATTAAATTAACTTTTATACTTTTAATTAAAAAATGTTTATATACAAAAATGTGTGTATATATATATATATGTTTTATTATGCAAAAATCGTATATGTGATACAGAAACCATAGATCATAATGGCCAAAGACGACAACCCATTTTTGTTTTTTTTAATTTTTTTGTTGTTTTGAAAATATTTAATTAAACTGGACTAGGGTTACAAAGGGGCAGGTCAGTTTCCAGAAAACTTTCCAAAATTTCACCTAAAGCTTTCAAAAATCCTAAAATGTTATCTTTGCAACCCTAAACAGGACACATTCTAATGCTCAAACAATCAATCAATCAATCAATACAACTTAAAATAAACTTTTAAAATGGAAAAAAAAATATATATATATATATAAATCTGTATGAAACTGCTATTGTTTTGATGTTTGAAAAAATTCAGTGTTACTTTTTATGATTCTTTTGAATTGGAAATCAATCCAATTGCATTGCATTGTAAAATCAATCAGGACTTAATTTCTCCTTTTGTGTTCCAAAACCTCATGAGTTTTTCAAATTGCCAAAATGTTCATGTGTGGATCTCTTTAAATTTTCAGAGTGAAGTGCATTAGGAAAATCGTCCTGTTTACATGTCGAATTGCTTGAATGTCTGAGTGTCCTGAGCGCTGATGTCATGTGCTATACTCGGTCTATCTTATGTCTTATTTATGCTGTTAGACAGCCTTTGCATGGCCCTCGTATGAGTTCATTCAAGCATGTTTGTCTTCGTCTGTGTGTCTGCTGAGAGCTTGAGTCATCAGTGTGTTATTCTTACAGTCTGTAGTGGGTTGATGTGTGTGTGTGTGTTAAAGCCTCCTAGACAGCACACATGACACACAAACACACATTCTGGTGAAGTAATGCTATGACCTTTTCATGCATTCGCACATAATTCGCTCGCTCGTACACACTCTTCCTCAGAAGGGGGTTGTGAAAGCGCACTGGCTCTCACAAACGTGCCGGGCAGATCTCCTGCTACGAGGGTGGAAAATGAATTGAAAATGAAGATGAGCTGTTGGCGACTTGTTAAACGCCCACACCTCTGAGCTCCAAACCGGCCTTCTCCAAAAAAGCATACAAATGCATCTGCTCTTTATAGCGATTTTATTCGATGCATTTTTGGAGATGATTTTTGCTGCTTTATTGCTTAGACCCAGTGGAATGGAGTCAAATGCAAACCTGCATTCTCTAGCTTGTGAACGCGGTTTTTAAAAATTTGGGTTATGTGTTTGTGTTTAGCTACCAATGTAAAAAGAACAGCACTTTTAGAGATCTTCCCACTCATTGATGTGAGCATAAGTATTGGGACAGTTGAATATAAGGCAGATATAAAAGATTAAAAGCTATTATTTAGTTACAGATCCACAATCACAGCAGTGAGTCTGTGACCCATAGACATCACCAGACTCTTGGTCTCATCCTTTGAAATACTTTTCCCAGCCTTTAATGCAGCCAAGTCCAATTGTTGCTTGTTTTGGGGAGTTTCTACCTTTACTCTCCTCTCCAGCTGGTGAAATTCATGTTCAATCGGATTTAAATCTGGAGATTGATTTGGGCAATCTAAGACTTTCCATTTCTTTGCCCTTATAAATTCCTTGACTGAACTGGCAGGGTGTTTTGGGTCATTGTCCTGATGCAATATGAAGCACTTCCCAATGAATCTGGTGGCATTTTCTTGAATATTGGTAGGCAAGATGGTTTTGTACCCTTCCAAATTCATTCTGCTACTGTCATCATACATTAAGTCATCAGTAAAGTTGAGAGGGCCTGTTCCAGAGACAGCCATGCATTTTAAATTTCAGTAGCTATAACAAATTTCCTTGAGTCATTTCAAAAATTTTTTAATGAATTGACTCAAAACTATTATTTGGTTGCATCATCACTCAAAAATGTTTACTGAAAACGTGTGTCTTGATTATTTTTAGATGTATTTTTTCTGTATTTTACTTCTTGCTTTAGGTTTTATTGAAATCTATTTGGCAATAGTGGTTGTGTGATCCTCTAATTTACTCTTTTAGCGTATATACTGTACATAAAGTATCTATCAAGAAATAGCTTCGATATTGTCAGAAAGATGTGAACTATGGGAATATTGCATCCTCACACACTTCTCCTTCAGGCCCTAGGGTGATGGCTTTGGAGAGTCCGCCGGTGCTCCCAGACTCGTGTTTTATCACAGCGCTGTCTCTTTATTTAGAGCACTGAATTATAGATGAGCTCTTAAGAGGCAGAGAGACACAAACAGCTCTACAGATAAGACGACATCAGGACAGAGCTGGGCTCCTGAATGGGTGTGACCCGTATGCTAATCAACCCAACACAGCCTTCTGATTCACTGCTTCTGTTGGATTGGTCCTTCTTGTCGTCTTGCATGACATACAGTATAACTTCTGGTTTGTAATTAAAGAATATCCATCCATCCATTCATCCATCCACCCTTCTATATATCTGTCACCCGTCCATCCATCCATCCATCTGTCATTTTATCTATTCACCCCTCCATCCATCCATTGTTTTATCTATTCACCCCTCCATCCATCAAGTTATGCAGAGTTTTAAGGGATGAAGATGAAACTTGTGGCACATTGCAGCACTAATGTCATGTGCATAATGAAGATGTTTTTGAGAGTTATGGAGTGATCATGGTCACCTTGTCTCCTCTATAGGGACAGTTTCTTTGTGCGGCTGAAAGATTTGTTTGGCTTACGGTGCAGTTCTCTTTCAGTTTCTCTCCCTATCCTTCCCTGTCTGCTTCTCCCTGAAGAATAGGGTCATTGCGCTGCTCCACCTCTCTCTCTCCTGCTCTTCTTTTTCTCTCCTCAGAACTGGCTGAGCTCCAGAGAGGCTGGAGTCCGGCCAGGTCAGTCCAGCACTGCTAAAGCTGAGAGGGCGGGATGGGCCGAGGCTGAGGGCGGAGCCTAACTGTTTCCCCAACAGATCTGAGCAATCCTACAACAATTCAGCACGTTTTAGTGCTTACTATGAAACCTATATTGCATAGCGATTTCTCACTCTCTGCTGATTCAACACCAAAAAATGCATTTGTCCAAGACTCTTTTGCTGACACAAGTTTAGACTATTTATTATCAGAAGAGAGATCAATTGATTCATGAAGTAGAGGTGGGTGGTATGATCAAAATCTTGTTAGCTCCAAAATCATGGAGACCCTGTGGTTAGTAAGAATTTTTTAATTTAAGATAATTGAATTAAGATTTAATTTAATTTGAAGTCTTTTATGCTCTCCAGTGCTGCATTTATTCCAAAATAAACTAAAACAGTAAGTTTGTGAAATATTTTTACACTTTAAAATACCTGTTTTCTGTTTCAATATATTTTAAAATGCAATATTCCTCTGATTCAAAGCTGAATTTTCAGCATTATTACTCAGTCTTTAGTGTGATCCTTCAGAAATCATTACATTTTTCTGATTTTCTGCTTGAGAAACTATTATCATTATTATTGTTATTGTTTAATGCAGTTTGTGGTGCATAATATTTTTATACTTTTATTTTAAGATTTTTTGCTGAATAAAAAATTGAAAAGAATAGATTTCAAAAAGAAATCTCTCATAAAATTGTGTGATGAATGTCACTTTTGATCAATTTTATACACACGTATCCACACACATACTGTCAAACTACTTAATTGCGCATTTTTTCACGATTAATCCCACATAACATTGAAATATACTTTTATATTGCAATAATTTCATATTAAATCTTCAAATTAATGTTGAAACAACATAAAGACGGTATATTTTTTAATATTTGTTTAATGGCACCTTTTTTTTTTATGACGGAAGGCAAGTATACCAAACACTTAAACACTCAATTCTAAATTAAATATAGATGAAACCTTAAAGCTAAAAAAAATTAATGATTGATTTGCTATTTTTTCTTTTGTTCTTTGATTAACAAATGTCACAGCAGCTGGGGTATTAGGTTATTTGGCTGCTATTATTTTAATTTAAGAGCTGCTGCTGCTGAACGTGACGTGGATCTGACTAAACTGATACGATGAATTGATGAATTGATACGATGAGTGAGATTCAAAGCCATTTTCAGGTCCCTACAGCAGCTAATGAACTGGAAGTCTCGCACATTCACAGAAAACAGCTTGCTTCCGCGTTGAAAAATAAGGTGGATAGCGCTTTATACGATATAGGTTTTGTCAAAGCAGCTTCACAGAGATAACCAGGTAAATACCAAAAACAATTAATGAAACGTAACTATGGAGACAATTCAGATTCTGCTATAAAGCAGCTCTAAAAGACAATAGTGTCATTATTTACCTCAAGCCAGTTCAGTGAAAAATCCAGTCCTAAACGGAAGTCACCGTGAGCAGTCTTTTCAGCAGAATGCTCTGTAGGGTGTGAGAGGTAGATGGCAGAGGTTTAGGAGGAAGTCACCCGTGTACAGTACATGGGTTTTTGGAGGGAGAATGCTGGCTGGTTCAGGTGCCAGCCCTCACAGATGGTCATCATGCCTCCTGCCTGGCCCTCTGAATGTGGCACCCCATCCGCCCCGTCTTGGCACCCGTGTCCGGGTCAGAGCTGCCAAGCGAAGCGGACGGCAGGCAGTAGACTTCTATTCTGTCCAGACTTTGGTGCGCTGACTAGCATTCTTGATGGATCTCATTCGTAGACTTAAGTTTGCACACACTCATCTACATCTGGTTTTGGTTCTAGAACTATCATCAATAGTTGGTCTCAAAGTATTAGCAATCTCTGTGGTGTAAAAGCAATATTTATTTGATATTAATCTTTTATTATTAATAAAATCTGGGGTGGGTGTAGAAAATCCTTAATTGTCATAAAATTGTATATTATTAATACTAATAATAAACATTTTAATATTCATTATTTTATTTAAGCAAAATATATATTAATTTTGGAATTAAATAAACCAGGTTTTGTGATATTCATCCAAGCTGTCAATTAAACGGTTTGCTCTATCTCTCTTTTGTGTGAGCAGTTGGTTCCTCCTAATCAGAATGTAGCTGTCCAGATGTGTTGTGACTATGATGGTGTCCGTTCTGCATAAACACATCTATCAATCTCTGTGTATTCTGCTGCCGCTGATGGATTGACAGCTTGAGTGTTTTGATTGATTGACGGATGTATCATTCTGCAGCAGTCTAAGTCTGTGAGTCCAGCTGTCAGTCAAACTGACCGTAATGGCTTGTTAGAGAAGCATTGCGTAATGCTCTAAATGTTGCCAGCACCAGAGCAGATCAATACGAGCCTCCATCCACCACACCACACCGTAGGCTTTTCTACGACCTGCAGGAGAACAGTTGCCACCCGTGGTTTTCTGTCAATTCAAATTGCAGTTCGTTCCCAAATCGTTCCCAAATGGGGGTGGTGATGGCGCAGTGGATAAGACACATGCCTTTGGTGTGAGAGACCCGGGTTCGAATCCACTGGGAGACACCAATGTGTCCCTGAGCAAGACACTTAACCCCTAGTTGCTCCAGAGGCGTGCGACCTCTGACATATATAGCAATTGTAAGTCGCTTTGGATAAAAGCCTCAGCTAAATGAATAAATGTAAATGTAAATGTAAATCAAAAGTGAAGTGTGTTGTTTATGCACTTCTAGTGTCACCAACTGGAATTGTAAAATAATTGATTTAGTAAACCGGTTTCCCAAACGTTACGCCGTTCTTCCAACAGATAGTCCCACTCTTCATGCCACTCGTTGAGCCGTTGTTGCTATGCTGGGCCACTCAAACAAACAGCTGAAAATGTTGAAAACCCCACAGTGTTTAGATTTTAGTGGGAACTCAACCTACTTAAAGTTGTCTGTGCATATTATATTCAACACAAAACAGCTATCACAACCCATTTTACATCTGCGGTTTTGAGTTAAACAGGATATTTAATGAGAAAAAACAATTGTGCAGCATTAGTTTTAACGTTGAAAGAAAATGAGCTAAGGTGGAGGAAAACCTTTAATATTTGGCAACTGTTTTATGATAAAAAATGTTAAACACCTGACAATATCCAATGGTGGAAAATACTCTTAATTGGAAAATAAATTTTGCCATTTTTTACATGCAAAATATGATATAATTTGTCATGTCATTTCTAACAGAATGTGATGAGACGTTTTACATTTTAGACATATTAGGCATACAAATAAGAGTGAATGTGTGCATTTTACTTGCTGATAATTCCACATTTTAACTTCCCAAATAGAATTAGACCTAGAATTTTCTTTCCTAGAATTTTCCTATTTTTGTTTTACTTTTAAAAAAAAGTTCAAGACGTGATTATAGCCTTGAAAACTAAAACTATTGTATGTTTTCATATATTGAAATAGATTAAGAAACAATGCATAATAATACATAAAAATTAAAGGTGTATTTAGAAATATTTTTAAAAAACGAAAATGAATAAAAATGACAAAAGAGCAAAATTACTCAAACTTAAACTTAGTCAAGTGAAAACTGAAAATATAAAAAAAATGACTAAACTACTTTAAAACATTGTCGTGTCTGGATGTATGCCATTTGAGCAGGATGGGTTTGCTCTCATTTTCCACTTTCTGAGAAACAGGGGATTTGTCTATTGAAGCAAATGAGCCTGTAATACTTCTGTGCGATTGCAATTCAGGATGCAGGTCTTTGAAGATGAGCCCCGTCCGTGAAGATTTAAAAGATAATTGTGAAAACCATGAAGCTTTCTAGGAATAAAAAATACAGGTGTGTGTGTGTGCGCGTGCATGTTTTTGTGACCTATGAGGACACAAATTTGTATGACATGGGTATTACAAGGAGAAGGTGATTTATGAGGACATTCTCAGTGTTCCCATAATTCAAAAGGCTTCTAAATAATACAGAATGAGTTTTTTTGAGAAAGTAAAAATGCACAAAATTTCCTGTAAGGGGTAGGTTTAAGTGTAGGGCGATAGAAAATATGGTTTGTACAGTTTAAAAAACTAGTCTATGGAAGTCTATGGAAAGTCCCCACAATTCACAAAAACAAACCTATGTGTGTACACACACACACACACACACACACAATAACTTAGTTATAGAGTTTTATATAAGTAAGTTTAAAAAAAAATTGTAAATTCATATTAACCTCTGTTTTTGGATTAATAGAAATAAATACAAATCCATTAGAATAATTTTATATATATATATATATATATATATATATATATATATATATATATATATATATATATATATATATATATATATATATATATATATATATTTTCATGATTTTGATAAAACAAGAAAGAAAAATGCAAAGGTCCTCCAAGCTTTAGCGATTCTGTTTGGTGTCATTAAGATCTTGAAAAATCTGCAGAACAAAGCTGTTCTCGGATATGGTTCTTATCTCACAAATTAATCGGCATATTTCCGCATTAAGACTTCTGACAGCTTCCATACTGCAAATGAATGGACATTTGGACGAACTCCAATTGAAATGCCATCCATTCATTTAGCTCTTAAAAAATGTTGAGTTAAATGAGCTTTCTTTCCCCACACATTTCTGAAGAGGCTCACAAAGTCCCTGCCCCTTGCATGTTTGTTTATTCAATATTTTGCTTAATTTGATTATGCTTCCAGGCAGCACAGATCCCTTTAACACGCTGTATACTTATCCACAGCGTAGGGTTAGTAAAAGGCTGTCCCATGATCCTGAGCACTTTACCAGCCTCACAACACAGAGCAGAAGACTTCATCTCTGTGCTTTTTATGCCACCACGACCATCATTTGCTCTTCTTAATATGAGAGCCTTATTTTTCTGCTTTTAAAAGCCTCCCTGCATCTGTGTACTTACTCTCTGTATTATTCATGCTCATACTGTACATCGCTCTACCTCACCCGCATCATTCCTGACAGCCGAGAGAGAGAGAGGATCTGAGCATCTATGAAGCCTCTGGTCAAAGCCAGTGAGGTTACGCAGCCTGGCCAGGCCAGGGTCCGCAGGGGACTGGAGCTCTTGAGTGAAGACACCAGTGGGCTAATGGAGCAGCACACCTACTCCCTCAGCTGCGAGAGGTAGAGAGAGCGTGATGAGCCTGAGGGACTGAGTAAATATGAATGAGGTCTTTCCTCCCACGTGCTCCTCGCAGCAGAAGCCATTGATGTTGTTTTGACATCCGAGTGTGAGCGAACAAAAGCGGCAGAGCCTGAGCAGACTGAAGAGGGCTGGGTTCTTCCAACGCACCGCACCATGAGTTTGACCCAACACGTGTCTTAACCAACCGTGATATTGATACAGCAGAACTTGACAGTGATTATGGGAAAGAACTTCATGGGGGTAAAAATTACAATATGCATTTTGTAGCATCTTTGCTTTCAATAACCATTTGTAAAATGAAAAAAATCTTGTATTATGCCTTAATCTCCAGAAAAACTGCCAAAAGTCATGGTTCCTTTCTTCGTCTGAAAGTCGTCTAAACATATTTAAACTAAAAATGTTAAGTCAGTGGGGTAACAAATTATTTTAAGTTGAAACAACTTTTTGAAACAATTGTTTTTTTTTTTACAGTGTGGGACAAACTGAAATTTTCACAGAATTCTTAATCCAGTGGACAATCCAATCATTCCTGAGAG